>NW_027555625.1:120512362-121112362 GCF_003287225.1 Phascolarctos cinereus
TAAAGTCAAAATGGGTTCGTGATTTAGATATAGAGGCTGATACTGTAAGCAATTTGAGAGACCAAGGAATAGTTTACCTATCAGATTTATGGAGAACAGAAGAATTCATGACCAAACAGGAGATAGAGAACATTATGAAATGCAAAATGGATAACTTTGATTACATTAAATTGAAAAGTTTTTGCACAAACAAAGCCAATGCAACCAAGACTGGAAGGAAAGTAGAAAATTGGGAATTTTTACAACCAGTGTCTCTGATAAGGGCCTCATTTCTAAAATATATAGAGAATTAAGTCAAATTTATAAGAATACAAGTCATTCCCCAATTGATAAATGGTCAAAGGATATGAATGGTCAGTTCTTAGATGAAGAAATTAAGGCCATCTATAGTCATATGAAAAAATGTTCTAAATCACTATTGATTAGAGAAATGCAAATAAAAACAACTCTGAGGTATCATATCACACTTATCAGATTGGCCAACATGACAAAACAGGAAAATGATAAATGTTGGAGAAGATGTGGGAAAATTGGAACTCTAGTGTGTTGTTGGTGGAGTTGTGAAATGATCCAACCATTTGGGAGAGCAATCTGGAACTATGCCCAAAGGGTATAAAAATGTGCATTCCCTTTGACAGAGAAATAGCAGTTCTAGGGCTATATCTCAGAGAGATCATACAAATGGGAAAAGGACCCACATATACAAAAATATTTATAGCCTTTTTCTGTGGTGGCAAAGAATTGGAAATTGAAAGGGTGCCCATCAATTGGGGAATGGCTGAACAAGTTGTGGCATATGAATGTAATGGAATACTATTGTGCTATAAGAAATGATGAGCAGGCAGACTTCAGAAAAACCTGGAAAGACTTGCATGAACTGATACTAAGTGAAGTCAGCAGACCCAGGAGAACACCGTACACAGTAACAGCCACATTGTGTGATCACTAATATTGACAGACTTAACTCTTCTCAGCAATGGAAGGATCTAAGACATCTCCAAAGGCCTCATGATGGAAAATGCTATCCACATCCAAAGAAAGAACTGTGGAATTTAAATGCAGATTGAAGCATACTATTTGCTATTTTTTTCTTCTGTTGTGTTTTGTTTCCTCTTTCTGGTGGTTCCTCCTATTGGTTCTAATTCTTCCTTACAATATCACTAATGTGAAAATATGTTTAATAAGAATGTGTATGTATAGCCTATTTTCAGATTATGTGCCCTCTCGGGGAGGGAGGTGGAAAAGGAGGGGGAGAAAAATTTAACACTCAAAACTTATGGAAGTGACTGTTGATAAATCAAAATAAATTAATAAAGTTAAAAAAAAAAGATGGGCCAGTCATATAGTGACTATCCAATCAATGGATAGTCTATGTGTTCCATTGATATCTAAGCCATGTCAGAATAGCTAGATGAAGGGTAGATCCCTCATGTTAGATTTATGGGAAGACATAGATGCATGTTGAACAGGACAGTCAGGAATGTATCAGTTTGCGTGGTAAGATATAGGATCCAAGCCAGTGAGATCACATATCCATTGATGCATTGAAGCATATGGTTTAGAAGGTGCTTTCTTCCTTTATAGCAACCGTACAAGGCAAGTATTATACTGCCATCCCCATTTCAGAGATGAAGGAAACTGAGACTCATATTGGTGAAGTGCCCAAGGTTAAATAGCTAGTAATAGTAGTAGAGTCCGGACTTGAATCCGGGTATCTTGGCTCCAAGCTCAGGGTCTTTTCCACCATCCTAAGTCACTTCTCTGTATAGCACTTTACCCAATAGTTAATATGCCAGGAGAAAGAAGAGTTGCTCAATTTCTTTGCTAAACTAGATTCAGACCAACCTCCTCAACAGTACCATCTCATCTGCCCCATTTGTGTGGTTCAGGGAAAGTAGCTAGTCAGTGGGGGGTTTTTTTTAATGGTATTTTTTTTCTAATTACACGTAAAGCCAATTTTTAACATTCATTTTTAAATAAGATTTTGAGTTCCCAATTTTTCTCCCTTCCTCTCTTCCCCATTTCCTAAGACAGTAAGCAACTTGATATAGGTTCTACATGTGCAATCATGTAAAACATATTTCCATATTAGTCATGTTATGAGAGAAGAAACAGAACAAAAGGAACAAACTACAAAAAAAAAGAGAGAGAAAAGAGTATGCTTCCATCTGCATTCAGACTCCATAGTTCTTTCTCTGGATGTAGATAGCATTTTCCATCATGAGATCTTTGGAGATGTCTTAGATCCTTGCATTGCCGAGAAGAGATAAGTCTACCAAAGTCAGTCATGGCACAATGTGGTTGTTACTGTATACAGTGTTCTCCTGGTTCTGCTCACTTCACTTGGCATCAGTTCATGTAAGTCTTTCCAGGTTTTTCTGAAATCCACCTGCTCATCATTTCTTATAACACAATGGCATTCCCTTATATTCATATACCACAACTTGTTCAGCCATTCCCCAGTCGATGGACATCCCCTCAATTTCCAATTCTTTGCCACCACAAAAAGAGCTGCTATAAATATTTTTGTACATGTGGGTCTTTAGTGTTTTTGATGAATGAGTTTTAGTAAAATGATCAGATCTGACTATGCTCTCATCTCTCTCTTAATGCTCTTTGAAAAGGTAAAAGATTTTGGTGCAAAGGGAGGAATACTGGAGGGGCAATGAAAAACTGGGTCTTTTAGATAAATATTTGGAAAGACCCTCAGCCAGGACTGCGGCCACTCACATGATTGAGAGCCAGCCACTATCCTTCAGCTCCTCTCTTAGGCAGTCCTAGATATAGTCCTGGCTGAGAGTCCCTCCTCAGAGGGTCCACTTCTTCCAGAACAAATGATCCCTTTGTGACCACCCTCTAGCTTGATCATTCAAGGTTAAGAACAAGACCACAGAACCTAGGGAACTCTGGAGAGTCTTCCTGGCCAGCCACAGTTTGTACGGTAAAGTTTCTGGGTATGGGGCAAGCCTGGCTTCCACTAGCATCCTTTCAAATTGTTTTCTAGAAGTGGGATTAGTTCACAACTCCACCAATAGTATACTAGTATGCTTGCTTTCCTACGACCCTCCACATTGACTTTCTGTCTTTTATGCTCTTGCCAATCCCCCTGGTCTCTGATGACCATTTGCTAAATTTGTTAAATGACTTTGATGTATTTAGAGGGAATTTACTTGGAAACACTACGTTGTATGAAATGCAGCAGATTATATGGTGTGGATAGATGTTATAGTAACAATGCAAAGGTTCAGTGTTTATGTCCTGTTCAGTGCCCTGTTCAACATGCATCCATGTCTTCCCATAAATCTAACATGAGGGGTCTACCTTTCATCTAGTTATTCTGACATAGCATAGATATATATGTCTGTGACCAGGTTCTTGTAGTTCAATCCTGGTCCAGAATCATAGACATTCAGAGCTAGAAAGCACTTCAGAAGCTACGTAGTTCAGCTCCTTCTCTAGGAATCACTCTACAACAGCCTCCATTTAAATGTGGTTGGGGGAGGCAGAACCACATGAGAGGTAGCTGGAGTTTGCACGTGCCCTTAAAGACAGGGGTGTGATGCAGCCAATTCCAATAGAACTGTTGTTCAGTTTTTAGTGTGAGCATTTACCACTTCAGGTATCCCCAGTCTACTTCTCAGTGTCCACAAAGCAGGAATTTATTTATCATTTTGTGATTGGTTAGACTTAAGAAAATGTTAATAATGCAGATTAAATTTAAAACCATGGGAATACAATTTTTACCCCCAGATATTAAACATTTACCAGCACACCTCTGTCTTGCCCTATAAACATTGCTTAAGCTCAGCCAAAGTGCAGTAGAAGATTCAGGGAATGAAGTCATCACCCACCAGACTGGGGGCCTGCAGCCTATAGGCTAATAAGGCTAATAATATAATACTAAGAACTGGCATTTATATAGCACTTTAAGATTTGTGGAATAGCTTTACATCCATTATGTCATTTGAGCCTCCCAAAACCCATAGTTACAGACCTCACATCCTCCACCTGAAGCCCCCCAGTTTCTATATAGGACTCTGTGGGATACAGGGACTCATCAGAATGTTAAAGGTTGTCCCTGAGGTAGCCTGTGGTAGGCCTGGAGTCAGGAAGTCTTGAGTTCAAATCCAGCCTCAGACACTTATTAGCTGTGTGACCATAGGCAAGTTTTTAATTGCCATTTGCCTCAGTTTCCTCATCTATAAAATGCACCTACCTCCCAGGGTTGTTGAGAGGATCAAATGAGATAATAATTATAAAACACTTAGTGTAGTACCTGGAATATAGTAAGTACTATATAAATATTAGTTATTATTATTATTATTATATCAGAAAATGGGTTTAATATGATTTATATGTTAAGCCTATATCAATTTACATGCCATCTTGGGGTGGGAGGAGAGGAAAGTTGGGGAGAAAATTTGGAACTCAAAATCTTATAGAAGTGAATGTTGAAAACTAAAATAAATAAATTTATAAAAAAAAATATACAACCACACAAAAATTATTACTATCAGAGTTCAATTCCCCCTCCCTCCAAGTAGACTTTAATTTTTTTTCTCTAAAAGGCAGGTAAGTTTTCCCTAAACTTTATTGGCCCAGGAGACTAAGTCTCCAGCCCTGTGGACGTTGAGAGGACTTTGTGGTTGCATGAAAAAAAAAACAGTTTATATGGATTTGTACACTTCAGACTTGATGATGTCTTGGGAACCAAAGGAGTTTCCTAATGGAGATGAGATGGGCTGAGTACTTGAGTCATTTTTCAGTTGTATCCAACTCTTCGTGACCCCACTTGGGGTTTTCTTGGCAAAGATACTGCAGTGGTTTGCCATTTCCTTCTCCAGCTCATTTTACAGATGGGGAAACTGAAGTAAGCAATCATTTCAGTCATGTCTGACTCTTTGTGACTCTATTTGGGGTTTTCTAGGCAAAGATACTGTAGTTTGCCATTTCCTTCCCCAACTCATTTTACTGATGGGGAACCAGAGGCAGATAGGGTTAAATGACTTGCCTAGGGTCACACAGCTAGTGTCTGAGGCTGGATTTGAACTCAGGGTTTCCTGACTTCTTTCTTGGCTCTCTATTCACTACGCCACCTAGCTGCTGAGTCTACCTGAGTCAAATTCTATATTTCTCTTGAGTGTCCTTTCTATGCTATAACTAAGTAAACCTCTTTATTTTTACTGTTGGATAATCCATGAAGGTCTCATTTCATTTCAATATTGACTCTGAATTGACCCCTCCATTTCTGGGTAACTCTAATTGTTAGATCTTCTTTTCTCCTGGTTAAACATCAGTGTATAAAAGGGATCAACTAGAGAAATCCCTGGTCAATGTTAGGAGTTTTTCCCTATGGAAGCAGATTTGCTTACTGGCATTTTATTGAAAGAACAGACAATTCTTATGACTTGACCTGCTTCCAAGAAGACTTACTAGCTGGCTTTCAGGAGGCTAGGTTTTTGTCCAAGGAGCCACCCCTCAACCTAGTCTACAAAAGTGACTCAATAGACCAGCACTGGCTCTCTGTCTGTCCATCTGTCTGTCTCTATTTCTGTCTCTGCCTCTCTACTTCTTGGTATCTCTGTCTCTTTCTGTTTCCCTCTGTCTCCGTCTCTCTTTCCTGCTGTCTGTCTCTTTCTCCCTGTCTATTTGTCTTTCTCCACCCTTGCACAGCTGAACTGATCTGCAGTTTTGGGGCATGGGAACCTGTGACCAACCACAACCTCCTTCCCCAGGAGCAACTGATGGTAAATTGGAGAACAACATGAGAGATAACTCGAGGTTACACATGCCCTGAGAGTATAGTTTGTGGACAATTTTTCTGAACTATATTCTCCTTTGGAGAGGATTGGGATTTTTGAATTTTCTTGGCAGCACAATGCCCTAGGTTTTCTGGCCAATGCCTGCAGCAAAGCTCTAGCTTGAGAATGTCTGTGCTCAAGAGTTCAAGGATTGGACCTTCTAGAGATAATTGGGGACTTCCTTAAGCAGCATGTTCCTTGGAGAAAGAACAGGGTTATCCACAATTCCTTTGCAGCATCCTTTGTGGAGGGCAAAACCCAGTGAATTACTCTTAAGTTGATTGCAGGCCTACTAGGCAGTGGTTTGTTTGTTCAGGGTGGTGCTATGAGTCTTGGGTGTGGTGGTGGGGAAACTATGTAGGACACTGTGGGAAAGGGGGACTCACTAGAATGTCCAAGGTTGTCTTGATAGCAACCCTGAGTTCAGTTCTCTTCAAGAGCCAGTGGACTCTGTGTAATTTATATGCTCTGAATCTGTTTATGAGTTTCTGTGATTCCTTTGTGTCTTCTTCATTTTCTATAAAATAAAGACTATCGTACACCCAATTTTCATGGGCTGCCTTGATTGCCAGTATGGAAGTGGGGGGCCTCCTTTTGTCTATATTTGGAGAAACCCAGATTTGAGATATAACATAAGCATATTTGGAGATTTTCCCAAAATAATTCCAGGTGGGAACGATGAACCAAAGAGAAATCATGACCTTGGAGTCAGACTTCCAGGTCTGAAACCAGTGTATCTGAGCCCAAAGTCTTGAGTGGAAGGAGGTTGAGCCGTGGGTTACGCATATATGGTGTATCCTCCACCATCCTGATCATTCTATTCTGAACTCCATCCAGCCTGTCCAAGTCCTCTCCCATCTTCAAGATACCTAACACTCCCTTTCCCACCTTCCCACCATTAAATTCTCAGTATATCCTCAATATAAACTTAGTTCTAATTCTATGACTAAGGAACTGGCTGTTCAGAACTGCTGATTACATCTTCTGGAATTTGCTTCTTTAGCCCTTCCTATGACATATAGGAAACGGGGACTAAAGCAGGGACTTCCATAACATCACTCCCCACTTATTCCTTCCCAGATTAGTTAGCTTAAGGAAGTCTATCCAACCCTTCAATGCCCCCAGCAGGACACAATGATCTCCCCCAGTTTTTTTTTTCCATCTCTCACTTTGTTTTAGAGTTTGGCACTTTCTGCAATTATCATAGGCATTCATAGAATGTGTGTCTGGCACGCCTGGCCCATGTTCTTTGCACACCTATACTCTTAAGGATCTTTTGGCAAGTCTGATCATCACATTGTTCTTTCGTTCTAAACTTGATTTCCTAGGTAAACACAATTCCAAACTAAATTTGTTGTGGCCATATCAAAATATCAGATTAGTCTCATTGAACATCTCTCCCTACTCCCCTCTGGACCAAATGATGATGATAACAATTTATACTTATATAACATGTAGCAACCCTTAGGGTTTGCCAAGGAGATATGAACTCTGCAGATGGATTCTTGCTGGTCAGGAAGTAAACCACCTGATGATTCTATCTCAGCTTTTCCACTACAGGACAGGTCCCAATCTTATGATTAGTGCCAGAATTTGGAAATCTAGCACCTAACTATTACGTCAAAACTATTTATTATGTTTTTTGTAGTCTCCTCTGCCACTCCTACCCATGTTTGTGAAAGGTCCCTGGTCTTATTTTCTTCTAACTGCTTTTAATTGTGTAACCTTTTGATTTGGCAAGTATATTAATTTTTAATTTATTATGGCATATGATGTAACATGTTGATCTAAACCTAATTTCTACCTAATTATTATCTAATTTTCTTTTTAGTTCTTTGAAAACAGGGGGATTTCTTATCCAAGTAAATTATGTTCTTGGATTTGTTGAAGTCTAGGAAATAACACTAAATTTAAATATTTATGATTCTTGTTAATCTAGTCTGTTCTACTTATTATTATTTAAATAGTATCAAGTAATTTTTGATGAGTATTACTTTATAACATGATTTTAGGTCTTCATAAATTATTCTTTCATTCTTACTTTTTTCTTGTATTATTTCACTTTAAATACTCAACCTTTAATTCCTCTCAGTGGATTTTATTTTTGTTTTCTCTAGCTCTTTAAAATATTCCATTGGTAGTTTGATTGGCATGGTACTAAATTTGTAAACTGATTAAGATAGTATCAAAAAAAATTTTTTATTGTGTTAGTGTAATGCGATCTTGGGCAATGAATGTCCCTCCAATTGTCATCATTTCTTTAAAGAGTGTTCATAATTGTATTTTCATGTCCTGGAGATTGACTCCATGAGTTTATGAATTATTTTGATTATGATTTATCTTTTTAGTATTTCCTTCTGGCTTTTATTATTGCCACAGAGAAGTGGTGACAATTTTTGTTGATTTATTTTATATTCTGCTTCTTTACTGAAACTATTATAATTCATTTCTTTGTTCATTCCAAGGTTTTTTTAAATAAGGTAAACCATTATATAATCTGAAAATAGGGAACATTGTGTCACCATTATTTTTACCTCTACTTTCTTTTTCTTGCCTAATTGTTAGCACTAGCATTTCTAGAACAATGTGACATGATAGTAAGCAGAAGGACATCTTTACTTTCCTCCTTCTATTGTTTCTCCATTGCAAATACTAATGTCATGCCTTGACTTCTATGATAAGTGAGGCGTTAATGAGAATTTGGAAACTGCCTTGGCCCAATTTTACATTTGTGGCACATTTTCTTTTGACCAAGATGATCTTGCAGAGCTTGTTAAAATGGATTGGTGCAAAGTCTCGAAATGAAGATACCTTTTCTTCCCTGCAAATAAATTTAATTCAACGACACATCCAACAGACATTTATTAAGTGCCTACTATGTACAAGGCACTGTGCTCAGTGCTAGGAATACAAAGATAGATGAAAACAGGCCTTGCTCCTAAGGAGCTCACAATCTGAAAGGGGGAAGGCAGGAAAGTTTGTTGTCCCATCATATCTGACTCTTTGATACCCCATTTAGGGTTTTCTTGGCAAAGACACTGGAGTGGTTTGCCATTTCCTTCTCCAGCTCATTTGATAGATGAGGAAACTGAGGCTAACAGGGTTAAGCAACTTGCCCAGGGGCACACGGCTAGTAAATATCTGAGACTGGATTTGAACTCAGGTCCTTCTGACTCCAGGCCTAGTGCTCACTGCACCATCAGCTGCCTGGGGGCAGTGAAGATATGTATTCAAATAACTATGATACATAAAGGAGTGGGATAGTGCAAAGAAGAGCTCTAGACAAAGTGCTATGGAAAATTTCAGGAGGATAATATCACTTTCTCCTGGGTATGTGTGTCAGGGAAAGATTCACTGGGAAGATGGTATTGATGTTGATAAGGAAGTCGACGTGTCAAATGCAGAAATAATTGTAAAGATTTTGCATATTGCAGTAATGAAACAGTGAAACATTTTAGTGAAGGAGACAGGACAATTTGGAAGAAGGCTGCTTTAGCCTTTGCTAAAGTGATTACATTTTTAGAAAGGCAGCCTCTCCATGACTCTCTGGACTTCATCCATCAGCATAGTCTGTACTCTGTGAAAAAGAGACAAATGACAAACAGAATGGCGTTTGGAATTTATTTTTAAAAAGCAACTTCTAGAGTATGTCATGGTACAGATTCTACCCAATATCCCATATCTTCTACACCTACAGTATTGTACAATGATAATGGATGTTGATAACAATGAACTTGAGGCACTGAAAGTTTCTGAAATTCCATGTGAGTAACCAAAGAAGGATGCAATATGTTCAACATAGTTAGTGTTAAGTGTACTTTATAATAGTCTAATTCTTTGAAAATTGCTAATGCATGTATGGTATATACAGTAACATTCAGTTTAACTAGAATGTTCAATTAATCAGAATACCTCTTCCCCAACCAGTCTGGATAAATGGGATTTTATTGGATATATCTCTATATATAGTACATGAACTGATTCAACCTGATTTACATGACATTAATTTTTTATTTAATCTGCAGTGTTAGTATGTCAATTGATCAATAATTCTTCAACAAACATTTATTAAGCACTTACTATGTGCCAGGCACTGTGCTAAGTGCTGCATGTTTATGTTTTCCTATCTTGTGCATAGGAGATCACTCATGTTTATTCTGGGAAGATTTCTAATGTAGTGAATTCTGGCCAGAATACCTTCTAGGTTTACTATTTAGCTGTTCACACCATCATGACTTAATAGGTCATAAAGCTGGTATGTAAATGTGGCACACATTGATATCCCTAAGTCCCAGGCTATACACAAGCTATCTTGACTTGTAGAAGGCAGATTGGGATGAGCCATCCCAATTAATGTTATGCAAAATAGGTTCTCGTCCCTTTAGTGATATTTGTACATTTATATAAAAAAAAAGGCAATACAATCATGAGACAACAAACAAGCACAGCTTGGTACCTGCCGTGAAATATCACCGACTTTATAATAATTTACTACAACTGTTCTCTTTATCCACATTGGATAGGAAATGCTTCCATCTAACATATGGTAAGCATGCATTAAGAATATATACAACATGAGTTTGGAACTGGACTCCAACATGGGCTTTGAAAAAATCATTTTGTATATTTTTCTGATCCTAATTGTATGTCCTCAGCTTCTTTCATATAGAGAGGCTGACTCTAATATGTCCTGATGGGTTTTACAAAATGGCTGATGAAAGACTGTTTTCTGTTCAATAGCTTGTTAACAAAATACAGACTCAATCACTACAGTGTATATAAATTTCCATTCCCCACCCCCAGCCATTCCAAATAACTGGAGACATCATGCGACGTCATTGCTACATCATTTGATGACTGATTTTTTTTTTTTGGAAGAGGGTCGTTTTCACAAAGCTTTTTTTTTTTTAATTTTACATTTGAAGAACAAACACTGTCAATCCTTCATGAGATTATTCCACATTCCCCCAGTACAAATACTGTGTGCTTTGGGACATGGCTACCACAGCTCAGGGGAAACTTTTGAGGAAGTACATTTAGCCCCAGTCATGAGATCTTGAGCCCCACCACTAGAAGGGCGTTACTAGGCAGGACATTGAAGGACAAGAGGAGTGTTTGCTGCTGCTGTTGCAGGGACCACTACCACTTGAGGGCTGGGAAAAATACTGTTCTGTGCTGCCAGCAGACAAAACAGTTGGATGGGTCTGATTATCTCCAACCTCAAGGGCTTGGGAGACCAAGAGAGGTTTCCTTTCCTATAAAATTTGACAGCTGGTGTCTGGGATCCAGTGTTCAATGATATCACTGTGGCTAACAGAGGAACTGTCTGGCCCTGCTTCCAAAATAATGTTCATAAAAAGCAGAAGGTGAAGTTCGCTCTGGAAATGGGAAAGGGGAAAACAATCTGCCAGAAGTTATCAAACGCTCATGTCTTTCGTGGTAAAGGAAATCCTGAAAGATTCCTGGAAGGGAAGAAGGCAACATGGTGCTGTAGCAAGAGCCCTGGGCTAGGAGTGAAGGGCTCTGGATTTTGGCTCTGGCTTCCTCTTTAGATACGTCATGGCTTCTTTCTAGGCTTCAGTTTTCAATCATGTAGGGGTTTGGACTAAATCATCTCTAAGGTTCTTTTCACTTCTGACATTCTAGGTTCCAAATTTCCTTCTAGTTCTGACATTATTTTCTGTTCTGAGGTCCTTTTATCATTGACATTCTATGATTCTCAAAGAGGCAGGGTCAGCTCTAGGCAAAACTGAGATGGTAATTTACTTTTGTAAAACATGAGGGTAAGATGACCTTTTAGGTCTGTGAGTATAATTTGACATAATAATCCAAATAGCAAAAGCAATATATTGGAATGTATACTGGGCATAGAATCAGAAAAACCTAGGTCCAACTCCCTGACTTAGTAGCTATATGAAATTCTGACTTAGTAACCATATGACCCTTGGCAAGTCACTTAATCTTTATGTGCTTTGGGCGGTTCCTTAGGACTCAATTACTATATCTGAGACAGGTGGATTGCTGGGTTACAAATTCCATGTTCCCCAGTGATATCATGAATTCTTAGCTGATCTAAGTCAAAGTAGATTCTTGCGTTTTAATGTGAAATTCTTCCCAGGTAATATATGTCATGGAAACAAAAACAGTGAATGGTAGGAATTTCAGATATTGTAGTAGACTATTTGGGGTTAGAGTTATTTTGAAGAGATAGGTCCTCCTCACATTATATTGTGTAAGTGGCCACTTATTTTAACTCTCTGCTCAGCCTGGAGGAAAAGAGAAGGAAAATGGGGTAGGGTAGAGAATATCACTGAAGGCAGATGTTCAGAAAGTTAACTTATAGCCCTTTTTAGGTTAGGCCGTAGAGCTGGGTGGGCCCAGGGCCTGCTTATGAAATTGCAGCCAGTGAATTCCTTGCTGACCTACTTCTATTTTGCACATCTGGCCTGACCTCACCTTGGCTAACAGATGATAATGGATGGACGTGATTATCTTGGACACTAGAGAAGAAATATATACATAAACACTCTCATATTATTCATATTACTCAAAGGACTTGGGAATGATCCTCCTATATCAACAGCAAAACTCCCCCATACCTCCTCTTCTGTCCTGCCCCTCCACTTCCCCCAAACCTACCCTGTAACCATTTAGAAATTGAAAGTTCAGTTAAAATCCCAGCTCTGAAATGACTTGAAAAAAAATCGATGGTGTCATGGGAACCATTACTAATGATTACATTTTGGGAAGATGCTTATCAATTTGGTGGGAACAAATCCCAAATGGATTATTTCTTCATGCCACACATCTCTGAAAGCCTAGCTAACCTGAATGGAAGTTGTTGAACGACTAGGGCATATGGTGCTAAGAAAGAGGAGCTGTCTAATTGAAGGCTGGAGTATTTCTAAGTCCTCGTGAGCCACAGGTTTTGAGAAGAATTTTCTCAGTGGGGCTCAAGTGCCTAGCCCCCTTCCTGAGTTTTAACTTGGCTGTGTACAAGTCCATCTGTAATGGAAAAAGCACTGGATTTATCAGAGAACTCGGGTTTGACTCTTGGCATATTACCTCTACTTAGTAACTACGTGACTTGGACAAGTCACTGAACCTTTGTGAGCCTCAGTTTCCTCATCTGTAAAATGAAGAGTTTGGTCTCATTTCAGCTCTAACATTCTAGGATTCATTCTGTTTGTGAAACAACTGGTTCCCTTTTCATACACGTGCTGATTCTTCTCTGAACGACACTTTATTTCCGCTTCTACAAAGCAACATACCCAAATCCTTCAACAAACACCTGCTTCCACTTCATTGTGACTGTTATGGTCTGGGCGGGAGAGATATTTTTTGGTCTCCATAACCCCCAGGCAGATGCCTCTTTGAGGGTACTCTTCTCAGACGCCCACCAATGGAGTTTCAAACTCTTCTATGCTGACTGACCAATTCTTGCTAGAAATCAATTTAAAACAAAACAAAAAAACGAAACCCTCCTTTGATTGAAAAGATGTGTTATAACTCTGCAAGAGTCAAAAGACTATTTAATTCCTGAAGACTCAAGGTCAAGGCTAGAGTGGGCATGGGGTGCAGTACAGTTGGGGAGAAGGCATTGAGAATTCCAGGAATATGGTTTCTAATCACACTTTGCATTTCAACTACAAGGAAATGACTTCCTTGTGAGTCTCCGTGGGACATATTCCCATTTAGGCCATTGAAATACAGTGAATTGTGGGTCCGTGAATTATAGGATTACATCCTAATAATTAGAACATCATGCTGGTTCTCATCTGACCCCAGGGGGAACCTCATAATGACCTCCTTCCAGAGGTGGAGATTAGACAACTTTCCTTATATTGTCACCCTGCCAGCTTGCTTTTTAAAAGACACTTTAAAATTTCTCTTTTTCTTTTGGCTGACCCTGAAGTTGTCAGTTTATTATTGCTTCTAAATTTTAAAAAAGGTGTGTGTGACATCTTTGATTGCCGCCCATTTCTGAAAACAAAAGCCCTCTTGGACTTGAAAGGTGTATGCTATAATACTGTAGAGGGACTTCTTCCCCAAGGCATCTGAGAGAGTCTGGATTTTAGACAGAAGGCCGAGGTGGGGGGCGAGAGGGTGGTGGCACTCGGTTGGGGGGTGGGGCGTGAGGGGGCGGGGGAAGTGTGGAAGGTGGGTTTGGTGTTGGGGGTGTGGGGGAGGTAGGGGGTGGGGGAGTTGAGAGGGGAGCAGGTGGTGGGGGAGTATAAATGGGGGCAGGAGGCATAGAAGGGGGGCGATAGGCGTTGTTGAGTGGATACTTGGCGGGAGGCTGGTTCTTTACTCGAGTGAAATTGATGCACCGTCCCTGAAAGAAAAGCAGAGAAAAAAAGAGATTAGACAACAGTGCTACATCAAAGCCTGTAAAAGTTTGTGGGGGGTGTTTGTGTATCCATTTTTTGATCATTTTTGGTTTCTTCTCTCTCTCTCTCTCTCTCCATCCATCCATTTTGATCCACTTTTGGTTATTTCTTCTCTCTCTCTCTCTCTCTCTCTCTCTCTGCATATACATGTGTACATGTGCTTATACATGTATGTACATTTATATCACTTGCATATGTATTTACATGTATATCCACATGCATGTATATATAAATGTATGTGTGTATGTATATATACATACGCATATATCTGTATATGTAAATATGCATATACACATAAAATATATATATATTTCACAGAACCTCAGAGTTTCATAAAGGACCCTCAGAGACCACCTAGACCAAACTGTACAGGAACTTCCTTTACAATATGTCTGACAAATGTTCATTTAGCCTTTAGCTGAAGATCTCTAATAAGGGCCAGTCTGTCTCAGCCCAAGGCAGTTCATTCTATTCCCTTCTCTCCCTGCATCCCCCTGCAAAAGAAACCTCAATTTTCTTTTCTGTAACTCAACCCAGTGGTCATAGTTCTCCCCTCTGGGACTAAATAGAAGGTGATTACCCCTTTGACATGATGTCTTCAAGTAGTTGGAGAAGGAAATGACAAACCCCTCCAGTATCTTTGCCATGAAACCCCCAAGATGGGGTCATAAAGAGTCAGACACGACTGAAATGACTGAACTACAGCAACGTTATGTTCCACCTCTTTTCTCCAGGTTAAACCTCTTCAGATCCTTCGACTTAACCTTGTATGGCCTGGTTTTGAGGTCCCTTGCCATCTGTTTTCCACCCTGTGGAAGCTTTCCAGCTTGTGTATGTCCTGTACGAAATGTGTTACCCAGAGCTGAATACAGCACCACGAATTTGTGTTTTGACCAATGTAAAGCATGGGTCATTGGGACTATTACCTTCCATTTGCTGAACACTATGCCTTTCTCATAAAGCTCAAGAGTATATACAAGGCATCCCAAAAGCCTTACTCCTGTTTTAATCTTAAAATGACACTATGACTTTTGGAGTATGCTGAATTAGCTTCTTTGGCTCACATGTGACTCTGATGACTCACATTGAACATGTAGGTCATGTCTTAATCCCCCTTTCCAACCTGAAACTCGGACCCTTCTGCTGGAACCACCTTTGGCTTTGAGAGGTGAGCTTTTACCTCATCTTGTCCAATACTAATCCTCAACCCTATTTCCTAGTCATGCAGAAATCATGGCATCATCTTCCCCTCTTCCCCCCACTTCCAGCTTCCATGTATGTATCACCTTTTCTGTTAAAATGTGAGGTCCTTGAGGGTAGAGGCTATCTTGCTTATATTGTCCATATGTATCTTCAGAGTTTGGCACAGTGCCTGGCACACAGCAAGCTCTCTCTCTGTCTCTGCCTCTCTTTCTATTTCCCTATCTTGGGGTCAGGAACCACATCTTATTAATAGGCACTTTCATTAAGTGAAAAAAAAAATTTTTTTTTTTTATCAGCAGTCGTCAGTACAGTTAACACATTGAAGAACTTCTCGAAAGAATATTTTTGCCTTCTGCCTCTGGTGGAGGCCTTGCTTGAACTTTTCTTCCTAAATTATTGGTGCCCAATCCTTGTTTTCCTAGACACTTCTTTGATAAAATTCTCCCCCAATGCCTCATCATTGTGTGTTGGTGCTCCTGAATTCTTAAGGAATATGCCAGTGAAGTTCAAGTTGGACAGGCTTTGAGCAGGGGCCCAGTGATGTATGTCTGCCATCAGAAGATGGCCCTAGCTAGCTAAAGTCAAAAAGACTCAACATCAGTGATGAGTATTTTTGGCCACCCATTGAGACAAAAAGGAGTGGCAATATGCATCTGGGGAGATAATAGTCAAACTGATGAAAAAAAAAGATACTTTAAGTATTGAAGTACAAAGTGAGTAATTATCTCAAGAAATATAGAGATTCCCACAGTCCCCTCTAATTTCTCAAAACATAATTATTCCTAATTAATTTTATTTACTTAAAAATACAGCTGGGACCCTTTTATAATGGAAATAAGATGCTCCTCCTCTAGGATGGAAAAAATGTTTTTGTCAGAGATTTTATCTTTGTAAGATTACAGATTTAGAGGCTAAATGGAATTTCATCTAATGCCATTGATTCCAACTCCACCTATTTTGTAGCTGAGGAAACTGAGGCACAAGGAGATCAGATGACTTGCCAAGGGTCACAATGAATAAGCTGTTTTATTACAAGGAAAAGAGGGAAAGGGGAAGGAAATTCGAGAGGTGGGATTTAAACCCAGCTTCCCTGACTCCAAGTCTAGAGTTCTTCTATAATTCAGGCAACATTATTTGACCGAGAATTTGGGGATATTGTACCATTAGCCTAGGGAATAGATTCAAAGGAGTAACTTTAGCAGCTGATGTTAAAATGACCTGGGGCTCTTGAATTTACAGTCTGCTCATAGCAACTCAGATGGCACAGTGGATAGAGTGCTGGGCCTGGAATCAAGAAGACTCATCTTCCTGAGTTCAAATCTGGCCTCAGACACTTAGTAGCTGTGTGACACTGAGCAAGTCTCAGTTTCTTTATTTGTAAAATGAGTCAGCGAAGGCAATGGCAAACCACTGAAGTATCTTTGCCAAAAAAGCCCTTCCATGTTCATTTGCAAAGTGAACTAATTATTAATCAGATTTCACCTGGACAAAATGTTCCCTGATATTGGGGTAGTATCATTATTATTAGTTTCCTCTTTTATAGTGGAGGGAACTGAGACTGAGGGAATAGTAAGTGCCAGAACCTAGACACCAATTCCCTGTCTCCACTTGATATGGGGTATTCCTTTTACTACACTTGCTGCCTCTCCTATGTGATAAGATGACAAAGACAATAATAATAACAGTTGGCAATCATAAAGCACCTTAAGGTTTCAAAACACTTTACAAATATTATCATATTTGATTCACACAACAACCCTGTGACATAGGAGTTAATATTATCCCCATTTTACATATGGGGAAACTGAGGCTGAGAGGTTAAGTGACTTGCCTAGGGTCACACAACTGAGTGAATATATGAGCCAGTGTCAGAGGCTCCTTTCAGTTCTGGATTCTATGAGCTTTGGTAGGAGAGAAGGACTGGATGGATGGAGGAGCCGTAACTAGTTGAGATGGCCACTAGGAAAAACGTTCCATGCATGTTTAATCGTTCTGCCTCCACACGACAGATGATACTATCTGGACCTGATCAGTCTGTCAATTATGACCCTTCATAAGCTGTGCCATGAAGAAGACACCCTATCTTTGGGTGCTGGGCATTCTCTTGGGCTATCCTCCATGCCTGGAATGATCTTCCTCTTCCATTCTGACTTCTGACCTCCCAGTTTTCCTTTGAGTCCCAACTAAAATCCTATCTTTTACTGAAAGCCTTCCCTAACCCCTTTCAATTCCAGTACCTTCCCTCTTCAGTTATTTCCTATTTATCCTGTTCATAGCTTGCTTTGTATAATTTGCATGTTATCTCTACCATTAGATTGTAAGCTCCTTAAGGGCAGGAACTAGTTTGGTTTTTTTTTTGCTTCCTTTTATATCTCAGTGCTTAACACAGTCCATGACACATAGTAGGGCCTTCATAAATATTGATTGATTGACCTTTAATGATCTCTTTAGCTATCTCGCATGACTCTCCTATGCAGACTTTCTGTGCTTGACTTGACTAGACCTCCACGATTATTGAGTCCAACCCATTTTTGACATATGAATCCTCTCTCCAACATTGCCAATAAGTGGTCATCTAGCTTCTGGGCAGTCAAATTATTCTTTAGATTGAGCTAAAATCTGCCTCTCTCTCCTTGTTCCACCCCCTGGGGCCAGGATAAATAATTTTAATCTCCCTCCCATGTTATTATAATCTTTTAACTATTGAAAGACAGTATATTCTCTATTAATTCTTCTCTTCTATATAAACGCCCTGGGCAAGTTACTTAACTCTGTTTTTTTCCTCTGTTTCCTCATCTGTCAAATGAGCTGGAGAAGGAAATGGCAAATCACTGTTATTTCCAAGAAGGTCCCAGATGGGGTCACAAGCTAGGACATGACTGACAACAAAAAATCCTTAGGTGACATAGATTTGAGGGTCTCAATGGAACACAATACTCCAGAAGTGTTGGGATTATCACCTCTATTATTTTGAATACTAGATTTCCATTCTTTCTTAACTTCCAGTCTTTCAAACCCTTAAGTGTCTTCATTCCATTTTGGGAAGCTATATTGTATCCTTCACTGTCATTGATTTTACAATTCACTAAAAATATTTTTCTTGTGAATAGCTGGCAAACTAGATTGCCACCATTCTGTTTGTAAGTATCACCGTGAACACCTTAATCTCTCTAGGCTTTTGTTTTCTCCCATGTGAGACAGTTTGGATTGGATAATTTTTAGATCTAAACTCATTAACTTTTGACCCATATCTCTCCTCTCTTTCATGATTCCATGTTCATTTGCAAAGTGATTAATTATCAACCAGATTTCACCTGGATAAAAATATTCTCTGGTTTTGAGGAAAAGGAAAGAAACACTTAGGAATCTGGGAACTAAAGTGAAAAAGCAAGGAGTGACTGAGGCTTGGGATGGGGGATGCATAATGGAGACTCTTTTGTTTTTTGGTTAGTGATTGGCTAAAGTTTTCCTTCTGGCACTCGACCAATCTTCCTTCCTTGAGAAGGCCATTTATATTAAATACCTCCATTTCCTTTCTTTTCAATCTCTTCTTAACTTTCTATAAGCTCCTGACCTCATCATTCAACTGAAATTACTCTCTTTAAAGTTATTAACATTCTTAATTGCCAAATCTAATGTCCTTTTCTCAACCCTTATCCTTTTTGAGTTTTTGCAGCCTTTGCTGTTATCACTCTCCTCTCCTTGACTCTTGACTCTCTAGGTTTTTGTGAAAGTGTTCTTCCTGATTATCTGACCATTCCTCATTATCCTTTCCTGGTTCTTCATCTAGGTCATGCATATTAACAGACAGTGTCCCAGTGGGCAGGATCTGGAGTCCTTTTCTCTTCTTCTACACCATTTCACTTGGTGATTCTGTCAGTTCCAATGAATTCAATTATGATCTCTCTACAAATGATTCTCAGATCTATTTGGCCAGCCCCATCATGTCTTCTTATCTCCAGTCTTGTGTCTCCAACAGTCTGTTGGACATCTTGAACTGGATACTTCACATACATCTTAAACTCAACATGTTTTATGAAGATCAACTGAATTCATTATTTTCCCCCCTCAACCTTCCCTCTTCTTAACTTCCCCCTTCCTGCTAAGAGCATCACCATCCTCCCAGTCACCCAGCCTTGCAACCTAGATGTCATCCTGAAATCTTCACTCTCAACCACCAAATCCAAGTCAAGTCTTGTTGATTGTCCCTTTGCTATATTCCTCTTGGATACTGCTTTATCTCGGACACTGCAACCACCCTGGAGCTGACCCTTATCACCTCCCATATAAACCATTACAATACTGCTGGTCAAGTCCACTCAAGTCCATCTATCATTAGGCTGTAAAATTAATCTGACTAAAACACAGGTCTGACCATGTCACCCTTGCCTAATCAATAAACTCCACGGGCTCCTTATTTCCTCCAGGATCAAACATAAAATCCTTTTGGCTTCTAAAGCTTTTCACTATCTGACCTATTCTTACCTTTCTAGTCTTTTTTTACACCTTACTCCTGTCCTCGTGCACTATGATCCAGTTACTCTGGTTTCTTGGCTATTCTTCCTACATGCCATTCCACCTTCTGATTCCAGGCATTTTCAATGTCTCCCATGCCTGGAATTCTCTCCCACCTCATCTCCATCTCCTGGTTTCCCTGGCTTCCTTCAGGTTCCAGCTTAAATCCCACCTTCTACAAGAAGCCTTTCCTAATTCTCAATGCTAGCATCTTCCATCTAAAATTGCTTCCAATTTGTTCTGTATATATCTTGTTTCACATTGTTGTTGGCATGTTGTCTCTTGCATTAGACTATGAGCTCCTTGTGAGAAGGGACCATCCTTTGCCTTTCTGTGTATCCCTAGTGCTTAGCACAGTGCCTGGAACATGGTAGGCACATAAATAAATGCTTATTGACTTGATTTGACTTGATTTTATCAGGGGCTGACCCTTGCCAGCAATTGGCAGCTCTAAGTATGTGTATTCATGAGATTGGGTAGGTGTGTGTGAGTCAAGGTAATAAAAAGAGCTTACAAATTTATATAGTGTTTTATAGTTTGCAAAAAGATTTGTAGACATTATCTCATTTGATCCTGTGAGGTAAGAAGTGTATTATTATCCCTGTTTTATAGAAGAACCGAAGTCTTAGGTCCAAAAGTCACTGAATCTCAGAGATGGAATGAACCTCAGATGTCACCTAGATTAACCCATACCTTCATAGAAGCCCAGGCTACCCCAGCCCTGTTAATACCAGCTGACCTGTCTATTCAGTTTGCACTGAAGGAAGACCTTCAATGAGGAAAAACTCACAACTCTCCGGGACAGGCAGTCCCTTCAATGGTGTTAAATATTTAAATATTAGTTTTAAATATTATTTCATGTATCAATATCTGGGATATTTTGGGTTTAAATTAACAAGTTCACAAAGACATATAAACACTTATGAATGAATTTGTTAATCGCATTTACTTGCTGTAAACATTTGCTTTAAGTTTTTATTTATTTATTTTTAAAGGCAATTGGGGTTAAGTGACTTGCCCAGGGTCACACAGCTAGTAAGTGTCAAATGTCTGAAGCCGGATTTGAACTCGTCTCCTCCTGACTCCAGGGCCAGTGCTCCATCCACGGCACCACCTAGCTGCCCCCCAGTTTTAAGTCTTTAACATGCACAGTGTACTTCTACCATGATCCACAGTTCATCCACCTTAATTCCTAAGTTCTTTAGCTCCCCTCTTACGAAGATGGAAAATCGAGAGTCAAAGTCATAAAGGTGCTAAAACAAGGCTGACTTTTCTTGGCCGGCTATTCCAGGTCTTCTAGTCTCTAAACCTGGTTGCTATGGGCATGTGTACAGAAACACAAGTGATTTGTCCAAGGTCACATGACTAATAAGAAGCAGATCTAGAATTTGAACCTGGGTTTCTGACTTCAAGCTGGTGGTAGTTTTTCACTCTATCGTCCTCAGCCAGATACTTATTGTAGGATTTAGAGGTGGGAGAACCCTCACAGAGTTCATGCCCCTCATTTTACAGGGAAGGAAATATATTAAGTAACTGGACCAAAGCCATTCAGGTAAGGAGTATTACAACTGGGATTTTAATTTAGATTTTGTGACTCTAAACCCAGGGCACTTTTTTCTCTAATACATTAGGAATCTTTGAGACTGCGTAAGTGTGTATGGAAATGGAACTTCATAACTGATAAATCCTTGAGAAGTAAAATTCCATATGTACTGGCATTTTACTAATTTGCCCTTTCTTAGTTCTCACATGCAAAAATGGAATAGTGCTGTTTGGAAGCAGCTAGGTGGCACCGTAGATAGAGTACCAAGCCTGGAGTCAGGATGATTCATCTTCCTGAATTCAAATCTATCCTCAGACACTTACTAGCTGTGTGACCCTGGGCAAGTCATTTAACCTTGTTTGCCTCCGTTTCCTCATCTGTCAAATGAGCTGGAGAAGGAAATGCAAACCACTCCAGTATCTTTGCCAAGACAAGCCTAAATGGGGTCACAAAGAGTTAGATATAATTACTGCTAATTAGATGAGATCATCTAGTTCAATTCCTACCTAAATATTCCCCATGTTATCTGTCCAGAGCATATAACAGCGTGACTAGAACAGAAATGGCCTGAAATCAAAGCTCTGTAATCCACCATGAGAAGTCAACAATAATCAGCATTTTTGAGGTTCAGTCATTGAGTCACTTCTGACTAGACTGTTCACATCTCATTTCATCTTGCCTCCAAGATATTTGGAGAGATTTTGTCAAATGCTTTGCCGAAATTGAGATGTATTGTGCTTATTGCGTTTCCCTCATTTGACAATTTGTGGTAGTAACTGTCAAAATGTAAATGAGGTTAGTTTGGCATCTTTTTTTTTAATATAGTTTGTATTCAATTTTTAAGCACAGACTTTTTTTTTATTCTTTTCTTTCAGTTCCAAATTTTCTACCCTCCCTACCCCTCTGCCATCCAATGAGAAGGCAAGAAACCAAAACTCATTACAAATCCATATCTGCCCAGTTTCCGCTCTTGAGCACCTCTGACTTCATCCACATTTCCTCAAAGATCATCGAGAGTCGTTGACAAATCAGGCTTAAAGCTCCCAAAGTTCTGAAGGACACAACCTGGCTGGGCCGGTTGACTTGAACTCACTGAGAACTGTGCAGTGGGGGCTTCCTGATTCCATGTCCAGCACTTTCTCCACTCTGCCTCTTAGCTGCTTGCAGTTAAATAAGTATCTTCACATTACATCTAGTCTTCCTTCAGGTCATCTTGCCACCTGCCTTGCTGGTTTTATTTCTTGCTCTTCCCCAACCTCACGAACCTTTTAATTTTTTGATTTGCGCACAAAAATCAAATCAATATGCCATTGCTTCTGGAAAGTTCATGCCAGTTGAATACATGATCAATCAACAGATCACCCCCATGATGCCCCATGACAAAACTGGCGCCTTGGACTATCTGTATTTTTCTTATCTATTAGAATGTAAATTCCTCAAGGTCAGGAACTGTCTTACTTCTGTATATATATTTCTAGTATTTAGCATAGTACCTGGCCAATAGTGCTTAATAAAATGATTAATGATTTTTCATTCATTCATTCATTCATTCATTCATTCATTCATTCATTCATTCATTCAGCATTGTATTCTCCCTAAGTCAAATGTAAGTAGGTCAGGAACTTTTTTTTTTTGACTTTGTATACTCAGCACATAACAACAAATAGTAGGCATTTACTAAATGGCATATACTAGTCCATAGCAACAATGGAATTTGCATTCATATTTTCTGATCCAAGTCCAGTGTTCTTACCACTACTCAAATATGTGAAATCTAATTTATAAACATAGGGAAATACCTCCCTGTAAGGTTGTTATCATCCTCTTTATGGCTTCAAAGATGAGTCCTGTAGAGTTGTTTGGAACACAGAGGCTAAATTACTTGCCCATGGTAAAGGAGCTAATAAGTATTTTAGGACCGTCAATAATTGAGCAAAAATTTGAGTCCAGGTCACATTTGATTCCAAAATCTAGTGATCTTTTCACTTTTCAATGACACTTTATTTGAGTCCAAGGCTCAGAACTGCTGTGGACTTAGCCCAAGGCCATCGGCTGTGGAAACAAAACTTTCAATTGTCATCCAGTACCTTCTCTTCAATACATCTAAATAAATCATTTCTTTGCTTCATTATAAAAAGAAGCCTTGGTTACAGTTTATTTGTGTGTGTGTGTGTGTGTGTATGTGTTAAAGACCTTCCCTTGGAGAGCTGAAGGTCATAATAATTACCACCTGTGAAAGATCCCTCTATTGAACACAACAGAGCTGGAATTCACTGTACAGTATTCCAGGCATTCCAACAGATGTGAAGTCAGAACCAAGGCTTAGGAGATTAATTTTCTTTTATAAAAAAAATAAAAGATTTGGTGTTTGGAAAATCTGCTGCTAGCTCTGGGAATATGATTTCTTGAGCTGCAGAACTAATTTCATAGCATGTTACAGCTGCAAAGAACCACCTTTAGTCCAATGCCTTCATTTTACAGATGAGGAAACTGAGGCCCAGAGGGAGAAAGAATTTGCTCAAGATCACACAGTGACTAAGTGGTAGAGCCAGCACTCAAGACTTTGGCATTCTAAGGCTTTGTACCTTCTGCTACACCACCCTTTCCACAACAGCGCTGATCTTTACTCCCAGGTCATTTTTTTCGACTTTGCCTCATTTTTATGGTTCTATGATTATTGAACCAGTTTTCCTTCTGTTATTCCACACTCTGTGGGTATGTGTGTGATCGTGAGTGTTGTGTGCATGCACACATACATGCCACCTACATTCGATCACATTTCTGGCTCAGATCTCCCTCTAATGGCCTTTTCTGGGACCTTATGGTGGCATGGAAAGGCCCCTGGATTCTTAGAGCCTTTGTCAGCATTCCAATCCCAGGCAGGCCCTACCATGCCAAAAAATCTTTGAGCACAGTCCAGGCTATGTGTCTATGGACTATGTGTCGTGTGAGCGCCAGCTAAGTTCAACTCAGAGAAGCTCCTCATCAGAGGCTGTAAAACTAAGAGATGATATTTTTTTTTTTGGTGGGGGCTATGGGAAGGAGGAGATACAGCTATCCATGAAGATCATCTCCTAAGGGGGTAGAGGAGTTGTGGTCTCTGCATCGAGGAAACCACAGATCTTGGGAGCTTTGAGGCAAGTGTAACAGCGATGTCTACATTCAGGGAAAGGTCTTGGTCCTTCTTCAAAGAGGGAGACAGCCGGCAATTTTCTCCAGCTTAAGTGCCTTTTCCATCCAGTCTTCCAGTAGCCCCGAGGCACTCAGAGCTCTCTCCCTTCTCTGAATGCATACCACTGTGGCTTATAATCATTCAACCCTTATTCAAATACTGTCTAATTGTTTTTTTTTCTAGTAACACTTAATACTTCTATTTAACTCTTCATATATTTACATTTTTTTGTCACCAGCTGGACTGTCAGCTCCTTACAGGAAGGGTCTAGAATTATTATAATGCCCTTTACCGTACCTGGTATGGTGCCTTGAATGCAGCAGATGCTCAGCTCCAGGCATTTTCTCTGGCTTTTCCCAATACCTGGAGAGCTCTCTCTCCTCATCTCTGCCTACTGACTTCTCTAGCCCCAAACTAAAATTTCTTCTTTTACTGGAAGCCTTCTCCAACCCCTCTTAATTCTAGTGCCTCCCCCCTGTTAATTATTTCCTAGTTATCCTATATATAGCTTGCTTTGTATATATTTATTTGCATATTTTCTACCCCATTAGATGGTAAGCTCCTTGAGGGCAGGGACTGTCTTTTGCCCTCCTTTTTATTTTTTTATCCTCAGTGCTTAGCACAGCACTTGGCACATAGCATGTCCTTAACAAATGTTTATTGATTGCTTGGTTTTGTTTTCTCATCTGTAAAACTGAAACACTATGATTTGCACCTCTCATGGTTGTTAGAGGCAGTGAGGTGGTGCAGTGGATAGAGGGCTGGGGTTAGGGAACTGGGAAGACTTGAGTTCAAATCTGGTTTTAGACACTTACTAGCTGTATGGCCCTGAGCAATCACTTAACCTCTGCCTCTATTTCCTCATCTTTAAAATGGATATAATATTAACACCTACCTCACAAGACTGTTAATGAGGATTAAATGAGATAACAGCATTTACAAAGCAATTACCACAGTGGCTGGCACATAGCAGGCACTTAACAAATGCTTGTTGCCTTTCTTTACCTTCCTCCTCCCTTCCCTTATTGGGAAGAAAGTACTTTGTAAACCTTGAAATAGAAGTTATTTAATACTTCCAGGACCTGTGATTTCCTTAGTGTGTGTACTCCCTCCTGTAATGCAGACAGAAATACCTCTGTGCCTTCAGAGATGGTTTACATGAGTTGCTGTGGCTGGAAAAAATATCCATCACCCTGCTGAAAACCCAACTGGATAAGCTCTCTCTGCCTTTAGACTGGCCCTGGGATGAAAGCCCATTCATTGCCCATTGTCCAATCCTTTCCATCCTGGTCAGACCCACCTAAGCCTGTGCTTCACTGACCTCATCTCTGAGAGCTCAGGGTCACCTCCATGCCATGATGAGGCAATGGAAGTAGTTTCATGTGAAGGGTCTTTATTATATGAAGAAATACAGAAATGCCAGAGGATGTAAATGGTTCACACACATACATGTAAGCAATACCTACAGTATGGTGGAAAGTTGTTCTAGAATCTCAGAGTTAGAGAATACCTCTGAGTCACCTACCCCAGCCATCAGGCGGAGAGGTGGAATCCTCTCAATGGTCAAGTCTTGTTGATTCTACCATTACAGAAAATCTTTCTCATGAATCCCTTTCTCTCCCCTGACATGGCCACCAGCCTAGCTCAAGCCCTCATTATATTCTACATAGACTATTGCAATAGTCTCAATCATTTTCCTTGCCTCCAATCTCCCCCCTTTCTAATACAGCCTTTACTCCAGTGGTAAAACTCAAACAGAAAGTAGAGCTAAACCTATATGAAGATCCCCAGGGGCCGCATATTGACTTAGAAAACCACATATTAACATGATCTAGGTGGTGCAGTGGATAGAGTCAGGGCCTGGAGTCAGACCTCAGACACTGACTAGCTGTGTGACCTTGGGCAAAGTCACTTAACCCTGTTTGCCTTAGTTTCCTCATCTGTAAAATAAACTGGAGAACAAAATGGCAAACCACTCTAGTATCTTTACTAAGAAAACTCCAAATGGAGTCATGGAAAAGTCGACACAACTGATATGACTGAACAACAATGGTCTATTGTATTTTTATTTATTTTGTTAAGTATTTCCCCATTCCATTTTAATCTGGTTCTCTTTGCAGATTTTTTGACACCTCTACTCTACATAGCTCCCAAACTGATCCGAAAGCAAAGGTCTGTTCAAATTATTTTCATGTCCAAGAAGCTCAACTGGTACCTTTCGTGTTCAGTATAAAACACAAACTCTTCTGTTTTCCACTCAAAGTCCTTTGCAATCTGGCTGTAGCCTAGTTTTTGGAATTTATTTACATTACTTTCCTTCAGTCATGCTATAGCCAGATTAGTCAGCCTACTATTCCTCTTCTATGACATTACATGTCCCATGTTTGTTCACCTCTGATGGAAAGGCACTCCGTCCTTACACTTATCTCTCAGGATTCCTGCTTCCTTCAAAGCTCAGGCCAAGCATCCCCTTCTACGAATGTCTCTTCCATTCTTCCCAGTGACTTATGTTCAACAGATGCCTCCCTAGAAATTATTTCATATTTAAATAAAGCTTTTATTAAGCTTACTCTGTGCCCAGGTTGTGTAAAGGATGATACAAATACAAGGTCTCTGTCCCAAAAGAATTTACATTCTAGCAAGGGAAGACAACAGACACATAAAGGAAAGCTGGTGTCTGGGAAGTGAGTTGGAGGCTTTGATTAGAAAAACAAGAAAAGGCAAAAGGCGCCATATTGGAAACCAAGGTAGCCCCAGGTGGGGAGTCCAGGAATGGGGAAGAGGGGAGAATGACAGTTCAAGAGTAGGGCCTGAATGTTTTGGAGTTGATGTCTGTTTTATTTTTACTTTTCTGTGTAATATTGTTTTCCCCCAATGGAATGCAAGCTCCTTGAGGGCAAAGGCTATTTCATTTTCATCTTTGCACCTCCAGTGCTTAGTATAGTTTCTGACAGATAGAAGGTGCCAATAAATGCTTGCTGAATGAATGAGTGAATGAATGAATGAGTGGACAAGTGGTCATCCAGCCTGTACTTGATACGACATCTTTATTCAATTTCATAAAAAATTAATTGATTGACTACTATGTGCAGTGTATTGTGTCAGGCACTGGTGATTTAGAGACAAAAATGGAATAGTCTTGCCCTCAAGGAGTTTACAGCCTCTTGGGCCTTTGTTAATGTTATTGTCATTTGCTAATGCATTTACAGATCTTTTAGAGAAGAGATGCTGGACAATATAAATAACAGTTAATTACTACACATAACTGATAAGTTAATATATGGGATGCCTTTAGGTCTCTGAGAGAAAGTTAAAATTAAGTTTTCACAAAGATGGGGCATTTGAGACAGACCTAGAAGGGGAGACAGTAAATAAGCATTTTTTGCTTATTTGCTAATTTGTTTGGGTCTACCTTGTTAAATATTAGGGGTTTTACTAGTTATTCTGTAGGTTTATTTGTTTTTGACAGTTATGTTTGCAATTAAAAAATTAAGTTAGAAATTGAAACAAGAGAAGCCAACACAAACATTGGGACATTTGGACCAAATAATTAGTCTAAAGATCAGTTTACAGGACATCATTCTTTTTCTGCTAGCCAGAATAGAGGAGAAGAGCCAAATGTTTTCAGCTGTAACATATGCCAACAAATTTGAAGCAGTGTTTTGGTAATAGGTTGCTAAGAATCCTGGAAGCTCCCAAATATTAGATTGTTTTCTGCAAACCAGCTCTATGGCCATGTGGATCTTTTGATTCACAATCCTGACCTCCTTTTACCTCAGCTTCTTAGTTTATAAAGGAGAATCAGTTCTGTGGATTTATACTCAAAACTCAGGGTGTTTGAAGAAATTCATGAAAGTACTCTGGGATCCTTGAGGTCCCATGAAGTTCAAACTTAGGCAAAAGGGTAAGAGGGAACAACATTATCCACATTAGTCATTATGGTGTTCCTTCTAGGGTGTATGGTGTGGGGGCAGGGCCAATGTAGGCTCAGAAAATAGCTGGAGGGAAAAGGCAAATGGACAAGTCTAAATAATTTTTAGAAGGATAGATGATGAGGGCAGGGTAGAAAAAAATAATGAACCGGATATGAAGATGGAAAGTTGGAGTTACTTCCCACCCACCTTAACTTTTAGGACTAGGATAGGAACTAACTTTCCTGATTGCAATATAGCAGCTCCTCTCTGAGGCTCTTAACTAACCAATTCTGGGATTTGGTTTTAATCTCTACTCTAAGACTCTTGAGGGCTGGACTTTCATATCTAATAATTTCTTATAGCATTCATGGTCTGTACAGAAAAAACCTCCTAGTACCTGATCATATACAATCTTGAATTGTTCTCTAGCTATTTCCTGTGTGTATAAATTGATTCAACAATTTCCTCCGGGAAGCTCTCCCAGATCCCCCAGCTGAAAGCTGATCTCTCTTTTCTCAAACTTTCTAAGAGTACTTTGTCTGGATCTCTTTGTTGCCCTCATCGACCCCTAACTGGTATCCTCATGCTCCCAGTAGAGTGAATTTAAGATCCTTGAGGAAAGAGAACATGTCATATTTTATGCAAAAGTAAACTATAAATGGTGCCATTGGCTAGCACAGTGCCTTGAAAATAGCGGATGCTTAGTGAATGTTTGTTGAATAGCCAAGTACAGGCTCTCACTGTTCTATGATTGTGTCCTGACTTTAAATTTTATCCCAGCCATACTGGTAGCTTACCATGTTATTTTCCTTCTCTTTATAGAATTCACAGTATTTAACACAATATTAGTCAAGAGGTGATCAATTATGCTTTGTTGGATCATTGAGTGATTAAACCCTAAATGTCACTGATGTAGAGGAAGACTCCCCAGGAGGTCAAACTGTCCCTTACAGGTCTGGGTTGTAGAAAAATGAATTTTCTATCCACGAAGAGGCTTCATTATGACTTCCTCCATCTCCATTCTCAAATATGTTGCTTAGACTTAAACTTTGTGCTTTTTGGAATTTGAAAAGAGAATCTATATATCACAGGAAAATAATAATAACCAATGGATGTAGTGGGTGCTTTCAGGCATAGTCTCATATCCTCATTGACCAGGAGGACCCAGACTTTGTTCTAGCGTGGATAATGCCCCCTGGTGTAAAAGCCTTCATTGTTCACTTATGAGGGCTTTGTCCTTGGACTGATGATGATGACAATTGACATTTTCATAGCAGTTTACAGATGCAAAGCACTTTACTCAGTTTGTTCTCATAAACACTAGCTTTGAGTTAGGTAATATAGGTATTATAAATAATTTTACAGGTGAGGAAACAAAGCTTGAAAAGCTTACTCTTCTTATGAAAGAGATGAAGAGATTTGGACTAGATAATAATACAACCAGATGGATTCAGAGGTGCTTGAATGGCTGGACTCATAGAGCAGTAGATAAGAATTCCCTGTCAACTTGACTGAAGGTCTGAATTGGAGTGCCCCAGGGATCTCTACTTGGCCCTGTGTTGTTTAATATTTTTATCAGTGACTTCAATAAAGACATGGTTGACCTACAAATCAAATTTGCAGATGATAGATAAATAGGAGAATAGTTAACACAATGGATGACAGAATCAGAATCAAAAAGACACTGATGGGCTAGAGAATTGGGATAAATTAATTTAGATGAGATTCAATAGAGATTGATGTAAAATCATATTACTTGATTTCATAAAGTAACTTCTCAAGTACAAGATGGGGGAATCATGGTTAGATAGCCATTTTTTTTCCCCGAAAAAGATCTAAGGGTTCTAGTGGATTTTGAGCTTAGTATGAACCAACAATGTGATATTGTAGCCAGAAAATGAATGTAATACTGGGCTTCATGACAAGAACTGTAACTTCCACGAATACTGAGGTGACAATCTTTATATACTCTATATTTTTTTTTTTGGTTTGGGGACAATGGGGTTAAGTGACTTGCCCAGGGTCACACAGCTAGTAAGTGTTGTTATGTGTCTGAGGCCGGATTTGAACTCAGGTCCTCCTGAATCCAGGGCTGGTGCTCTATCTACTGTGCCACCAAGCTGCCCTATATACGCTATCTTGACCAGACCACATTTGTCAGAGGAATAATGTTTTTGAAATTGTAGCTGTTATGGAACATGTTCTTATATCTTCTGGGCTGAATTCTTTCTTTCTCTCTATATATCTATGTGTTTTTCTTTCTTTCTACATATATTATATTTATGTGTTTTATTATATATAAAAAATATACACACACACAAACACACATATATAAATATATTTATGATTTGCTATTGGGTTTGTTTAGTTTTTTGCTGTATAATATTCTCCAGTTGATCACTGGAAAAATTATTACTTTTGTATTAATAAACTTGAATACTCTATCTTTTCTTCTTCTGTTATTGTGGTAAAGACTAAACTAGCCTGTTAGGTCTGAGTCTGGGTTTGTGGCATGACAGGGGAAGATGTGAAAATAATTGTGGGCTGATTGCATCCAAGAAATTTGCCAGTGATGAGCTCATGTGTTCTGTATATTATGAAACATTTGTTTGGGTATTAAACATGCTCAGTGGAGAGAGAGGCCATCCTCAGATGATTAACAAATTATCCGTGTCTCCTATGACTTGAACAAAACTTTTTCCTATAAAAGGTTCATCTAAGGAAAAGAGATGTGGGGGGGGGAAAGTGCTGTATTAATCAGATAAGAAACATTAGATAAATACTAAACTGCTTTGAACAGTACCTGTGGTAGTTGGCTTATTGCTGTCATAGCATGCCTCATCTGGGCCCCTGACTTGTGAACAGCTTGAGTTTCTGCAAGATTTTTGGTAGGTTGGCTGTTTTGAATTGGAAATGCCATTTTCCGTAGAAACAATGTTATTCACAGTAGTTGGGCTCTTGGCCCAGCTCCCAACAGCAATATGGTGTGGGGGAGAGAATGCTGAACACGTAAGCAAAAGACTCAGTTCATCTCCTGGCTTCAATTTCTGTAGTTTGGGTAAAAGACTGTGGGAACTGTAGAATATCAGAATCTGAGTTGGAGGGGATCTCAGAAATTATCTAATTCAGCTTCTACCTCAGCTGGAAATCCTCATCTCATTATCCCCCAACCAATAATCATAAAGCCTCTCTTTGAATACCTTTAGTGACAGAAAATTCATTTCAGGTAGCTAGGTGGTACAGTGGATGGAATGCTGAGCCTGTGATCAGTAAGATCTGAGTTTAAATCTAGCCTCAGACACTTTCTAGCCAGATGACCCCGAGAAAGTCACTTCAGTCTCTCTCTGCCTCAGTTTCTTAAACTGTAAAATGGGGATAATAATAGGACCTCCCTTGCAAGGTTTTTGTGAGGATTAAATGAGATAATTTTAATAAAATGCATAACACAGCGCCTCACTCATAGTAGGCACTAAATAAAATTTGCCTCCTTTCTTCCTCCCAAAGCAAAGACATTCTATTTTTGAACCACTTTAATTGTTGGTCTCTTTTTTTCTTTCATTGAGCTATTCTCCCTCTTCACAACTTCATCCTACTCCTGAGTTCTGCCTTCTGGGGTCAAGCACAGTAAATCAAATCCCTCTATTATTTGATAGCTGTTCAACCCTTGCAGACACTGATTGTATTCCTCCTACATCTTCTCTTTTCTAGTTCTTTCCAACAGACTTTTGTCTTTGTATCTTGAGCACCTTAGCATAGTAATTTAATACTTGTAATAATTATGTTTATAATAATTTATAATACACATAATGAATAATAATCAATAATTTAATAAATGCCTGTTAGTTCATTGGTTGATTATATGGCATGCTGTCCAGGTCCTTCATCATGCTGTCACTGGATGTGCTCTAGCTTATCTATGTCCTTCCTAACAGTCCACCTAGAACTGGACACAACATTGCAGATGTGCTCTTTTTTTTTTGTCAGGCAATTGGGGTTAAGTGACTTGCCCAGGGTTGCACAGCCAGTAAGTGTCCACCTAGCTGCCCCTCACAGATGTGGTCTTACCAGCACATACGTGATCATTGCTTCCACCCTTCTGAACACAGAGACTGATATCACAGTAGCCTTTTGGCTACCGTATCACACTTGAGACTACAAGCCTGAAGTCTCCTAGAAATCTGTGAGTTTTTTCTTTTTAAACTGTATTCCTTTATCTTGTGAGGCAATATGGTTTAGTGACAAGAGCAATGGCTTTGAAGTCAGAGGACCTGACTTCTACTTCATATTTTACTGCTGACGTTTAATCCCTGTGTGAACCTGGCGAATCATGCAATCTCCCCAGGCTTCAGTTACCATCTTTACAAAATCAAAGGATTGGACTAGGTGGTCTTAGAGGAACTTTCTGGTTCTAGTTTTATGGTCCTTCTCCCATCCTATGCTTGTTTAGTTGGTCTTTTGGAATTTAATCTCATATTTATTCCTATTAAATTTAATCTTAGATTCAGTTAAATGCTTTAGTCTGTTTAACTCTCTCTCTTTTCCTCCTTTCTCCCTCTTTCTTATATTTTTCTCCTCCCTTTCTCTTCTCTGTTTTCTCCCTCTCCCACTCTCCTTCCCTCTCTACCTCTTTTTCCCCACCATTGCTCTATCTTCCCCCTTTTCTTCCTCTTCATCCCTTTTCTCCCTTTTCATTCCCCCTTTTCTCCTTTCCTCCCTTCTCTCTCTTCTGTGTCTTTCTGCTTTCTTCTTCTTCTGCATTTAGCCTGTTTAACATAAAACCGAGAAGAGAGGGAAAAAAAGGGGGGAAGGGAGGAAAGGAGAGAAAAAGGGAAAGAGAGAGGGAGGGAGAGGAGAGAAGGAGGATAAAGAGAAGGAGGAGGGGAAGAAGAAGATTCAGTCAAATGCTTATTTTTTTCGCTACCAATATGCTGCTGACATTGGTGAATCATAGAACATTACTGTCACAGAATTAAAAATTAGTGTCATAAAGATGCTAATGAAGAGCTATATGGTGAATGTGAGTAGGCTGCAGTATGACAAATAAGGAACTATTGTAAAGAACTGGAATAAAGGATTTCATTGAAGAAATGCATGATTTAAAAGGTGGACTGGTCACACAAAGAAGGTGAGAGATGGACAAGCTCATGTGCTCCACTAGTGTTCTCCCTATGTCAAAAGAAAGTGAATGAGGCCCACAGCACATGAGGTGAGGAACTTATGGGAGGGTATGGACCAGGGATAAGCAAACGTGGATGCTAGCAATGTGCATTGTTAGAAGGTATATCTACTTTAGTAAGAGATACAATTGAGCATCTGAGTAGTGAATAACTTCTATGTACTTCACACATATAAATGCTCAATAAATATTTGTTAATCTCAACCTCCAAGTTCATTAAATTATTGGGCTTTGGAACTTTTGTGCTTATATAAAAGAGAAAGTGGAGCTATAAAGGAGTTGCTAGGTGATACAGTGGATAGAGCATTGGGCCTGTGTTCAGGAAGACCTGAGTTCAAACTCAGCCTCAGACCCTTAATACCTGTGTGACCCTGGGCAAGTTACTTAACCTCAGTTTCTTCGTCTGTAAAATGGGGATAATAATAGCATCTACCATTCAGGGTTGTGAGGATCAAACGAGATAATGTTTATAAAGCACTTAGCAAAATGATGGCATATAGTAAATGCTACATAAATGGTAGCTATTAATGTTATTATTATTAATTCTGGTACTTCAGTAAATTCACTTTTGGGGGTGGATCATGTTTTAGAGAACTCAACCCACATTCATTCTGAGGCTGATTATCCTTCTCCGCAGACTGAATGTAGTACAGAAAAGAACATCCTCAACCATGAAACTGCCAATCCTTGTCCCTGGAGTCCAGAGGGACCTAACGTGCCTCCTTTAATGAGAGTCCCTCTGGAGCCAAGATGGCGGAGTAAGAAGTAAGTTGCTCTCTCCGTCCCTTATTAACCTCTGAAAGCCCAGAAAATATTGTCCCAGGAAAAACCCTGGAATAGCTGAACCAGCAGAAAGATGGGTGCAGCAGTTCAGTAGCCCAGGAAGCTTGAGGGATTAACAAGAAAGGCTCCTTTTGCCCTGGGGAAGGGTGAGCAATACAGAATGGGAGGTGTCCCTGCAAGCCAGTGGAAAGCCCCACCTCAGCACACCAGGGGGAGATCCCAAGTGGTGGAGCAAGCAAACACCAACAACTGGACCCCCAGTGCCTCAGTACGGGCAGGGGAACTAGTGGAAACCGGCTCAGAAAATCATCACATGCCCTGGCATTCTATGGCAACCAAGTCTCCCAGTGCTGCTCAGCAAAACTCTGGGAAGCACTCCAAAGGGGACAGCCACAGGTGGAGAGACATCCCGCAGCAGTGAAACATCCATCTGAAAGGAGCCAAAGAGAGCAAAAGGAAAGGCCCAGGTGAGCAGGAAACCTCCAGGGGCCACACTACCTAATCCTACCCCTGATTCCAGCCCAACACCAAGGAAGCTGCCAGAACCCTACAGCCTCCAACTGCCAGCATCGGAGGCCCCAGCACACAAAGCCAGTGACAAGGCCCCGGGCTCCCAACACAAGAAGCTTGGGTCAGTGCCCCCTGCTCCCCAGCAAGAGAGCTCAATCTTTTTAAAAGCCAGGAAATAAGCAAACACCGTGAACAAAAAAAAAAATGTACTATAGATTCTTATTATGGCAATATTGAAGATCAAGGCAGAAATTCTAAAGATGACAACATTGTCAACAAACCCACATCTGGAAGCTCAAAAGGGAATATGAACTGGTCTGAAGCCCAAAAAGCTTTCTTGGAAGAGTTAATGAGAGTCCCTCTGCCTATGGAGGTATTTTGTCCTACCAGAAACAGCCTCACCCCAGTTACCAAAGCACTTTAAGTCCAGAAAGCCACCTTGCTGGGGGCTGATTCTGGTCAGAAGACTGTTTATTGTTCACCTACTTGCCCCTGGAACCCCAGGAACTGTGCTGTCCCTCTACCTGAAACCACACCCAGTCTGAATAACTAACATCTTTACTGGAGATCTCATCCTTAACTGCTTGTTATCCCAAGACTAAAGTGAGAGGAGTTAAGGGCTCCCTCCCCTGGTTGAAGATCATGGTAGGAAGGCTGAACCCTCTTTCCCCCTTGATATTGGGACCCTGGATCAAAGGCCCAGTCACTGATCTAAAAATGAATCAGAAATAAGAGAGAACCTGAATTAAGGAAGAGATTCAGTGTCAAGATAGGAAATCTAGAACATTTAGTAGGCTGCAGGGTACACTAGAGATCACTAGATGAGATGAGGTTCTATGTTGGGTTTTGTAATTAACTAGCTGTGTTACTTGGAGTTGGGCAAGTCACATTCTTGGGTTTTAGTCTCCACACCTGTAGACTGAGAGAATTAGACTAGGCCATTCTAGACATGTTCTATTGAGACCTATTCTAAGATCTATTCCAGTTCTAAAATTCTCTGCATGATTATAAAATGATTTCTGTGAAAATGTGTTTCCATGAACTGACTTCTGACTCAAGATAACAGGAATATACTTCTCCACTTTATTGGTGTCCATTCTACAGACTTTGGCAGTGGGGGCTCTCACAAATTATTCATTCTCTGCATTTGAGCACCAAGAAATTGTTAATAATAGCTCACAGACCTGTTGATAAATTATTTGCAAGGACCAGATTTGGAAAGTCCATCACCAACTTGGCAACAAAGTTATGAATTTTATGATCACAGCAGCTCAGACAGTCTACTAAGAGGGGTTGAGATTTGTGCTGGTGAAAGGAAATGCACACGAATGGAACAACAAGTCCTTTAGTGTCAAAGTATAATTAATTTGAATGTATATGTGTAAAAGCTACTTAAGGTTTACAAAGCACTTTCTTAATAGGAGCTCTGAGAAGATGAGGAAACTTTTAAGGTAATAATGAGGAGGATAGGATTTAGAGAGTTTTTAAAAATTACTAATGGGGCAGACATAAGAATATTTGTATGCATCAGGAAAAGAACCACTAGATAGAGCTACATGAAAGATTTGAGAGAAAAGTGGAGGCAATCTGCTGCAGAAAGACCAGAGGAGATATGCTACCAGTGCAAAAGTTTGCTGTCTATCTGTTGGGAATATTGGGTGGAAGCTCTATGAGTGATTTATAGAAGACACAGACAAAAGCACAGAAGATAACCAAGCATGAAAAGCCTCCAGTGTGCAGTGTTGGGAGGACTACCCTCATCAATGAGATCACAGATGTGTGAAGGACCTCCATTTGGTCCTTTTCTTTCCTCACCACCCCAAACCCAAGTTTCATGAGAATACTGTTCTTGCACTGATTCTGTGTTTGCTATAATGTGATTCTGGCAGTTTAGGATTATCATTGTATAATATTGCTCTACATTATTTCATTTATGTTAAGTCATTTGCCTTAAAAAATGTGGACACTGAATTGCTTGTCATTGTTTAGCCAAGAGTATTACCTAGTTTGTACTTCAAGATAGAAAATTATGACATTACTTATGCATTTTAGAGTCTGGGTCCCAGATCTAATTCCACCCAGAAGGCTGTTTTACAGGTAAAGTTGGGTGGCTTTGTTGTTATTGTTGCTGTGTTCTTGTTTTTGTTTTGGATCATGGATCTGTTTGAGAGAAAACTTTGTGTAAGGGGAGCTACATTGGATTTGGAGTCAGAAAAACTGGGCTCAAATCTCAGCTCCACTACTTAATACATATATGACCACAGCCAAGTCATTACCTTTCTTTGTCCCAGTTTTTTCATCTGTAAAATAAGGGAATTAGAGATGATCTTTAAAGGCCCTTCCTAGCTTTAAATCTATAATTTTCTGGTTTACCCTTGGAAAAGACGACCAATCCCAGAGAATGTTTAGCTTGTACTTCAGCATTTTTTCCTCAGTGGCTTAGAATTCCAAAGAAGGCGAGGAATAAAGAGAGCATTATTTGTCTTTAAGACATCTACATTGTTGTCAAATAATTTGTACCCTAACATATCTATTTTCTATCTTCTGTAGAGATAGTTCCCTACAACACACATTATTCCCTCAGAATATTCCCTGATACTCCTTGCCATACACAGATTACATGCACCTGACATAATATATATACCTGACAGGTACAAAAGCACAGAATATTATAGCTAAAAGTGACCACAGAGATTGCCTAGGTGTATTCCTTCTATTTGATATCCATTCCTTTTCCCCTTATTTTTGATGGCCTCATTGTTGCACCTACTACTTAGTCCAGGGTTCTCATCAAAATATCTAATTTGGGTCTACCTTCCTGTGTCCTAAAACTTCTTGATTCCCTTTTCCTCCCACTTTGATTCCAATCAAAACCTGACTCCTTTTCTCTTTTTCTGTTCCATCTGTGCTTTGATTTTGATGTTTCAAGGTGGTTAATCTACTAATGTGTGGTCCCTCTCAAGTAGGTAAATGGGATTATAGCAGGAGCCTTTCACAAATATGAGGCCTTAATGCAAGGGAAATCATATCAAGCGGAAGACATAACAGCTATCATGTGGAAAAGGAATGAAATCTGTTCTGCTTGGTCGCAATATGAAGAAGCACAGCGATTGATACACAATAGTGTTTAGTGAACGTCTGTTGATTAACTGTTACTGTGGAGTATAAGACCATCCCATGAACCCAACCTCTGCATCACCCTTGACACCTTGCTGACGCTCACCCCATGTATCCAAAGTGTCAAATCTTGTCGTTTCCAGTGTCACAACATTTCTAGTATATGCCTTCTTAGCTCTAGTCACACAAGCATCACTTAGTGTAGGCCCTAACCACCTTTAGCCTGGATGATTGCAATAGCCTTCCAACTGGCCTCCTTGCCTCAAGTCTCTCCCCATTTATGGCAGCAAGGTGGTTTGCAAGGAAGGGGATCAGGAATAAGGAGTGAAATTAGCTATAGCAGCTGGATTTTCCTGAAATGGTGGTTCTGAAAGAGGCAGTCACCTCTTTCACCTCAATAAAGACCTAAGGCAAAAATTTCTCCACAGCAACAAAGTATGGGAAATACTATTTACCATATTATGAAAAGAGTTTTTTATATATATGATCTTTAATTTTTTTAAAAAACAAAAATGGGTGTTGTATTTGGTCAAAAGTGTTTCCCTTCCATTTATTGATATAATCATGTGAATTTAAAAAATTAATGTCTATTATGTTTAGAAAATTCCTAATATTAAATCTGTATTTTAGCACAAATCCAGCCCAACCATAGTGTATTATTTTTTCCATCATCAGTGTACTCTTTGCTAATATTTTATTCACTATTTTGTGTTGTAGATATTAGGAATATTGGTCTATAGCTTTCTTCCTTTGCTTTGTCTCTCCTGGTTTAGGTATCATGACCACTTTTGTATCATAGAAAGGATTTGGTAGAATCCTTTCCTTTCTTTCTCCTTCCTGCCCCCAACAGTTTATGTAATATTGGAATTAATTGTACTTTTAAGTTTCTGTTTTGTTGTTGTTGGGAGTTCATTTATGTTTGTTCAATTTCTTCTTCTGAGATTGGGTTATCTAAATGATCTATTTTGTGTTTTGTTTAGCTGTGTATGTTATAATTTTATAAATATTAGTCTTTTTAATTTAAACTGTTATTTTGGTGGTATATACTTGGGCAAAGCAGTTTCTAATACTTTCCTTTTTATTTGTTATGGATTCTTTTTCATTTTTGATATTGGCAGTTTGTTTTCCCCTTTTCTTTTTTTGTTAAATTAGATTAGGTAATAGGTCATTTTATTTGTTTGAAAATAGCTACTACTTTTATTTGTCAACATGATGAGGTTTTTTCTTTCAATTTTATTGATTTCTTTTAATCTTCAGGATTTCATTTTTTGTTTTGTTTTTGTTTGTTGCTTTTCTTCTCTTATAATTGCATGCCAAATTCGTTGATCTGTTTTTTTCTGTCTCTTTTGTTAATGGAAGTATTTAGTGACAGTAATTTCCCCTTAAGCACTATTTGACTAAATCCCAAAAGTTTTATATATTGTCATTGTTTTTATTTTCTGATGATAAAATCCATTATTTACATGTTTTGTTCTTTGACCTTCCAATTTTATAGGATTAAGTCATTTAGTTTCCATTTAAATTTAAAACTTTTCTTGAAAAGTCCTTTACCGATAATTTGTATCACATTTTGGTCAGTAAAAGCTGTGTTTAACATTTTCTTTTCTGTATTTGTTTATGAGATTTTTAGGTCTTAGGAATGGTTAGTTTTGATAAAATATCATGTATAGTTGAGAACAATGTATAAAGGAAAAAGATTTTATTAAGCACCTGTTATGTACTAAGGCACTGTGCTAAGTGCTTTACAAATATCTCATTTGATCCTCACAAAAATCTGGGAGGTTGGTGCTATTATTATTATTCCCATTTTACAGTTGAGGAAACTGAGGCAGACAGAAGTTATATGACTTTTCCAGGGTCACACAGCTAGTAAGTGTGTAAGATTGGATTTGAACTCAGGTTTTCCTTACTCCAGGCCCAATGCTTTATCCACTGCATCTATATGCATATTCCTTTCTGTTCCCAGTCAACAATTGCTAGAGGTTGCTCATATTTAACTTTTATGAAATTCCATCCAGGTCCATTTTTGTTTATCTTTCTGTTAAAATTTGTTTAGGCCCAAAAGGGGTACAATGAAGTGCCCAACAATTATGGTTTTGATGTCTGTTTCTCCATAATTTTCCTTAAAATACTTAAAATTCATGTCATTCAATTTGTATAAATACATATTAAGAATTGATACTATTGAATTAGTTGTGCCTTTAAGCATAACACAGATTCCCTGTTTATCTCATTTAACTTTATTTATTTTTACTCTTCCCTTGTCTGAGATCATGATAGCTATCTTGCTCAACCTTCTCTCTCTGAACATTGTAGACTTCCTGCTCCCATGGGAACAGAGCCTGGCAGGCTTCAGATCCTCCAGAGACTGTCTGGTCAGAGTTCTGACAGACTTCTAGTATATTTATTTACATGGGCTCTAACTGGCTTCCCTGGAAGGACACGTTTCTTGACTGCAAGTTTCTGACTATCTTCTTGTGAAGTTATGAGATGTGTCAAAGAGCTTACTGTTGACTCTCCTTGGGTCTTTATTCAATATGGCACACTTTTTAAATCTTTGCTGGAGTATGTGTGTGAGAACTGGACTCCTCTTTGATCTTTCATGCTACCATCTTAACTGGAAGTTCTGGCATGACAATCTTTGATCATCCATCTTTTTAGAAGATGATCTTGCTTTCTCCTTTGCTGAGAAAATTGAGACTATTTATTGTGAGCTCCCTCATTCCTCCTCCATACCTTGAAACCATTCCATGTCTTTATTGTCCTCTCATTATAAGATAAACCTCTTTCTTAACAAAGCCAACCCTTGTACTCATGTTTTTTGGCTACTAGGATCCTATCTCTTCTAAGAGTTTGTTCTCTCTCTCATATTCAGTATATAGGTATACTAACTCCTCTGATTCCTACAAATGCCCTCAGGTCTCCCTCATCCTTTGAAACAACCTTTGCTTGACCCTGTCATCTTAAGCTATTGTCACATAATTTTCTTGCCTTTCATTGTCAGACTTTCAGCTCACAGTGAAATCCCCCAACAGACCTCATCATCTTTCTTTTTAAATCTGCTCCTTCTTCTAACTTCACTATTTCTGTTTAGTGCCCTCAGTCACTCAGTACATAGCCTTATCTTTGGTCCTTTCTTTTCCATCAACTCCCATATTCAATTAGCTGCCAGATTCTACTAATTTTACCTACAACATTACTTGGCTTGAGCCCCTTTCTCCACTTCCACAGTCACCAGCCCAGCTCAGACTCTCATCATTTCTCACCTGGATTAACGAACTAGCTTCTTGCTTCCTCCTTCCTCTGTTCAGTCTGTCTTCTGCAAGCCTGTCATAATAATTTTCCAAAGGCAATGCTTTGGTCATACCACTTCCGTGATCAAAAGCTTTCAGTGGTTCTCTACTGCCTCTCTGATAAAATACAAACTCCTCAGCCTAGCATTTAATGCCCTTCACAGTCTGGCTCCAATCTACCTTTCCAGCCTTATTTCACAGTCCCCCCTGCTCCCAATCCAATCCAATCCAATGAGCGCTTTTATAAAGTACTTACTAAGCACAATACCTTATTCTAGACATTGGGGATATAGATATAGAAATTAGATGAAAAAACAGTCTGTTTATATTCTTCTGGAGTTGGAGGAGTATAACATTCTCAGGTTAGGTAGTAAGTCACCAAACATTTGTTAAGTGCCTACTATGTGCCAGGCACTATGTTAAGTGCTGGGGATACAAGGAAAGGTGAAACGGTCCTGGAGAAACTCACAGTCTAATAGGGGAGACAATGTGCAGATAACTATGTACAAACTGATTATATACAGAGTATACTGGAAATAAATAGAAGGGAAGCACTAGAATTCATGCACTCTATGATCTAGCTAACAGGACTAACAGTACTCACAAATTCACCGTGTCATCTCTTGCCTCTGTACATTTACCCAAGCCATTCCCCATGCCTCCTAAGTACTCTCTCCTCAGATCTGTCTTTAAGAATCCTTAAGACTCAGCTTGGGTGCTATCTCCTCCATGAAATCTTTTCTGATCTACTCAATTGTTAATGCCATCTTTCACCTCAAATAACCTTTTCTCCACTTATCTGTGTGCCATATCATTAACCCATCAGGTATGATGTCAAGCTTGAAGGTGCTGAGAGCCCAATTTCTATTTTCACATGGTCAGTATTGGGCATAATTATTTGTACTTGGTAGGTGTTCTGTAAATGCTTGTGGAGTTGATTTGAAAATTATAATATGAGTGAAAGAAAAATGCAAAGTTCTTAAATCACAACGGCTTCAGAGAAGGCTTCTTGAAGGTGATTTTGATTTTAAAGGGCAAAGATGGGGAGGGAGAACATTTCAGGAACAAGGCATAGTATGGTCTAGAAATAGATGAAGATTTTTTGGCAGAGAAATCAAGGGGTTCAGAAATGCATTGGACAGGGATGGATCAGATCAAGAGATCTGATTTCAATGAATGTGATGAAAACTGTACTGGATCTCCTCATATCACTCCATTGGAATTTCCTTTTGCTTCACATGTTGCCTTGAAGCCTTTCTGATGCTCCATGTTGGTAATATAACCTTTTCCAAAGGAACTCCTATAACACTTTATTTTGTACTTCTCTGATCTACCTATCATATACATTGTTAGGTCTGTTGTTGTTTTTTCCTCTGTTAGCTCTAAGTATTGTCTCAATTCTGTGTCTCCCCTAGCACATAGAACACAGTAATAATAGCTGTTTTTGTATGAGTTAATACTTGTACTTAAGTGGACCTTGGAAGAAATGTGATTGGTGCAAAATGCACTTTCCAGAGGTCATCCTGGGCACCCTTGGACAAAGTGGTGCATGCTACCTCTGTCCTGGGTGGGAGGGTGGGGTATACTGGGTGAGGGGGGAGGGAGTGTAATGATGACAGATGAACTGGGGGCACGAGTGCTTTAGGCAGACCACCGTCCTACACAAATACATTTGGATCTACAAGTGGTATATCTCTATGGTCTTTGTTGGCACAATCGCTCCTCAAACAGAAAAGCTAGGAGCAGTTTGTTCAATTTTTGCTTCTTACCAACTGTACTACTGGCTTAGACCCAGGCAATTTGGGAACTCTGAAAGGACAAGGGTACACCCTGAGATTATGAATGATTTCTAGACTGACTGTAGTTGTTCTTGGCTCTATTCCTAAAGTGTGAACTCAACCTCAGTTCTTCCTACTCTGCAAAAGTGGGTCTAGGTGGGAAGTGAGGAGAATGGTGCAGTGATCAGGGGTGGGGAAAATGCAGCCTCCTTTGATTAAGGGGATTTGTTCTGTGAAGTTGGATTCAGTCAAAGGGCTGCACTTGAGGACCTAGAGGGCCACATATGGCCTCGAGGCTGTAGGTTTCCCCATCCGTGGTGGTCACACAATCTGAACTGGATTTGGAAAGGTGGTAAGTACAAAATGGCCTTCCAAATCTGAGAGTGCCTCTGTGAATACTGGATAATATTCTTCAGTTGGTACAAGGACTCCATCTTCTAAACCACAGGAAGGAGAGCTGGTTTATCTTAATGACATTCTCATCTCTTCCTGGGCCCTTGCCCACCCTGGAAATTAGGTCTGGGCAATTCTCCAGCAGTTGCCCTAGCATTGGCTATTCAATAAGCTGGATAAGTAGCCCTCTGAGAGTGAGGAACACAGGATAAGTTGTTCAAGAGTATGAATGGACTCATGTGAAGTGGAAGCCATACCATGGTTAGGGATCCCTGTATCACCAAAAGATCACTAATGCTTTGTCAGTTTTGTGAGGCATTACAATTGCATCATCCCCAGGTTTTCAGTTTCTACAGTGCCCCTTGCTGACTAGACGAAAGACCTAAAAGCATTCCACTGGGCATTATAAACAAAGGGTACATTCAATGAGCCCAATGGCATTTATTTACCTTGGCTTCCATCCTTATCTAGGAGGCAGCTAGGGGATACAGTAGATGGAGCACTGAGTGCGGAGGCAGAAAGAACCTGAGGTCAAATCCAGCCTCAGTAACTTACTAGTCACTTAACCACTGTCTGCCTCAGTTTCCTCAACTATAAAACTATAATAATAGCATCTACCTCCCAGTGTTGGTGTAAGGATCAAATGAGATTTGTAAAGTGCTTAGCACAGAGCCTGGCACATAATATTTGTTCAAAAAAATTGTTTCCGTCCTCACTGCTTTCTTTCACTACTTTGTCCCATTCTTCCTCACCCTTTCCTTTCCTTTCCTCTCCTGTCCTGTCCTGTCCTGTCCTCTCCTCTTTCTTCTCCTTTCCTCTCCTTTTCCTTTTCTTTCCTTTTTTTCCTTCCTTCCTTCCTTCCTTTCTTCCTTCCTTCCTTCCTTCCTTCCTTCCTTCCTTCCTTCCTTCCTTCCTTCCTTCCTTCCTTCCTTCCTTCCTAGATCCTCATAAACATTACATCAGAGATTTACACCTTGTGTTACAATACAGATTTCCATTCATAAGCTATACTATCCTCATTTACTCCATATCCTCATACATATTTCTTCCACAGACCAAAGTTGGTGGAGGTGGGGGTAGGGTAGAGAGAGAGCTATGGGAGTTACTTGCTTTTAGGTCTACCTTTGGTGTACTGGAGCTCCACCTTTATGGAAGATAGCACCTATCATTGTTTTCATTGACATCATTCACTTTCTGGTTTTTTTGTTTTATTTTAGGCAATTGGGGTTAAGTGACTTGCCCAGGGTCACATAGCAAGTAAGTGTCAAGTGTTTGGTCTGAGGCCAGATTTGAACTCAGGTCCTCCTGACTTTAGGGCTGGTGCTCTATCCATGACATCATTCACTTTCACATGGCTCATGCATGCAAACAGTTCCATATTCATAGGCACAGTGGATGCGACAGGTTTTAAGCAGCTTTAACTTTCTCATCTTCCAAACTTGAGGATAACACAACTGATGGCAGATATGCTGTCATGGAAACCAGAATTTGGAGGAGCAGTTACTTTGGCAGACAATCCTGCAAATCATAAATTTCAATGACACTCAACCTCAGCTAGAACTGCTTGAGATGACTCCCCAACAGCAAGTAAAGGGTGCCTAGACCCAAGTTTTGTTATATGGGTTTCAAGCTCAAGAGAGCTTATACTCAAAAGAGGGGCAGTCTCCATGATGCTCCTAGAATCTCTTCATATATATAGTCTTGTACCAGAGAGGTTTAATGGGCAATATTCCATCTCTGCCAAAATAGCTCACATATCAGCCACATCAGCCTGTCTAAAACATGATGTCACAGACTGGAAGTTTTGGTGGCCATGTATGTATCACAACATCTTCTGGTATATCTAGTCCTATGAGTATAAGCACAAGCCAAGGATCCCATGGGGAAATCAGAAGACTTATTATAACCCCCCACCAACTTACTTTAGCCCCTGAACAATAGTAATAATGGACTTTGTCATGGATTTGTCATTATCTCATAGCTATGAAGCTGTATTGGTGGTTGTGGGCACACTAATTAAGATGGATTAATTCTTTCTCCCCTTTTCTTTTTTCTTTTTTTTTTTGTAGGCAATTGGGGTTAAGTGACTTGCCCAGGGTCACACAGCTAGTAAGTATCAAGTGTTTGGTATGGGTCGGATTTGAACTCAGGTCCTCCTGACTTCAGGGCTAGCGCTGTATCCACTGCACCACCTAGCTGCCCCCTTTCTCCCCTTTTCACCAAAGCAATTTGCCACTTCCAGAAACATGCACTTTTTTCAGCTCCATATTTCCTGTCCAACCTGACCTCTGACTGAGTTGCTAGTTTATCTCACACTTACGCACTGTACATACTGCTGCAAACATAAAAATTCACCTTTAAACTAATCCCGATCCAATAGAGAAAGAATGCTAATGTGACTCTTGAAAAGAATCTCAGGTGTTCTCTTTCTTACTCCTCACCAAGATGACTGGATCAATCTGTGATCCACATGCCACTGTGGAATCCTGTTCTGGTAACTCATTTCATTTGTTCATACAAAATACTACATTTAATGCAGACTTTGGTTTTCCACTCCTGGTTCTTCCATGGTGTTGTTCTACTTGTTGATAATTTAGGGCACGGAAAGACTCTCAGGCTAAATGGCAACATATCCTATAGGTGGTCTAGAGGTAGCTGTGTTTAAAGAGAATTCAAATAACACTCCTCTTCTGGGGAGCCCTGTATGTTGATGAGCAGGTCTGGCTAGCTGCCCTAAACATGTACACTGTTAGAATTACTAAGAAATTGGTAGACTCTTCCCATTCACCTAGGCAGCAAGACCTTTCAGTCATGGTTAACAACCAGCCATTTGTGTTCCCCATTAGCTCTTGCTTTGACAAGCCCATCTCATGCTCAAATCATACCCACTGAACCTTTGCCTACCCCTAGTAACTGAAAATGGGCAGGACTATATAATCTGAACAGATCACAGACTTATGGACCCAAAGGAGCAGCTTCTAACATTAATTATGCCTGGGATGGCTATGAGCGTAAGGAATAAAATATGAGAACCTATATACAACTTGCATGTTGTAGAGTTGGTGGAAACCTTCTACTGGTGATATCCCACCAAATGGTGGCCCATGGCTTTTGGCTCCAGAAATGCATTCTAGAAGAAAGAGTGTGGGATGAAAGGCAAGAGAGTTTGGAGTGGCTAGCATGTTGCCTTTGTTGTTCTTTGTTCTTGAAGAGGACCATGATATCAGAGAGGTGATGCCATGACATGCAAATGAATTGGATTTAAGTGAGGTAGGACTGTGCAAAGTCACCAGTCTCACTTTCTCCTCTGGAGCCTTCTGGGTCCAATGGCAAGATATAGATCAGGGTAATTGGAGACGGGCCTGTATGTAGTGGTAGAACTCGGCCTTTTTAAGCTAAAGTCTTGAACAGGTCTCAGTTTGACTGAGGCAACATTCATTCAGTAATTAAGGCTAGGTAAGAAATAAGGCAGAGAGTGACCTCTATTACCTAGTCACAAAAAAATTTATCTAGGAGGGGAAGATACTCAGGGGCTTTGGCCAAAACAGAAACCATTGCCATGTACCTTCACTCTGAGCCAATCAGGGGCCAAACAATGACCAAGTGGGGTTTGGCCTGGGATCTATTGTTGGCCAATTGATGAGAGCCAGAGTGATTTGGGTTTAAGGCAAGGTCCTTAAGAAAAAAAATGTAGCCATAAACCCTAAGATATCTTGCGAGGTTTCAGCCATCAAAATTTATATTTCTTTGGGTAGAGTGCTGGCAGGTAAGGGTATGATACCCTATGTGGACAGAAGGAAGGGAAAGGAAGAAAGAAAGAAAAGAAGAAAAAGAAAGAAAGAAAGAGAGGGAGAAAGAAAAAAAAAAAAGAAAAGAAAAGAAAAGAGAGAAGGAAGGAAGGAAAGAAAGAAAGAAAGAAAGAAAAAGAAAGAAGGAAGAGAAAGAAAGAAAGAAAGAAAGAAAGAAGAAAGAAAGAAAGAAAGAAAGAAAAAAAAAGAAAGAAAGAAAGAAAGAAAGAAAGAAAGAAAGAAAGAAAGAAAGAAAGAAAGAAAGAAAGAAAGAAAGAAAGAAAGAAAGGAAGAAGAAAAGAAAAGTGTTGTCCAACTGGCCTGTTCCAGTTGGGTCCCCAGTGGGGCAGCTCCTACTACTACTCACGGAGGTTGTTGTTTGTACTTCGTTCTAGAAGAGGACCATGACATCAGGGAGGTGACGCCATGACATGCAAGCGAATTGGATTTAAATGAAGGAGGGCTGTGCAAAGTCACCAGCCTCACTTTTTTCTCTGGAGCCATCTGGGTCCAGTGGCAAGATAGATCAGGATGACTGGAGATGGCCTTCACCTTTGTAAAATAATGCTGCCTTGGGCTGATTTCTTTGTGTGAAACAAAAAGTAAACATCTGAAGCAGTATACTTCTCTTTCTCTCTCTCACACTGTTTTTTCCCCTAACTGCTCCATTCACAGAGCTCTGCCCCCATACTCTGCCAACTTCAGACCTCTTGTTCTGGAACTCAGATTACATTGTTCTGCCTAGCCCCTTGGATCTGTTACCTAATGGATTGCTGGCTTTGGCCTCTGAATAGCTTACTCATTACTTTTTCTCTGATTCCCTGGAATGAGGCATTGTGCTTGGACCATATTTTGCCTAGAGAGGAAAAGAATTAAGGGGGAATATGATAGCTGTCTTCAAATATTTGTTGAATTAAATTTATTCCCTCAGAGGGTAGAGATAGGATTAATGGGTGGAAGCTATAGATTTCATCTTGACATGAAGAAAACCTTTCTAACAATTACAGCTGGCTAACAATGTAATGAGCTGCCTTGGAAAGTTGTAAGCCTTCCATCACCAAATATTGTCATTTTACCATAATATTTCTTGCATCTGACCTTTTCCCTCTACTTACCACCCAAATCAGGGTGCACATCACTTGTCTACTACTATACCCTTCTAATCTAATCTCTCCTTACTCATCCTTCTCATCCCTCACGCAGCTGCCAAAGTGATTTTTCTAAAATGTAGACCTGGCCATGTCATTCCTTTACTGGGAGAAATGATAATTTCTCTCTTATATTAATAACCAACTTATTGAATTAGGACCAGGATATTTTTTTAACCTTCCTATTTCTTCATTCAGAAATTAGCCCCTGGTAGGTCATTCAGCCAGCATCTGAAGGACATTGCTGATAATGAGATTGGATTAACTTTCTCCTCAATCTTGTTTCAAATCTTACCCAAGTGGGGAAGTTCACTGTGGTCTACTGAGGCCTGGGTGGGGGGGTTAGATCCTTTGTGCAGGTTGTCCACGGCTGGGGGTGGTCTGGGAGTAAGTAATATAATCAGTCATGCTCCCAGCCCCTCATTAGAATAGGTCCACCTCTCATTATAATATTCATTCTCATTGTTAACCAATTAGAGTTAATTGCTGCCTGTCTGGAATACCCACTCTTCCAAGGGCATATAAGCATCAAGAAGCAGCCATGAATCATCTTTAGGTAAATGAGATAGCCAAATGACCATCCTTTTTTTAATTACTCACTACCCATAATTAATAAAATGATTAATTACCCAGAAATTATGTCTCTGGAACTTTTTTATATGTCACACCTACACAGTAAATTCAAGTGGCTTCCTCTTGCCTCCAAGACAAAAAAAAAAATCAGTTCCTTTCTTTGGCTTTTCAAACCCGTCATGACCTGGTCCCAACTTGCTTGGGACCAATTTACCCTCCTACATTTTATGGTCAGTTAGTCAATTAATAAGCATTTATTAAACACCTATTTTGTGCCAGGCACTGTGCTAAGCACAAGGGACACAAGAAAGTGAAAAGAGAGCCTCTTATCAAAAAGGAGCTTGAAGTCTAATGGGAGATGAAATGAAAACAGCTGTGTACAAACAAGGTGTATACAGGACAAACTGGAAATAATTAGCAGGGCTAAGGGATCAGAACTAAATGGGGTTGGGAAAGGCTTCCTGTGGAAGGTGAGATTTTAGCTGAGACTTGAAGAAGGCTGGAGAAGGCAGGGGGAGGAAGAACACTCCAGGTGTGGGGGATGGGCCAGAGAAAATGCCCAGAGCTGAGAGATGGAATTGAGCACCTGCTCAAGAAAGAGCAAGGCTGATGTTGCTGGATCAAAATGTGTGTGTGTGTGTGTGTGTGTGTGTGTGTGTGTGTGTGTGTGTGTGTGTTGGGTTTAAGGTATAAGAAGACTGGAAAGGTGAAGGGTGGGAGGGAGGGCTAGGTTTTGAAAGGCTTTGAACACCAGAGGATTTGATATTTAACCCTAGGGGTAATCCAGTCAAAATGGCCTTGTTGCTCCTTACATAACAACACTTTATCTCCCATCTCTGTCCCTTTGCCTAGGTTGTCTCCCATTGCTGGAATGCACTCCTACCTCACCACCTCCTCTTAGAATCTTTTATTACCTTCAAAACTCTGCTTGGAATTAGAGTTAGGGTTAGGTGCCACCTTCTACATGAAGCTTTTCCTGATCTGCCAGCTACTGGTGCCTCTAACATTTCTCTGTCTATTCATTTTGTGTTTATATTTGTGTGTGTATATGTATGTACGTGTGTGTATGCGCGTGTGCATGCACATGCTGTCTTCCCCAAGAGAAAGTAAGCTATTTGAGGACAAGGATGGTTTTGGTTTGGCCTCTGTTAACTCCAGTGCCTCAAGCAGTACCTCGCACTTAGCAGGTGCTTCATAAATGCTTATTGATTGAGTGAGGGCTTCAATTGGAAGATTGATTCCTAGATGGCGGTATTGCAGAGAAGGGGTTCCTATTCAGGTGAGGATTGGACTTGCTGCCTTAGAGGATCTCCTTTAAGCCTGAGATTCATAATCACTTTTTTTAAAATATAAATTTATTTATTTTTAGTTTTCAACATTTGCTTCCACAAGATTTTGAGTTCCAAAAAAATATGGAACGCTTCACAAATTTTCATGTCATCCTTGCGCAGGGGCCATGCTAATCTTCTCTGTATCATTCCAATTTTAGTATATGTGCTGCTGAAGCAAGCACCATAATCACTTTTAAAAGACTTGTTGACTTTCTCCTTGACTGTTAATAACCCATGAATCCTTGGCATATGGAATTTGTCTCTACCCCCACCCCAAAACCCGCTACACTGAGGATATGGCATCAGTACCTGGGAGAGATAAGACATTTCACCATTTAGCACACACTAACACACCAACTGATAGCACCTTTGCCAGTGACGAACCTCAAAAGACACATTTCAGTGTCCCAAAAGAATAGAATGTGATTCAGGAAAAATTAAGATCTGAAGTATATCTTGGAGCCTCAGGATGACAGGCCCACATGGGGTACTTTAATGGGAACCCAAAGGAGGTGGGTTCTTGGGAGTAAGCTGTGGGTTAGAGTTAAATTGCCCACTTAAAAGTTTGATTTAACACAATTTTTGGCCTAGGATGTTGAGAGAACATACAAGTCTTTTAAACTCATAATAATAATAATAATAATAATAATAATAATAATAATAATAATAATGTCATTTTCCACTAAAGTTCTTTTAAGATGCCTCATTAGGATGTAGAAGTAAATTTGGATTTTCTAAACTGCACCACTGGAGTAGAAACACTCTTTAGAAGGTTTCCTACTGAGCTGGAAAGACCACAATGGTTTTTGAGCTTGCTGTCTGAGGACTAGCTTAGGTAAATGCAGAGAGACTCATTACCAAGAGCTTGGCAACAGGGTGATGAATTTTATCAACTATAGTAATTTTCAAAGAATTGAATGGACAGGAGTTACTTGCATCAAAGAAGGGAGAACCTACACTGAAAAGATCATGAAATCCTTCAAGTAAATATTGAAATACATAAGTCAAATTATAGCTAACTTCAAGACTTTTCATGTTGTTTTTAGTTTGTGTGCAAAAGCTAATGTATTTAACGGCACCAATTCCTTTCTGCCCTCTGTGTCAGCATCAGGGAAATTAAATTTTCCAAACTGATATGAACCATGGACTTCATTGTGCTTGGGTTGGGAGGGGTGGTGGTAGAACAGCTGTGTAGGAAGCAAAGGAATTCATTGTGAATATGAAGATTAAAACTCAAAACTGTGCCAGGATCACTGATAAGCCTATATGTTCTGGCAGAAGAAAGTACATGAGCTAAGCAAGAGTGCATTGGAGATTGATGGGAGTGGGAGGAAGAAGAAACCAATATAAGCCCTTTTGTGGTACAAAGGAGACAAGAGAATCTTGGAATTAGTCTAGTCTAATCCTTTCATTTTATAGATGAGGAAATTGAATTCCAGAGAAGTTAAGTGATTCTTCTAAGGTATCACAGCTATTTAGAGGGAGAGCCATGACTACAACCCAGATTTCTTATTCAATCATCTTTCTACTATGTCACACTGTCTCTCAACTTCCCCTTCTCCTTCTTGTAGTTAGGAATCCTCAAAAGATCCCAGTTCTAGGCCCATTTTCTGAAACTGTGGCCATGATACACCAGATTACTTGTGGCAAAGCTACAGAGGAAATAGTAATAATTCACAGTTCTATAGTACTTGAAGGCTTAGAGAAGTTTACTCCACCACACTGTAAGGTAGGCAATTCAAATATTATCATACCCATTTTTAAACATATAAGAAAACTGAGCTTTAGAATGGTTCAGTGACTTGCCCAAGGTCAGACAATTAACAAATGTCAGAATTAAGATGCCAACCTCAGACTCTTGAGACCAAGTCAAGTACTATTGCCATCATAACCCACTTTCTCAAGCTCCAAAGGATTAAGACTTTTCTAGGATGAGAGAAAGATGGTAACCCATCCCCATCAGTTAAAGCAAGGGCAGCCATCCAAAGACTCATAATGTATCAGAATAGGATAAGTTTGGGTAAGGAATGTACTATAGCTCCAGCCAAAAACAAATTGGCATTAATATTATTAACATCTCAAAATATTTTGATGCTGATCACTTACTGCCATTTATAACCAACTACAGGGGAAGGGGAGTCAAGATGGTGGAGTGAGAATGAGCATTTTTGCCAAGTTCATTCAAAACATCTCCAAGCAACCTAGAAAATATGCCAGATTGAATTCTGATCAAGAAAACCAATAAAACATCACAGTGGGTCATTTTTCTGCCCAGGGCAACTTAGGAATATAGACATAGAGGTCTATGGGCATTAGGGTTGGGGTTGGCCAGGAGCATAGTGCAGGAAGGAAGCTGAAGCAATGGAGGGAAGCATTCTAGCACGTAGGAATGGGAGAGGGCTAAGACTAAACACAAGTGCTGGAAGAGTAGAAAGAGATTCTAGCAGACACCTGACTCAGCACTGGAAACAGGAATGTGTGCCAGCAGGCAGCTCTGTTGCCTGTTATCCAGTTCCAGGTTAGAATTCCAGAGTAGAGAGAGCCCCTAGATATGTATGGAGCAAGGAACAAATTCCAAAACACTTAGCTGTGTGTCTCTGAGCCCAAAAGGGGGAACTCAGTCCTAACTTCTAGTCCCACACAGAAGCCTGCAGTGGAAAAACTAGGGCAGGAAACCAATACCAAAGGATAGTCAAACAGTTCAGTTGTTCTGAACCTGCAAAACTTCCTAGTGGGCTAACAGTGACTAAGTCCAGCAGCAGTCTACTGAAACTCAACCACACCCAATCCAACCAACCCAAAGCTGGGTAAGGAACTTGCAGAGTTGTTACCAGGAGGTCAGCAAACAAATGTGTCACCAGATCACACTACCTTGGAACCACTGTAAACTTGTAGGTCCCCAGATTAAGCTGTGAAAACAGCAGAAGGACATAAAAAGAGAGAAGCTCAATTCAGATATCCTCCTCTCCCACACTCTACAAGTGAGCAGAGATCAACACTAACATAAAGTCCAAAGTTAAGAAGTAGGTTTGAATAATGAGCAAATATAAAAAGAACCTGACCACAGAAATCTATTATGATGACAGGGAAACTCAAGACACAAGTTCAGAAGACAATGCCTTAAAAACATTTAGAAGCAAAACCTTGAAGAAAAATGCAGGCCGGACACAAGCACAACAAGAATTATTAGAAGAGTTAAAGAAAGATATTTTAAAAAAAGAGGAAAAAAGAGTTCAAAAACCAAACGAGAGTGGTAGAGGCAAAAATGGGAAAAGAAATTAGACCTATGTACAAAAGTTATAAAAAAGAAAATTAATAGCTTTGTAAAAGAGAATATTACTGAAGAAAATAACTCCTTAAAAATTAGAATTGGAAAAATGCAAGCTAATGACTCCATGGGATATCAAGAAATAATAAAATAAAGACTGAAAAATAGGAGAAAATGTGAAATATCATAGAAAAACAAATGAATTAGAAAATAGATCAAGGAAAAATAATTTAAGAATCATTGTACTACTTGAAAGCCATGAACAAAAATAACAGCCTAGACATGAAATTTCAAGAAATTATCAAGGAAACTGCCCAGATTATCTTAGAACCAGAAAGCCAAGTAGAAATCAAAAGAATCCACTAACACCTCCTAAAAGAAATCCCAAAATGAAAACTCCCAGGAATTTTATAGCCAAAATCCAGAACTCCCAGGTAAAGAGAAAATACTGCAGGTAGCAAAAAAGAAAGAATTTAAGTACCATGTGATAACACAGTCAGTTATCACACAAGATTTGCCAGCCACCAATGTAAAGTAACAGAGGGCTTGGAATATGATATTCCAGAAGGCAAAAGGAAAATGATATTCCAGAAGGCTGTATTCCATACAGCAAGAACTCAGTAAAACTGAATATAGTTCTACAGAAGGGAAATGGGCATTTGATGAAATAGAAGACTTTCAAGAATTCCTAATGAAAAGATCAGAGATGATTAGAAAATTTGATCTTCCAACATAGGATTCAAGAGAAGCATAAAAAGGGAAACATGAGGGAGAAATAAAGGACTAAACAAGGTTAATTTGTTTACATTTTTATATAGGGAGAAAATATATGTAAATATAGGTAGGTGATACAGAGGATAGAACACTGGGCTTGAAATCAGGAAGACTCATTTTCATGAGTTCAAATCTGGCCTCAGACATTTACTAGCTATGTGACCCTGGGCAAGTCACTTCTTCCTATTTGCCTCAATTTTCTCATCTGTAAAATAAACTGGAGAAGAAAATGGCAAACCATTGTAGTGTCTCTGCTAAGAAAACCCAAAATGGGATCATGAAGAGTGGATGTAACTGAAACTACACAATAACAAGATAGGTAAATTCTTAGAACTTTAGCATCACCGGCAGTCTTGGAGGGAATTACAATTAGACAGAGGGCCTGGGTGCTATTCTATTATGTTGGGATGATCTAAAAAGAAGAATGGAAGAGTAGGGAAGAGGAATATACTAGGAGAGAGGGGAAGGTAGAAGAAAAATGGGGAAAATTACCTTACATAAATAAGGCATATAAGGAAGATTTTATATAATGAAGGAGACACAGGGTAGGGGGAGAATGGGCAACACTTAAACCTCACTGTCATCTGAACTGACTCAAATAGGGAAGAATAAACATACACACACAGTTGGATTCAATAATTCATCTTACCTAATAGAGAAGCAGCAGGGGTGGGGAACCTTCAGCCTCCAGGCCACAGGTGGCCTTCTAGGGCCTTGGGTGCAGCCTTTTGAATGAGTCCAAGTTTTATAGAATATATCCTTTTATTAAGGGGATTTGCTCTGTAAAGTTTGTATTCAGTCAAAGGGCCGTACCCAAGGACCTAGAGGGCAACATGTGGCCTTAAGGCTGCAGGTTCCCCACCCCAGGTAGAAGAAAGGCAGGGTGGGAGAAGCAAAACAGATTCCTGATAAGAGGACAGGGTCAAAAAGAGAAGGAATAGTATTAGAAAAGAGCCTGGAGGGAAATACACAGTTAGCAATCATAACTATGAATGTGAATGAGATGAACTCACCCCCAAAATGGAAGGAGACAGCAGGATGAATTAGAAACCAGAATCCAACAATATGTTGTTGGCAAGAAAAAAACACCTTTGACAGAGAAATACATACAAAGAGTTAAAATGAAGAACCTTCACAGAATCTATTATGCTTCTGTTGGAGTAAAAAAGACTGAGGTAGCAGTCATGATCTCAGAGAAAGCAAAAGCAAAAATAAACCTAGCTAAAAGCGATAAATAGGAGAATTACGTTTTGCTAAAAGATACCGTAGAGGATGAATTAATATCAGTACAGAACCAACTAGCTGCAGGATCAGCCTACTCTGAAAGAGGGTTGTTAGCAATGCAAATATTACTCTTCCTTTGAGGTGTCCTTGAGGAGTGGAAGCAGAATGAACAGATGCTAATCCAGGTGGGAACTCTTCTTCAACTTCATAAAAGTGAAGTTCTCCAAGCCTAAAAAAACCTCCTAAGGCACTGCTTTGTTTCCTTCAGCTCAATTAAGGGGTACTGTGATATTGATGTTGTTCTAAGTTCTTTGCCCAAGTGTATTAATAAGTGCTATGATATTACTATTATAACAACAGCAGCTTAGATTTCTAGAGAGCTAAGGCTTACAAAGTACTTTTTCCAAAACAACCCTATGAAGTATGTAGTACAAGCATTATTCCCATTTTATAAAAGAGGAAGTTTAGACTCAGTCAGACTAAGTGACCATCCCAGCACTTAAGTTGATTTTGAATAACTTCAATGCTTTTCTGAATTTGTGCAGGGTCCTAGCTCCTGTAAATGGATGGCTCCTGGAAGATATGATTCTAGGTGAAAGGTTATTAGGCCATTTAGGTTATACACGGTACAAATTGCAAGCCAAAGGGTAGTGGAATTGTTTTCTTTTTCTTTTTTTTCTTTTTTGGAGGGCTTTCTGTCGTCTGCTCAGCACAGAGTTGTGCCTCAGAAAGCTGATAATTACAGCAACATGGACATATTGCTACACTCAAGATTAAATAAATGGGCCAAGTTTGCTGCAGAAGTCCTCTGTAATGTCTTATTTTTAAATCTTACTGTTTCTCACCTATAACCTGTTAAAGTTTGCTGTCATAGGGAGGATACTGAATCTTCAGATTTGTTTTTTTCCCCCGTCACTTTCAAGAAGGAACCATTCTCCTGAATGAGGTACCAATGCCCTCTTGTTTTAGAAAACAACTCCCAAATGGCCACTACCTCATTTTATTTGTTTTCTTTTTTCCCCTTGATCACACTTGTATATCCTAGGTTGGAAAAGAAGCCAATCAATTAAAGTGTTCTCTCTTTGTAATTAAAGGACACCATCTTCATTACTGCAGTTCCTCTCTAATTTCAATCTGCCATATTTTGAAAGGAAAACTTTGATCTTTTCTTCAGTTAGTTCAGATAATTATCACAAAAGACTTCAATACTTTTCATGGATTACTGGTTCATTACTGTTGGGACTTCCTCAGCAAACTGCCCTTCTTCAAAAGCTTTTTTTTTTCTTTGGAGAAATGAATTGACTGCATTTATTAAATCATGATACTCATTTTGCAATTGTATCTAACAAATATGCAAAGGTTTTTGATGTAATTCAGCTAGTAAATTTTTATCTTCCTTAATTTTTTTTAACAAATTGGGATCAAAACCTATTGAAATTTCCCTTCTAAACCTTCCATTTTTCTGTTTCATGGGTCACTATGGACAAATAAGTGATCACTTAGTAGTTAACCTGCTGGTGATGAACCTTTCTCACTTAGCTAGGCTAGTTCTTGGCTAGCATAATCTGTTTCTGGAATCAGATTCCAAACTTTTTTAGCTTGGTAAAATCTGCTAGAGATTGCACTTGTTCTCTGGGCACATTGGCTCCTCCAATAGAATGGAAATTCCTTGGGGGAGGAGATGTGGGACTGTCATTTTGTACTTGAATTTTGTACTTTTGTATTTGTACTCAACTCAACATCTAGCACTGAGCATGGCACGTAGTAGATGTCTAATCTATTGATTGGATGACTGACTGATGACCTGACTGGTGACAATGAAGAAGAAACACAAAAGACAAAGAAAAAGATATGAGCAAGTATGATGATTACAAATTGTTTGAGTGGGAATGAGTATCTTTAGCCATTCTCTTTCAGTGTAGGCATAAAGGAAAGAGTGTGAGATTTAGAAGAGGAGACTTTTTATATAAAGTTGTTATTAAATAATGACTATAGTGAGAATATTGGGAATGAAAGGTAAAAAAAGGTTTTTGTTGTTATGTTTAGGCTATCATATTAAGCTATGAGGAAAAGGATGCATTGCACAACAAAAAGGGGAGATCTTGTTTAGAAAAAAAAAGACATTTGTCTGTATAACCTTTCATTTCTATCTCATAAAATGCTATGTGGGGTGGTCTGGGCTCAACAAGTGTGGTCATGATACTGAGAAAGAAAGTCTTTTCAATGGGTGAAATACTATCAAAGTTGTCCGTATGTACCTGAGAGTGAAATATGGCCTACAAAATTCTTCTGACTGCTGTCTGCAACTTTGTGGAGCTCTGGTCCATGTTTTGGCTCATCTAGTGGGTGTTGGTTCAGACTTAACTTGAATGGGTCCTAACACCTTAGATCATCTCCAAGAAGTGAGCTGGCCTCCTTGATCATTTGGGGGCATATAATCAAGTACTAGACGGCTCAGAGGATAGAATACCAGGCCGGAAGTCAGGAAGATTCATCTTCCTGAAGGCAAATCAGATACTTACTGACCATGTGACTTTGGGCAAGTCACTTTACCCTATTTGCCTCAGTTTCCCCATCTGTAAAATGAATTGGAGAAGGAAATGGCAAACCATTCTAGTAGTGTTTCTGCCAAGAAAACCCCAAATGGGGCCATGAAGAGTTGGACATGAGTGTAAATGATTGAACAGCAACCATTGAGTTCTTGTCCACATTTTCCCAGGACTTCTTTAGACTTCCCTGGGCTCATTCTTTCAAACCCCAACCTCTGGAGTTGGCCCAAAATTAATCTGGATGTCAGTGATAATAATTTCATCCCTTTACTCAAAGGACAGTAGTTTACAAAGTGAGTCTGCAAGGAAGTCCAAGGACTGTCAAAAAAGACAAATCATATAAACCTGTATGTCTTTTTAAAAGTATCACTTCTATTTCTATATAAAGTATCACATCGATATCAGTTGTGGAATCTGGCCTCCACTAAAACTCAGCTTGGACATTTCATTTCAGTGCATAGGTGACTCACTCCTTTTCTTGAAGCCTCTGTCAGTTGAGTCCAAATTCTAATCTCAAAAGTGTTTGATTAAGGACTTATTGACAGATGGGGTCTTTATCATTTGAAAACCATCTCAGCTATATTTGGAAAGGCATCACCACAGAGTTGGCCATCAGGTAATTTTTTTTTCATCATGGCAACTCATTAAATTGCATATTAAGTTATTGAAATGTTTTCGCTCTTGATTGATAGAGGACCCACATTGTTGAAATAACAGATATTGGCAACATTGAAGTAGGTACTGGTATCTATATTAAATGATACAAAATATTTCATTTTTAAAAGGATAATCAATGAGACAATTATTTATCCAGGTAAGAACCTCAGTAAGGTGTGTGGGTGTCTTTGGACCTGCCGTAAGCTGGAAAGCCATTTGCTATTCCAAATGGTTTTCAGTTCAACAAGTCGTTAATAATTGCTCTGGGACATCTTTCCTTGTGATGAGGGATTTTTGAAAACATCATCCATTCTACATTCTATTACAGAGCCATGAGGGGAACATTTTCACTTTGTTATGACTCGGTTAAAGGATTTGTTATGTGTAATGTCCCAGCATCCTAGAAGGGGAAGATCCCTTGGGCATAACTGTATGTCTGCAACACCCCTGACAAATTGCCATCCAGCTACCTTTTGAAGACTTCAGTGACAGGTACTTGCTTCCTTTTAAGGCAGCCCATTCCACTCTTGGGCAATTACTGTTTGTTAAGAAAGTTTTTCTTTCTATACATCTAAGCAGAAGCTCACTCTTCCTCCTCCCCACTCCCTAGTTGTGTCAGAGATCATTTTCTTCCCTCTCCTCTGGCAGTGGAAAGGGTTTGGATCTGGAGTCAGAAAACTAGTGTTTGGGTGCCAGCTCTGATACTAGATGCATGATCATGGGCTATTCATGTAACCTTTCTGAGCAAAGAGCAAATAGGCCATTTTGACTGGAACAATATGAAAGTGAAGCCTTCCAGTAAAAAGAAACCCACCACTTCATTCCGTTGCTGGACAGCTGTAATCATTAGGAAGTTTTTCCTTTCACTGAGCCAAAACCGACCACTCTTCAGCTTCTATCCACTGTTGTCACAATACTATTTCATATCATGCCAATATGGCTGGACAAGCCAAGCTGTGTGAATTAACATGCCCACCCTAACTACTGTATTTGTCTCAGAATGTTTGATTGAATGTATTTCAAAATGCGCTCCGGTTACAAGCAAAAAATATACCAGATATCCCGCTTTCCAGAATAGATGCACTCTAACAAAGATGTCTATAAATGAACTATCCAGTAAAATGAACAGAGTTTTATTTATTTCAGCAGAAAGACAAGCCAGAAAAATCTTTTTAAATTACTGCTTTATTTAGAGATTAGAGAAGACATCAGAATGGTAATGCAAGATGGTTAACCAAAATTTTTGAGGTGGGCTGGGAAAAATGATGGCTATAGACTCTGGAATTAACACCTGGAAAAACATTATTGTGGAATTAGAATCTCCATGGGAATATTGGCACTGGCTTTTTGAGCTCCTGAGGGTTCCCCCCCCTTCTCTTTTTTAATTTAATTTTTATGGTTTGAGTTTTGGGGCCAGTTTGCAAAACTCCGAGTTAAGACATAAATTATATTTTAACCTATCGTTGGATTAAAAAAATAACATCATGACTTAAATGAATACTGTTTTGATACCAAAGTTTTGAGTCTGAACGTTCGGCCTGTTAGGCACAGGTAGAAAGACAAGTGTGGGCAACAAAGGAGTTAACAATTGCAATTTTGAAATTATCACTCTGGGAGATGTCTACCAAGGATCGTTCACACTGGTAAATGTGGTGCCAACCCCCTCCCCCAATGGTTGAATTGAAATGCACATCACATAATCCAATGTGGGGTAGATGGCCATGTATAACCAAGACAGTGGTATACTGTGGTATGTCGATAAATCTTGGAGATATCTTTGAATCTCCCCTCTTCTTTTACTCCCATACCAAATCAATTAATTGCTCAGTCCCATACATTCTATTATCATCCTATCTCCCACTTCTAATCTGCTCTTCCCACTCCTCTCTCAACAGCCCTAGGTCAGGCTCTAACCGGTTTCTCTGACTCTAACCTTTTCCCTCTCTAAATTCATCCTCTGTAAACCTGGAAGAAGGCTCTTCCTAATGCATAGGTCTGACCATGTCACACTCCTATTTAAATGTCTTCAGTAATTCCCATTACTGAGATGATAAATGACTTCCTCAATGGCCTAATTATAATTCACTTTCTATCCTCATAATACACTGTTTCCATTTACGTACCTACATACAAATCAGATTAGACCATTAATAGCTTCTGAATCTTATGCTGAACCTTCTCCTATGTCAGCACATTCAAACAGTCTGTACCCCATACTGGGAATGCCTTTTGTACTAACTCCTGCTGAAGTCATTCTCTTTCCTTGAAGTCTGAAGTAGATGCCATCTCCTTCATGAAGACTTATCTGATCTCCATACCTGTCGCCCTTTTACTGTGATTCCCTGTCACCATCAATACTATGTACTTGGAATTATACTTGTCTACATAACATTCTTATTCTTTCGCAAAGATCCTAGGGAGTGATGACTGTGTCATTTTTTCATTTTTGTCTACCCAGTAAATACAAAGTATTTACATAGTAGTCACCTAGTAGATGCTGAATTAATTAAATCTGATTTTGTATGAAAATGACAGTCTGCTGTCAACAGAGTGCCTGAATTGACCTGAGTACCAGAGATGCACAGTGGTGGCCCCCACAAGATTTAGTGGAATTTAGGGTAACAAAACACATCAAGGAATATGATTCAGAGGATCTGGTTAGATTCTTGGTGTTTCCATTTAATTGTGTGACCCTAGACAACTGATTTAGGTTTTTTGTGACTCACTTTCCAAATCTGTATAGTGGGAAGAACACCTGAACAACCTTCTTCACAAAGTTGTTATGAAGACCAAATGAGACAGTGAGTGGAGAATAGGAGCATCATCGCACAGTGGAAATAGTACTGGAGTGAAAAGAAATCAGAGGACCCTGCTGTTTATTACCTGTGTCATCACAGGCAAATCACAACCTCTCTTGGCCTCAATACCTAGAGGCAATGTGTCATCATGGATAGGGCACTGGCCATGGAGTCAGGAAAACCTGGGTTCAAATTTTGTTTTTGGAGATTAACGAGCTACGTGACCCCTAGCAATCATTTAACCTCTCTGGGCTTCGGTTTCCGTATTTGTAAAAAAAGAGAGTTGGACTCAATTGCCTCTAAGGTCCCTTCCAAGTCTAGCTCTATAATCCTACTCTACAACCATAAAGTCCTATTATAAACTCCAAATATTTTTATTATTGTTGTTGTCATTGTAATGGCCTTCAGAAATTATGTAAAAATATGAAGGAAAAAGGTGATGTAGACATCACAGGAACATTAAAGTCTCTCTCTAAGCTACGGTAATAATACATTTTCCCATTCCATCTTATCACCGTGAAACTTAAGGGTCTTTGGTTATCCCTCAACAGCTTCAAATCCTAGTTTATACTTCAAGGGAAAATTGAGACCAAGAAAGATTTAAACGATTTGAGGAGAGTCATGGCCAAGAAACAGAGTAAGGGTTAATACTTAGGCCTAGCCCACAAAGCGGTGACTTTGTCCATGTATCATTTTTCTAAGCATTTCTAATACTTAGAACTTAGTTCTCATACAGCAGCAGACATAGAAGGTAGGTTTCTCAGAAGTCTTGAAGGCTCCCAACCTTTAAAAACTATTTCTTATTTTAGTAGAGAGGATCAAAAAGTGGCTTTGGATCTTTATTTTAAATGGTACCATGTTGACTAGGCTAAATTTCATTGCAATTATTTTTCCTGCATCCAAGTTGTGTTAAATTGTTTCAAGAAGTCTTTAAGGAAGTCTGACCATTTTGGGGAACAATATTGCTAATACTTGGCAAGGGGTTCTGTAATAGAAGGATTCTTTTCTCGGCTCATGATGAGTTGACCCTCACGCTATGATAGATGTTATGAAGCAGATTGCCATTTCTGGCGGATGCCAGCCATCTGGGATGACTTTGAAGAGGGTACAATAGTCAACTGTGTGTTGTCCTCTGAGAACAAGTCTGGTTAAGTGTAAAGAGACCTACCAATAGATAATTGGCCACCAGACGAAGCCTTTACTGGCTCTTGCAACTCATGCAATTGTCCAACAAGTCACTGAGGAGTTCCCATCAGTATAAGTGGAGGAAGCATTGATGAAATCAGGGACTTTTTGAAAGGAGAAGAAAACTGTCACAGAAAAACCCCATATTACAGTAAAAATGCATTGCCATCTGTTTCTAATTATAAGCAGTCATGATGTGTATTGAATATTACTTATGACCATTCAGTGGCATTCCATCTGTTTCCCAAATTCTATAGATTATTTATTAAATGAGCTTCATATGACCAGCATGCCCAGCACATACAAAATAAAATTCTTCTTCAAATTTGACCTGACAATGACCTCTATGAGAGATCCAATGGGAAAATCTAAGATTAAGAGTGGAGATGGATCATAGAATTACAGATATTGCTAGAGATTACATATTCAGTCTTGTTACATTTATTGAGGCTGCCCCTAAATGCAGGCCAGGAATGACAACCAATAGTGTTTTTAAAAGCTTGTAGAGGAAATCAAACAGCAATTTATTCATTCAGTCAATAAGTACTATCTATTTTTTGTTCAGCAAGGATCTATGTTCCAGGCACTATGAAGATACAAAGATGAAACAAAATCAGTCCCTGTCCTCAAGAAGCTTATAGTCATCTTGGGGTAAACAATATGTACAAAGATAATTGAAGGCAAAATATATAGAAGCAAACGTGAAGTAACATAGGGAAGAAGGACTTAACAACTTGGGGATCATAAAGGCTTTTAATAGAAGGTGGCACGTGAGCTGAGTTGTTGAAGAAACTAGGGATTCTAAAAGGCAGAAGGAGGAGGAGATGCATTTCAGGTATAGGGACAGTTTGTGCAAATGCACGGAGATAAGAGATATTAGGTATGTATAGGGAGAGCTGCTAAGTTTGCCTGGACTACACAGTGCAGGCAGGTAAGTAATGTGCAACAAGCCTGGAAAAGTAACCTGAATTCCAACTGTGAAGGACTTCAAATGACAAAAAGAGTAGTTTGTGTTTTGTCTAAGATATTCTAGGCGGGGACTGGAGCATCTTGATCCAAGGCCTGCCACTGTCAAATCTATGGGCCCGTTTTTCACAATGTGCCTTTTGCCAGCATCACCAAAAGGGGCTATACCAGGGAACTGGGTGGTGCAATGGATCGATCACTGGGCCTAGAGTTAGGAAGATGTGAGTTCAAATCCAGTCTCTGACACTTACTAGCTGTATGACCCTAGGCAAGTCACTTAACTCCTGTCTGCCTCGGTTTTCTCATTTGTAAAATGGGGATAATAATCGCATCTATCTCCCAGGGTTGTTATGAGGATTAAATGAAATAGTAATTGTGAAGTGATTAGCGCAGTGCCTGGCATGTGGTAAACATTATATAGATGCAAGCTATTGTTGTGGTTGTTGTCATTATTATTATTATTATTATTATTATTAGTGAAGTTAGGTGGTACAGTGGATAGAGTGCCAGGTTTGGAGTCAGAAAGACTATACAACCGCTACTACAACAACTTCTAAATCCAGATCAGATTTCTCTCTGCTATCCCTCATTAACTTTCAAGCATCTTCTTAAGTTTAATCTTAGAATCAATTACAGAGTAAGGGTCTTCAGAATGTGATGTCAAGAATGGTTTCCTGAGACTCCTCCCAAAATCTCTTGTAAAGAAAGATGAAGGTGGGATTTTAGCTGAGACTTGAAGGAGTCCAGGGAAGCCAAGGGGCAGAGGTGAGAAGGCAAGAACATTCCAGGCTTGGGGAACAGCCAGTGAAAATGCCCAGATTTGGGGGATGGAATGTCTTGTATGAAGATACTTTGGCATATGATCCTTATGTGATAATGCTAGAAAATGGAGGATGATGAAACTGAGGCACAATGCTTAAAATTCTAGGGCATGTCAGTGATAGAGACAGGACTTAAAATAAGGTCTACTAACTTCTAGTCCCCTACTCTTTCCACTGACCATCTATACCCCACTTTTTGGAATTTTCCTCCTTCAAGGATGACCTCAATGACATGGCCTTCCCTTGCCTCCTCAAAGGTCACTAGAGTATTTGTGTGGATCTCTCATTGTCCTGGCAATCCCCGACATATATTATACATGTTTGCATTTGTCATATTCCATATCCTTTTAAAATCTCTGTATTCTCAGTGTCTTTCAAACAGTAGATGTTTATTAAATGTTAGTTGAATTCAATTGACCATGTTCCACTAATAACATAACTTCTAACCACTAAGGTTATTTTTTTTTTGTTTATCTAGGGGGCCTGAGAAAGCACCCTAAATATACAAGGCTTCTACTATCTACAGATATCTATATCTATATCTATATCTATATATATATATCTGTAGATATATATATATATATAGATATAGATATATATATATATAGATATAGATAGATATATATATATCACCCAGAATAGGTTTACTGTACTCTAATCTCACTAAATCATGGCTCCATGAAGAAAGGAAACATCTAGGAAAGAGTACAGGAGGCTTTTCCTGGTAAACAGCATTCCCTAAAGTTTGTTGTAGTCTGACTTTCAGATACTTGAAAATTCTACAGGAAGGAAGGTGCTATTTTAGGGAGTGTCTAATGTATACAAGGAAAGGAGATGTCTCCTGATGGTGAAAGAGATGGTAGCGTAACATAGGAGCTGGAGCATGGCCTTGATCTGTTATAGCTTTTGCTGCTGCTCGTGCCAGCACTGACATAAGAGTTTTGCATCGTTTTGGGGGAAAATTGGCTGTGTCACATTAGAAAGGACCCTATCAAGCCGTGATTTGGAGTTGGGGTGGGGCTGAGTGGGATGGCTAGGCTCTGATACTGGTTATAAGACCTCTAGTTAGTTGACGTCTTTGACCTCAGTTTTCTTGCATTACTTACATTCCAGGATCATTGTAGGGAAAGCAAATTTTTAAACTTCTAAGTTGTATGGAAACGTATTTGATTGTTATATTGTTACACAGTCTTGTGCCTTACACAGAGCTGGTACTCAAGGCTGGTTTAAGTTCAAATTGATGCTACCTTGGATAAATCTCCTCAGCTTCCTTATTTGTGGAACAGGGATAATAATTGTGCTACTTCCCTCAAAGGGTGGTTTTATGAATAGTGCATTGTAACCCTTTAAAGTGCCAGGTAAGTGTAAGTTATTTTTATGGTAATAATGAGTAAAATTTCTTTCCCTAAAGCCCTATTTTGATGCCTCAATATGGCATAGAGATGACCTTGGGTTACGGAAAGCAGGCCCTGCCGAGTTAGAAAGGGCTTGAGTAAAGGTTTATTGAAGTGGGTGTGCACTTGTGGTCTGGGATCTATCTAGCCAGGTTCAGAGAGGGTCAAGCTGAGGTGATAAGATAGAACCCAGGTTCTAGAGGTGATTAAGATTTTTCAGCTATGTGAACTTGCAGTGAGAACCTACTAAGGTACCGAGGCTATATTTGTGGAGGGGAAAGCCACACCAACAAAAGCATGGACCCTTGAAGTATGGAATAAGAGGCAAAAACTGATAGCTTCATTCTGCAGCAAAAAGTGACTTAGCAAATCCTAAACTTGCCTAGGCATTAGGCAGTTTCCAGAGGAAGCAGATCATTGCTACTTCCTTCTTCCCCTTCTAAAAAGACAAGAAGGCAGGATATAGAAGCAAACTAAGAACATTAGAGGGGCAAGAACCTGAGGGAAATCAGGTAATCAGTCAACCCATCCTTTTATAGCAGTAGCTAGGTGGTGCAGTGGCTAGAACACTGGGCCTGGAGTCAAAAGTCATGAGTTCAAATTCGGCCCAGACACTTATGAGCTGTGTGACCCTGGACAAGTCAATTAACCTCTGTTTGCCTCAGTTTTTTTATCTGTAAAATGGGGATGATAAGAACACCTATCTCCCAAGGTTGTTGTGAGGATCAAATTAGATAAAATTGTAAAGCGCTTAACACGGTGCCTGCCACAAAGTAAGTACTATATAAATGTTAGCTATGATGATGCTGATGACTGAAATAGGGAGAAGTGAAATTACTTGCTCAGAGACATATAGGAATTAAGTAGCAGAGCTGAACCTCAAACTCAAGTCTTCTGCCTCCAAGTGTAGCATTTGTTTCCTTTTATCAAGTTCTCCACTACTGGACTTATCTCCCTTCTCACCTGCGCTCCCCAGCTTCCTTCAAGTCCCAACTAAAATTCTACCTTCTGTAGAAAGACTGTCCTGATCCCACCCAATGCTAGTGCTTTCTCTTTGAGATCAGCTTCACTTCATCCTGCACAGGGCTTATAGAGACTTCTTTGTTTGATGGCTGCTTCCCACATTATACTGTGAGCTGCTTTTTAAAGACACGTTTCCACATTAGTCATGTCGTAAGAGAAGAATCAGAACAAAAGGGAAAAACCACAAAAAAGAAAAAAAAGAGAGAAAATAGTATGCTTTGCTCTGCATTTAGATTCCATCATTCTTTCTCTGGATGTGGATAGTATTCTCCATCGTGCATCTTTTAGAATTCAGCTGTGAGCTTCTTACGAGCAGGGGTGGATCCACTTCCTTTCTTAGTATCTCCAGAACTTAGTATAGTGCCTAGCACGTAATTAGCATTTAACAAATGATATTGACTGACTTGACTAACTTTCCTTTTACTGTACCAGTTCTGAGAGTCCTCTCCCTTTTCTTTGCTGCCAGGCTAACTCAGCTGAAAGTGACTTTGTTCTGGGATGGGTGAGTGCAGAGGACTGAGGGGGGGGGCAGATGGCAAGCAAAAACCCCTCCCCAAATAAAAAAACCCAACTTTTTTCCCTTGTTAATTGAGGTATTGCTGTGGCCATTTTCAAACTTACAAAATTAATTAAGGAGAGAACATTCTAATTTTATTATAACTCAAATTTTTGAACTTAAGGAGTTAGGTTGTGGCACCTAGTGGTAAGTATTATGGCCCAGTTATATTAAACATTTTAAATACCCAGAGAAAAGGGTCTATGAAGCAAACCTTTAGAGCAGGAGTTCGTAAGCTGGGGTCTGTGACCTTTTTTCCCCCCAAATATTTTGACAATTATATTTCAATATAATTTGTTTCCTTTGTAATTCTATGTATTTTATTTTTGTGCCTTTCAAAACATTATTCTGTGGGGGCAAAGAAATGGCAATTGAAGGGAGGCCCATCAATTGGGGAATAGCTAAATAAGTTGTAATGTGTGATGGTGATGGAATTCTACTGTGCTCCCAAAAAATGATGAGCTGATTGACCTTAGAAAAACATGGAAAGATTTACACAAAATAATGAAGAATGAAATGAGCAGAACCAAGAGAACATTGGATACAGTAACATCAATATTGTTTGAAGAACAACTGTGAATGACCAAGTTATTTTTGAGTATTATAAATACTCAAATACTCAATATTATAAATACTCAAATATCATACTCAAACATACAAATACTCAGATATAATACTCGATATTATAAGTATTCCAATCAACTACATAGGACCTGTGATGAAAGATGCTATCCACTTCCAGAGAAAGAACTGATAAATAAAAGTATGTATAATATGGTTTTTCCTTATAGCTACACCTACAACTATATCTATATCAGTATCTATCTGTGATTAATGGTGACTTTCTCTAGTGTAGGGTGGGGGAAAAATAGAAAAAAACCCCCAATATTCTGATGAGGGGTCCATGGTCTTCTCCAGACTGCCAAAGAGGGCCATGACACAGAAAAGCTTAAGAGCCACTACTCAGGAGGTTATACGTGTGGAATCAGGGGATACTCCAGCAGGGGTGAAGTGAGGAGGATGGTACATTGGAAACAACCCTGGACTAAGAATTAGGAAGACCTAGATCCTAGTCCCTGTTCTAAACTCTTTTTACCTCAGTTTTCTCGTCTGCAAAATGAGAAAGTAGGAGCAGACAGCCTGCAAAGTCTTTGAATTCTAAAATGTTCTTGTCCTATTTTAATATGGCAGTGAGGGAAGGGATGACTGATGTAGGGACAATGGCAGAGTTGAGGAAGGACTGCCAAGGAAAAGTGATAGATCTACTTAGGGACAAAAAGTTCTAGTACTCAAGAATGTTGCTAGTATGCCACAGTGAGCAGTAGCCAGAGGGCTGCCTGGCCACTCTGGAATGCCTTTTTCACCAATGGTTTTTAGTGTTCTGGGCTGAGGGGTGTGTGTGTGTGTGTGTGTGTGTGTGTGTGTGGGTGGGTGGGTGGGTGGGTGTTTGTGTGTTCATACAGCTCTTGATTTTGTAATGGTAGTCAATAGGAAATTGGGATTTGTTCTAAAGAAATTCATTTTTACAACAAACTAATTGGTCCATACTTAGTCTGAAAAGTGAGAGATCCTTGTAGTTGAAAATAAATACACACTGAGGCCCATTACAGCAATGATGGACACACAGAGAATGAGATAATAATGTACATCATCGTGTCCTTGTGTGTCTATGGGTCTGTGCTGTTTCCCGTAGAACTGCTCCTCCCACTGGGATAGCCTTCAGGACTCCAGAGACCATGTGAAATTGTTGCTCTACCTAAGAAGTGGCTATACAATATAATGGATTGAGGAAAAAAAACAAACAAATAAACACATTGTTCATCTTTATGTACATTGGTTCCTACTGTGTATAGTATATAGAGGCCAACAATGGCAGTGAAACTTCATTAACATACAGAGAGAATAGAGCCTGGAAGAACACAAAACAATAGTTATTGCTGTTATTAAGTTACAGTTTATATTACATCAGGAACAACTTTGTTAAGAGGCAGGTCTTTTAGGTAGCGCTGTTATTCATAGTGGAAGGGAAACTTGGATTTTACTTGTTTTTTTTTCCTGACTCCAGTATTTTAAAATATTCATCTAAATACATCAAGTACAGTTTGAATAAAATTTTATTGTGTATATGCTAAGAATGTCTTTCCTGTGGTCAAAGTAGGAATGGTTCTGGTTTTTTTAATCTAAATATGTTTCCAATCATAATTTGAGGCTGCTTGAAATTACCTAGCCTCTGGCCATGTGTTTTATAGGAAACCCACAAAATATACGTGCAACTGGACTGATGAAGTAAACCTATTGTGAAAAACCAGTGTAAGCATTCTGGGTTATTAGCAAACAGTTGTTAATGCTGCCAGCTTATTCTAATTGGATCCAGGCATTTCAGATGAAGGGCTATCCTTCCATTAAAAGTGACTACATTCTTTTTGTCCAGTTTGATAGAGTAGTTAGAATGTACCCTCCAATTAAGCAGTGAATCTAGGCAGGCCAGAAATATTTCATAGACCTTCGTTTTCCTATAAGCCTTTTGTTCATTGTATTTATAAGCAACTGTGACCAGATGTTCTGGATTTTTTGAGAGAGCCTTGAATTTCACCTTCAGGTCCTGGGTTCCTGCTTGCCTCTTTTTAAAAAAAATCTAAAACTGGGATTTCTAGGTCTTGTCAAGGCTAATCAACTTCATAAGGAAATCCTGTCCGCTTCTAGTGGGGACCACAAAAAGAGGGTGAATGATGATGAATTGGAAAACAAAACAAAACAAAATTTAGTTGCAACCTCAACGTATCCTTTTTGATATTTCAAATATAAATATTTGGCAATGTGAACCTATTTGTATTATCTAGAAGGATGCCACTTATTGTTCGAATTGCTTTTGTTAGATCTATGCGCTTCAGATTTACATAAACAATGCTGATCTAGTTTTGCATCAGCTAGCAGGAAAGGGTGGAGTGGGACCAGTCCTCCTGAAGAAGAATGAATTTATAGCAATGACATATGGTTGAAGAAAAAGGAATACTTCTTTTGGCTTACAACCAGGACAGAAAGAAACTCTTTTTCTTTAAGCTGTGATTGAAAATAAAACTCAATTTGCCTAGCTGTCTCTTAGTATTAAGCCTAACTACTCCTCAAATGAAGAGCTAAGGTTTTATAGAAGCTCAATCACTTCCCCTATCTAAGTAAGAGAGATGTAACTTTATTTTTTCCCAAACTAGCTGGGAATATATTTTGTAATGCTTCCTTTGCACTTTTACCTAACTAAGGTACTTATTTAGGATCCTGTGAGACCTCTCCTTTTTCCCACTTCCCTGCTCTTGGATTTAAATCCTGGGTTTATTAGCATCATTGTCCTCATCAATAAATATTTATTGAACATCTACTAGATATTTTGGCAAGTCCTATCAACAGGAAGGAGTTTGTATAAAACCATACTATGCCAAATAACAACAACGATGATAATAATGACGATGACAAGAAGATGGTTAACACCCACAAGCAGATTCAAAAGACCCTCCAGGGCAACATGTGCGTGAATTCAACCAACAATATGTTGAAGAAGATGTGGTTGAGTCACATGTATTTAAATGAGTGGTTTAAAATGTTAATTCAGGATAAATTCATTGCCATTAGAAATTACAGAAGGGTTATCTGTAAAGAGCTCAGACTTACTGATCAAAACCAATTATGCAAAGAAACGCTAGCAGCTGCGAAACTCATTATTGTGGGCTTCAATAATTTATCACAAATTCAATATTTATTAAGACAAGATATGGCTAGATTATACACAGGAAGATGAATATCTTTCATAAATTAGGAGATGACAAATCCTTGTAAAAATCTCAAATATCCTTATGTGTTAATTTTCTTATTTCTTATGAACTTAGCAACAAAAACATTTCAACATTCAAATAACAAAAGAATACACAAACCTGTAAACTTAAGTTATATGAAGTTTTTAGTGTATTTTAAATTTGACAGCTTTTTGTTTTATTCTGTGTGTTTTAAAATGGTTTATTGCTGGTTTTTATTTTCTTTTTCCTAACTATAACTTTGTAAGCCCTGTCTCTCACATAAGTGATAAAAATGAGAACAGTAAAGCACAATAAATCAAAACAACAGAATTTCTGAAAATAAATGTCTCATTCCACATCTCTAGATCATCGCCCCTCTTCCAAGAGGCAGGCTTCAATCAACATAGATTTTATATGGAAATAGTAGAAACGTGCAACATACCATTAAAAGTTGTAAAAATTTGGTGCCTATCAAATATCTAGAAATATGATCAAGTAAACAGAATTATACACACAGAAGCTCATGAATTACTAGATGACAAATCCACATAGTACTAATACAAATCCCAAAATATCCTTCATAATTCAACAAATAAATTGGAGCATCATCAAGGACAAAAATACTGGCCACAATTGTTTGGATATAACATTAACTCATAAAAATGAAAACATTTTTGAATGGATGCTGCCATATAAAATACTCAAAATCTCTAAACTACCAGGGATGAAAAGCTCTTGAAATACAGAGATCTTGGTGGAAATAATCAAAACCATGTGGGAATAGTATGAAGTATATATCATTCCTGTCAATCCATCTACTACTGGGGTTATCTCAAAGATGATCTAAGCGAGCCCACTGAACAACACTTTCATCCAGCTATAAAAGTAACCATTTTATCGACCTGGCCAATGAAGTCAGCTGAATGTTAAACAATTGTGAGACAGCAACTTGTGCCAGGACTCTTTCTAGCTGAGCTCCATCAAATACAAGATGAAATGAATTATGATGGTTATGAAACCAAAATAGAGGCAGGAAAGGGAAAAAATACAGCTTTAAAAAGACAATCAAAACATGGAAAATGAATATAAAAAGTATGCCATTGCTCTGGAAGAATAGTGCTAGGTTAGCTAATGCTCAGAATGAATTGAGATAGCAAGGAAAGCTAAGGAGAGCAAAAAGCTTTTTTGCTTAAAAAAAGAAGGATCTATTGGGAAAAGTGGAAGATCAAAGGAAAGACAAAAGCTCTGCTTGAGATGAATAGTATCAGTGAAAATGGATAATGACAAAGGCAGAGCTGCTCAACTCTGATTTTGCCAGTATTCTTTGCTAAGGACAATGATTTCTGGACTGAAATGGTCAGAGCAAAAATGGCTCATAGGGAAGTGATGTCCTAGTTAAGTAGGGATGAGTTCACCTCACCAGATGAACTACGTCTTAGACTATGGAAAGAATTAGAAAATGTGACCTGAGCCATTGTCAGTGATTTTGAAAGGTCATGGTGGATAGGAAAGGCAATTCAGAACTAGACAAAGGCAAAAGTTGTCCTAATTTTAGAAGAGGTAAGAGAATGGAGTTTCTGGCAAAAATCTAGAATATATGATTGAGGGGGTAATTGGTAGCTATTTCAAAAAGGAAGGTAGCACAGTGGATAGAGCCTTGGAATTTAAGTCAGGAAGATCTGAATTGAAATTTGGCCTCAACACTTACTAGCTATGTGACCCTAGGTAAGTCACCTAATATCTATCTGCCTTAGTTTCTTCATATATAAAATAGGGACAATAATAGCACCAATTTCCAGGGTGGCTGTGAGGATAAAATGAAGTGATATAAAGAATTTAGCAGAACTTAAAGCGCTATATAAATACTATCATTACTTCTCCTACCACCATGATGACCAGTATTACTACTACTACTACTACTACTACTGCTGCTTCTGCTGCTGCTAATGTTGTTTGTTCTTCATTTTCTAAGAGCACTTGACTTGAATGTGAATTGGATTCAAGTGAGGTAGAGTTGCCCAAAGTCATCAGCCTCGTTCTCTCTTTCAGAGTCATTGAAGTCCAGTGGCAAGACAAAAGTCAGAATGACTGGCAGTGGCCTGGGATACAATGAATGACCTTGGTGCCTTCTATGTCTAACCAAGCTCTAAGCACTCCACAGCACCTGCTTCAGCTGTCTTCATGATTGTTGGAACAAATTGTTCTCAACTACCCATTCTACCCTTAACTCTCCAATGGGTTTGAGGCCTGTTGGTTACTCTCAACCTGATTTAGTCTGTCTTCTGAGTTGGTTTACTGAGGCATGGCTGCTGCACATGCCACAGCTTCTTGGAGCCACATATGAGAGTTGAGTGAATTTGGTGGTCCCAAAGCTAGATGAGCAGTACTGAAAAGGGCTCAGCAAGCCCTCACAGCAGTGGGGCTAGTCCTCCCTGAATACCCCCCACACCACCACCATTACTGATACCACTGCTGTGGCTGTTGTTGCTACTACTACTGCCAGCTTGACTTCATCAATAACAAGTCATACTAATGAAAACTTTCTTTGGCATGTGGACTCAACTTTCCATTAATAACTAACTTGTAAAGGTACATACTGCTAAAGAGCTAAATAAAAGTCTCCAGAATGAGGATGCATTTCTAATTAGTGTAATATTGAACAATTGGACAGGGAGTTCATTGAAGATTTTAGCAGAAAAAAATCGTCTTCTGGTGCTGGGCAGAAAGACTCTATATAGCAAATGGCAGAAAGATCATAGAGATAATCTCAGTTGAAGATAATGCCTGTTGCTTCAGGCAGGATGAGGAATTAATGAACAAGACAAGGAAAAGTGAAGACTTCTAGGAGTTTCATATTCCTTTTCAGGTACTTTAGGGAGGCCACTTTTGGGTGGACTGAAATAAGATAGTGTATGTCCAAGGGCTAACATGATGAGTGTTGGATACAGATGGTGGGGTCAGGAATGGCCATGTAGACAAGAAGAGGTAGTTGTTAGAGTGAGGAGGTGGCCCATTAAATGATAGGAAATAAATACCAAGTCCTGCTAGAAGAAATGGGAAAGATGGATGATAGATTCCCCGAATTTCAGAATTGTAACAAACCTCAAAGTTCATCTAGTCAAAAGCTTATCTGAGAAGGAATCCAGCCTCCATATAAATACCTCCTATGATGAGAAACTCACTACTTTATGGAGCAGCCCATTCTGTTTTATACAACTCTAATATTTAGGAAATTTTCCCTTACATTAAGATGAAATTTGGCTCTCTGTAACTTTCACCTATTGTTCCATATCCTGCTTTCTGGGAATAACAAAATTTCTAGGAGGATAAAGTGGGGTGTGGTGGAAGAGTCACCACATGAGGAGTCAGGTAAATCTTCGACTAATTGTAACTTTACAACTAGATGTGTATATGACTCAGGGAAAAAAGAAGGGTGATTTCAGAGCATATGGCCCTTGGTAGAAGCCAGGCCTGAATGAGCACTCTAGTAGGAAGGGGTTTTTAGACAGTCAGAAGGCATCATGGGATCATGGGAACTGGGTTTCTAGTGGGCAGGGTAGAAGGGGAGAGAAAGAGCAGGAACACAGGAAAGGAGGTGGAAGTGGGCCAAAGAAAAATTTCACCTACTTAAAAATTTAGTCCAGGTTTAACCCTGACTTTCTGTTTCCTGAAAGAGGCAAGGTATAGCTACCTGTCCTTGAACTCATGTCACCAGCACAACTTACTCTATTGCTGTGTATGGAATATTGAGGCAAAGACGGAAGAAACAGTAGGTTGATACGACAGCAGGATTTGCCAATCCACCCCAAGCCCCAGGCATGGGTATGGGACTGTATAAGAGAGGGAGGAGGGCTGCATTTTGCAGGAAATCAGGAATGGAACATTTGGTCTTGCCCCTTGGTTGTTTTGGAGGATTTGGCCATTCGCAACTCTATTCTGGCTTTACTTCTCAAATGGCCAGAAGGAGTAATGGTGCTTCTTTTCCTTAAATTAATTAACTAATTAATTTTTGGTTTTAAACATTCATTTCCATAAGTTTTTGAGTTTCAAATTTTCTCTCTCTCCCTTCCCTCCCTCCACCCCAGAGTGCAATTTGATATAGGTTCTACATATACATTCATATTAAACATATTTTCACATTAGTCATGTTGTAAAGAAGAATTAGAATCAATAGGAGGAACCATGAGAAAGAAGAAATAAAGCAAAACAACAACAAAAAAAGAGAGCAAATAGCATGCTTCCATCTGCATTCAGACTCCAAAGTTCTTTCTCTGGATGTGAATAGCATTTTCCATCATGAGTCTTTTGGAGTTGTCTTAGATCCTTGCATTGCTGAGAAGAGCTGAGTCTATCATAGCTGATCATTGCACAATGTTGCTGTTCTGTGTACAGTATTCTCCTGGTTCTGCTTATTTCACTCTGCATTAGTTCATATAAGTCTTTCCAGGTTTTTCCTAAAGTCTGCCTGCTCATCATTTCTTGCAGTACAATAGTATTCTATTATATTCATGTACCACAACTTGTTCAGCCATTCCCCAGTTGATGGGTATCCCCTCATTTCCAGTTATTTGCCACCACAAAAAGAGCTGCTATAAATATTTTTGTACATGTGGGTCCTTTTCCCATTTGTATGATCTCTTTGAGATATAGCCCTAGAACTGCTATTTCTCGGTCAAAGGGTATGCACATTTTTATACCCTTTGGTCATAGTTCCAGATTGCTCTCCAAAATTTTTGGATAAGTTTACAACTCCACCAACAATGCATTAGTGTTCCAATTTCCCCATATCTTCTCCAACATTTATCATTTTTCTATTTTGTCATGTGGGCTAATCTGATAGGTGTGATGTAGTACCTCGGAGTTGTTTTAATTTGCATTTTTCTAATCAACAGTGATTTAGAACATTTTTTTGTATGACTAGAGATGGCCTTAATTTCTTCATCTGAGAACTGACCGTTCATATCCTTTGACCATTTATCAATTGGGGAATGACTTGTATTCTTATAAATTTGACTCAATTCTCTCTATAGTTTAGAAATGAGGCCTTTATCAGAGATACTGGCTGTAAAAATTGTTTCCCAGCTTTCTGTTTCCCTTCTAATCTTGGTTGCATTGGTTTTGTTTGTGCAAAAACTTTTCAATTTAATGTAATCAAAATCATCCATTTTGTATTTCATAATGTTCTCTGTCTCTTGTTTGGTAATAAATTCTTCCCTTCTCTACAGATCTGACAGGTAAACCATTCCTTGCTCTCCTAGTTTGCTTATGGTATCAACCTTTATATCTAAATCATGCACCCATTTTGACTTTATATTGGTGTAAGGTGGAAGATGTTGGTCTATGCCTAGTTTCTGCCATATTATTTTCCAGTTTTCCCAGTAGTTTTTGTTAAATACTGAGTTCTTATCCCAGAAGCTGGAGTCTTTGAATTTATCAAACAGTAGATCACTATAGTTATTGACTACTATAGTTATTGACTACTAGTGTCTTGCATACTTAACCTGTTCCACTGATCTACCACTCTATTTCTTAGCCAGTAGCAAGTAGTTTTGATGATTGCTGCTTTATAATACAATTTGAGATCTGGTACAGCTAGGCCACTTCCCTTGCATTTATTTTTATTAATTCCCTTGACATTCTGGACCCTTTGTTCTTCCAGATGAATTTTGTTATTACTTTTTCTAGCTCTATAAAATAACTTTGTAGTAGTTTGATTGGTATGGCACTGAATAAGTAAATTAATTTAGGTAGAATTATCATTTTTATTATATTAGCTTGGCCTACCCATGAGCAGCAGATTTTTTCCAATTATTTAGATCTGACTTTATTTGTAGGAACAGTGTTTTGTAATTGTGTTCATACAGTCCCTGGGTTTGTTGGCAGAGTGAGGGTGCTTCTACCAACTAGAGTGGCAAGACCAGAGATCTTCCTTGGAGTACTTGGGGACCCATTAAAGAGACATAGGAAACCATGATCCTAGAGCACATGGGGAAAAAGTGGAGGAGAGGCAAAGCAAAGAGAATGGCTTTTCGGACTGACCAAGCAAGAAGGGTGGGCGTACTTCCTCTCCCATTCTTAGACAGCTTACTAAGGACACTTCCATGAATTCTTAAACTTGTCCAAACCTTTCCTTTCATTCATCTACTTTTTCTGGCTGAGAAGAGAGGTCTGGGGAGTCCATTCAAACTATAACCAGTTTGGCAGCTTGCTGTTTGAATGCCTTTTCTTATAGTTTGAATTTATTTGCCGCCTGATTGTTTCAAAAGTCACACGGCCATTAAGAGGGAATTGTTGAATCTTGTGAATGGAAATCATGAATGAAGAGGCAAAAATCTAGACACAAGAAACAGCAATGAGAAAGATATTGTAATTTTGGAAAGTTTAAAAAATATTCCAAATGATGTCTCTAGACCTCTATTGAACTGATGGGCTGGCTTGGTAGAGACAGAAATGGGGAGAGAGAGAATAAGTTATTCATTAATAAGAAGTGAATCTTATGGCCAAATAATATACGAATCCTTTAATTGGTTAATTAATTAGTTGATCATGTAACCTCCTGATGCTTTCTGTAAATAGCAGAAAGCAGAGGGAGGAGACCAAAGTAGGTAGATACAGTTCTGGAAACACTACTCTGAGTACCTCTAAGCCTTACCTCGCAGACCATATATAACACACTACTAGAGCCAGGCTTTGAAGGCATACTCTAGAACTGCCTCAAATCTAGGTCTGGCTCTACCATTCCCTGGTTGTATGATGACCTAGGTGGTACTTTGACTAGAGTGCTGGATCTAGAGTTAAGAAAAACTGAGTTCAAATCTAGCTTCAGACATTAGCTGTGTGATCCTGGGTAAATCATTTAACCTCTGTCTGCCTCAGTAAAATGCTATGCAGACCTTAAAGCACTATATAAATGCTATCTACTAGGTTTTTTATTTTTAAAATTATGTCTGGCTTTCACCTCCTTCAGTGATAAGATGAAAAGATTTGAAAAGAAATTCACAGCTGTTTTGTTAGATTGAGCAACTTTTCATTTTCCTGAAGACTTAAAATCATTTTAAAGGCAAAGAAACAAAGGCCTAAAGGAGTAACATAAGTAAAATTGTATATTAATTGTGGGCTGAGAAGCCCCTAAGACATTGGACATTTGAATGAAATCCTCCCTTCTGAGCCAAGTCCCTGCCTCCCTCAATGATAGCTCCATTTGGAATGATACTGTTATTTCAAGGAAAAATTGCCCTCAAAGGAATTGACTGATGATGTCATTCCTTGGAATGGGTTCTTTTTTTTTTAATCTAGATTCTTTGGGTTCATGACATAACGTTTAATTGTTCCCCAATTCACTCCTGCAATTTGTGGTGGGGACCTGCTCTTCTGTGGATGTAATTGTATGGAAAAGAGATCAACTTAGAGAAGTTGAGAGTTGGAAGGGCCTTCAGAATTCATCTAGCCCAACCCCTACCTGAACAGTGATCCCCTCTCAAACGTTCCCAGAAGCTGGTTACCCAGCATCCACTCAAAGATGGGAAATTCAGAATCTCCCAAGACAGCCTATTTCAAAAGAGGCAGGGCACTACAATAGACAGAATGGTGCCTTTGGAATCAAAGGACCTGGGTTAGAATTCTGACTCTGATACTCACTAGCTATGTGGCCTTGGGCATGTTTCAAATCAATAAATGCTTATTAAGTGTTTGCTTTGCGTGAAACACTATGCTAGGAGATAAGGCTACAAAGACAAAAAAGAATTTTTTTTTGGAAACAAGCGTATTAATGTGTTCCCGGTACGGTACTAAGCTCTTTATAAATCCTATCTCATTATATCCTCACAATAATATTCATTTGATCTTCACAACAACCCTGAGAGGTAAGTGCTATTATTAACCCCATTTTACAGATGAGGAAACTGAAGCAGACATGGGTTAAGTGACTTGCACAGGGTCACTCAGCTAATAGGTATCTGAGGACAGATTTGAACTCAGGTCTTCCTGATTCCAAGTCTTGTATTCTATCCATTGTGTCACCTAGAGGCCCCTAAATAGTTACTGTCTAATTCACTTTTTTGGGCCTTAATTTCATCCAAAAAAAGAGATGGATGCACCAGGTAATCTATAAGATCCTTTCCAGATTTAAATTGATTTTACTTTATTGTACCATGGCAGCCCATTCCATTAAAGGGCAGGTTTTACCATTAGGGCAGTTTTTTCTTAAATCAAACTCAAATCTCCCAATCTAACCACTGCTCCTGTTTCTGTTTTCTGTATGAACAAGTCTAAACTCTTTTCCATATGATAGCAAATACATGAATATAGGAACTCATTATTCAGTTGTTTCAGTTGTATACAACTCTTTATGATCCCTTTTGGGGTTTTCTTGACAAATACGGAAGTGGTTTGCCATTTCCTTCCCCAGCTCATTTTGCAGATGACAAAACTGAAGCGGGGTTAAGCGACTTGCCTAGGGTCACACAGCTAGTCAATATCTCAAGGTTTTCCTGATTCCAAACCCAGTGCTCTATCCATTGCACCAACCAGCTGCCCTAACTATAGGAACTATGTCCCTTCTAAACCTTCTCTTTCCTGTACCTCGTTCCTTCCAGTGATTTTTGACGAGCATTCTACTTCTTCCCCCATTCTGATTGCCCTCTTGTTGTATGGGCTCAGTCTTTTTAATGCCATTCCTAAAATATGTTATTCAGAGCTGAACACAGCACTTCAGATGGGATCTGATGAGGTCGCAAAGCTGGAACTATCACCTTCCTTATTCTAGATGTAGGGCTTGTCTTAACTCACACCAAAATTTCATTAGCTTTTTTAACTGTGCCCAAATCTTTCTCACATGAACTGTTTTATTTTTAGTTATTCCTCTTCATGTTGTATTTGTGAGGTTAATTTTTTGAACACAAGTGGAAACTTCTGTATTTGTCACTAGTAAATTCCATTTTATTAGATTTAGCCCATCATCCAATCCTGTAAAGAGCTTTTTGGATACTGATTCTTTCACATAATATGCTAACCTAGTGGCATAGTTTTGAGGCCCTCCCTTTTCTGGATGTTTTCAATGTTGTCAATGTTTTTCCTAAAACTAGGTGCCCAGAAGCAGCCCATTCTCTAGAATGCTTAGAAAAGCAAGAACAGTCTTTTTTTTTTTTTGGTGGGGGGTGGTAGGGAAAGATAGAGAGGGAAAGTGAAGACAAAGAAGAGGAACCTACAGGGGAAGAGATGACAAAGAAGAGAATGCAATGGATAAAGGACAGAACAAGTGGTATTCTCTTCAACAACATTTATTCACTTCCATTGCATTACATTTATTTATTTAGCTCAGCCTCCTCCTGCAGGGTAGGATGTTGTACTGAATAATTTAAGGATGGACTGCCCTGCAGCATCTACTTTGGCCATAGCTTTCCTGAAAGAAGTTAATTGTTCCAGATTTTCCAGTGCTTTGGTTCTGGTGCTCTGGTATTTTCTTGGCTCAGCAGTGTCAGCCTAGACTTTCAAGCACTAACATCCCTCTCCAGTGAGATAATGAAGACAATAATTTCCAAGAGTGAGGACTGAATGAATCCCAGTGAGGATTTAACTATCCAGAGAAGATAAAGTGCCAAAAGAAGTCATATCTTGCTAAATAAACTGTGGCTCTGAACGAAGGGTCAACAATCTTCAAAACCTGGAGTATTCTCAACAGGGCTTAGTGACGGGGATGCCACAGGGGGCTGAAGGTAGGAGAGAGAGGAGAAACAGGAGATGTAAAAAGGGGAGGGGGAATAGAATAGGAGAGCAAGGGATAGAATGACAATAGGAAGCAGAGGAAAAGAGAGAGACAGAGAGACAGAGACAGAGAAATATACATACATAGAAAGAGTGAGAGAGAGAAAGAGAGAGAGAGAAGCAGAGAGAGTGAAGAAGAAAGAGGAGGAAAGGAGGGACAGAGAAAGAGAGAGAGAGAGGAAGGAAGAGAAGGGGAGGGAGGCAAAGAGAGAAGAAGGATAAAGGGAGGGAAGGAAGGACAGAGGGAAGGAGAGACAGAGAGAGAGAGAATCGGTGCTAGCAGAGGACAATGTGATGCAGTGGACAGAGTGCTGTTGGACTTGGACTCAGAAATACAGGGTGCTCCAAAAGGCTTCATGTACTTTTATGCTATTAAAGCTTAAAACGGCATTAAGACTTTAGAGACACCTCATGTTTGAATTCTGGCTTCTGTTGTGAGACCCTGGACAAGTCACTTAATTTTTAATTGTACTGATGTAAATGATGATGATAGTAACTGTACTGTTATTGTAAGAAAAGCATTTTGCAAACCTTAAAAAGAATAAAACTAGGGGCTATTATTAGGCTTCCCCACCCTAGTCCCACCAGTTGCCTTGCTCTGCTTTAGAAGGAGTCTGCTTTAAACAAGGTATTTTAATAATAATAGCTAGCATTTTTATCTCATCTATGTGTCAGAAAGAGGCAGCTAGGTGGCTGAATGGATATAGCTTTGGGCCTGGAGTCAGGAAGACTTGAGTTCAAACTTGGCCTCAGACACTTATTAGCTGTGTGACCTTGTGCAAGTCACTTAACATCTGTATGCTAGGTGGCCAAGTGGATAGAGCACTGAGCTTGGAGTCAGGAAGACCCTAAGTTCAAGTTAGGCTTCATATACTTACTAGCTATGTGACCTTGGGCAAGTCACTTAACCTCTGTTTGTCTTAATCCACTGGAGAAGGAAATGACAAACTGCTCTAGGATCTTTGCCAAGAAAACTCACAAAGAGTCAGACAAAACTGAACAACCACAAATGTGCTAGGCATTGTGTTAAGCCCTTTTTACAAATATTTTCCCTTTTGCTCCTCACAACAATCCTGGAAGGTGGGTATTATTACTGTCACCGCCATTTAACGGTAGAGGAAACTGAGGCAAGCAGAAGTTAAGTAACCTGCCCAAGGTCACACATCTAGTAAATGTCTGAGGCCAAATTTGATCTTAGCTTTTCAGCCCGCTGTGTGCTATGGTGCCACCTAGATGCTGTTCTCTGTATGTCATTCAGGTACCCGCTTTACTTGGCAACATGACTGCTTGGCTAAATCCCACTTGGAAGATAATTTGTGCAGTGGATAAAAAGCAGATTCCCTTACTGGGACAAAAAAAAATACATACCTAGGCTCTCTGAAGGATAAGACTAACATGGAAACATCACATGACCTAGCTTCTTTCTCTCTATTTGAAACATCTGTCCCTCAGCATAGTCCTCGTCTGTATTCTTGTGAAGAGAATTTCACAACCTCTGTGTCTGCTTCCTCATATATGTTTCAGAATTGTTATTTGCAAGTGTGTTATTTCCCTGAGAACCTTTTTGCTTGCAGAAAGGCTTGGTCTTTCAAAACAAACCCAGCATTTGCCTGAATATTTAGTTCTTGTAGATAGTAATGGAATGTGCAGATCATTCTTGATCTGCAAAGAGTCGCTTCAAGAAAAACAAATTGAACTCCCTCTAACATCAGAATCTTCCCAGGCCACGATGTGGTTTAGCAGAAAAAAGCACTGGATTTGGAGTTAAAGCACTTGGGTTTGAATCCTCGCCCAGCTACTAATATCTGTGTTACCTTAGTCAAGTAACTTCCCCTCTCCTGGCTTCAGTTAATGACTCTGTGAAATAAATTTGCCTGGATGATTTCTATGGTCCCCTCAGCTCCTTATCACTTCACTTACAGGAAGAGGAATTATAATTTTGAGTAAAACAAGGTGACAGGTGATTACTGTTACTTGTAATTGTCAAATACAGATATCAGCAAAGGTATTACATTACCATTCTCTTGACTCTGAGGTAGCCTTGTGCTACTAGCAACTCTCACTCAGTAAAAAATTCCAACATGGTACTGAGACTCTATCTAGCATCTATCCTTTTTGGGGAGGGGAGTGAGAAGGAAGGGGACAAGGATTTATTAAGCACCTGCTATGTGCCAGACACTGTACTAAAGACTTTATAAATATTATTGCACCCTTACAACAACCCTGGGAAGTAGATGCTGTTATTATCCCTAGACAAAAGTTCAATGATTTGCCCAGGGTCACATAGCTAGAGTCCAAAGCTAAATTTGAATTCAGATCTTTCTGACTCCAGGCCCAGTGCTCTATCTATTGCACCACCTAACTGCCTCAAAATTATGTTCCTTTAAAGAAGCGGACCATTCTAGTAATGGAAGAGCTCTAGTTGGAAGGATTTTGGTTTCAAAGTTGGAGTCAAATCTCTGAGGGGGAGCCATTCTTGGAAAGCCCCCTACCCCTCTCCCTTGCTGCTGATCATCTTATTGGAGAGCCTGCATCAGTAGAAGAAAACTCATCCAACCAAGAACATAGAATAAAATACCAGACATACAGCTACAGATAGGAAAACATGATAAAGCCACTAGAGGAAGGAAGCAGCTTCACAGAGCATGATCTTTTGTACCAGGGAAGACTTTCAGATATAGACTTAAAAAAAGGACGTCCAATAACCAGAAGTGATATGTTTGCCCTTTGACCATATGTGTTCTTTTTATTTAGAATCCAGTCTTCTGTGGATCTATGTGGACTTATAGAACAATATGCCCTGGAGTTTTTTTTTCTTAACCAATTGTTCCTTTTAAACTACCTTAATAAATATCCCTTTATAAAGCTAAAAAAAAAATTACATTCCCTTAGCAGTTAGCCAACTGTCATCTGAAATCATGATTTCTACCTTTCTTCCTGTATCTGAATGCTAATGCTCCCTCTCAGCCTTGATTCAGTGAATGAGACATGGTGCCTGTAACAATCGCACAGGTCCATAGAATATAAGAAATGGAAGAAACCTTAGGGATCACCTAGTCCAGTCTTTCTTTTTATGAAATTGGGGTCCCAGTAGGATAAATGGTTTGCCCAAGTGATGAGGATGGAATCTGGACCTCAAAAAGGAAAAACCCTGGACTTTCCCACATGGCCAAATAGGCTATATAATCCTATCAACTGGCTTGTCATTACTGCTCAATCTACCTTCAGATGGCCCCCAGCCACTTCCCACCCTTAATCCTATCTAGACTTCATTCTCCCTTGGCCACGTGTTCCAGGTCTCAGGCTTTCTGTTCACCCCAGCTTACTGGACACTCCCATCCAGATCTTCCTTAGACCCCTCCTTCAGTCACCCCAAACTACTTGGCCTCTCCTAGATCCCTCCCACAATCCTTCTGTATATAAGGTTTGTCTTGTCTTCGTTAAGGTGCTCAGATTCTTAAAATCTAGCCACTGCTCAGATTCTTATAATCTAGCCAATGGCTCAGTAATGTTCAGATTCCTTTAGAGTCTGGCCAATATGGCTGATGTTCTAATAAACTTTATCTCTGGCTGACAGAAGGCTTGGATAGAATTCATTTGGGCAGGACCCATGTGTCTTGATTTTGGGGTCCCAGCACCCCTAAACCTCAACACAAGGTCATATAACTAGTAATTTACTCAAGCAAAACCTGACATTGAATCCAGGTACTCTGCATCCAAATTGAGTACTCTTCCCATTACACCATACTTTATTCCCTCACTTAAAGGTAACAATTTTCATGTTTGCAACAGGAAATTCACAATGGGACAAATGACTTCCTATAAAAGATGCTCTTCCTGCAGAGGAGGAATTTTATTTGTGTGAGATATTGGGGGTAAAGTTTATCTAGACAAAAAGGATGATGTGTATTATTTATAGCTGATTGTAGCTTTGATGCTGACCAAGATTCTCCTTATCAATACCCAAGGTTGATTCTTTCTCATCTGACTTTTAATTATCCAGTTTGTAGATTGCCTAGACATTTTGTTCTACTTTTTCCTTCCTCCAGTGACTGATTTTTTTTTTTTGGTTCTCCTCCTCATGAGCACTTAAGCTGAGAGAGGATGGAGGGAAAACCAAAAAAGATAGAACTTTAATTAGACCATTGTATTATTAGTTAGTAGCTGTGATAAATGGTATAGCTTAACGGGTGTCCCTGTGACTGAATTATTCGGTCAAGGGGCATACCTGAGGACCTAGAAGACCACATGTGGCCTTGAGGTTCCCTACACCTGGCAGCAGATAAATTAGAAGTTGATTTAAAGGAGAATTTTGGATTTTTCATGCCTTCTATCATCATCGATCATTAGAAATTGGTTAGTGTGTCACAGCTGGAGTTTTGAAATCAATTTCTAATTCTTAATCATTTCAAAAGAGAGGATTACTTTGCTCTAGCAAGTCTTCCACCAGGACAAAAATAGCTCACCATTCGCTCTTGCAAAAAGCTGTAACATGTGGCGGCTACACACCAAATAGCTTACATATTGACAACACAAACTACTTACCCCTGATGAGAGGCCTGGTAGGTTGACCAGTGTTGTACTGGGGAAGGATGTAATACCAGTAGCATTGATGCTGATTGTTTTTTTTTTTTGCAAAGACATCTCTTCAGTTAATTTTAGACTTTATTTCCAGTGTCAGGGTCAGCTTTATGAGTGGGTAGCTACCTGCATGGCATGACTTCAGGGGCCCTGGGAAGGACTCCTTTGTCTTCCCCAGATGTGTTCATTAACAGCTCACAGTTGTCAGAAACCCCACCATTCACAGCTTTTGTCCTGTAACTAAGGCTTTACTCTCGGTCAGAACGTATCTTCATCCAAGTTCACATTTTAAGCTTCATCAGTCTTTTAAACCTCATTATCATTTTGTTTATCACATTCTTTCCTGAGAGCTAGGAATACGAATGGAAACATAGAGGGCTTGAGCTATGCTATTAAAAAGAGGCTTGGGGTGTTGGATGAAAAATCACGCAGAATTATGGATGAGAAAGTGCTCCAAAGAATCACAAAACCTCAGAGCTAGAAGTAACCCCAGGGTCCATCTGATGCAGCTTTCCCACTTTACATTTGAAAAAGCTGAGGCCCTGAGAGCATGGGGAAGGAGGCCAGACTTACAAAGGGAATTAGTCACACAGGCTGGACTAGAAGTCAGTTCTTCAAACTCCTGGAGTCCAGTCATCTTTTCGTTATATTATGTAAGTAAGGTGATTCAAATGGCAGCATCCGGGAGAAGACAAGCAAAAATAAAATATTAACTCAAACCTGGGCATGGCATGGTCCATTTAAAACCTCAAATTCCAGGTACGTTTAGGGCACATGGGGCTCATTCCAAACCCACTGTCAAGTAGCTTCTCTCAAGTTCCTTCCCATACCCTGATATCACATTGATGTGGTTAGAAGCTTTGTAAATATTTTTACTTTATGCTAAGGAGCGCTGCTAATTTTTCCTTTAAAAAGAGGCTCCTCCCTATCCTTTCTTTTTCATTTTGGATCTGAGACTTCCTGTCTTCGTCCAAGGGAACAAAGGTTTCTGGTCCCATCTCAGAAAGAAAGAGATGAAAGATGGTGATAAACCAAAATTTGGACTCTTCTATTCTGGCTTCCCATCAGTCTTGCTTCTGACCCTATAGATGTGTTTCTCTGAGATAGTAGGTGCCAAGCAGGGCTGTTGCTGTGGAAGGACAGATACAATCCTTCCAGTAGCTTCACAGAGGCTGTGTTAATAGGCACCACTGGTTTGCAAATTGGAGATCTGTGTCTTCCCCCTTCATCGTCAGGGAGAATGCATTAATTAATTGAGAGGCTTGGCCCATATAGACTTTGTCAAAAGGGAAGAGTTTCTGTGAGATCAACATGTGCCAACAGTCACTCAGAACATAATTTATAACATAATTAAGTGATATTTTTGTTTTGTTTTGTTTTAAAGGAAATGTGTGACTCTCATTTGTTCAGGGCACACGCTGAGATTTACTCATTTGGAATTTATGGAAAATGTGGCAAGCACTATAAATCAGTGCTGAGGGGAGTCTCAGAGTCCTCACTATAGAGCCAATGTAGGTTTACTAAAACAAAGTTTGGCATGAGATTTTACTGAAAAAGGAAATCAAAGAAAAGAAAAAAGTGGTGGCAGGGAAGATGGTAGAGACAAAAATGGAAGGATCAGTGGCAGTTCCACCTCTTATGTGCATCTTCAGCCGATCTCTCTCTATACTCCAGCTGAAAATGTTTTTCCTTTCCTCAAATATTCCTAGAACATTCTCCTGGTCTTCCATTTGTTTCCATCATGACATTCTTGTATAAATATTACTTACCCATATACTTGTTCTAAGACTCTCTCTGCCCTACTATAATATAAACTGTCAAAACGGTATCATTTCCCCCCATTATAATAGCATCTAGATAACACATTTCATTAAATGTATTTTTTTTAAAAAAACTTTGACCTGTGTTGTAACTGGCAAAGTAAACTCCCTGTGAGGAAATTGCCTCTACTAACACAGGTCATTATCTGCCCTGCAACCTGTTAGTCATACAGAGTTGCCTGAGGCGACTGAGATGGTAAATGACTGTGCACATTGATTGGCACAGTCTGTGCCCACTGACACAACTATGGGTCACATAGCCATTATATGTCAGAGGTGAGATTTGAACCTAAGTCTTCCTCACTCTGGATGCCAGTCCTCTATACTCTAGGCCACCTTGCTTCTGCTTTATACATATTATGAAACTGACATTTCATAAATGTTTGTTGAACTGAAACATTTGCAGATGATATGGCCCGTCATCTTTAGGTGACCTTCCTTTGTGACCAGGAAGAAGGTAAGTTTTAGGGATATGCATAGACACAATGCCTAACGCATTTTAACTGTACAGCATATGAATGTGGAGATCATAGAATTTAAGGCTGGGAGAGAACTGGAATATCAAATTGACCTCACTTTAGCCACAGGAGTTATTTGTATGTTTAAGAAATCTTAAATTTCTATATCTGGCCCTAGGCAGATCTATCATTCCATCTCCTCCTGGGCCTCCCTCTTCCTAAAATTATTGTTCAACCTCACCAGGACCACAAGTCCCCTACCTGTTTATTAGTGCTTTCCCAAGCCATCATCCCTGATCTGGCCTCACTTTCCCATTATTCTGTCTTTCTTAATCTTCAGTCTCTCTCGATATTCTTGTTCCTTCCCTGATGCCTACAAACTTGAAAAGGTCTCCTCTGGCCTTTAAAAGAAAACAAACAAAACAGAACTTTTCACTTGACTCCATAAACCCCTAATTTTGTCCTATATGTTTACACTCATCGTTTCAACTTCCTCTCTTCTCATTCACTTCTCACCTTGTACTCTGGCTTTTGATCTCATCACTCAAATGAAACTTCTCTCCAAAGATCCCAGTCATCACTTAGCTGCCAAATCCAATGGCCTTTTCTCAGTTCTTAGCCTTCTTGACCTCTCGGCAGCATTTCCAACTGTTGACCACCTTTTCATTATGGACATTATCTTCTCTGGGTTTTTGTGACACAGCTTTTTTTGGGTTCTGTTTCTATTTGTCAGACTGCTTCTAGATTTCTTTTGCTGGATTACTAGTCCTATTACACCCTCTATTTGAGTGCACCCCAACGCTCTCCCCTCAGTCTCCTTTTCTCTCCCTATATATTCTTTTTTTTGGTGATTTCATCAGCCATAATTAATTCAATTATCTCTATGTAAATGATTTAGACCATGGGTGTCCCTCTAGGTCCTCAAGTGCCCCTTTTTGAGGAATCCAAACTTCACTGAACAAATTCATGGACTCAGCACCCAGGGACCTTGAAGGCCACGTGTGGCCCCATGGCCGAAGGTTCTCTACCTCTGATTTAGATCTATATATCCAGTGTAATCTGTCCTGGACTCTAGTCTCACGTCACCGACTACCTCTTGGTCATTTCCAACTGCATGTTCCATGAGTTATTTCAAACCCAACATATCCAAAATAAAATCAAGTTCTTTCACGCCACATCCATTCATCTTTCTAACTTCATTATTGCTATTGAGGACATCACCATCCTTCTCGTCACCCAGGCCCAAAATGTCAGTCATTCTCACCTTTTCACTCTTCATTACTCTCCAAATGCAATTAATTTTCCAGTCTTATGGATTCTAGCTCTGCAGCATCTTTCATATCTGTTCTCTTCTCTCCACTTACACAACCACTTTGCTAGGCCTGGCCCTTGTTATTTCTTGCCTGGACTATTGCAAAAGACTTCTTATTGGACTCTGTACCTCAAGTCTCTCCCTTTCCAATCTATCCTCACCGTGCCTGCCAAAGTGATATTCAAAAGACTTCTTATTGGACTCTGTACCTCAAGTCTCCCCCTTTCCAATCTATCCTCACCGTGCCTGCCAAAGTGATATTCCTAAAGCCCAACCCGACCATTTCACTTTCCTGTCGGAACAGCAACAGTGGCTCCTATTTTCTTTGACGGTAAAATTCAGACTTCTGTTTATCATTTGAAGCTTTTTGCGGTTTGGTTCCAATTCCACCTTCCCATGTTTATTACCCTGTACTCCCCTCAAAATACCTGATGTTTCAGCCAAAGTCACCAAATGATTGTTTCCCATACATGATGTTCCATCTTTCCACAGGCGATCCTACGTGCCTGGAGGCACCACTTTCTCACTTCTGCCTTACAGAAGCATCAACTTCCTTCAAAGCCAAGGTCAAATTCACCTCCTACCTGAGGCACTTTCTCTTCAGTTTATCTGTTGCTACCTTCCTACCAGAAATGACTTGGTATTTACTTTGTACATAGGCAACGAGGTAGTGAACGGATAGCGCGCCAGGCCGGAAGTCAGGAATACCTGAGTTCAAATCCAGCCTCAGATGCTTACTAGCTGTGTGACCCTGAGCGAGTCACTTAGGCCTGTTTGCCTCAAGTTCCTTATCTGTACAACGAGCTGGAGAAGCAAATGGCAAGTCATTCTATTGTCTTTGCCAAGAAAACCCAAATGGGGTCACAAAGACTTTGAAATGAACTCAACAACAACCCAACTTACTACAAAAAAGTAGGTTTGTTAAAATTAAAAAAGCAACAAAATCTGATGAGGACACAAATGGAGTGGAGAAATGAAAAGGAAATCACTAATTAAATGTGATTGCTATTCTTGTAATTGAAGTTTACATACTTTTTCTCCTTTTAGCAAGTTTAGCTATGATAGAAACTAGGCTTGGAAAAGACATGAAAGATGTGAACTTTCCTTTGCTGACAAAATCCTATAATATGTGATTGAGGACATTATTTTTAATAATTAGAAAAGGAAGTAGAGATCATTAAAAGCCAATATGACAGAGTCATACTGACTTGCCCAGAGTCACAAGAAGTAAATAGAAGATTTGAGATTCAGATTCAAAGGTCACTGCCTTTTTGGATAGGTAATTAGACTGTGGAGGTAGTGGGACAGTGGATAAAGGGCTAGCCTTGTAGCCAGGAAGAACTGAGTTCAAATCCTGCCTGTAACATATACTGTGACAATGGCCAAATAAATCATTTCCTCTCATTCCTTTGGGCGAATTTTAAGACTAGAAGTTATAGATGAAATACCTATGGATATCAGTGGAATGGTTTTCCACAATGAGATTCCCCACTCCAATTGAATTGTAGGTTCAAACCAAAGAACCAACAAAAAATTAGACTAGTAAATTAAAGGAATAATGGATGTATAAATATATGTATATCTAGATAAAGTTCCACAAAATGATTTTTCAAAGACTCTCATGCTGTTTGTGAATCAGAAACAAAGGAAATATGGTCTTGAAGGTGAGTATGCTTTTCTGCCCATTATAAATGAATTTAATCAATTTTTAAAATGTGATTGTTTTTGTTGAGATAGTTAATAAGTTTATAATAAAGATTATGTAAAAAATAAACCCACCCCAACTTCCTCTAGGAGTTACCAAACCTCACCCAGAAAAGAGAAAAAAAAAAGACAGAAACTTTGGTAGGCCCCAGTTTACTTTCTTGTGATAAGGAAATACATAATAATAGCCATATTCAAAGTTTGGTCTTATAATTATAGTACAAACACGAAACAATTTATTTTACCCTAAAAGTCTGCCTGCTGATATAGTTTAAGAGTACATATGAAAATATGACCCACGTTGCTATTTATTGGATTTTGTTTTCTTCATCTGGGGCATATTTAGGCTTTATATCACTGGTAAGAAAATAGATGAAAAAACCTCACTACATTTATAAAAGACCCAAGATGGAAAAGCTGTGGTCAGATACAGTTTGTGTTGTTGTTTAATAGTTTCATTCTGATTCTTCTTGTTTGGTTTTTTGAAATAAATTTTTATTGATATTTTCTGTTTCTTACGACACCAAAATCACCCAAATATCCTTCCCTCTCCCTCTCCCAGAGAGCTATCTATACAACAAATACTGTTTTTCCTTGATTATTTCATGGACCATGTACCTTAAAGATCTTTCACTGGCCTCTAGCATGCAAGTGGAATTTTAAGAATGAGGAAATCAAAACAACTCATTGTCATATGAAAAAATGCCCTAAATCATTATTAATTAGAGAAATGCAAATTAAAACAAACTTGAGATATCATTTTACACCTATCAGATTGGATAAAATGATTGAAGTGACGAATGTTGGAGGGAAAAAATTGGAATGCATTCATTGTTAGTGGAATTGTGAACTGATCCAACCATTTTGGAAAGCAATCTGGAATTATGCCCAAAGAGTCATTAAACTGCTTATGCCCTTTGACCCAGCAATACCAGTATTTGTAGTGGTACTTATACTACCACTACTATTTCCAAAGATGATTAGGGAAAAAGAAAAAGAACCTATATGTTCTAAAATGTTTATAGCAGTTCCTTTTGTGCTGGCAAAGAACTGGAAAGTGCCCATCAGTGGGGGAATGGCTGAACAAATTGTGGTACATGATTGTGATGGAATACTACTGTGCTAGAAGAAATGACCAGTTCAATGATCTTAGAAAAACGTGAAAAGACTTGCACAAAATAATGAAGAACAAAATGAACAGAGCCAGGAGAACATTGTATACAATAACAGCAATATTGTTTTAAGAATTACCTTGAACAAATAAGTCATTTTGTCTATTATAAATACCCAATTAACTATAGAGGACATAGGAAGAAAGATGTTATTTGCATCCAGAGAAAGAACTGAAAAATAGATGTATGTATAGAATTATTTGTGTATGTGTGTGTAGTGTGTGTGTATATATACATATATATGTGTGTATATATTATACATACATACATAACATACGTATGTATTTGTGTCTAATGGTAGCTATCTCTAGGGTGGAAGGGGAGGAAAGAAAAAAGAAATTTACATGATAATTTTATTATATATTTAAGAGGAATGGAAAATTGTATATAATAAATATGCAGTTTGTGAGCAATCAACTTTTAAAAAAAATTATACTATGTTATAGAAATGCTTGTTTTATTCCATAAATTAAAAAATAAAATTATAAAAAGAATTATGTAGAAGATGTTGATATCTTGTTCAGTAAAACTTCTTGAAAGCAAGGAATGTGTAAAAACATTTATCGCACTTAGCATACAGCTGTGCACCTACTTGATCATCTATTCTAACATTTACCTGAATAGAAATCCTTATAACATCTCTACCATCCCTATACACATGCATTTTTTTTTTTAGTCTAGACGTGGGACTTCATCAGCATGGATAGTTTGTTCATGGTTACATAGCCATGTAGGTGTGACAAGCAGCGCCTGAACTGACATCTTTAAGATCTAAGGCTAACCTTCCATCCACCATTCTCTGTTGCATGTCCAGTTATTCCTTCACCCCTCCCCCATTGGAACATCAACAAATAATTCATTTCAGACAGTAAATATAAGTTGAATGTATATATTTGATAAAAGGAATTCTACAAGCTCCCACCGTATTGCTAATGGATTCAGATAACTTTTTTTTAGATTTTTTTCCCAATTACATGTAAAAAATTTTTTTTTAATATTCATTTAAAAAAAAATTTTGAGTTCCAAATTCTTTCCGTTCTTCCCTCCTCTCCCCCCTCCTTGAGAAGGCAAACAATTTGATATAGGTTATACATGTGCAGTCATGTAAAACGTATTTCCACAGATAGCTTTACTTTAGATTTAGATTTGTTTTATTCTCTTGCAGTCGAACAATTCTCGCACTTTTGAACCGCCAGCACGTTTGATACCTATCTTCTGTGGCAAATAAGATTCTGGAATTTCAGAATTGTATCTTACTGTAAGTTATCATTTTGTATCCTACATTCCTCCTTATGAGCCACAAGGTTTGTTTGTTTTTTCAAACATATAAGTTGCTACTAGTTCATGATGTGCAACAGTCTCATTCTTCTTGCTTAGCAGAAGCAGATTGTATATCATAAGCCTCAAACTGGCAGCATCTAAACACATAGTGGTGGCTAATGGGCATCAGAGCTATCCCTCAAAACTCTTAAAGTAGCAACTGAGGGGCATCAGAAATCTCATCCATAGCCACTGCAAGCTCATAGAATCTAGAGCTAGAAGGGCTCTTATAGGTCATTTGGTGCAATCCCTTCATTTTGTGGATTAAGAAACTGAAGTGGAGAGAGGTTGGACTGTCCAAAGTCACACCCATACAGTAAGTGGCAGTGCCCTGGGATTCCAGTTCAACATGCTTTCAACCAAACTATGCTGCTTCAAATTGGATAGGCGGCAAGGAAAGATGTTCAGTTCTCATTTATAGCTATTTGCAGCAATGAGGATCAAAGCCAGTGTGAAGATGGGTTTTAGAATCACAAAATCTTGACGTGGGCCTCAAAAAGGACATCTGGTCCAGTTTGCCTATACCTGAGCAGGAATATATTCTCTACAACATCTCTGACGTAGGCTCATCCAATATCTGTGTGAAGACTTTCAGACTTACTGCCTTCCAAACATGCATATTCAACTTTATTGTTGTTCAGCCATTTCAGTTGTGTCTGACTCTTTGTGACCCTGTGGACCTCTGTCCATGGGGTTTTCTTGGCAAAGATACTGGAGTGGTTTGCCATTTCCTTCTCTAGTTACAAACAGAGGTTAAATGACTTGCCCAAGGTCACACAGCTAGGAAGTAAGTGGCACAGTGGATAGAGCACTAGGCTTGGCATCAGGAAGACTCATCTTCAGGAGTTAAATTCAGTCTCAGGCATTTACAAGCTGTGTGACCCTGGGCAAGTCACTTAACCCATTTGCCTCAGTTATTCTTCTGTAAAATGAGCTGAAGAAGGAAATGGCAAACCACTCCAGTATATTTGCTAAGAAAACCTTGAATGGGGTCAGGAAGAGTCAGACATGACTGAACAATAACAAACAACTTCCCAACTTCAAGCCCAGAGCTCTATCTACTGTGCTACCTGGCTGTCCCACTTTAGGACAGTTTTAATTGTTCATAAAATTTTCCTTACATTTAAACTTCCTTCTGCAACATCCACTCCATGCTCAGAGTTCTGCCCAAGTCAACAATATAAATGCTTCTTCGGGTACTAGGATACCTGGAGCACAAATCAATTTCAATTTTGGGGAAGATTTCACTGAACTTTGAAAGGTCTATTTATATGCTTCAATTCATTATATTAGCTATATCTCAGACAACTGAAAGGGCAGAGTGAGAAAATAGATTCCCAATGAGACATCTCTAAGCACACTGTAGCTTAATGTCACTCATATAGAAAATTGGACCAGAAAATTCAGATTTTTTGGTTTATAAAGTGGAAACTTGAAACAGTGTCAGGGCTAATGTCATTAGCATTTATTCCATTTTCCTGTTCAAATTTGCATGGTATAATGAGCAACTTTCTTCAAAGTGGGTGATTGATTAATTTACTTTATCTATGTGTTAGTGATCTCAAATACTAGGACACTTACCACCACTACCACCACCACCACCCCCCCTTCAATTTTTGTTGGAATCACTCAAAAAAGAAAGCAAAACGTCCCTGTGGAATCAAGACTTTTTTTTTTGATACTTGGTTCAACACAATGGAAACTGACAAACAAATGAACGTGTGTATCTGAAGTACGCCCAGTTATTCCTTGAGAAAGACATAGAGAATTTGTTTGTGTGTATGCTTATATGCAGGCACATAAATGCACAGTAGTCTGAGCATTGTCATATAATCTTACCGTATCACCAGGCTGTGGGCGCATCACAGATACCCGGTCATAACCTTTCCTTACCAGGATACAGAAGGCATCCAGTTTTCCCTGTAAAGAGAAAAAAATACATTGGCATGTAACTGATGATCACTGAATATGGATCTCTAGCCATTTTTCTTCAGTGATGGGGAATACACTGGACTGACAATTCAAGTTGCAGGTGGTGCTGTCATGATACTTTATGAGGAAACAGAGGGGTTCAATGTCTCTGGCTCCCTCGGTCCATTCTGTTGAGTTTCTAGTGACAATGGGCAAAAAATAATCTACTGTGAAAATTGCTGTAAGAAAATATAGTCATAGGACAGAAATGAGAGGTAGAAGGGATTTTTTCTTTCAATCACTGAGTACAGTTCTCTTCATTTTAGTGATGAGGAAATTTCCAAAGGGGAAGCACCGGAGGGACTTATCAGTCAGTTGATAAGCATTTATTAAGTGTCTGCTATGTGCCAAGCACTGTACTGATTGCTGAGAATACAGAGAATAGCACAAGATGGTATCGGCTTTTAAGGAGCTCACAGTCTAATTGGGGAGACACCATGCAAACTGCTGCACACAAACAAAATGAAGACAGGATAAATTGGAGATAGTCAACAGAAAGAGGGAACTAGGATTAAAGAGGATTGGAAAGGGCTTCTTATGTGAGGTAAGGTCATAGACCACAGAAAGTTAGAACTGGAAGGGCCCATTAATCAAGTCAAGAAGCATTTATTAAACACACCTAGTGGGGCAGCTAGGTGGCACAGTGGATAGAGCACTGGCCCTGGATTCAGGAGGACCTGAGTTCAAATCCGACCTCAGACACATAACAATTACTAGCTGTGTGACCCTGGGCAAGTCACTTAACCCCATTGCCTAGCCAAAAACAAAACAAAACAAAACACACCTAGGTATGTGCCAGACACTGTGCTAAGGGTTAGGGTTACAAAGAAAGGTGAAAAAAAGTCCCTTTTCTCTGAGGGCTCATTGTCTAATGGGGGAGACATGGACAACTATGCACAAATAAGCTATGTATAGGATGAATTGGAGAAACTCAGCAGAGGGAAAGTGCTAACTTTAAAGGGGTTCTAGAAAGGCTTCCTGTAGAACAGGGGTTCCCAAACTTATTTGGCCTACTGCCCCGTTAAAAAAATTATTCAGCACCTTACTGGAAATACACTTTCTTTAACCCTTTAATGATTTCTTTCTTTTCTTTTCTTTTCTTTTTTTGAAATTTACATCGTTTCAAAAAAATATATAAAATATTTTTTTCAAAAAATGATGCATCTTGGGGCAGCTAGGTGGCGCAGTGGATAAAGGACCAGCCCTGGAGTCAGGAGGACCAGAGTTCAAATCCGGCTTCAGACCAAACACTTGACACTTACTGGCTGTGTGACCCTGGGCAAATCACTTAACCCCAACTGCCTAAAATGTTTTTAAAAAATTATGCATCTTAAATTTAATAATTTATTATAAATTTGTGGGTTTTTTCCTGCCTTGAAATTTTTATGATACAATATTGGGTCATGTAACCATATAGTTTCATATTGTAAACAAATCATTACATGCACATATTACTGCCATGCATGCTGGACTTCCCAATAGTGCACAATATGCTCATCTGCCAACACTAGCTTGTTAAGACCTGTCAGGTGGACTTGACCACTGATCAGTTATAACTTGCATTTTGTGTGTTTATTTGGAAAATAACCTAATCACTATGATTTTAATGCTGTTACACAGATGAAACACATATGTACAGTTTTTCAAAATTTTCTTTTCTTATCTTCTTTCCTTATGCTTCCACCACCCCCTTGTTTTTATTAAATGCCCCAGAATTGCACCTGAGGCTATTACCACCCCCCTGGATTGGTCCAGGGCCCCCAGGTGATGGTGTTGCCCACTTTGGGAACCTGTGATAGAGGGTAAGGTTTTCTTGTTAGTTTGTTTGATTTTGTTTTGTTTTAGCAGAGATGTGAAAAAAGTCAGGGACTTTATTTTTTTGGTGGCTTGGTACACTTTGTACAACTACAAGTTGGTAAATGATTAATTAATAGATAGAGAATAATCGGAGGTGCAGTTTCCCAGACTAAATGTGTGGGAACAGTCTAAATCAGACAAATATATAATTCCTTATATATAGTAGGTGCTAAATAAGTGCTTGTTGAATAGAACTCAATCTTTTCTTTGACTTGTTTTGTGAATAGCTAGAAAAGCAGTAACTTGAATGTGCTTTTGAGATTATAGTTTGTGCTGAAGTAGCCCTTGCCAAGCTTGAGGACCTAGAGGTTGAGGAGCTTTCCAAAGCCAGAGCCAAAATCCATGATGGAGAGAATTTAGAGGTGCCCACCTATCAACTAAAAGGTTTTTTTTACTTTATCAAAAGAAATTGATGAATATGACCAAAGGTCCTGGTAACCCTTAAAAAAAACCCCATATCTTTAAAATGGAGCATATAATACCAACGTTAAACTTTCTCAACTTGTAGGTACTCACACACTTGTTGTACATTGGTTACTTATGGCACCCTCATTTTCATGGGGGAAATGCAAAAAGGCAATGGAGAATAAATTAAAGTCAGGGCTAGAAAGGTGGCCCCTAACAGATGTCTCCTTTTCCTTTTTTTCCACTGCTATAGATATGTAACTGCACCAGAGGGGGTATGGTGTTTATTTTACAATTAAACAAGAGGAAGGGGGTTTTTCTGAAACTTTACTTAGTACTCTAACAATCCCTATCATCACGAGAAGTTACAGAAACACTTCAGAAAAAGTCCTTTTGATATCCTTTCAACTTCTGACATCACTATAATGTCATCAAAATGCTGATGGCTGCAAACTTTCTTCTTGGCATGCAAAGTCTTAGGCTGGATTTCTCTGAAATGGCTAGGAAATTTTCCAAGGAGCCCTAAGGACCATTGTAGCTTCTACTGTGGGACCTGAAGTATAAGCAAGTTTTATCATCTCCAGAAGGAGATGTACTTAAAGTCAAAGTCTAATAGTAATGCATCAGATCACAACTGACTCTCCATCCTCCCTGCCACACCCTCCCCATCTCAACCATTTATTTGCCATTTTCTCTGCTTCTGTTGCTTTTGTACAACCAGATCTCCTATGACCGTGACCTGGAATGACTTAAGACACTCAGCTTTTAAACCATTGTTCTGGGGCTTTTGCTCTCTTGCCTAGAGTGTTTGTATGAGTACACATGGCCCACTATTACTAGCCAGTCCCAGACCTCAGACCATGCTTCACATTCCATCTAATTTTCCACCCTAGCCATTTCCTCTGCTGCTTTTTGTATACACCCTCCAACCTCCCTCTTCTAGGACAGAGACTTTCTACCTCAAGCCTTAAGGATAGTAACAAAGACTGCACATGTATAACCTATATCAAATTTCTTGCTTTCTTAATGAGGGAAGAGGGAATAGAGGGAAGGAAAGAATTTGGAACTTGAATTTTAAAAAATGAATATTAAAAATTGTTTCATATGCAATTGAAAAAAATAAAATATTAAGAATAATAATGAAATCAACACTACCATTATTTTTGGAAAGGGTTTTCATTGGACTATTCTATGTCTCTACTTATCATGTTGTTGTTTGTCCTTCATTTTTGAAGAAGACCAATGACATCACAGGTGATGTCTTGACTTGTGAGTAAATTGGATTTCAATGAGGCAGAGTTACACACAGTTGTCAGCCTCATTCTCTCTTCCAGTCATTAAAGTCCAGTGGCCAGACGAAAGTCAAGATGCCTAGGATGCAATGGGATGACCTTGGGTCTTCGATGTCTGACCAAGCTCTAAGCTCTCCACAGTGCCTGCCTCAGCTGCCTTCATGGCCACTGTAACAAATTGTTCTCATCTGCCCGTTCTGCTGGGGGAAGTCTTCACATGCTTGGGGTAGACACCAACTCACTGATAGGACCAATCAGTTACCCTCAACTTGGGTTAGCCTATCTGCTTAGGTGGTTGGTGGCTGCTGTGAATGCAAAAAGCTTCTTGGAACCACAGGTGAGAGTCAGGTTAATCAAGTGAACACCAAAATGGATGAGCAGTCATGTGAAGGGCTTGGCAAGCTCTCACATTAGAGATGCCAGTTCTCCCTGAACACAGGTCATCCTGTTACTTTCCAAACCAAAACACCCTTCCCCATCTACTTTTATGTGTTGTTTCTCTTACTAGAATGTAACCTTCTTGTGGTCAGAAACTGTCTTCTTTTTCTAGTTGTATTCTCAGTGTTAAGCCCAGTGTTTTACATATGGTAATTGCTTAATAAACAATTTTCTTTTATTCATTCATTCATCAGTCTAAGAAAAGAATACTTTCTTCTCAGAAGCACAGAATATTATAGCTGGAAGTGACCATAATTGGACACTGGGCTACATTGTACTAGACCCTGGGTTTACAAAGAATGAAAAAATTCCCACTCTTAAGTTTACTTTCTATCAGAGAGACAACATGTCTGTATGTGTTATATAAGTATGTGCATGCATGTCTACACAGATACATATATGTGTGTATATATACACATGTGTACATATGTGTATAATATTGTATAGGCTGTGTATATATAATATACACACATTTAAATTCAAAATAAATCCAAGTTAGTTAAGGAGGGAGGGAACTATCAGTTGGGGGATGAGGAGTGGCTTCATGTAAAAGGTGGCATTTGAACTACGTCTTAAAGTAAATAAATGATCCTATGAGGAAGATGTTAGGAGGAGGTGCCCTACAGATATGGGGGATGGTCAGTTCAAAGACACAGAGACAAAGGATGGAAGTTGTGTGTGAGGAGAGCAAGAAGACCCGTTTGTCTGGAACACAGAGTGTGCAAAAGTTAGATTGGTGTTAAATTGTGAATGGCTTTTAAAAATAAACAGAGCACTTTTAATTTTTTTCTGGAGGCAATAGGGGACCACTGGAGTTCATTGTGTAGTTGAGTGACATAGTCGTCTCTGAGTTTAAGGAGCATTATTTTAGGAGGTATGAGGAGGATGGATTGAGGTAGGGAGAGACTTGATGGAAGAAGATCAATGAAGAGGTCATGGCAATAGGGGAGGCAAGAGGTGATGAGGGCCTGCACTACGGTGGTGACAGTATAACTAGACAATGGATGTTAAAGATGTTGCGATGGTAGAATAGAAATAGCAAAGTTTGGAAAGAGAGAGAATCTGCGGAAAAGATAATGAAATCAGTTTTGGAAATGTTGAGTTCCAGATATCTCTTGTTTGAAATGCCCAGCAGACAGCAGGTGATGGAGAATTAGACGTCATCTAGTCCTACTCCCATTTTTTTTTTCAGATGAAACTCAAAGAGGGTCAAAGAATTGGAGTAACTTAACCAAGGTCATACATAGTTGGTATCAGAGCTCAGATTTCAATCTATATTTTCTGATTTCCTGGCCATTGTTCTTTCTGATATGCTCTACTGTCTCCTTTCAAATTGTTTAACCTGACATTCGAAAGGCCCTTCTCAACGTTGTGCCACTCTCCTCTTCCATCCTTTTCTTATATTACTTCCCTCTTTGTGTCCTAAAAAAACTAGACTATACTCTGTTCCTTGTTCATAGCTTATTTTACCACCTCCATGCCTTTGCTTATATATATATATATTCCTTATAAATTTCCTCAGCTTTGTTTTACTCTTCCTTATGCTTTCCCTGCCCCCATCTTCTTGACCTATTGAAGTCTTTTTCATCTTTCAAAACCTAGCTCAACTGCTACTTTGTTCAAGAAAACTTTCCTTGGCTAATCTTGTAAAATATATAAGCTTTTTTTTTTTATGACCCATTCATTCCTTGGGTGCTAGGCTTGGAGGTGGCTTATTCAATGAATTTCAATAACCAGTAGCTATGTAGGAATATAAAGCTTTCAATAGTCTGGTAATCCTTTCATAAGTCTATGTCCCTAGGCCCTTTCGGCAAACAGTTACATATATTCATTTCTCTTCAGCCATATTAACAGGCCATTGCACCCTAGGGGTTGGCAGCATTTAAATTTTTTTTTTCACAGAGGAATTAGAAGAAATCCTGCCACTTATATTTAAAATGCCCCAGACCCAGGATAGGCCACCTTACAATAAGGTAGCAGTTAAGTTAGATTTTGAGAGATGAGAAGGAATTCAATTGGTCATACCCAGAGTCATACTGGCCACATATAGTACTTGGCATTGTTTTGAAAATAAATCAGAAGAATCTGGTAAAATTTCAAGTATTTCCTGAACTGAAATAATTTTTCCTGTGCTATTTAGGGCAATGTATTTCTAAATTTTGGATCTATACATTTTAAATCTGGAAATAATCTAAGTATATTGTCCCAGAAAGTACACGTTTCAGAATAGTTATTTTTCTCTGTGTGTGTGTGTGTGTATGTGTGTTTGTGTGTGTATACATATGTATGTATGTATATATATGTATGTATGTATAGCTAGATAGTTATTATTCAGTTGTTCCATCATATCTGACTCTTTGTGACCCTACTTGAGGTTTTCTTGGCAAAGATGCTGGAGTGGTTTGCTATTTCCTTCTCAAACTCATATAGATGAGGAAACTGAGCAAGCAGGCTTAAGTATTGTCCAGGATCACATAGCTAGTAAGTGTCTGAGGCTGGATTTGAACTCAGGTATTTCTGATTCCAGGTCTAGCATTCTACCCACTGCTTCACTTACCTGCTTCCTATATACGTTTATATATATAATATATTCTTTATGTTTGGGCCCTGATTGGCTCAGAATGAATGTAAATAACACTTGTTTCTGTTTTGGCCAGAAACTCTGAAGGTCTTCCCCTCCCAGATCTTTTTTTTTTTAAACAAGTCATTCTTTGCCTCATTTCTTGTTATGCCTTAATCACTGAATAGACGTTGCCTCAGTCAAACTGAGACCTGTTAAAGACCTTAGCTTGAAAAGGCCAAGATCTCCCACTGCATCCTAGACCATCTCCACTTGTCCTGATCTATATCTAGCCACTCCAGATGGCTCTGGAGATGAAAGTGAATCTGATAACTTTGCACAGCCTTCCCTCACTTAAATCCAATTCACTTGCATGTCATGACATCACCTTCCTGATGTCATGGTCCTTTTCAAGAACAAAGGACAAATAGCAATTCTTTATTTTATCTATATGTGTGTAATATATTTTTTTCATAGAGCTTTTTCAATGGAAAAAAGGGCACTTTAATAAAAATAGATCTGTTTATTTAGGGAATAGAAGGAACCTGAGATCTTATTTAGTCCTATCTACTCATTTTACAAATGAGGAAACTGAGTCCTAGAAAGGTTCAATGACTTTTCCAAGGTCATACAGGCAAAAAGTGGCAGAGCCACAATTTTGACCTAGGTCTTCAGAATTCGGACATACAATGATGGCGGTGAAAGGAAGGGAACTGGGAAGTATAATGTGATGGCAGCATCACTGGGCTGAAGGGCTCTCCTTCTGACTTTGCCTCTAATTTGCTGTGTGATCTTGAAAAGGTCATTTCTCTTTTTTGATTTCATTATCTGTGGAAGGAGTTTGAATAATTGTTCTTAGAAATCTCCCTCACACATACCTCATAGTCTGTGATTCTGCATTATACTTATTAAATATTGCTTAGCTTTTTGTAGGTTGAATCTTTCCTTGCTAAATACACTGTCTTTATTCTCTCTTAGCAGGGAACTTGTAAGCATTCAGCAGTATTTTGAAAGAGTTTCAGAGTTCTTCATGGGTTTGATGCTTCTTTCACTCTGGTTTTCTAAATCTGATCTGCTCAATAATTAATTAAATGTTATCTTCAGTGCAATTTGTACTTCCCCTATAAGCACATCTAAGACTGATATTAGAGTCTGAATATGGTGGTTCCATTGACTAAAAAAGTTATTATAAATCTTGTTATGAATTATTTCTTCTTGTTTGTCTTTTATTTTCATACTTAAATGACCTTGGGATGACTTTGAATACTTAGATGAATGTTTCATTAAGTTTTCTTTAAGCTTCGTTGTTGTTCTCTGGCTTATGAGATAATTCTGCTCATAGTTATCCACCATGTTTCTTTGTAAAATTTTACACATGAGTTAACCTTCTAATCCACTATTACCTTTGGAAGCTATCTTTCTCTGGCAAGTATGACAGACATTTCTTGATTAAGGTACTTCCTGGGCTGTTTTGATCTCCTTGTTGAGGCATTTAATTTTCATTGGTTAACACTCTGAATAAAATTATTCTAATCAATGTTGAGGTCATTTCTGTTGCCCTTCTCCCTTTTTGACTATTAATTAGTTGTTTAAATAGTTTAGTATTGAGTTGTTCTAATTGTATGGCAAATCTTTTGTGATTCTTTGACTAAATCAATACCTGCCTGTAACCTTGGGCAAGTCAATCAATCTGATTAAAGTCACAAATCAAATCAATGATAGAACCAGAACCAGAGCCAAGGTTTTCCTGACTTCAGGTTCACTTCTTTTCCCCTTATACCATAGTAAGACTGCAAATAAAATACTTCTTCAGTTATCATTTGGAACACCTTGGCTCACTGTTATTGGTTCTTTGTGTCTCTGCAGGCCTCAACTATATTTTCCTTACTTTCAGTTTGTCAATCTGTCCTGGTAGGAAGTGGAATTAGTCTGACGTTTTAAAGATGGGTGGTGATGGTAGGAGTGGGGCTTCGGCTCTTGGTTACAATCTGAATTTAATATCTCATGATATATAGTAAATTATTCTGACCAACTTTTCCCCTTAAATTTACAAGATTAGAGTACATAGTTATGAACTTGTTAAACATTTGAAAGAATGTGGATTCTTTCTTTTTATATGAGTTGGCATTGTACTGATAAGTTGCTGGAGTGGGGAGAAAATGTGTTGGGTATTAGCAGCACCATCTGCTAACATTTCGATTTCTTTGGCGGATCCAATGTCATCTTAATATGGTGCATCTACTGTAGCTGTTCATGTACAAGAGTTTGACAATTTGGCTAATGCCTTAGTGGCCGGTACAGAGACAGCATATTGTAACATAGACAGCACATAAGTAAAGTCAGATAAGACAGTTTTACAGAATCTGTACATAAAAGTAGGCAGTGATTAGTTGTGCTTCTAGTAAATAGACCATCCTTCTAGGTAGCAAAAAACCTTTTTTTTTTTGTTTGTCATTCATATGCCATTTGTGCCCTCAGTTGAAGGGCAGAAAACATCACAAACTGATTTTATTAAATTCAGTACTCTCCTGGTTTTAATCTACTGGATGACCATACACTTGGGTATTGCTCTGAACCTAGAGGGAATGAGCTGCCTTGCTTTAATCAGAGACATGGCATGCTATAAATGAAGTGGGGTTGGGGAGGAGCTGAGCAAAGGGAAATTCAAGCCAAACATCAGGAGGAAACTTCCTGGTCATGCAATTGAAAAAAAAATACAAAGGAGATTGGACTGGTAAGAGAGTGAAAGCAATCAGAATTTAATGCCTTAAACCCTTTAAAATGAGACTAAAAAAGAGATTATTAAGGCCAGTTCCATTAACAATTTATGTTGTACTGATGCGACATAATACAGCCTGTCTTTTTTACCTTGCAATTTTTCTTAACATTTCTACTTCCTCTGAAATATATTTCATGAAACTAGGTAAATAAATCTAGATTTTTTTAGGTCTCAATGTATGTATTAATACTAGGCTGATTCTCAGGGCAGAGATACATGATCTGGAGCCAGGCTGTACTAGAAACCTTTCCAACTTGATAAATGGAGCACATACACTACAGATATGGTCTTTAAGAATCCCATGTAGAACCTCCAGAGGACCCTCTCTGCTCCCCTCGGCCCAGTCAAGTGCAGAGAGATCTATCAGCAGAATGTTGGCTATTGTATGATGACTTCTTTTGGTCTCAGACATAAAGAAGCTGAGATCTGCATTAGTGGGGAGAACTCTGCCTCATTCTTTTTGAAAAATTGAGGCCATCTGTCACAATTTACCACCCTTTGCCACCTCAATGTTACCTCTTACTCTTCCCCCCGCTCCTCTCCCCCTCTCTCCCCCTGCCTTTTGCTACAGTGTTGGCAGATGAAGTGGCCCATTTTTTTCAGTGTAAGTCTCTGTACTTATTCCCTCTATCCCTTTCTATCTCCTACAAGAACTTATCTTTTCCCCACCTTAATTTTAAATCTTTCCTTATCCACTACCATTTTTCTACAGCTTACAAACACATCCTTATCTCCCCCACCTTTAGGAAACTTTTGTTTGATTCTACCATCCCCTCAAGCTACTGTACTATGCTTTTCTGCCATTTTATAGCCAAACTCCTGGGAAAAGCTGTCAGTACTTGGTGTTGGGATCTTTGACTCATTCATCAGCACCTTGTAATCTGGCTTCTGACTTCACTTAAGTAAAACCAGTCTTTTCCAAACATACTAATGATCTATTAACAGCTAAACTCCATGGCCTTTTCTCTGTCTTTAACCTTATTGACCATGATGCATCATTAGGCACTGTTGACCACCCCCCTTCCTTCATGGTACTGTGCCCTCTTTGGAGTTTTGTGACATTTTATCTCCCAGTTGTCCTCTTGTTACACTTTATTTAAGGTGACTAAATGCTTTCATCAAAACAAATTCTGGGTTGACAGGGCAGTTATTATTATCTCCATTTTATAGATGAGTAGACTGAGGCTCAAAGAGATTAAATGAATCACCCATGGGTTATGTAACTAATAAATGGCACAGCTAGAATTCATATGCAGACGGCCGACATCCAAGCTTAGCATTCTTTCCACTCTATCCTGCTGCATCTTGAATTTCACTTTGGTTTTGGTCTGAAATTGTGATTTTATCACAATTGAGAATACTCAATCCAATTCAATCCAACAAGTCATTATTGAACATTCACTATAAGGCATTGTGCTAGATGCTGGAGATACAAAGAGAGAACAAAAAAGCAATCCTTATCCTTAAAGACCTTACCGTGTTCCTGGGGGTATACATTATAGAAACAAGCATATATAGGCAAGGAGTCAGCACTAGCAACTAGGGGAATAAGGCAAGGCTTTCAATGGGAGATGATACATGAAGTGATCCCTGAATGAAGCTAGGGATTCTAACAAGAGGAGGAAGGAAGGGAGTATATTCTTGGCATGGAGTCTTACAGTTGGAAGAGGCCTTTGAGATCATTTAGTTCAAACCCCTCACTTTTTCAGGGTTGGAAACTGAGGCCCAGAAAAGTTAATCAGTTTTCCCATGATCACACAGGTAGTAAACAGCAAAGCTTAAATTCAAACCCAGGTCCTTTGACTTCAAAACTATTGTTTCTTTCACTTTCATGATGGGTATGATGTAGCTTTTACTTTTATGTTATTAACTTATCTTGACATCCTCAGGAAAACCACACTTTATACTCTGCCTGTCTACTCTCTCCTGCCCACAGAAAAGACATAACAGATCTGAAGTAAATTCAGAGAAATTAAACTGAAAAACGCAAAGGACTGGGTAGGGTGAGGAAGGTTCCATAACAGTACTCTAACATATAAGAGTTATGTTTTATGCAGCAAATGTATTCTCTATAACCACTACCTGGGCATAATAAAGGACTAGGATAAAACAAGGTTTCTTCTCCATTACTCCAGACCCTAGAAAGTCATAATGAAGGGAGGTCCAGAGAGCCAGTAAATTGGTATAATTGTCAGAATTCAAACTTTCTTAGGAACCATTTGAGAATCAGCCCTTCTTATCCCCTCAAGCTATCAGTCTCTCTCCTCCCTTTCTGGACCAAAGTCCTAGAAAACATTGTGTATACTTATTGCCTCTACCTTATTTCTTCTTGATTCTTACCTAGCCCTTAGTCTTTGAATGGGCACGGCCCCAGACAAACAGATCTGAGAAAGACCTTAATGTAGAAAGAATAAGGTCAGCCACTGTATCTTGGGCCATCATCAGTCGTCTTGACTTTTGTCTTGCCATTGAAATTCAATGACTCTGGAGGAGAGAGGGAGACTGATGACTGTCCAGCTCTGCCTCACTGAAATCCAATTCACTCATGAAGCAAGACATCACCCTCGTGATATCATTGGTTACTCGATCTAGCAAGCAACAAGCATTTATGAATTTTCTGCTATAGGACAGGTACTATGCTAGGCATGAGGTCATAAGGACAAAAGTAAAACTGATTCGTTTGGAGCAACACAATAAATTTGCTTCCTTTTCTGTGTCTAACAGCCTTCAAATGAATCAACAGAGGGATCATGTCTTCCTCTAAATCTTCTTTCTTCTGTGTTAAATATTTCCAGTTCCTTCCACCCATTAATTGTTAAATGGAATGGCTTTGAATTTCCTCACCATTCTGGAAGCCTACCTTTGGATGTGCTGTCTTATCAATGTCTTTTTTAAAAAGTGGTGCCCAGAACAAAACCTAATCATGGTTTATTAGAAAGGGAGCACACTCTAAAATTGAAGGTGTTAGAAAGACGTACCAATCTGACCTTGGGTGCATCACTTTCTTCTCTATACCAGCCTCATTTTCCTCATGTGGAAAATGTGGGAGTGGTGATCTCTAAGGTGCTTTCTACGTCTCCATTGTATGACCACTACTAGAGATGGTCTGACTTAGAGCAATGTGAGGCTCTTTCTTATTATATAGATGCTGCTTCTACTATTAATGTTACCTACATTATATAAATAATAAATGTTAATAATAAGGAGATAATTTTTATTATAAACATTCTAATAATTAGTGATATTAGAAATATTCTAATAACTAATGATTGTTATAAATATTATATAATATATAATATATATGATATATAATATATAATTATAAATGTTTATTAACTGACTGAATAGTAGATCTATAATAGGCAACTAAATGAAGCTAAGGAGAGCTGATACAAATGTTTAATCTTGTTAAGTTGATGTCATGGAAAGCATCTCTCCAATATATGTCTCAATATCACCATAGCAGACAGAGCCCTGGGGCCCATGAAACAGTTGTAGCAGTTCTTATGTTCCTCTACTATACATTAGCTGAAATAGTACCTTTATTGGAGAATACCACTTCCTGGGAGAAGAGGGCCTACGTAAGTTGTTGTTGAGGTTTCGAGGCTCGGGGAATTCAAACTCTTGCTCTGGCATCTTGACACGGGCGTTCTTGGCCTTTTCTAGCTTGGCTCCTTCTTCTGTCGATCCCTTTTCTCCCCACCGAACCTTAGGAAAGAACCGAAAACAGACAAACATTGCCTTTAGGAACCTCTTGCTTTGGGGATAAAGGAGCTGGCCCAGCAGATGAATGCGAACATGTCTGTCTGCTCCTTATGGAAAGAGTCCTAGAATCGGATTGCTCTAGGTCTAACTCCTCTCTTTGACATTTTTACTGCCTAGGAGACCATGAGCAAGTCATTTTATTTCTCTAATTCTCAATTTCCTCTTCTGAAAAATAGGGAAAATAATACCAATACTATAACTCCTTTGTATGGAAAACATATTGTAACTCTTAAAGGGTTATAGAGAGAAGTAACCTATAGATATAGACTATTCTGACACTTGGAGATAGCAGGAGGAATACTCATTCAGTCGTTTCAGTCAGGTCTGACTTTTCGTGACCCCATTTAAGGTTTTCTTGATAGAAATACTGGAGTGATTTGCCGTTTCCTTCTCCAGCTCATTTTACAGATGAGGGAGGAAATAGGGTGAAGTGACTTGCCCAGGATCACACTGCTAGCTGGACTTGAGCACAGGAAGATGAGTCTTCCTGACTCCAGACCTGGCCCTTTACCTACTGTGCCACCTAGTTGCCCCTTCAGAACCCTAGCCCAGTGCTTTGGAGTGGTCTTGCTTTTATGCTCTCCCTAAAGAAAGTCTCAGTAAAGGAAAGGAAGCTGGTGTACTCTAATGTCCAGCACCCCCTGTTGCCTTCCTGCTTTACCGATCAGTTGCTCTGTTTTCCTGATTGTGATAATACTTTGTATTCCATGATTCTGAAATTCCTTTTGGCTTTGGGGGACAGGACAGGAAAGGGAACAGGAGATCATGGGAGTGTGGAGGAGGGGAAGGTGAGAGATTTGCAATTGGTCATATGTGCGTATAAAACTATACTTCCTATGGTCCCTTCCTCACAGGTTGTTACCATGTAAGTGTGAATATAGGCATCCCAACTACCGAACCTGATATCTGGTCCCTGGTGGAAACTGAAGAGAAAAGCCAGGCTGCCAGGTCTCCCTATTCTGTCTAGGTTAGAGAGTAAATGATTATGTACTCCTTATACTGGGGTCACCTACCAGATCGAGGCCCATGGAGCTCTAAACATATTAAACCTTGTAGAAATTACTGTGATCAGGGAGGTTTCCACACAGTCTAGGCTTTCTATATCACACCCAAAACAAGTTTAATCTGTGGCTGTTTTTTGCTATTTCATCTTTTGCCATATTTGATATTTTCTGGGAAATATGTCACCATAGTGGGGGCCTGGATTCAAATCCTGGTTCTGCTTCTTACCAGACATGTGATTTTTGGGCAAGTCATTTCCCATCTCTGAGGGGATTAGACTAAATGATACTCAATATCCCTAATACCTCTATGACCTATTAGTATGATATGTCACCAGTAACTAAGTTACACTTTGATTTAATCAAATAATATTTTAACCCTATGCACTAACCACTCATGACTCCTAGGGACCTCAGAGAAAATCTGGCTAATTTTGGAGATAAAGAAACTGAGGCCCGGAGAGGCTAAATGATTTGCATGAGGTCACACAGCTAGTTTGTTGGCAAATCCAACATTAGCCCTTTGTTATAATGACTTTTGGTGCTCTTTTTATTATACCAGAAGTGTCTTGTATTATAAAACTCAGTACTTTCATCTTGAGAATTTATAGCCATACTTTTTGTAAGTATGCTTTTAGAAAATTTAGTGAAAATCCAATTTACAGATCATGGAAAGTAGAGCTATGAAGAGGCCATAGAGATCCTCTAATCTTTTCAGATGAGGAAACTGAGGCCCACAGAGGTTTAGTGACTTGCCCTAGGTAACAATAATATTCAAACCCAGGTCCTTTACTTCCAAATCCAATTTTTTACTGCTCTTTTGGGAAGACAAATTAAAGTTGTTGTCCTCATCAACATACAGGTTATTTCCTCCCAAATTTTGTCCTTGTCTGATCCTATTGTCCTTTTTAATATTTTGTGACCATATTTATCCTTATAGGAAGTACAATAACCACCTTTCTACACAGCTATGTCAAGTATCACAGGGAATTTTTCTTCATGGAGTGGGAGGTAGTACATGGCTTTTCAGAACCTTAAACTTCTGAAGTCCCATCCTTCTTTTGTTTACTGGTAGAATCTTAATGGGTCTTCCTGGAAAAGTCAACCTGTTATAAAGGGATACCTCTGTAAAACTATGTACTTACCTCCATCCTCTTAATGCCTCCAACTCCTCGACCGCCATAATAAGAAGCATCTACTGTTGGCCACTTTTTCTTAGGTAATCCATCATCTTCTTCTTCCTGAAAAAAGGTGACACTATGTGAATTTTCTGGTGTTTCATCAATGAAGTAAGGCAATATATCCTTGTGGAACAAAATGGAGTAATAAGGCAAGGGTCTATGCTTTATGGTATATGTGAAGTAAATCACATACTATTTACATCTCCATTGTCAATGCTAATTATTCCTTTGTTTAAGTAGAGCTCTTGTGTTTTATGCCCATAAGTAGATGACAATGGGCCTAAAGTTATCCAGGTATGTTTGGACTTATCCATATATCTTGAATTTATTTTTAAAAAGATCTTTATTGATATTACCTTCAGTTATTTTTCAGTAAAGTATGCGGTAAAGTCCTCTGCTGAGGAAGAAAAAGGGTTTAGGGTATGGTAGAGCTTGGGAGAGATTGGGGATGGATCTATAGATCCAGGAAGATGATAGGGATGACAACTGAACTTATTGGAACCAGTGAGGCACCAAGTGAGACAATGTAGAGAGAAAAGAGGAGACATCAGAGGAGAAAGATTTGGGGAACCAAAATGATGGAGAAAGAAAATGGCAGTCATTGGAGGGGGGGATACAAGTAAACCAGAGCATAAGTGACGGAGCAGTGAATTGTCCAAACATGGTAGAGAGCAATTTGGACTCAAAGCTACTGAACTTTGCATACGCATTGACCTACCAATACATACATATACATATATGCTGCTATTAATCAATCAACAACTATTAATTTATTAAATTTATTAATAATTAAATGACTACTATGTGCTAGGCACTATGCTAGGTCAGAGGGATAAAAAATATAAAGAATGAAACAACCTCTACCCACAAGGAGCTTACATTTAAATGGAAGGAGGAGGGGAAGCTGATACCTATACATGTATGCATCAGATATATAAAGTGAATAAATATAAATCTACAAAATTAGTTAAATACAGCCCAGCTTGGAGGAAGTGCATTAGTAGTTGGGGGACCAGGAAGATTTCACGCAGAAGATGGTGCTTGAGTTGTCTTAAAGTGAGAGAGAGGACTCTGAGGTGGGGGTTCAGTCATTTCAGTTGTGTCTGACTCTTCATGACCCCATCAGGGTTTTCTTGGCAAAGATACTGGAGTGGTTTGCCCCTTCCTTTTCTAGCTCACTTTACAAATGAGGAAATTGAGGCAAATGGGGTTAAGTGACTTGCCCAGGGTCACACAGCTAGTAAATTTCTGAGGCTGGATTTGAATTTAGGTCTTCCTGACTTCAGAGAGGGTGCTCTACCCATTGCACTACCTAGCTGCCCACATATTCATTATAAAGGATAGCTTTTATAGGGTTTGGGGAAGGTGAGAGTTTCTATATAATTATGGTAATGCAAAAAAAAAAAAGAAAAAAAAGAAAGGAGTGCAAGAGAAATGTTTAAAAAGATCCTGAAGAAAGCAGAAGGAAGTTCAGAAGGGGATCCAATCTTTCAGGGCAGTTTTGTTACTACTATGAAATCTTAACAGGTACTGTAAGAAAAACTAAACTATACGTAAAAGTTCTCATATTAGATTTCATCTATATTATTTAGATATTCATATATGAACATATGTTACATATTATCTTAATGTTGCATATATGATCATGTATATGAAACATTAACATATGTTAATGTGTTATGTTATCATGTTAACATATGGTGATGTTATATAATGTTATATGATATATTAAGATACATTATATAATATATCATAGTATAATATATTAAGATATGTTATATAATATATCATAGTATAATATATTAAGATATATAATATATCATAATATAATATACAAATATTATTGTTTCATATGCATGATTGTATGTGCTACATATATCTCACACACATATTTTTCATACTTATACTCTTTTCTGTTTTGCATTTGAAATGCTCTTGTTTGCTAGGTTCATAATAAAAAAGATGTTCAAAAGGTAGGCAAACTCTTAGTATGCATTCCCTTTTCTCTCTTCTCTTCCTTGAATCCAGGAGGGAATGGCTTTTTCTCCTGTGCCTTAGCAATGAAAAAGGGCCCACTCAGTGCGTGCGCAGAGGCTGAGAGGCCTCACAACAGGAAATGCCAGGACTTAAGAAATCTGCTTCCCAAGCTCTTAAAAAGTAGAGCCTGTCATCTGAGTCCCCTAATTCAGAGGCCGCCTGCCAAGGGGGAAGAGCGAACAGAAAGGCAGCTCGACAGCCCAGGACTGCACCAAGGAGACAGTCACAAGCTGGCTCCCTTCAGCATGATTTTGTTTATACAACTGAGGGCTGAAGAGTTTTGCAATTTTCACGAAGGGAAAATATCCTTTGATGTCTTCCTTACAGTTGGCAAGAAAATAAGGTAATAGCCCACGGCAACAAAAATATAGCCCATTATAAAGGTCATTGATAAAAGCAGCTGCGCATAAGTGACTTTTTTCTTTTGATGAATGAAAGCCCGGAGAAGCAAGTAGCCTAATAAAGTAGAAAGAAAGAGAATGGGAATTGGAATCAGGAGGAATTGGGGGCAATGCCTCATTGAGCTATTTGCTACGTATGTGGTATAGGGGAAAGGGTTGTATGAGGTTGGGCAAATCATTTCCCTTCCCTGGGCTTCCCCATCTGCAAAATAGGGAATTGGAGTCCATGGTTTCTGCAGCGTCTTCTAGCTCTAGATGTAATAGTCTACAACCTTGGGTAAGTGACTTCTTTCTTTGGCCCCAGTTTCTTCTTTGTAAAATGAGGATCAGGTTGGACTAGATTATTTTAGAATCGTGGAGTGTCTTCCCCACAGCACTAGTAGCCTGGTTCAAGGTATTTTATGAGGAGTGGAAACTTGTAATAACATGCTTTGTTAGAACAGATTCAAATATGCCACCAATCAACTCCCTCACTCTAAAACATCATCACCAAAGCCAGCTTGATGCACAAATGTGGTTAGCATCTAATACACGTTAATATGGGGATTCATGGTTCAGAGTGAACTTCAGGATAATTACAGACACTTTGTTGAACTATTTTACAGCAAAGCTGAATGATTTGATGTGGGAAATGCCAGATCTCAAGTGGAATGTAATAAAATTTGATCTTCTGATCTTAGACCACACATAGCATTTTGTTATTTTGCTCCTCTAACACATCTGTCATGTGATATTGAATATGAGATTGATTTGTGTTTGTGCTTTATTCCCTCAAACCCCAATAGACTATAAGCTTTGTGAGGGCAGGGATTCCCATAGTAGATGTTTAAGAAATATTTATTGAATGCATTTATGAGTGATGTCAGGTCCTTGTGATCTCAGACAAAGCCATCATTTACCTTAGTCATAAGGTCTTTGATTGTAATGTTCACTGATCTTATGATACCCAGGATTTTGGCATTCCCTGAGCTCCAGATCTCAGGTAGCTTCACAGCTCAGCCTAATGAACCAGGCTTCCTCAGGATAATTAAAACACAGTGTAGAATGAACAAAGACACACAGGGAAAGTCACTCAAGAAAAAAAAAAAACCAGACACCTTAAAATAAAGGATGGTTTAAACTGACTCTTGATCTCTCTTCTATTCAAGAAAAAAATTCCACCTTTACAGTAGAATGGGCTGTTAGGGCACAAACCCAGAAGCCAGAACTCTGTTTTTGTGGCTGCCTACAATGACCTTCATAGCGCAGGAAACTTGTTTCCTTCTTGACCCCACAGTTCATTTGCTATGACGCTCTGCTATGGTAAACTCTTACACTTAATACAAAAAAAAGGGGGAGGGACATTAATTAACTTATTTAGCACTTAAAAATTTACAAAGTGTTTTCTTCCTAGCAATCTGATAGTTCTTCAACTTAGTTTTCCACTGTTTCTGTAACACTGCCTCCTCAGAAATTTGTTTACCACAACTCTCAGCTGACCAGTTTGCCCCCTCTTGAACCTATGAATCTCAATCTCAATCCACTTCTCTAATTACTAGACCACTGTTGCCATGGCACAGCAGATGTTGTGCCAGTTTTGGATTCAGGAGGACCTGAGTTCAATTCTGGCCTCAGACACTTACTAGCTGTGTGACTGTGGGCAAGTCACTTAACCCTGTCTGCCTCAATTCTTCATCTGTAAAATGAGATGGAGAAGGAAATCTCAAACCAATCCAGTGTCTTTGCCAAGGAAACCCCAAATGGGGTCGCAAAGAGTCAGATCAACTGAAATGACTTAACGACAACTATTGCCATAGGACTATAGTTTGAGAGATGGAAGGGACCTTGGTGGTCACTTAGTCTAACCCTTTCATTTCAGAAATGAAATGACAGTCCCAGAGAGGTTAAATGACTGTTTTCCTTGTGAAGGACAAATTGACTGAACGAGAAGGACTAAATTCAAGAGATTAGCATAAAATAAACCTTTGACACAACATTAAAATTTAATGATTCTTAATAGGACCTGGAAATCCTTAATCTATATATTCTATAGCACAAAACAAAAGGTGTAACCCAGATAGAAAACTGAATAAAGTAATTGACAAGATGATGGCTCCCAGTGAATAAAAAATAACTCCAAAAAATTTAGGAGAGAACTGCTAAGAAATTCTTAAGTTTCCAAACTGTTAAGAAATCTTAAAAATTCCTCAAGTTCTTCTTAGGACTTTGGAAGTCCTTCTGTGGACTTTGAAATTCCCTAACTTCATGAACTATGAAGGATATAGAATGAAGTATACTGGATAGACCTTTCTAACCATGCTGCTGAGTGCAAGCCAAAAAAATAATAACAGGAGTTGGGGATAGGGTGGGAAGAAGTCTTTACCCATGAAAATGAAATCCCAGGCTGAGTGAGAAGATGAGGGAAATGAAGATAGATCTCAGAAACTGTCCATTTGGTTTAGAATACAAAATATTGGAACTGATTCCATGCAAATATTCCAGATTTTTATTTTCTGAAATGTAGCTTAATATATCTTATGATGTACCACCACATGCATGCAGTGACTCATACTCTAATTAGGATTGTCTTTCCATTTCAGTAGCAAAAAGTAGGCTCCTTGAGGGCAGGAGCCGTTTAACTTTTGTATATTTATTCCTACTGCTTTGTCAGTCAGCCAGTAGGCATTTATTAATTGCCTACTATGTGTCAAGTGCTGGGGATACAAAGAAATGCAAAACACTGTCCATGCTCATAAGGAGCTGGCAGTAGTCTAATGGGAGAGACAGCATGCAAACAAGCATGTATGAACAAGCTATACAGGATAAACTGGAGATCAATAGACAGAAGGCACTAGTAATGGGAGGGCGTGTCAGGAAATTTGAGACTTTAGTAGAGACTTGAAGGGGGCAGCTAGGTGGTGCAGTGAATAGAGTTCCAGGCACAGAGTCAGGAAGAGTCATCCTGAGTTCAAATCATCCCAAGTTCAAATCTGGACTCAGACACTACTAGCTGCATGTTCCTGGGCAAGTCACATACCCCTGTTTGCCTCAGTTTCCTCATGTATGAAACTGAGCTGGAGAAGGAAATGGCAAACCACTCCAATGTCTTTGCCAAGAAAACCCCAAAGGGGCACAGAAAGTTGGACATGACTGAACAATAACAATTGGATTCCTGATTGTGGGAGGAGAGTAAGACTATCAAGAAATCTAAAGTTTCTGTGAAAGAGACTTTGGCAGGGGCTTTAGTGGATCAGTCAGACTTCCCACCAGATCTGTGGCATAAATACCAACCTTACAAGTTCTCACATGGGCTGATGTCCAAGGCCATCAGAAATCTTTCACTGCCAGGTGTTAACATCTCACCCTGCCCTATTATTCTGTCATTATGGCAGAATTCTGCCTTTTGGGACTTTGGTTTGTAGGAAGGCATTCCAAACAGCTATTTGTTTGGTGGTTGGGGGTGCTGGCTTGTCAGACATTTTTAGATGGTGATGCTCAGTCTCCAGGGGGTGCCTATCAATACATTCCATGAAGCTTAAGAACGTACTAGCAGCATGGGAGGGTCTTAATTGAGAGAAGTTCTGGCAAAGAGGAAAATTGGATTGGCTGGGGCATGCGTGAGCTTAAAACTCATATATACCCATGAGGGCTTTGAGAATAACAAATTAAATGAATGACATTTGTCTACTTTGGCTCCTTATCTGTCATTTGGCACCAAACTCTTGTACCATTTCCTTGTATTTTGCTTCTTATACTCACTTTTCTTAGATTTTTTTTTGGGGGGGAGCAGCAGAAATTTTATTTTTGACCCTATTTCTCTCTGACATTGATTCCTGCCTTTACAACTAATTGATGTTTGTTCTATCACTGATGTTTACTTTTAGTACCTTGCTCCTGATCTCCAGATGTTCTACCTCCAAAACACCTCTGGCAGCTATCCTCTTTTCTCTACTCCCATGGCTGCCATTCTCCTTTAGACTCTCATCAGCTCTCACTGGGACTATTGTGAGAGCCTCCTGATTGGTCTCTTTGCGTCGCCTCTGTCCCCTCTTTAATCCATCCTCCACATGTTCCAAGTCGATATTTCTAAAGCACGAGTCTGACAGTATTGCTCCCCTGCTCAGGAAGCCCCAAGGGCTCCTTCTTTCTTTAGGACAAAATATAAGTTCCTCTGTTTGACATTTAAAGCTCTTTATGATATGGCCCAAATTATTTCCCCAGCCTTATTGCATATCACTGTCTTTCATGCCCCATGTGCTCCAGCTACACTGCTCTAGTTGTTCCCATTTGTGTGCAACGTTCTATTCCCCATCTCCGTTCCTTTGTACAGCCTGTCTCCCATGCTTGGAATGCATTCTTTCCCCATTTTTGCCTCATAAAACCCCTATTTTCCTTCAAAACTCAGGTAAAGTGCTATCTCCTATGTGAGGCATATCCTGATCCATTTGAGTTGCCTTGCCACTTGAAAATTACCTTGTATATACTGATATTTTTGCATGTTGTTTTCCCCCTAAATAGGATGTAAACTATTTGGGGGAGGGAAGGACCTGTTGTGTTTTTGCATCCCCTAGCATCTAGTAATAGTACCTCGCATATAGTGAATATTTAGTAAATGTTGTTTGATTGATTGAATGAAAGAATTCTATGTTAGAATGCTAGAATTTCCCGCACTATTTTTCCTTTGCTGCTTTTTCAGGAGGGTGGGATTCAATCAGTACCATGGAATTCTTCCTTATCCTTCATCCTTTGCTTTTACCAGCCATGGTCCTTGTTGGACTCTACCCAGTCCTATTCAGGTCATTCTTTGTTGCATCATCACAAATTGGATCCCATTAGAACTGATCTTGGGCTATCTGATCAGGTGAAGACGTATTCTGGTTTGTGAGACAAGGCATCTACCTATCTGTTTCCTTGGCTTGGGATGCATAAAATAGCAAAGTTGTATTGACTGTCAAAAGTGACCACTAAAGCTAGCTGTGGTTGAGCCTGCAATGTGCTTAACCTTCTTATGTCTGGTCAGTACACTGGTTGAGAAATGAGCCCCCTCCAGATGTAAGCTCCAGGCTAAAACATGGCCTTACTGCAAGAAGCAGCTCTCCCCCAGATAGAGCCAACAGTAAAAACTCCTGGTCTGGAGTGTCTGTCTACATACAACAGTATGAAGTATGGATAACACGCAAGGGGGACTGGAGATCCTGATGCAAGAAAGAAAACTGGACTTCATAGGACGTAAAGACTAGGTGGGATATGATGCATTATGAGAATAGAGCTTTGGAAAGCTAAATTTAATTTAAGGAGAAATAAAAAAGGGGAGTGGGGCATAGTAGCAGATATTAAGAAGATATAGGCATGAGAAAATCCAGGAACTAGATGGGGTAGGCTTGGTGTAGAGCATTTACTCAAGCAGGGCTGCAAAGATTATATATATGTTCTTTTTCTTTTTTTTTTTTTAGGCAATTGGGTTTAAGTGACTTGCCCAGGGCCACACAGCTAGTAAGTGTCAAGTGACCGGTCTGAGGCCAGATTTGAACTCAGGTCCTCCTGATCTCAGGGCCGGAGCTCTATGCACTGTGCCACCTAGCTGCCCCTGGAATATATATATTTTTTTAATCAGGGTATAGTACAGACCAGTGATCAGAAAAAGGGAATAAAATTAAACTTTTGAAAAACATATCATTAGCCTGGCATGATAGTAGTAGTCAGTGTTGGGGGAGAGGGAAGGGAGTTTCAACTATCTGACTTCTGTTGGATCTCTCTTTCTGCCCAGAGCAGAAAGTTTAACATTTTTTTTGGTGTACCTTAATCATAATTTCATCCTTCAGAAAGTGGAGGAGCCAATGAAAGGGACTTTCTGTTCTGAAACTGATTCTCACCAACATAAAGGAGATGGTTGCTGGGATAGAAATGATGGGAACCTTGTGTGAAAGTGAATATTAGAATTTGCAAAATTCTAATTTTGTAACCTGAGAATAGGCTGACACATATACTAGATTTTTGGAGAGGCAGGTGGGACCCTGTGAACTAAAATGTTGCAAAAAAAAAAGTCAACCAAGTTAATCAACTAAGTTTTCGTTAAGGACCTTCTATGTGCCAGGATTCCTACTGGATCACTGCTTTGTCATGTTGGAGGGGTTTGCATGGCTCAGTGAAACTATGAGCTATGCTGTGCAGGGTTACCCAAGATGGAGAGGTCTTAGTGGAGAGTTCTGACAAAAGGTGATCCTCTGGAGAAGGAAATGGCAAACCACTACAGTCTCTTTGCTAAGAAAACCTCATGGACACTATTGGCAAGCTACGGCCCTTTGGGTCACAAAGAAAAAAACACAGCTGAACAACTACAATGTGCCATGAACTAGATACAAAGATAAAAATGAAAGTCTCTGCTATTAAGGAATTTACATTTCATTAGTGGAGATTTGTTTATATAAAAATACTTAGAGAAAAATACAAAGTAAATATGAAATTTGAAGTATTAAGGGAGAGAGCTACCAGTTTTGGGGGGGTCAGGAAAGGCATTATGTAGAAAGTAGTACTTAAAGCAAGTGTATCTTGAAGGAAGTGAGGGATTCTATGCAACACAGGTAAGTAGGGAGTAAGTAGGGGTAGCATTATAGATATTCTAGGTAGGACTCATGACTTTCAAAAAGGTGTCTTTCTACTCCATGTTAATGAAATCACAGGTCAAGACCAACATCTCCCTCCTTTGTTCCCTCCTCTCTTAAGGAGATAAATGAGGATTCTTCAGCCCAGATGAAGAATCTGAGGCTCAGAGATATCAAGTTACTCACCCAAGGGAATGGAGGTCAGTCAGTCAATTAACAAGCATTTATTAAGTGCTTGCTATGTATACTAAGTGTTGGGAACACAAAGGCAACACTGAGATTTGAACTCATGTTCTCTGGTTCCAAATTTGTATGTTGTCTTTTCTGGAATGACTTCCAAGATGCCACGTAAAATTAACTAAAACAAATGTGTCTTTGGTGCAAAAAGAAAGACTTGTGTGTTCCAAGAAGGGAATGGAATAATTTTCCATCAGAAAAAGAGCACTGTTGCCAATCTGTTATAACACAGTGACTGCCAGACCAGTGTAGCCAAACAGGAATACTCAAGTGGATTGAACTACAAATGTGATAGGTTAAGAAATGGATCTATGTCAAAAGAGGCTTTTCTTAAGTCAACACTTTCACTTGGTGTGTGGGGCTGACTCACACTTTGGCTATGGCCAAGTTACAAACAACTTTTTGTTTAGTCAGCTTAGGGGGAGAAGGGGGCTTATTATGGCCTATTGTGTCCTAGACAATTGCTGGTGAACATGACAATAGTAGGATCTTTCTAAAGTCTCAAGAATGGCAATAGAGTGTAACATGCATGTTGCTGCCCTTGAAGGCTTGGATATTTAAATTTCACTTGCAAATTGAATCAGGATGTCCTCCCAAGATGAGCTCTAGCATGTAGTGGAAAGAACCTTGGGCATGGAGTCAGAAGGCCTGGGTTAGAATGCCAACCTTGCCATTTGCTAGTTGTGTGAACTTGGGCAAATTACACTCTGGGCCTCAGTTACCTTACCTGTAAAACAAAGGGGCTAGACTAGATGATCTCTGAGCTCTCTTTCAGCTCTGACATTCTGTGATTAAATTGGAAACCTATTCACTTTGTGGGTTATTTGTTGAAAAATTAAGACCATAGTGGAGAGATTGGGAAATCTTCTATACTTTCTGCTGTGTAACAATTAAGTGATTAGTGGGAGGGGCCCCTTAATTTAAGAGATATCGTGAGTAATTGATTCAGTTCAGATTCTTTGTCCCCAAACACAATGACTAAATCTTATTCTATTTCCTCTGGTATTGCACACATATTAGAGATGTTATTTTATTAGTACTAGTAAATAGTATCTGAGAATATGCATACTGAAAATATTGTTGTATTGGTATGCATAGTCCCTTATGAAAAGGGTGGCTGAAAAGTTAAGAACTTATTGCATATTTCAGTTTTGGGGAGGTTAGTGGTGGTAAATTGTCCAGGTAGTCAAGATACTGGCTTGTCATAGGTATATAATCAGTAAGAGACTGGAATATTAGTGCATAGAAATATAATTTTATTGTCACCATTCTAGTCATCTTGGCTAAAAGTGAAGACTGAATCCTTCACTTAACTATCTTCCTTAACCCAAGTATTGAGTTGTCAAATCCTACCTATTTTTCTGTATAAAGGCTCTCACACCTATCTCATTTTTTCCATTTTATTTCAGAGATATGTAAATTAATACTATTATTCCTAAAGTCAGCAATAGTTTTCAGGCCCTGATTACCTTAGGCCAGTATTAGTAATAACAATTTAAAAAGATTACAGCTGTAGGGCCCAAACCAAACTGATGACCTTGCCTCCAGTATCTGCCCTCTCCAATTCAAACTCACATGCAATTTTCTTATCTGCAAAATGAAGAGTTTGGAATTAAATGAACTTTAAGATCCTTTACTGTAAACTTGATGAGTATTTTACCATGCTTAGTGCTGGGGCTACAACGGAAAAAAACAAAAAAGATTCTGCCCCAAAGAACCTAATATTGTATTAAAAGAAATGTGTACACAAATAAGCTCAAAATATATACAAAATAATTGAAGAGAGGGGCAAGAAAGAAGAAGGGCAGATGGCCTGCTTTGGAGCTATGCCCCTAAGTTACTAAACTCTGCATTCCCTTTGACTTAATAAAAGAACTACTAGACTTATATACCAAAGAAATCAAAGAAAGAGGAAAAGGATCCATTTGTACACAAATATTTAGAGCAGCTCTTTTTATAGTGGCAAAGAACTGAAAACTGAAGGGGTACAAATCAATTGGGGAATGGTTGAATAAATTATGATATATGAATATGATGGAATAGTATTGTAAGTAGGTATTGTATAACTGGAATAGTGTTTTAAGAAATGATGAAAGGGAAAATTTCAGAGAAACCTGAGAAGACTTATATGAATTGATGCAGAATGAAGTGTGAACCACCAGAGAATACTTTATGTGATAACAACATTGGAAGGACAAACAAAACCCATTACAAATATGTCTAGTCATGCAAAACATATCTCCACATTAGCTATGTCAAAAAAAAAAAGAAAAAAAGAAAGAAATGTTTTTCAGTCTACATGTGAGTCCATCAGCTCTCTAACCTATTCTACTGATCCCACCACTCTTCTTATCTAGTATGATTGTTTTGGTGATCACTGCATCATAATATAGTTTGAAAAATGATACTGCTAGGCCACCTTCTTCTTTTTTTATTTTTTAAATTAAAATTTTTTTTAAAATTTTTAGGCAATTGGGGTTAAGTGACTTGCCCAGGGTCACACAGCTAGTAAGTGTGTTTGGTTTGAGGTCGGATTTGAACTCAGGTCCTCCCGACTTCAGGGCTGGTGCTCTATCCACTGCACCACCTAGCTGCTCCCTTAGGCCACTTCTTCTATTTTTTTCATTGATTCCTTTGATATCCTTGACCTTTTGTTCTTCCAGATGAACTTTGTTATTATTTTTTCTAGCTCTATAAAATAATTATTTCGTAGTTTGATTGTTATATCACTGAATAAGAAAATTAATTTGAGTGGAAGTGCCATTTTTATTACATTGCTGTGGCCTACCCATGAGCACTTAATATTTCTCTGATTGTTCAGATTTTTATTTATATGGAAAGTAGTTTGTAATTGTGCTCATATAGTTCCTTTGTGAATCTTGGAAGGTAAGTATTTTATGATATCAGTAGTTATTTTATTTATTTAGTTTTGTGAGGCAATTGGGGTTAAGTGACTTGCCCAGGGTCACACAGCTAGTAAGTGTCAAGTGTCTGGTTTGAGACTGGATTTGAACTCAGATCCTCCTGACTCCCGGGCTGGTGCTCTATCCACTGCACCACCTAGCTGCCCCTGTCTGCAGTTATTTTAAATGAAATTTCTCTTTCTATCTCTTCCTATTAGATTTTGTTGGCAATCTGTAGAAATGCTGATTATTTGTGTGGTTTTATTTTATATCCTGCAAATTTGCCAGAGTTGTTAACTGTTTCAACTAATTTTTCAGTTGATTCCCTAGGATTCTCCCAGTATACCATTGTATCATCTGCAAAGAGTGATAATTGTTTCCTTGTTGCCTTTTCTTATTCCTTCAGTTTTTTGTCTTATTGCTATAGCTAGCATTTCCAGTACGATACTGAATAGTAATGGTGATAATGGACATCTTTGTTTCATCCCAATCTAATTGGAAAGGCTATTAGTTTATCCCCAATACAGATACCACTTGCTCTTGGTTTTAAATAGATGGCTACATATCATTCAAAGAAAATTTCCATTTATTTCCATGCTTTCTAAGCGTATTTAATAAGAATAGATTTTGTCAAAACCTTTTTCTGCATCCATTGACATATTCATATGATTTTTGTTGCTTTTGTCATGGATCTGGTCAATTATGCTGATAATTTTCCTAATACCAAGCCAATCCTGAACTCCTGGTATATATCCCACTTAATTAAAATAGTGTATGATCACTATGATATATTGCTATAGTCTTTTTGCTAGTATTTTGTTAAACTTTTTGTATCAATATTAGGGAAATTGGTCTATAGTTTTCTTTTTCTGTTTTTGGTCTCCCTGGCTTAGGTATCAAAGCCAGATTTGTGTCATAGAAGGAATTCAGTAAGACTCCTTCTTTATCTATCAACTGGTTTTTATATCGTGTTTTAGCGCCTTCTTTAACTCTTCTAGGAATTATTGTCCAATTGGTGTCCAAGAGCTATTTTTTCTTTGAAGCTTTGCTTATAAATGTTCTCAAGTCATTCTCTTTTTCTTTGTGTCTTGATCTTCTCTGTCACCACAGTAGCTATTGATAGTTGGGATCTTTTTTTGTTTGTTTGCTCATTCTTCCAGCCTAATTTTTGACCTTGAACTTTATGTTAATTCAGGGCTCTGCACACTTTTGGAGAGGGATGTCTGGCCTGAGTTTCTGTCCTCTTATGTCCTGCTGTTTCCATAGCTTTGGATGGGGCCCTCCAAGCTGCCAGTGCTTTCAAAGGAAGGCGATTCAGGGGAAGGTCTGATCACTGACCTCCCAGTTTAACTTCTGCAAGTTCCTGGTCCAAGTTTGTGTCTATCAGAGTGTTTCTGCATACTGCTGCTTGAGCTGGCCCTTTTTGGCCTGCTGGAAGGCTCTATGGTTTCAGAGTATCTGAACTGCTGGCTCTCCTTTGGCCTAGGACATTAAGCTCTGCTCTAGGGATCAGAGGTGCATAACTACTGCTTGCTTTCCAGAAATTGTTCCTAAGGTCCACACTTGCGACAGCTTCTCTCTGCCTTGGATCTGTGATTCAGCACTGGGTAATGGGGTGACACACCTGTCAGAAGGCTGTTTGTTCCTGCACTCAGCACTTGCTTAGGGTTTCCCTGGAATCTTTCTGGTGTCCTTTCTTTACCTTCCCTCAGTCCCCTGTTGCCAAAATACTCCCTGCCATAGTCCTAGCTAGACTTCTTATCCTGGTGTATGTAAACCTCTCTGTCCATCTCCCTAAGCCGCACTGGGCTGGGAAAGTGACTCACTGTGACTTCTTCTTGGCTTTAGAGGTCAGAATTTAGTCTGATTCCTTCCCTAGATCTTTCATAAGGAAGTATGGGGAGAGAGCTAGATTCTGTTCCTTCTTTCCACTCTGCCACCTTGGCTCTTCTTTGAAATATTAGTATTTAAGAATACTCGGAAGGACCAAACTGCATCAATTGATAGTGAATTTTTTTGTATTCATAAGGCAAATAAAATTAAATAGGGTTAAATTTTTTAAAGTTCAAAATAAAATCATAATGATTTTTTGTATCAATTGACTTTGCTAAAGTTGTTAATTGTTTCAACTAATTTTTTTAGTTGATTCTCTAGGATTCTCCAAGTATACCATTGTATCATCTGCAAAGAGTGATAATTTTATATCCTTGTTGCCTTTTCTTAGTCCTTCAGTTTTTTGTCTTATTGCTATAGCTAGCATTTCCAGTACGATACTGAATAGTAATGGTGATAATGGACATCTTTGTTTCATCCCAATCTAATTGGAAAGGCTATTAGTTTATCCCCAATACAGATACCACTTGCTCTTGGTTTTAAATAGATGGCTACATATCATTCAAAGAAAATTTCCATTTATTTCCATGCTTTCTAAGCGTATTTAATAAGAATAGATTTTGTCAAAACCTTTTTCTGCATCCATTGACATATTCATATGATTTTTGTTGCTTTTGTCATGGATCTGGTCAATTATGCTGATAATTTTCCTAATACCAAGCCAATCCTGAACTCCTGGTATATATCCCACTTAATTAAAATAGTGTATGATCACTATGATATATTGCTATAGTCTTTTTGCTAGTATTTTGTTAAACTTTTTGTATCAATATTAGGGAAATTGGTCTATATTTCTTTTTCTTTTTGGTCTCCCTGGCTTAGGTATCAAAGCCAGATTTGTGTCATAGAAGGAATTCAGTAAGACTCCTTCTTTATCTATCAACTGGTTTTTATATCGTGTTTTAGCGCCTTCTTTAACTCTTCTAGGAATTATTGTCCAATTGGTGTCCAAGAGCTATTTTTTCTTTGAAGCTTTGCTTATAAATGTTCTCAAGTCATTCTCTTTTTCTTTGTGTCTTGATCTTCTCTGTCACCACAGTAGCTATTGATAGTTGGGATCTTTTTTTGTTTGTTTGCTCATTCTTCCAGCCTAATTTTTGACCTTGAACTTTATGTTAATTCAGGGCTCTGCACACTTTTGGAGAGGGATGTCTGGCCTGAGTTTCTGTCCTCTTATGTCCTGCTGTTTCCATAGCTTTGGATGGGGCCCTCCAAGCTGCCAGTGCTTTCAAAGGAAGGCGATTCAGGGGAAGGTCTGATCACTGACCTCCCAGTTTAACTTCTGCAAGTTCCTGGTCCAAGTTTGTGTCTATCAGAGTGTTTCTGCATACTGCTGCTTGAGCTGGCCCTTTTTGGCCTGCTGGAAGGCTCTATGGTTTCAGAGTATCTGAACTGCTGGCTCTCCTTTGGCCTAGGACATTAAGCTCTGCTCTAGGGATCAGAGGTGCATAACTACTGCTTGCTTTCCAGAAATTGTTCCTAAGGTCCACACTTGCGACAGCTTCTCTCTGCCTTGGATCTGTGATTCAGCACTGGGTAATGGGGTGACACACCTGTCAGAAGGCTGTTTGTTCCTGCACTCAGCACTTGCTTAGGGTTTCCCTGGAATCTTTCTGGTGTCCTTTCTTTACCTTCCCTCAGTCCCCTGTTGCCAAAATACTCCCTGCCATAGTCCTAGCTAGACTTCTTATCCTGGTGTATGTAAACCTCTCTGTCCATCTCCCTAAGCCGCACTGGGCTGGGAAAGTGACTCACTGTGACTTCTTCTTGGCTTTACAGGTCAGAATTTAGTCTGATTCCTTCCCTAGATCTTTCATAAGGAAGTATGGGGAGAGAGCTAGATTCTGTTCCTTCTTTCCACTCTGCCACCTTGGCTCTTCTTTGAAATATTAGTATTTAAGAATACTCGGAAGGACCAAACTGCATCAATTGATAGTGAATTTTTTTGTATTCATAAGGCAAATAAAATTAAATAGGGTTAAATTTTTTAAAGTTCAAAATAAAATCATAATGATTTTTTGTATCAATTGACTTTGCTAAAGTTGTTAATTGTTTCAACTAATTTTTTTAGTTGATTCTCTAGGATTCTCCAAGTATACCATTGTATCATCTGCAAAGAGTGATAATTTTATATCCTTGTTGCCTTTTCTTAGTCCTTCAGTTTTTTGTCTTATTGCTATAGCTAGCATTTCCAGTATAATACTGAATAGTAATGGTGATAATGGACATCTTTGTTTCATCCCAATCTAATTGGGAAGGCTATTAGTTTATCCCCAATACAGATACCACTTGCTCTTGGTTTTAAATAGATGACACACCTGGTCCTTCTTCTTAGGGTATGGCACAATCCTGAAAAGGTACATGCAGTCACATTGTAATGACATTTCAGATGCCAGGTTGGTTTCATTTTTTTAAGGAGTGTTGCTCTTGAAAAAAATATTGGATAGAATGAAAAGAACTAAGGGCTCTATATTTCTTTCTCCTTCCTCTTGTTTTTTTTTTTAACAATTTATTTAGGAGCCATAAGTTAGATATTTGGACAGAAGGAAGATTTTGATAAGTGTAAAGGAGTGGTGTAGGTGTAGAGTTATGAGAAATTTGGGGAAGGAGAGAATTTACTTTGAGATGGGAGTTAGAGAAGGCTTCAGGCCAGTGACAGCACCTAAGTTGGGTCTTGAAAGCAGGAATGGCTGGGCATGTCTTTTTATGGATTGTTTGAATGGTAGTGCACTGAATCCATTTTGTGATTTTCATATCTCCTTGTATTTGATGTACTGATTGTTCCCCAGCAAGCTTCAGGTCTACAAATAGAGCCAGTTAATATGGAAGGGAAAAGTAAATTCTTGATGTTATGGGAAAATGTTATGAGAAAAAGAGAAATTATTTTCTAGAAAGAAAGAAGGGCAATCTGAAGACAACTTAGGCAAGGGAAATCTGTTACTCTCTTTCTCATTTTGGGGCATAATAGGCAACCCAAGGCAGTGGTCTCATAAAACAGAAACAAAGCTAAACTGGAAACAGTGAAATTAGCCCAGGATCTGGATACTTGATAGATAAAGAAAAGGTTTTTATGAATGTAAAGACATTTTTTTCCCCCTGCATGGCACGGCAATGTAATTTCCTTTTTTGGTATCTGGACAGAAAGGGAGCATTCCAACACGACTCCTTTTAATTGATTGCAGTTATTAAATCCTCTGACTCCTCCATATACGTTTCAGGATATGGGAGCCATATGGAATTGAAAGTTTAACCATTATTTCTTTATACAGGAAACTTGACAAAAGAATCAAGGGTGGACATGGAGAACAAATTGGTTTGCACACAGCAATGTCTTGCAGACAGAGAAAAAAAGCCAACATCTGATCAACAGATCTTTTTCCCAATCCAGTATATTTTATAATTTGTACAATGGTCACTATTAGTAGGAGAATTCAATATAGGGGCTTCGTGATGTGATAAAAACAATTGGACAGATGTTTGCTCTCTGCTGTTACTTTTCATTACCTCTGGTATTGGATTTCTGTGTGTATTGTGGTCCAGGGTCCCAAACTGTAGAATTTCAGGATTGGAAAGGACTTCACAGGCCACCTAACCCAACCCCTACTAGAATAACAATCCACCTAGAATCTTTCTGACAAATAGGCATCCAGCCTTTCTTTGAAGACCTCCAGGGCAGGAGAACCAATGCAGCTTCTTGAAGTAGCTGAGGTACTTTTAGATAGCGTTGCTAGGAAGTTTTTCCTTCTATCAAGCCTTCTATTTCTTTTACACTCACACTCATTGTCCCTAGCTCTGCCTTTTGAAATGAAGTAGGCTAAATCTAATCTCTCTTCTCCCCTTGACAGTCTTTCAGAACTTGAAGACAACATAAGTCTTTTCCCCCTAAGTCTTCTTCAGGCTAAATTTCTCCAATTCCTTCAATCAATTCTCATATAACATGAGCTCTAGGTCCATTACCATCTTGATTGTTCTCCTTAGAATACCCTCTACTTTATTAATATTCTTCCTAAAAATGTGGAGAACAGCCCTGAACATGGGAAATCAGATGTGGTCTGACCAGGGCAAAGTACAGCAGGCTTATCTCCTCATCACTAGATGCTCTGCTTCTGTGAATGCTGCTTTAGAATACATTATCCTTTTTGGATGTCCTATCACACTAGTAAATCATTAATTATATTATAGAGATATAACCATATCTCTTCCCTTTTTTTTTAAACAAGATACTTTGTCGAGTGCTTTTCTAAGATTTAGGAAATCTATATCTATAACATTCTACCTATCTTTGTTGTTGTTGTTCAGTCATTTTTCAGTTGTGTCTAACTCTTCGTGACCCCATTTGGGGTTTTCTCAGGAAGGATATTGGAGTAGTTTGCCATTTCCTTTTCCATCTCATTTTACAGATGAGGAAACTGAGACAAGCAAGGTTAAGTGACTTATCCAGAGTCACATAGCTAGTAAGTGTCTGAAGCCAGATTTGAACTTAGGAAGATGAGTCTTTCTGACTCCAGGTCTGGTGCTCTATCCACTGTACCACCTAGCTGTCCTACCTGTTTACCTGGTCAAAAAAGAAAATGTTTCAATTAGCACAAACTGTTCTAGATGAAGCCAATGATGGCTCTTTATGATAACTATTTCCTCTTCTTGATGCTCACTAGCCATCCTTATAACAACACATTCTAGAATTTTGACAGGAATCAATAGTCAGTCTGGCTATTCAACAGTTTGCAGATTTAATTATCTTCCCTTTTTGGGGGGGGGCGGGGAGGAGAAGGGGGAGATAGAGATATTTACCCTTCTCCATCCAGAAGGAACTTTCCTGTTTCCGTGATCTTTTCAAGATCACTCATCTTGAGTCAGCAATCACATCTGTCAGCTCTTTCAGTATCTGAAAATATACTTCATCTGGTCCAGGTGAACTGAACTACTTAAGGGCAGACAGGTATTCTTTTACTATTTACTTATTTGTCTCTGTCTCAAATTCCCCATCAACCATTTTTGTTTGATCCTTTGCAGTCCAAAGATCATTTTATAGTATTTAGTATTTCATGGAGAAAACTGAAGTATGAGTCCTACAAACCCTGAGCAGTGCTCCTGTATTTCTAAAATCCTCCTCTTTTTCTCAATGTAGCTGAAAAAGCCTTTTTGTCATTCTTAGTTTTCCATACTAGCCTCAACTCATTCTGAGCTTTAGTGCTTCTTATGCTGTTCTTTCAGGACTTTGCCATACATTTGTTGCTTGACCTTGCTTTAATATTTTGTATGTTTTTTAAAATGTCTGAATTGTTTTTTGAGTTCCTTGTGGATCCATTTGTCTCTTTGGACAACTCCCCTTCCTTTTCATTGGAACTATTTTTATTTGTATCTTAAGCATTACTTTCTTGAAGGCTTCTCATCCATCCCTCCTTGGGTGATTTCTATAGAATTTGTCTTTGGAATCCTACCTATCCTTTGAACCCTCTGCAATCTCTCCTAAAGTGAAACCATTTCCAGTTTTTGTTGTTTCATAGCAAATTCTAAGATGGTCTGCCCACTTCTTCCTCCTAAGGTTCTCATCATTTAAACCACAGAAAGTAGTTCTTCTTTGTTGGTACAAATAAGATGCAGAATAAAAATATCCTTTTATTGGGTTTTCTGTCTTTTGAAGGACAGATTTACTGTATCATTAAAGCAACACAAGAAATATTTAGCTATTCTGCTTTGGGCAGAGAGTTAGCAGTTTTCTGGATAACTGAAGTCTCCCATCACTATCATACAATGCTCAGTTTTTGTGTTCTATTTTTGAAACTCCTCATCTATTTCCTCTTTTTGTCCACGTGGTTTTGTACTATGATATCAATAACAGTACTATTTATATCTTTGTTAATCTTTAACCAAATTATCTTCACCATATTTCTTCTTAATATACATGCTATTTTGTCTCTCCCCACTCCCATCCTTCCTCCCCACTTCTACTTTATTTCACTTGTTTCTTTTGAATAAAGTTTTTCCCTCAGAGCCCTATTCCAGTCATGGGTATTAAGCCACCAAATCTTAGTGAAAATAAATTTGCCTTCTTGTATTATTAACAATTTTTCCTTTTTAACTCTTGTTATTTCCTTGCCATATTGACTTGTCACTTTGTGATAGAGTCAGCCAAATATAGTGGTAGAATCTTGGATAAACTTCAAATGATAAGAACAATAATTGCTAATGTTTATATAGTTCTTTGAAGTTCGCACTGCACCAAGTACTATTCTAATCTCTCATTATGATACAGAGGTGACCCAGGGTTCTCAAAGGTTATGTCAGTAGAGTACAGTCTCTGGCAGATTCCAACATGATGAAAAAGCTTCATTTGGTGTTGATAACAGAGTATCTGTTTTCTGAGGACCAACCTAGCTAATCATGGAGAGGTATAGCACCAGCAGGTTGGTCACAGTGATGATTCTTTTTTTGCTATGGCAACCAATGAAAGCAAGAAAAAATGATCCTCAGTCCTGTGGGATTCCATTTTGTTTCTGGTTGAGAATGACAGAATGGTTAAAAAAAAAAAAGGTGGGGTAGGGTAGAGAATGCTAAGAATCCCATCATTTTGAGACCATCAACAAACTTCAGTTTGACTATTGGAATTAAGAATATCCAATGACCAATGAGTGAATATATTGCTGGAGTAGCTGAATCATATCACTCTTGACATTCTTGATATGAACAAAAGCAGAAGAAAGAGGGAAATTAAAGCTAAATAGAAAGATGACTCATTTATTCCTTGGAAAAGCAAAAAAAAAGTGAATTTATCATATGTACAAAGGCTAATATTAATAATAAATATTTGCAAAAAAAATCATCATGAAAACAGTTACTGTTTATCTACCCAAATTAGCTGTTGAGGGCATAATGGTAGAGAAATTCTATCAAGAACTTGCTGAGACCCTCCATATCAAGTCAATTCTGAGACCCGGTAACTTCAGAGATGGGAAAACAGTGAGGATGGGGAGAGACATATGGGAAAGCATGGTCCAAGGGAAATAAGTGTGATATGTCAAAGACTTGTAGGTTTTACAGAGACTTATGCCTTTATACCATGAGTGCTTTCTTGAAGAAAAAAAAAGAACTGTACTGGACACAGTGAACATGAATAAAGATATGATAAAGCATGATAAAGAATGAATTGACTAAATTTTAACATACAGGAAAATACATGATCATTATTATTATTATTATTATTATTATTATTATTATTATAGTAGTTACCCCATCTGTCCATGAATTCGGACTATCAACTCATCATCAGATCTAATATCAGGATATATAATAAACAAGAAGAAAGAAAAATAATAAGAAAAATATGGCATACAATTAAAAATATTTAACCCCAAATTATTTAAATGTTATTGAAAATTTTAAAAATGTGAACTGGACAATAGAAATGACACAGACACTGACTATAATAATTGAATCCAGAAGTCAAATGAGTGCAAATTAATTTCCCTAAAAAGAAGACCAAAAATACCCCCAAAGTAGCTTAGTCAGCAAAAATATGACTTACTGGCCAACTGGATAGGGATGGCTGCCAGAGGCAGCATCAGGTTAGAATATAAACTTGTCTGTAGAAGTTTACAAAGAAGGAATATGGATGATTATGAGGAGTGACATTACATGAGGCAGAGAGAAGTAGTAGATGGTAAAATTAGTTTAAAGAAAACTTTGTGAGCTAACTTGTGAGAGAAACAAAGTTATCTCGAGCATTTGAGGATGAAAATGGAAAATCTATAACAAAAGAAAAATGAAAACGATATGCAAAAACTGTTTCCCTCATTAAGGATAGCGGAATCACCAAATCTGAATTCTAACATCATAGTCCCTCAGGTGTTTGCAGAGGATGTAGAAATGGCACAAAAGAAAACAAAGATCAGAAAAGTAATTGGCTTGAACCAAGTCCATGTAAAGGAGATCCATGCTGGATATGATACAGTTGCGAGGGGGCTGAGTGACCAAAATAATGATTACACAAAGGAGAGGGAATATTTAAAGGCATGAAAAAAATCTCAGACCTGATCCACACCAAAAAAGCTGACCAAGAAATCACTAAGGACTATCAACCTATATGCTTACTCCTCCATCTATACAAAATCTTTATATGAGTATATATACATAAAATGAGGTCATTCTTTAGGAGGATGTTAGTAGGGAACACATCCTTATCATCTTACAATTAACTTAAAGATGTGAAGAATATATGGCATCATTGTACGTATTGTTTGTTTCCTGTAAAAAGCATTAGATTTGATAGAACAAAATGCTGACTTACAGGATCTTTTACAGTAAGGTGTCTCCCATTCATGAATGAAGATCACTCAATACCCTTGCATATGTAACGATAGACATAACCCTGTTCTGTGATCCTCTAAATAAGCATTAAGTGATGCACAAAACTGGAAGATTTGTGCTTGCCAAAAGTACTCAATATTGTGGTGGAGAAGATCCAGCATAGAGTCCAGGTTGAGGAGGGATTTGCTGGGGATTTCCCAGGATTCTTCAGATATGCTTGTCCTTGGTACCCTCTTCTCTCTAGGTTTTTTGGGACACTGCTCTTTCCTAGTTCTCTTCCTGCCTAGTCTGACTCTTCTTTCTCAATTTCCTTTGCTGGATATTCATCCAGATCATGCTCACTAACAGGGGCTTTTCCACAAAGCCTTCTCTTTTTTCTCTATACTATTTCACTGAGTGACCTCATCAGTTCCCATGAATTCAATCATCGTCTCTTTCCTGACAGTTCTCAGATCTGCTTATCCTGACCTAATCTCTTTGTCAACCTCTAGTTTCTCATCTCCAAGTGCCTATTAAGCATCTTGAACTGGATTTCCTGTTGTTGTTCAGTCATTTTAAGTCAAGTGCAACTCTTCATGAACTTTATTTGGGATTTTCGTGGCAAAGATACTAGAATGGTTTGCCATTTCCTTCTCCAGCTTATTTTACAGATGAAGAAACTGATGCAAACAGGGTTAAATGACTTGACCAGGGTCACATAGCTAGTCAGTGTCTGAGGCCAGATTTGACCTTGGGAAGATGAGTCTTCCTAACTCCAGGCCTGGCGCTCTATCCACTGCCCCACTTAGAGACATCTTAAACTCCAAACATTCAAAACTTAACTCATTATCTTTCCCCCTTGACTTTCACCACCTTCCAAACTTTCCAATTAATGTTGAGGGTACCACCATTTTCCTCATATCCCAGGCTTGAATCCTCAACTCCTCAGTATTTCTCACCACCACACCAATCTATTGACAAAGCCTGTTGATTTCACCTTTATAATGTCTCTCAAAAATATCTATTTTCTTGTCTGACATTGCCACTACCTCAAAGTAGGTCCTCATCTCTTCACATCTAGACTATTGTAATAGCCTACTTATTGGCCTGCTTTATATAAATCTCTCGCTACTCTAGTCCTCTCTCCATTCAGCCTCCAAAGTGACTTTCTCAAAGTACAGATCTGATCATGATCACCATCCCCACTTAAGAAATTCTACTGATTCCTTGTCACCTGCATGTTTAAATATAAAATCTTTTGTTTAGTGTTTGAGGGTGGCTAGGTGGTACAGTGGATAGAGTACTAGGCCTGGAGTCAGGAAGACTTGTCTTCTTTAGCTCAAATCCAGTCTCAGACACTTACTAGCTGTGTTAATCTGGGCAAGTCACTTAACTCTGTTTGCCTCAGTTCCTCACCTGTCGAATGAGAAAGAAATGGCAATTTACTCCAATATCTTTGCCAAGAAAACCCCAAATGGGGTCACAAAGAGTTGAACACGACTGAAATGAATGAACAACAACTTAGTGTTAAAAGTCCTTCATAATCTAATCCCTTTCACCTTTCCAGTCTGCTTTCTCCTTAGACACCTGTGCCCCATGTACTCTGGGATCCAGGGACACTAGCCTCTTGCTGTTGCTTGAACGAGACACTCTATCCTTTAGCTTAGGATATATTCGCTGGCTATCCCACATTCCCCATATGAGAATTGCCCCTCCTCCTTATCTCTGCCCATGAGCTTCCCTGGCATCCTTAAGTCCTAGCTAACATCCTACCTTCTGCAGGAAGCATTTCCCAATCTCTCAGTTCTAGGGTCTTTCCTCTGTTGATAATTTACGATTTATCCTGCACGTGGCTTGTTAGTGCATACTTGTTTGCTTGTAGTTCCCTCATGAAGACTTTGAACTCCCGGAGCGCAGGGACTGTCTTTTGCCTTTTTTTATATTCCTGCCACACAGCACAGTGTCTGACATGAAGTACTTAACAATGCTTATTCACTGACCCTTTTTTGGTAGATGATATCGTGTTGATCGTTATCAATTCCCAAGACTTGGCAAAGCCTTCTAGAACTCTGTAATCACTCAAAGGAGTCCAGCTTGTTTACTGGCACTAAAAAGATAACAATGCCTGGCACAAAATAGGTACTTAGTAAATGTTTATTGATTAATTGATCAAGTGCATTTTTATCACTTAGATTTCAACGTGCAATTGAATTGGGTAATCCAATAGTATGCATATGTGGAAAAGACAATACAAATGGAAAATCAGCTGGGCCCAGTTGTAAAGGAGGAGGACACCTTTAAGGAAATTGTAAAGCTCTTTCTCTGACCAAAGCTTCCCATGAAAACAAAGACCTATCTTTTCAATACTAACATTTTACCAGTGTTGTTTTCTGGCAAGGAGTACAGAATATCATTGCTTCTGAAGAACAAAACATGAGTATCTCACAGAGGCAACAGAAAGTTACATGGGAGGTATAAGCAGACAGTGAGAAAAAAAAAAGACCAACAAAGAACTTTAAGAAGAACTTGAGGTAAAGGATATTATCCAAGGTTTGCATGACAGGAGGAGAAGAGGGGTTGGTTATGGAGCAAGAGGGATGACAGGGGGACAGCCAGAGTTCTGTACTGATCACCTTACAGTGGCCAAAGAGAATGGGGATGGGCATACTCTATGGTGAACTTTTGGTAGACCTTGGATGAAAATTGTATGGAGTGGCACGTGTGGATGGGTTAGGTTTTGAATTGTTGGAGCAAATGACTGACTCTATGAGATCACAGATCCATTTGAGCATTTGATATTTGCAAAGCACTTTATCTATATTTTTCTATTTGAGGAAGACTTGAAAACATGGATAGGTCCCAAGCCATCTCTTTTATGTGTACTCATCACTATACTATGCAGATTTTTAATATTATTACTTTAAAGGAAGAATCAGGCACTGGCACATTTCAAGATTCTAAAACTAGTAGAAGAATCAACTAGTAGTAACAGAGTAGTAGAAGTAGAGGAGTCAGGAGGGATAGGAAATAAGATATATGCACAAACACAAAAACAAGGAGCAGGAGTAGAATTTGTTAGGGAGAGTATATGTCTATATATGTACATACATATGTACGTATATATGTGTATATATGTACATGTGTATGTATATATCTATATATAAATATAATCCATACTTAATTCTAGCCTTCTGGGCTGGGGGAAGGAAGGGGGAAAAAAGAACAAAGTAAAAAGTGCATGGCAGAGAACAAAAGACAACTTACAAGGAGGCAAAGAAAAGATGGACAGCTCTCAATCCAATGTGTAGTATTTATCATAATGGCTTTCTTGAAATGAAAATTTATTGCTACATATTTTGAATCCTCTCTTACGTTCTGCTATGCACATGACATGCATTTTTTCCTTTTCTTACTTTGTATTTAAGCTTCAATATTTAAGTTTCTGATGTGTTTTTTTTCCTTTTCTCTATTCTGTATTTGTATTCGAGTCTAAAATAAAAAAAAAACCCAAATTTCTAAAACTAGGAGGTTTCTAGGTCATATGATAGCTTCCCCCTTCTCCTGCCTCCTCCCAAATAGTAATTCCATACATAAAATTTCATCCTGTGAGAGACAATGAGTAGATATAATTTTCTCTTTAAAAATGACAGGCACAATAAAAGTGACATTAAAACAACCTTTGAACAAATAGCTCCTCTGCTATTATATTACGGAATGAGAGTGGCCCTGGGTTCTTGAAGGTTCTCATCGGATCATAGAACTGAAAGGGACCTCAGAGGCCATACCAATGTCATACAAACTCTGGAAAGTTCTACCCTGATGGAGGAATTCTGAGTAGAAGTCATGTGGTAGACTTTCTGTCTTTCATCCAAATGCTGGTGGTTCAGTGCCTAAAAGTTTGCCATGAGTTGATGATTTTTTTTAAACCACAACAACTTATTAAAACTAGCTACTAAGGGGTTGCTATCAGTATCGGTGGAGAGCATAACCACGTATATGAAATCACAGATAGTTGAAATCAGTCATCACCAGTTTTGTAGCTTTTTAAGGAAAACCTCAAAAATATTTTTAAAAAACTAATTTTGAATAATGACTTTAGTGTAATTATAGAGTAATAGAGTAATGATTTCATACAGGTGAATGGCTGATTCAACTTCTGTCTTACTATATGGTTAAAAGAGTACAAAGAAATTTTACTTCCTCATAATTCTGGTCCACATGGCCTTCACCAAGGCATTGAATTTCCTTGAATAGACAGACCTAATTAGACCTCTGGCCCATTCTATTTGGCTTTGTAGAACTAGTGAAACACTCCTCAAGAAAGGTGTGATCATTCTTGCCATACTTACATCATTTTCCTCTGCTGGGGGTGGAGGAGGCTCTTTGATAATCTGAAAAGAAAACAGAAAAACAGGTGACAAAGTTTCTCACCACTTTATTCTGAAGAGACCTGAACTAATGAGATGCTCCATAGGCGTGAGAGTATAATTTTATAGGATGCTTCCCCCCCCCCTCCTTGGCCATGATATTAATGAAGGTAACAATAATAATGTCTGGTATTTTTTATAATGGGCTAGGTGGCACAGTGAATAGAGTGCCAACTGTGGAGTTAGGAAGACTCATCTTCCTGAGTTCAAAACTGGCCTCAGACAGTTACTAGCTTTGTGACCCTGGAAAGTCACTTAACCTTGTTTGCCTCAGTTTCCTCATCTGTAAAATGAGCTGGAGAAGGAAATGGCCAACCACTCCAGTACCTTTGTTAAGAAAGCCCCCCAAATGAGGTCACGATGAATCAGACATGACTGAAAAATGATTGACCAAAAATTTTTATAACATGTTAAGATTTGTAAAATGTTTTGCATTTGCATACATTGTCTCATTTGATACAACAAACCTGTAAGGAAAGGGCTATTTTTCTGTTTTACAGATGAGAAAACTGAGACTCATAGAAATTAAGTGACTGACCAAGGATCACCCAAGTAGTGTCTAAGGCAGGATTCATACCCAGGTCTTGTCTCCAAGTCTAGCACTCTATTCACTATGCCATGTATTGTGAAAAAAACCTGAGTATGTTACTGTCATAAGATATGTGATGGGTTGGGCAGGTAGTACAATTGGATACAGAATGGTACTTATGAGGCTCAGATAATGAGTCTGATGACTCAAAACTGATGGAAAGAACCCTGGATTTGCAGTAATAGAGTCATAGATTTAAAGCTAGAAGTGACCTTAGAGATCATCCAGTTTGGTGGTGTCAAACTCAAACAGAAATGGATCCCTTTCAGCAGCATTTTGACTTAGAAAACTAGAAATTAACATTAGTTAGGTTGTATTGTATTTTTATTTATTTTGTCAAACATTTCCCAATCACATTTTAATCTGCTTGTTTTTAATCCCGCCAGTGCAGAGTTTTGCCCTCAGTGAGGGCAAACATCTCCAGATTTTAATCCAATCCCTTCATTTTATAATTCCACCCAGAAGTGAAGTGATTTGCCCTAGGTTAACAAGGCAGAGCCATGGGATTTGAACCCAGGCCCTCTGACGCCAAATGCAGCATTTTTTCATGGACCATACTGCTTCCTAAAGGGAGACAAGGTCCCAAAACATAAATCCTGGTTCTGTTACTTACTACTACTACTAACTGCATGACTTTGGGCCAGTCATTTAATATCCCCAGGCCTTATAAATTAGTAGGATTTTGAGTTAGAAGTGGCCTTAGGTATGCTCCATCTCCACATTTTGCACACTCTCTGGTTACTCCTTCTGGCTCTAAATGTTATGGTCTCCATCCAGGTCAGTAACATTTTTATTCAGAATGAAACTCTGCTACCCGGTCTCTGGGCTGTGTCTGTTATCCAGGTCAAACTTCTTACAAAATGAGAGTTCACTGGGAGGGAATGTGCCTGGTTCGGTACAAACCTACCTCCAACACTAAACAACTGGCACAAAAATGAGAACAATAACAACTCTGTCACAAGAGAAACACCCTGACTGACACACTGCACTACCAGCAGAGTCATGAAGGGAAGAAGCTTCGATGGCTGTTTGCTGATTGCTGGTTTCCAGGAGCATGGAGACCACTAGAGCCCCAGAACATAGGACAGCAGCTTTTCTGACTCCTCTAGCCCAGAGACCATGCTGGGAAGGAAGGCCTCTTAGATCACTTACCCCACCTGGTCCCTCTTGACACTGAAATAAACCTTCTCCAAAATGAATGAGGAAATTGGCACCACTTTTTAACAAGACACTAATGAGGTAGCGTCTGGTTCTAATTCATGACATACACAACTTTCAAATTCAAGCCATAAGGAGAAAAAAGTATAGACTCTGTGGTCTCATTAAATATAAGAGATCTGCTGAAAGGATCTCTATAAATCACATTTTGAGAATTACTGGTTCAGGGGACCTTTGTGGGAAAAGCATTGTATTTGGAGTCATCTCTTGGAACTCAGAGCTTCTAGTTTCAGATTCAGGCTCTGCTATTTACAACCAGTGTGACCTTGGGAAAGCAAATTTCTTCCTCGACTTCAGATTCTTTCTTTATAAAATGAAGGGGCTGGATTAGATGATCTCTAAGGTTCCTTAACTTGAAACCAATAAGCTCTCACCGCCTTTGAACTTCACAAAGAAAACATCAGTAATTTCAAACTCAAATAGAAATGGATCTCCACAGGCAGTATAGTGACTTAGAAAATCACAAATTAATATTATCTATCTTCTATTTTTATTTATTTTGTTAAACATTTCCTAATTATGTTTTAACGTAGTTCAGGCTGCACATGGGAGCTTTACAGGCTGCATTCAAGTTTGACACCCTGGTCTATAGCCCCTGCCTTCCTTCTCCTTTTTCTCTTCTGCTTCTTTTCCTCCTCCTCACTCTCTCCCCCTCCTCTTTCTTTTCCTCCTGCTCCTCCTTTGTTTCCTCCTCCTGGAAAAAAGTCTTTCTAATGGATATGAGGTAGGGCAGATGGGTATTTCTATTCACATTAACCAAACAACTTTTCCCTTAAAAAAAGAAAACCAGACTATGCTAATTTTTTTCAATGAGTATATAAATGCTCATATATATATATATATATATATGTATATATATATATATGTATATATATATATATATATATGTATATATATATATTTATATTTATAAGCATCTACTATAGGTATGGTTCTGTGCTAGGTACTGGATTTGCCAAGATAAAATAAGATGCAGTTTTAGACTTAGAATCAATAGAGATCTGGACTTTAATTAAGGTCTAATAAACAGTTCTTCATTGGATACAAATATATTTCTTTACTGGTTGCAAAGACCCTGAAGAATTAGAAAAAGCTCTGAGAATGGAAACTATGCTAGATTTTATCTAACTAAACTCATTTGCTTCAGTACCTCTAAAATTAATTGTGTGTGTGTGTGTGTGTGTGTGTATGTGTGTGTGTGTGTGTGTGTGTGTGTGTGTAATTACTGGAGGCTCAAGCTATTTTCCTAATCTAGTAACATTGTTTTTTACACTGTATGTAACTGCCAACAAGTCACCATCTTTCTGTGTTAGACTTGAAATTGCAAGGAGCATTTGGAGAATGTTTCCTGAATTCTAATTATGTCTAACACTAACCTCCTGGTCCTTGATATTGTTTAAAAAAATTCTGTGTTTGCAACATATACCATACATCTGCCAGAAGCAGTTAAATAATAACCAACATTAGTCTAAGACACTAGCTATAATAAGGCTGTACAGAGTTTCGTGTATAAGATAGGATGATATCTAGGGTCACACTTGAACTCTGTGACCCAGGCAAGTCACTTAACTCCTCTGAGTCTCACTTTCTTTATCCATAAAATGCACATAATGATTTGTGAACCTACTCCCCAGAGATATTTTGAACTACGAAACACAATGAAATGTGTTATTATTGGTATTATTGGTATTATCAGGAGCCTATAATCCAAAAGAGAGGAAAATTGTTTACACAAATGATGTAAAGCAGTATGGGACCACTGCAAAGGAAAGTATTGAAGGAAGTTTCAAGTCTGAGAGAGGGATTATGAAATTTAGTATATATCATCTCTGAAAATGAATAGTTTTCCTTTTACCTAGGGACCTGGAAATCTCCTTGGGAAGTTCAGTTATATGTACTGTGCTTTCTTTCTCTTACTATCACCTCCTCAAGTGGTTAGATAGCATATCATCCATTGTTTTCTGTATACTACTCTCCTGGTTAGTAAATTATCTTTATTTAAATGACCCCTTGGTGGCCTTAACTAGTTAATACACTTCTTCAAAGAGAGCAGTATAGTCTATTATTACTGTTGTTGGAGTAAAGCTAAACATTCCATTTATTTAATTCCAAGACACTTTTTTTTTTATTCAGTAAAGACTACTCCTGAAGTGAAGAATTTCCTTTGGAAACTACTGATTGAATTGGCTCAAGTAAATGTAATAAAAGGCATTTGCAAACCAATATGAAAATATAGTGAAACTTTTCAACTGGAAAAACTAGATATTATAAAAATCTTGCAGGATGTTTCAGGTAATTAAAATTAAACATTACAGGGTTTTTTGATTGAACACATTTATATGAAATGTAAAATCATATATTTGAGCATGAATTCACCATATGTTCAAAGACATCTGGATCCTATGAATGCTGTTATGCTGTATTTTTTTCTCCTTTATTTTGCAGGAATTTAGATGTGGATAGTGGGGTCACTAGGGATAACTTTGTTTTTGCAAATGTAATTTCACCTTTTAGGGAATACTTTTGATTTTATTTAACCATGTTATCATGTCATCATAACCCATTTATAGTATAACATAAGACTGATTTTGAAGAAAAATTGATAACATTGTCCTCATTCTTTTACTTCCTTAGTTTTTCTGAAATAAAATTACAATGCTATAAACCTAATGCATATTTTATGGTGTTAAAGAAATATGATATAAAAAACTTCCAATTCATATCCTTTGACCATTATAAATTTGAAAATTTGAATCATTTCTTTGCATATCTTGAAAATGAGAACTTTTATCAGAGAAACTTGTAATGATTTCCCCCAATTTCCTGCTTCACTTCTAATGTTAGCTGCATTTGTTTTTGTTTGTTTGTTTTGAGTGTGTGTGTATTTGTGTAAAACCTTTTAAATTTTATGTAATCAAAATTATCCATTTCCTCTTCTATGATCTCTTCTAGACATTGTTTGGTCATGAACTGTTCTCTTTTCATAACTGTGAAAGAAAATTTCTCCTTTCCTTCTCTAGCCGGGGTATAAAGTCACCTTTTACTCTAAGTCATATATCCATTGTACCTGTCTGTGATGTATGGTATGAGATATTAGTCTAATTTCTGCCACGCTGCTTTCAAGTTTTCCTAGCAGTTTTTGTCGAATAGTGAATTCTTGCCCCCAAAACTTGGATCTTTGGGTTTATCAAACATTAGGCTAATATGTTTGTTATGTTCCTATTTTGTTCCACTGACCTCTATTTCTTACCCAGTACTAAATTATTTGGAGGGTTACTATTATCTAGTGTAGTTTGATATTTGGTGCTGTTAGTCTCCCTTCTTTCTCACTTTTTTTCATTATTTTCCTTGAAATTCTTGACCTTTTATTTCTTCAGATGAATTTTATTATTTTTTTCTAACTATATAAAATAATTCTTTCATAGTTTAATTAGCATGGCACTGAATAACTAAATTAATTTAGATAATATCATCATTTTTATTATATTGTCTGAACCTACCCATAAGACATTAATATTTCTCTAATTATTTGGGTCTGTTTTTATTTCCATATGGAAAAAAAAATGCTCCAAATAACTAGTAATTAGAGAAATGAAAATTAAAGTTCTACCTCATACCAATCATATTAGCAAAGATTACCAAAAAAAAAAAAAAAAGGAAAGTGACAAATCTGGCACAGGCTGAAGGAAAACAGGCCCATTAATGTACTGTTGGAGCTGTGAAGTGGTCTAATCATTCTGAAAAGTAATTTGGAACTATACCCCCAAAAGTTCCGGTTCCAGAGAACTGATGATGAAGAATGATACCCACCTCCTCACAGAATGGTAATGGACTCAGGGCACACAATGAGACATATTGTTCAGATGTTACCCATCTGGGCATTTGTTTTGTTTTACCATTTCATAGTTATTACAAGGGTTTTTTTTCTTTTGTTTTCCAATGGGGAGGGAGAGAAAATAGATTTTTGCTAATTAAAAAATTAAACTAAAGAGCTAAAAAAAATATTATCTTTCAACAATGTCTTCAGAGAAAATTTACCAGAATAAAGTTATCTGAAAGATTATAACTTACCATTTTGAGCCATAGGGAATGTATTGCCATACAAAGTGTTGCATTGTTGAATACTTCTATTTGTCTTAGAAAATTCATAATTAGTCATCAATTTAAATTAATTCTCCTGTAATTTCTGCCCATTTGGTTATAGTTCTATATAGAACATTTAATCCTTCTCCTCATTCATAGTCCTTTAAACATAACTATACTTTCAAGTGCTGACTGCACTTGATTTATTAAATTACATTTCAGTTTTCCCAGTAGTTCTTGTCAAATATGTAGGTCATTCCCAAGTCATTTATGTTCTTAGGTTCTCAGACACTGGGTTGCTGAATTCAGTTGTTTCTGATGCATCTTATCTAGTCTGCTCCACTTTTTAATTTTTTAAACTAGTAACAAATATTTTTAAGATTACTGCTTTATAGTATAATTTGAGGTCTGGAAGTTCTCTTCATTCCAACTTTTTTTTTTTATTATTTCATGACAGATTTTTAGGACTTTTGTTCCTCCAAGTGAAATCCATTATTATTTGATCCATCTCTAATAAAGTACTATTAGGTACTTTGATTAGCATAACATTAAACATTTAAATTAACTTAGCTTACATCACAACTTTTACTATACTGTTAAGGATAAAAATATGAGCACTGAACATCCCTCCAATTATTTAGGTGACTATTTCCTTAAAGAGTGTTTTCTGATTGTATTTATAGAAGCCTTGAATTTCTCGCTAAATTGACTTTCCTAAATTTTTGATATTTTTTGTATTTATCTCGAGTGGGATTTGCCTATTATTCCCTCCTCGATTTTTTATTGCTAAGTATTTCTACCTAGCAATAGATAAAATTTGTGGATTTATTTCATATCTTGCTATTTTATTATAGCTACTTATTTTCTGATTTTATTTGATGACTCTAGGGTTTTCTAAGTAAATAATTATGCGGTTTCCAGATAGAGATGATTTTGTTTTCTGTTTACCAGTGTTTATAACCTTAGTTTATTTCTTTTGTTTTACTGTTATCATCAGCTTTTCTAGAATTATGTCAAATAAAGACAGGGAAAGGGGGACATCTTTGCTTTACTCCTATATGTATTGGGAAGGCTTCTAATGTTTCCCCATTGCATGTAATGCTATATTTTGGCTCTAAATATTTTAGTTCTTTTTATTATGTTAAAAAGGTCCTTCTATTCCTGACCTGTTTTTTTTTTGTCATGAGTAGTTGCTTTACTTTGTCAATATCTATCACTCATACGGTTTTGAATTTTTCAAATATGATTGATTATGGTGATTGTTCTCCTAATATTGAACATTCTTATATTCTTATATTAATCCAACTTGGTTGTAGTCATTTTTTTGTTGGATATGTTGCTTTAGCTCTTTTGCCAAGATTTACTTAAAATACTTGAATCAAAACTCATGAATAATAGTGGTCCAAAATTCTTTTTCTCCATTTTCCTTTAGTTTAGGACTATATTTGTTTATAAAAGAAGGTTGGTAGAAATTTTCTTTTTTTTTAATTTCTGAGAATGCTTATGTAGCATAGCTATTAATTATTCTTTGAGTGTAATAAAATTCACCTATGAACACATCTAGATCAATTTTTTAAAAATATATAGTAATTCTTTTATAACTAGATCAATTTATTATTCTGAAATTCAATTAAGATCTCTGAATTTTGCCAATTTAGGTATTTTATGTTTTTATAGACATTACTCTTTCTTTCAAATTCTACATTTTTCTGGCAGGCATTTGTGCATTGTACATTCTGATAATTATTTTTCTTTCTCCTCAGTTGTGATTTGTGATTTTTATTTGTGGTTTGATTTGCCTTCCATTTAATTTTGTTAGTCTTTTCAAAGAGCTAGAGTCTAGTTTTATTTATTAGTTCTATATCTTTTTGGTTTGTCTCCTTTAAAATTTTCCTCTTTTGTGTTTATTTTGGATTTTTTATTTGTTCATTTCCTAATTTTATTATATATTTAATACGTGAGTCTTTCATTTTTTTTCTTCTGGCTCCAAACTAGGATGGTTATTGTGGGAGTAAATAGGAAGGGATAAATACAAGAGGCAAAGATAGGACTGACCTGACTTGGCTACTCAAAGTATATGGGGAATGGGACAGAAGGAAGAGTCAAGGTTTTGAAACTGGGTGCTTGGGAGTATTCAATTTTGCCTAAACAGTTCATGAATGAAGGTGAAGCAGAGCCTTTTCTTCTTTTAATTAATTAATTTATTTTAAATTTCAACACTCACCTCCATAAGCTTTTGAGTTTTAAAATTTCTCCCCTTCCTTCCATACCTCCCTCCCCAAGATGGTGTGCAATTTGATACAGGCTCTACATATATATTCCTATTAAACATATTTTCACATTAGTCACATTGTAAAGAAGAATTCGAACCAATGGGAGGAACCACAAGAAAGAAGAAACAAAACTGAGCTTTTTCAAAGGGATTCCCAGAGACTTTAAATTGGATCTGCTGGATATAATGTAACACTAAAACAATCCTGGCTATCTTATTACAAGCAATAGAGTATGGGTGAATTATTTATGATCTACCCAACCCAGAACAATTCTCTTGGCTCAATGACTGATATGTAGACCACCCAAAAAGGAAGAATGAGTACAGTGACATAGCAGCTTTCTTGGCTGACTTTTCCTATGGCTCACGTTCTGTCCCTAAAATAGAAACAGACTAAAGATTTTAATATCTTTTGGTTGTTTGCTTCTCTGCTGAAAAACAATAACAGCAGCCCTCTTTCTGCAGCATTTTAAGGTTTACAAATTGATTTTGTCACAAAACTTCTGAGAAGCAGGTATTCTACCTTCTGCAAGAAACCTTTCTTAATTCCCCCATCCCCATTACTAATTCATTACTCTTCAACATCACTTTGTTTTTGTTTCGTACACATTCATCTATGTACTTAACTAGAATGTAAGCTCTTGGAAGGCAGGATGTATTTAACTTTTGCCCTTGTATGCCAGAACCTGGTAAAGTGCCTGGCAATATAGTAGGTGCTTAACCCCCCCCCCCAACAATAACCCTATACTACTTGTAATTATGATTTGTCCATTTAACAAATGAGAACGCTAAGATTCAGAGGGGTGTCCATGATCACACATCTAGTTAAAAGTCAGAGCTGGGACTCAAATCTGTATTTTCTCCTTACCATGACCCTGTTTTCTCTTTACCACGACATTAAACATATCCAGTAAAGTTGCTGTTTGGAATATAGAGGGATGTGATGGATTTCGAGGATGGAATATAGTCATGAATAACTGGAAATGAAGGTACTAGTATATGATCTGTTTATTTAAACTTTGTTAAAGTGGATCTGTTTGGACAGTTCACTTCACTAAATGGAAGGAACCTTAGAGAGCATGTAGCCCTAAGCTCCCTATTTGACAGATGAGTACACCGAGTTCCTAAGAGGTAAGTGACTGATCTGGAGACTTAAAGTCAAGCTCTCCGCCTCTCAGGTGCTGAGCTCTTCGCATCACACTTTCCACCCTCCCCCACTTACCACTGATCCTTAATTTCTTAATCAATAAAATGAGTGTGAACTTAATTCTACTTAACCTGGCCCCAATTTACTTCTCCAACTCACAGCTTTCCCTCCAGTTAGGCTATTTAAAATCAGTACTTTTCCTGCTCATGACCCCAGAGCATAGGACAAAGACTGGAACAATAATATACATTACAATTATTCATTCTTTATTTTTTTAAAAAATGAATACTTAATAATTTGAATAATTGTCTTTTAGCAAGTGGGACCTCATTTGTTCCCAGAAAGATTAATTTAAATTAGCATTATTTGTAAATGAAATGATTTATAGAGCCTTAAAAGTCTCTGGAAATATTCTAAATATTCCTTGTTGAATTCCTTATTAAATAAATGTTCTTTATTCAATTAGCAGAATTTTCACAGGTTCATAAAATCTAACAGGACCTCAGTGATCTTCTAATCCAACTCAATGAAATAGAAATTCCTTTTAAAAAAATATTCATTTCAGTTTCCTTCATTTCAATTCATTCATTAGGCATTTAATCATCTAGTATATGTCAGGCACCATTGGGGATACAAAGATTGAAAACAAACCAGTTCTTTTAAAAACCCAGAAGGGGTCATTCAACTTCACTGGAAGATCTTTATTGATGGGAATCTCAGTCTCTCCTAGGGGAGGTGAATTCCACTCTTCAACAGTAACAAAGCTTTTCATTATAATTGTGTTAAAATCTCTCTTGAGACAATTGCCAATGTTGTTCTTAATTCTGCCCCATGTGGACAAGCCAAAACTTCTACTTCCCCATGCCAGTTCTTCAAATACTCGAAGATAGCTAACATGTCTCAAAGAAGTCTTCTCTTAGATTAACCATCCCCAATTCCTTGTGTAGTATGGTCTTCAGTACTTACCATCCTTGTTGCCCTCCTTTGTACATGCCCTTATTACAGCACTTTGAACTGAACACAATAGTCCAGATGTGTTTTGCTCAGGACAGAATACATACAAGACCACAACCGCCCCTCTCTAGGCACGACGCATCTATCAGTGCAGCTGTAGTTGGAGTTAGATTTTTTTTTCATAGCTACCTTGTACTTTTGATTCTTTTTGAACTTGAAGCTGAACAAAACTCTTAGATCTTTTCCTGGGACCTGTTGTCTAAGCTCATTCCATAATTATACCATTGATTTTTTGAACCCAAGTGTTTGACTTTATATTAATCCTGATTGAATTCCATCTTATAAGATTTGGTCCTTGTTCTAGCTTGTTGAAAATGTTTGGGATCCTGGCTCTGTGATCCAATATGTTAGCTATCCTTCCAACTCTGCCATCATTGGAAGCATTAAGAGCAATCTCCCTTCCCTGCTTCACTTATTATAACTTCTGGGCTCATAGCTTAAGGTCCTTGACTCTTTGGGTTCTTGCTTAGATGATAATGAGGTCTAGGTATTCAGAGTTACAAAATGGATAGCATGCCTAATTTTGGCAGCTTCTCCACAAAGCTATGGTAAATGTTTTATTTTAACTGATGGTTTCAATGGCATTGTTAGCAGGAATGGAATCAAGTGCAGGAATCTCTTTCATACTAAAAATGACAACCTCCATTTTGATTGCAGAATCTTAAAATAATAAGGATTTGTACAGAAGCGAAGGGAAAATGAGACAATTCTGGTAAGGTAAACATCCAAGAATGGATAAAATGCAAGCTGATAAAAATTAAATAAGGTTCTTTCCCCTGAACAATGAAAAACAATATAAATCTTAATATTTTTTAACACACAGTTGAGCTGTTACTCAGCAGAGAGGTACTTAAAATCCCGAGAATTTTACATTGTAAAAGTCTTTCAAAGGCTAGTGCCAAGCGTGTTGATCTAGGCTATGGTACAAGAAAATTCTTACAAAACTAAGCTTAACTTTCAAGTAACTTTTGTCTTCCAAATAAACCTAAATTATAACCTGAAGACTATTTAAAAGGACAAGTTCATTTCTGTGCAAAGTCAGTTGAGTGAAACAATTGAAGAATTAATTACTTCAAATGACTAAAGAAATTAAAAATCACATGACCAAAGTTATTTAAAGTAGCCTTATGAATTCTTAACGATATAGCTGGAGCTGGTTTGCTCAGAATCTCTGAAATGACTTAGTAAAACAATTCTATGAATGCACCTTAGCTCTATGGTTGGAAAAGAGTATCCACAAAACAAAGGAATTGAAATGGACAATGCCTTATTCTCACCCATTATATTCAGTGCCAGATCTTGTCATTTTTACCTTTATAACATTTCCCCTTCTCTCTGTTCATACAGCCACTCGATCCGAGTTCAGTCTCATTACCTCTCTCCTGGACAACTGAAAGAGCTTTCTAAGTGCTCTTGCCATATCTCTCCCCACTCCAATCCATCCTCCACTCTGTGGCCAACATTGTTTTTCTAAAGTGCAAGCCTGATCATGTCACTCCCCTGCTCAAGGATCTCTGGCGGCTTCCTATTACCTGCAGGATCAAATATAACCTCCTCTGTTCGACATTTAGATAGCTAGGTCGCTCAGTGGATAGAGCACCAGACCCGGAGTCAGGGCAACTTATCTTCAAATCTGGCCTCAGACACTTACTAGCTGTGTGATCCTGGGCAAGTCACTTAACCCTGTTTGCCTCAGTTTTCTCATCTGTAAAATGAGCTGGAGAAGAAAACGGCCAACCACTCTGGTGTCTTTGTTAAGAAAATCTCAAATGGGGTCACAAAGAGCCAGACACAACTCAGATAACTCGACAACAACAACAACAACAACAATAACAACTACAACACCAAGGTCCCTTGATTCTAAACCCATGAGCCTATGAAATCCTTGATTTTCCAGATGAGTAAACTGAAATCTGGAGGGGAGCAACTTGACTGTGGGTGCACACACAAGACCCAGGATTCAAACCCGGGTTCTTTGATTCCCAATCTAGTGTGTTTTCCACTAGACATACTAACTTATTCTTAGCATTATGGGTGGTACAAAGGAACTTGAAGTATTGCCATTTTGGAGACCACTATTACAGAAGTCCATTTTAGTTCTGGGTATAATCTGTCTTATTTGGGTAGGAGTAAATGTCTTGTAGTGTTTACCTTTCTGGTCCCTCTTCTGCAAAGATTCTTTTGCTTTAATATTTAGAGGCTTTGCTAGTAATAACCTACTTTTTGTTTGCTTGTTTATTTTTTTTTCGGCAATTGGGTTTAGGCAATTTTTAGGCAATTTAGCAACTTTCCCAGAATCACACAGCTAGTAAGTATCAAGTGTTTGGTCTGAGGCCAGATTTGAACTCAGGTGGTCCTGACTTCAGGGCCGGTGCTGTATCCACTGTGCCATCTAGCTGCCCCAATAACTTACTTTTATAAAGCATTTTAAGGTTTAATAAATGCTTTCTTTGGAGGTAGGTGGCACAGTGGATAGAGCACGGGGCTTAGAATCAGAAGACTTGTCTTTCTTTGTCCAATCTGGCCTCAGACACTCTCTAGCTGTGTGATCCTAGGCAAATCACTTAACCCTGTTTGCCTCAGTTTCCTCATCTGTTAAATGAGCTGGAGAAGGAAATGGCAAACTACTCCAGTATCTTTGCCAAGGGAACCCCAAATGAGGTCACAAAGTGTCAGACACAACTGAAAAATGACTGAACAACAACAAAATTTCTGGAATAATCTTGTGAGGCATCTAGTATAAGCATCTTTTCCACTAACTGATAGATAAAGAAAATGAAGCATTGAAATATTGGATGGTTTATGTGAGGTCACATGGCTAGCAAGTTTTAGAACTAAAACTTAAACTCAGGTCTCTCCTGACTCACTATTAAACCTGCTGCTTCCTAGTTATAAGAGCTTTAACCAGTAGTATGCTTATAAATGTTTAACAATCGGTTCTCTGGCGGAAAAAAATGTAGGCACAACAGACTTTTAAGGTTAATCTACATTGTTAGCATTTCCCCCTCACTTTCTTAAGCCTAGACAATCAACAAAACAATAAGTCAAGCCCTCATTTGTAGCATTTGCCAAAGGTGTGACGTGTTTGCACTGAAAATTTAATGATGGGCTCTCCCAAGCCAACATCTGCTAGCTCCCGCACACCTCTGGCCTTAACCGTTGTAATTCTTGCCAGGTGCTTCAACCTCCTAGCATTTCTTCGTGTTTCATTAGCTTCTCATACTTCTAAAACTTCACTTGAAGGCACTGTTTTGGTTTTCTGTTTTTTATCTCTATCTGCTTAATCTTACTCAAACTTTATTTTAAAAAAAGAAGTTTGGGACACAGGTGCTATAGAAAATGAATAAATGTGGATTTATTTCCTGCTAAGATTTCATAATTCTGTCATCAGATTGTTCCTGTTTATTATTTCCTTGTGCTTCATGGAGTAATTTATACTGATGCAGGAGATACGCAGGCCCTAATTGCTCTTCTTGCATCTAGTCTTTTATCTCCTATCCATTTATTACACAATTCCTCCATTTAAAATGATTTCAGTACTTCCTCACTGCCTATCATTGGATACTTTTGTTGGCTTTCAAGGCCTCCCACCATATGGCTCCAATCCACTTTCCTCGCCTTCTCTTCCACCGCTGGAACGGACTTCCCCTCAATCTCTTTCTGCTGAAGTACTCTTTTCCTTTAAGGCCCGATCTCAAATTCTTCTTTGAGGTTTATATTATTCAAGTTCATATCATATTCAAAGATATAATAATAATAAAATATATGTTATTCAGACTCTGACTTGCCTAGAATCTTTCTCAGTCCCTCCTTTGAATCTATTTTATTCTCTGTTATCATATCATTAATTGTGATTGCTAATATTAGCTAACATTTAATTAGTGCTTACTATGTGCCAGGCAATGTGATAAGAGCTTTTCCGTTATTTCATCTGATCCTCGCAACAGCCTGCTAGGTAAGTACTATTATTATCCCCATTTTACAGATAAGGAAACTGAGTCAAACAGAGGTTAAGTGACTTGCCCAGATCAAATAGCTAGTAAGTGTATGAAACCAGATTTGAACTTGGGTCTTCCTAACTGCTGGCCCACCGCTTTATCCCCTGAGTTAGTGAGCTGTCCCCATTATTACTTACGTCTTTGTCTTTCCCCTTTTTAGCTTGTAAGGTACTAAAGAGCAAAGTCTGTGTCATTTCAATCTGTGTGCCTTGAACAAAGTAGGGACTTTAACATATTTGTTGCATTGAATAGAGAATATACCCATATTTTCTTTAAGTCTTCATTTTTTTCCTGTCCTATTGAGCAATGTTCATTTTAACCAGATCTCAAACATAAAACGTGACTTTGTCCTAAATTCCACTTTTCTCTCCAGACATTGTTCTCCCAATATCTTGTCAACTGTCATACCTATAGTAGCAGCAGTTGTAATGGGAGAGGATGGGCGGACACTCACCACTGTGCAGCAAAGGGGCCAAAACCACCAGAGAAGAGCCAGGGCCAAGAGCAGGAAGAGAATCAGCAGGGCAATTGCCAGGATGGTACCATCAGACTGCAAAGGGAAGGAAGACAAGTTTTTAGGATAACTCATTGAGAAAACAAGCCCTTGTCATTTTCAGGGAGCTCAAAGGTCTGTTTGAATAACTCTCAGTGGTTTTCTTCATCTATAAAATGAGCTGGAGAAGGAAACCACTCCAGTGTGTTTGCCAAGAAAACCCCCGATGGGCTCGCAAAGAGTTGGATACGACTTGTTGACAAAGCAACAACAAGCCAGCCACTCTTTAAGTTTGGGTCTCCTGGCCCTCTGTGTTCTGATCATCACCATTAGGACTTGCTCACAATCAGAATACAGAGGTTCCAAGGTCTTGGATCATCAAGTCCAATGCCCTCATTTTATAGAAGACAGGAATTAACTTGTTTAAGGAAGGTCATACAACTAACCAGGACTTGAACTCTAGTTTCTTAACTCACAGTCTGGAGTCTTTCTTTCCCATGATAGTACATTGTAATCCAGAAATGAAATGGGCTACCACGTGAATTAGTACTGGCCAAGACTGTTAAACAGAGCATGTTAAAGCTCCCAAGTTGATTGGAATGGGCTTGGCCTGTGAGTAGCCCCTGTGCTTCCAACCCAAGTGAGCTAGGGAAATTCAGTCTTGTAAGAAAATAGAAAAGACAAAACTGAATGATCCTGGATCCTAGCAAGAAGGAACATAACTACAAGCGTGTGATATGAGTAGAGTGGAGGTAATAGATAGGGCTTAAAGGATCTTTCTCTTAACCTTATTTTCTTTGTTCCTGCCAGCTCCCCCCAAGAGCAAAGGGTTGGTTCTATCTTTGTGCTCTCCCTTCTCTGTCCCAGTAGGCCTATATGAGTGTTTCAGAAGATAGAAACTTTAATTTACAGCCCAGGGTCCTAAGCCTACAATTTCCCTGGGCTGCTCAAGTGTCAAATGGAGATTATCATCATAGAACCACAGAGTCATCAAATCTTAGACATGTAAGGACAGAGTATGATAATCTTGTCCAAGCTGTTGGTGACCAGGAGAAAAGGAGTCTTTTTTGGCTCCATTTTCTCTCTCCTCCTTCCAGAGGGCTGAGGGCACTTGCCTCTTTTCTGCCCTGCCTCTCCTTTCTTTCTTAAAGGTCAAGAAGCACTTATTGCTTCTAAGGCAACCACATATATGATAGGCCCTACAGGGCCTAGGACAGGTATGGATTGACAATTCCACCATCTACTTTTCAGGTATAATTGTATAAGTGACGTGTTTATTTATGTGCATACAGATACAGTATGTCGGAAAAGCCTTAGTGAGTTTTTAAGCTATTAAAGCTTAAAACTGACTTCTTTGAGGAATTTCATACAGCTAGCCGGAGCTTTAGCTCTGGTTTCCTAACTCAGTCTGGACCCTTCCTTTCCCATCTACACTTTTGTCCAGAAATGAAGATGTAAGTGAGGGTCATTATAACTATTTTCAAGTATTTCACCAAAATTTCAGAGTTGGAAGGCACCTCTCTGCCCATCTAATCCAACCCACATTAGAAAAGGAGTCTCCACTATAACACATCTGATAAAGGGTCATCCAGAAATTGCTTGAAGACCTCCAAAGAGGACCAACCTATCAACTCCTGAAGAAACCATTTCACTTATGCATAGCTCTAATTTGTTATAATTTCCCCCCTTATATCAAGGCCAAATTTGTCTCTTTTCAACTTCTGCCCATATTGTTCCTAGTTCTATCTTCTAAGGCCACCCAGAATAAAACCAATTTTCCTTCCATGAGACAGCCCTTCAAATACTTGAAGATAGATAGCCCCTCCTTCTCCCCACCCCAATCTCATTTTCTGTTGGTTAAATTCTTCTAGTTCCTTCAACCAATCCTCAGATGCAATAACTAGAGAACCTTCCCCATCCTGATTTCCTTCCCTTAGATTGCTCTCTAGCTTTGGAAGAAATTATTTTTCTGTTTTCTGTAAAACAGAAAAGAGATTACTTCTGTTCTACATGGCTCCAGGATCTAGGAACAAAGGGTAGAAATTTCTAAGAGGAAAATTTAGGCTTGATGGAAAGAATAACTTCCTAATTAATAAATACATTCAAGTAAGGTATGGGTTTCCTTGGGAAGTTGTATGTTCCCCTTTACTAAGAACTTTTAAGTAAAGACTGGATGACCCCTTGTTGTAGAAGAAATTATGATTTAGGTATTAGTCGAAACACAAGGCCTCTGAGGTTCCTTCCTCCTGGAGGATAATGTGATTCTGTAGCTCTATAGCTTTGGTTAAATTACACACCTCTGTGAGCCTCATTTTACTCATCTACCAAACGGGGATAATAATACTTAAACAACCTGCCTCACAAGACTGTTGCAGAATACAGCTTTGTAAAGTATAATGTTAACTATTACTTATTTATTGAGTTCCAAGATGGCCCTCTGGCTTCACCCAAAGAAGTCGTCAATATAGCCTTGAGTTATTTTTGGGCTTTTCAAAATTGGCAATGAAGCAGCTTTTTCTTATTGCAACCACTGGAGACATCTTTGGTTAAGAGCCAGGAAGTTCAAAGTCCCCCAAACCAAGTATTGGCCCATCTCATCAAGGTTTGCAGAAATATCAGGTTATATCAGAAGGAGCAAAAGCCTCAGATGCACAGGTGGCTGTAGGAGTAGACCAAGTGCAGTGGTGGGTGGTTTCCCCCAGAGTCCTATTTCTGGCAGGAGCCCTAGCCAAAGAGCTCAATGAGATGATGAGGGAAGTACAAGGGGAGAGAAATAAGAAGGAGGAGGGGAAAGAAGGGAATAAGTTTTGGGAGGATGCTTCCAAGTAGCATTTCTCTTGGAATAATGATCGTGAGATTGGTTAACCACCCTTTATGCTAAGGAATTATTTTTTCAGGAATGGTATTCTTTCAGCTATCCTCAAGAAGTAAATAAGTCCCCAAGGAAAGAAAACAGTGGCAGCCACTTGATAACAGGGTGAACTACTGTGAATGAAATAAAAACTGTCATAAGACTGTTTGTAAAAACTCTGGATCTCAAAAAATGTATAGTCCAAAGACAATGAAAGACACCTCCTCTGGAATTTAACTGTTGTGTGGAGGTCTGCTGACTTCCAGGCTTTGTATTCTTTTGTTAGAGCCAGTATACTTATGCTATACTGTGGTAAAAGTTTCCTGAAACTACAAGTACAGTTTCTTCCCTTGAAGGTGACTCTCGTTTCTGGGAACTATGGATTCCAGGGACCTTGGATTTCACTGGGACAGCATGTCACATATATCTCTATCTCTAACTCTATCTCTATATCTGTATCTATATCTAACTTTCTATTTTTTTTGCATTAGCAAAGACTATACAAGTATGTAGGAGGGATACTATCTATATTAGTGGGATGACAACCCAAACAATGAAATTGTAGATCCTTGAAATAATTAACTTAGTGCTAATCACAGAGGAGTTAAATAAATGCCCACTGAGATATACTGGCAGAAATGCCATCTTCAAACGTGACATGAATTAGTTTATGGTTCCAGGTAATCTTTACCATAGGAGAGAATATTCATAGTAGTGCAATGGAAAAGATCTCTACTCTGGAAATGAGAAGACCCAGGTTCTAGTTAAAGTTTTAAAAGAATCATATATCATACCGTATATTAGAGGGATTTGAGAGGTCATCTCATCCAATCTCCCACACAATGTTCCCCCTAACACTCTTGAGATAAATTACTTTGCAATGTAGTCTATTCTAGTTTGGCAGTTCTAATTATTAGCAACTTTTCCCGCATGTATCACTAATAATAATAGATATTTATATAGCACTCTAAGGTTTATAAAATGCTTTCTTCCCAACACTGTAAGGTAGGTAGTATAATTAGTTGTTTTCTCCATTTTTATAGATAGGAAAACTGAGATTCAGGAAAAAAGTATTTGCCCTGAGACATATAAGTAGAAAATATAAAACCCCAGGTGTAAACCTGGGTCTTCTGATTCCAAGACTGGTAATTTTTCCCCTAAGTAAACATGTGGCTTTGAATAATTTTCTGTCTTTGGGTCTATATTTCCTTACCTGTAAAATTAAAGAGCTGACTAGACAGGTCCCATGGTATTTTACATTTTTTCCCTTCCATAGCAGAATGCGCCATATAGCTATCCAGATAATCAGCTGCAATCTGCTTCCTTCAGTCTTCTCCCCATAAATCCTCCTGTCACCTCACCCCAAGCTGCTCTTCTAGAGTTTTTCCCCCTCCAGAATGCTCTGATTAATGATTTGAATCTCATTTTTCCCTTATGGAAAGGTTGGTGATGCATTTTGTTACTGCTGTTTGTCCTTCATTTTCTTTTCTTTTTTTTTTTTTAGGCAATTGGGATTAAGTGACTTGCCCAGGGTCACACAGCTAGTAACTGTCAAGTGGATGGTCTGAGGCTGGATTTGAACTCAGGTCTTCCTGACTTCAGAGCCGGTGCTTTATCCACTGTGCCACCTAGCTGCCCCTTGTCCTTCATTTTCAAAGAGGACCAGATTTGCCCAAGGTTCAGTTCTTCGATCTTTTCTCTTTTATCTCTCTATTCTCTCCATGCCAATCTCACTTACTCCCTGAGGCCCAGAGATGAGAAGTGACTTGTCCAACTTGCACAGTTTAGTTAATGACAGAGACAGGACTAGATAACAGGTCTCTTGGAGCTAATCTCTTGACTCTAGAGACCCAGAATATTTCCTTAGTACAAGCTGTCTGAAGCAAGCTTTCGATGGGAAGTTTCTATTTGGAAAGTTAAGCGAAACCCCTTCAGTATCATTATTATTATTAATTTCTCTAGCACTTTAAGGTTTATGAAGCACTTCCTTCACAATAATGCTGTGAGCTAGGCAGTGAAAGCATTATTAATTCTGTTTTATAGTTGGGAAAACTGAAGCTCAAAGTGAGAAATTAACTTGTCGGTTATTTAGGAAGAGGCAGATCCAAGATTTGAGCCTGTCTTTTTAAAAAATGTAATTAAAATTTTAATTTGTGGAATAAAACAATCATTTCTATAACATAGTACAATAAAAAGATGATTACACAAGAAACTGCAACCCAAGTCTTCTTAATCTGGGTCAAATGCCCTTGACACTATACCAAGACATCACAATTCTTTTAGCCAATAATGGGTTTAACAGATTTGATGTTTCTAGCATCTTTATATCATTTTTTTCAAGTTCTAAACAAAGACTTTTGGTTTATTTTTTACCATGGAGATGATGCAGTTCCTTTCAAAGTCATCATTCTGCCTTTTTAGATATTATTGTTTGGTTTTGTCTGAGTAAAGTCGACATTTGTCAAACCCTGCCAAATAGTGTGATAAAAATGTAGGTCAGGTGAAGATTTCCAAAGATGGCTTGAAATCTGGTGATTCTGTAATGAAGAGTTGTCCCATTACAGTTGGGCATTCAATCAAGACTCCAAAATTTGGTGCCTTGCCCTCAATGCCTTTCCAGGTTTCTCTCATCTTACTCCTTTCCATATGCCTGTATTAAACTGGGTGGCGTTGTCTTTCCTCTCCAGGTACCATATGTCTTCCTGCACTGGTAGAGAGAGTTTCTTCACCTGAGAAGTCCCTATATGAATGAAACTATAGGCACAGTCCCTCTCCTTAGCCTTCATAGCTACTGAGTGGCAGAGCCAAGCCACAAATTCTGGTGTCCTGATTCTAACTCCAGTGCAGTGTAGACTATTGGCTGCTCTGCCTCCAGCTGTGTGAGAGCTTTCTTCTGGAGGCTTATGCCATGTGATTGAGAAGGGCTGCATTCCACTTTTTTTTTTTAAGTTGGATGAAGCCTGAACAGCTGGTCTCTGCTTTCTGCTCACAGGAATGAATGTGGGGGAGGAACGTCACGACTTCTTTTTTGTTTTGAAAGATATCCAGTACTTTTAATTGCTAAGAGGTTTTGGATATTCAAACCCAGAGATTCAAATTCCTTCTCTTTCCTACAGAATTCAATCATTCCTCTAATTGTGGAATGGCACAGAGATGATCTAGAACAACCTACTAATTTTATAGGAACTCAGGCAAGTAAAAGGACTTGTCCAAGATCATATAGGTAGTTAGTAGCAGAGACCAAGACTATGGATCAGGCAGGTTTTTGGGTCCCAATCTTGTATTATTCTGTTTTCTGCAACCCTGTGTTGTTTCTCTGACCCTTGGAACAGCAGCACCAACTTTGCCCTCTTAGCTCCCTGATGAACTGCCCATGTTTGGGCTAAGTAATCAATCAGTTTCTCTCTCTGTTCAGTCATTTTCATGGTGTCTGATTCTTCATGACTCTTCATAGGGTTTTCTTGGCAAAGATACTGATTGGTTTGTCATTTCCTTTTCCAGATCATTTTACAGATGAGGAAACTGAGGCAAATAGGATTAAGTGACTTGACCAGGGTCACACAGTTGGGTGTCTGGAGCTGGATTTGAACTCAGGTCCTCTGGACTCCAGGGCTAGTACTCTATCCTCTGCACCAACTAAGTGCCCATCAATCATTTGCCAAACATTAAGTGCCTTTTCTGTGCCAGGCACTATGGATACAAATATAAAGAATGAAACAGTCTCTGCTCACAAAGAGCTTAAATTCTAATGGGGGAGACAAGGAGATATATAAGCATGTACAGAGGAAATATAAAGAGAAAATTACTAATGAATACAAAATAGTTGAACACAAGGAAGCTCGGGAAGGAAGGTACTAGCAGTTGGGGGCAGGGTCAGAAAAGGCTTCATCTTGGAGGTAATGATTGAGCTCTGTCTTGAAGGAAGAGAGGGATTCTATGAACTGGAGGTGGAGTACATACATTCTAAGCATGGATGATGGCCAATGCAAAAACATGGAGGTGGGAGACTGAGTTATGTGTGAGAAAACAGCAAGGGGGACAATATGGCTGAATCATAGAATGTGCGGAGGGGAGTAGAATGTAAGAAGATTGGGAAGAGAGAGATGGACCTCATTGTGAAAGCTTTAAATGACAAACAGATGATTTTATACTAGACAGAATACAGAGCCACTGGAGTTTATTAAATAAGGGATGCCATGGTCAGAACTACACTTTAAGAAAATCACTTTGACAGCTAAATGAAGGATGAATTGGAGTGGGGAGAGACTTGAGGTGGAGAGGACAGTTAGAAGGCTATTGCAATGGTTCAGAAGAGAGGTGATAAGGACCTGAACTATGCTTGTGGCTGTAAGAGTTGAGAGAAAGGGACGAATAGGAGAGATATTGTGGAGAAACGAATGGGAAGATTTAGTGATTGATTGGATGTGTGTGTGGTGTGCTGTGTGTGTGTGTGTGTGTGAGAGAGAGAGAGAGAGAAACAGAGAGAGAGACAGAGAGAGACAGAAAGAGAACCAGCCATTCCATTATGCTCCAGAACCTTGTGTTATGGAGGGTAGGCCAGTCATCTTTTTATTTCCCACTGGCTGTACTCTTTGGGACTTTTTTGTAATGTTCCTTCACTGGTACCTTCTCTCCTCTCCTTTCTACTTTCCAGCTTCCTTTTATTTGTTTTCTTCCTCGTTAGACTGTAAACTCTTTCAGTACAAGGACTATCTTTTTCATGTTTATGTTTCTAGCATTTAGCACAGTGCCTGGCACTTCATAGGTACTTAATAAATGACCAATTGTTTATTGACTATTAGTGACTGACCCTCTCCAGCCTCCTATAACTCCACCTTTAGACCAAAACTTGATGGACAATGATAATGTACTTGAACTCATTCCTCAATGACTAATATATTCCCTTTCCATTATTCTTTCCCCATCCCAGTGATTCTGAATTCTGGCTGCTATTGTTTAAAACCCACTGACTGATCCCTTATTCCCATTTCCCTCAACCCAACCTTCCCCAAAGTTCAACCCTAAAATTAGCCATCCCTTTCACTATGCTTTCTGGAAAGCCTGTTCAACAAATAATGAACTAACTTTCCTCTTAAAACTTTTCACTAAGAATGGGAAATTGAGGGGATGCCCATCAACTGGAGAATGGCTAAACAACTTGGGGTATATGATTGTGATGGAATATTGTTGTGCTATTAAAAATGATGGGCAGGATGACTTCAGAAAAACCTAGAAAGATTTACATGAACTGATACAGAGTGAAGTGAGCAGAACCAGGACATCGTACACAGTAACAGCAATATTGTACGATGTACAACCGTGAATGATTTAGCTATTCTCAGCAATACAATGATGTAAGACAATCCCAAAGGATTCATGATGAAAAATGCTATCCACCTCCAGAGAAAGAAGTGATGGTATCAGAATACAGAACAAAGCTTACTATTTTTCACTTTCTTTCTCTTTTTTTTTTTGTTTTGAGTTTTCTTCCACGAAATTACTAACAAGGAAATGTTTTACATGATTGCACATGTATAACCTATATCAGATCGCTTACCATATCAAGGAGGGAAGAGGAAAGGGAGGGAAGAATAAAATTTGGAACTCAAAATTTAAAAAAAAATCCCCAATAAATATAAAAAATTGTTTTTATGTGTAAATGGGGAAAATAAAATATGAAAAATGAAAAAAATCCCAGATGTGTTATTGAACTGAAAAAAAACCAAACAAACTTTTTCTTTTCTCACGCTCACTGAGACTTGACTCCCTCCAACCTGTTGGCAGAGCTTCCTGGCCACTCTTTCTAGTACTTTTACTTATACCCCCTGACTCACTGGTTATGGTTGGGGAGTTGGAATACCCCTTATTCCCTGATTCTCTCTCTACCAATATCATTCAGTAACATCTCCTCCTTTGAGCTTTATTCAATCCACATTTATCACCTAATAAAGATTCTGGTGGCTGTCAACCTCCAGGGTAGTCTTATTCTTTTCTCAGTGAGTTTAGATCTTGTCTCATACTCTTTCTCTCTTTTCCAACTAAGAATCATCTGTATAGATGATAATTGAACGGGTGCGATCTCATGTGATTACCAAGTGAGATAGCATAAAGGAAGAATACAAAAGGTCCTGGGATAAAGCCTTGGGGGTACACCCACACTTAGTGTTACATAAATGAAAATGTGCTTCCCTCGACCCCCAAACTGAGATGAAGTAGCCAGACTGGTAGTAGGAGAACTGAGTGACCAGAGTCATGAAAACCAGAGAGGAAAGAGACTCCAGGAGAAATAGGGTGTCAACAATGTCAAAGGCGGCAGAGAGGTCAAAAAGGCTTAGAATTTAGAAAAGGCAAATAAAAGATCGCTAGTAACTCTGGAGAGAGCAGTTTCATTTGGATGATGAGGGCAAAGGGTTTAGAAAAGAGTGAGTGGAAAGGAGATACCTAGTTTAGACAGCTTTTTCAAGGAGTTTAATTAAGAAAGGGAGAGGAGATATAGGATGATAGCTGGTGGGCATAGTAAGAATTAGTGAAGGATTTTTAAGGATGAGGACATGGGCATGTTTGTTGGTAGGAGGGAAGGATCTAGTAGAAAGGGAAACATTGAAGATTAATGAGAGAATGGGGATGAAAGAAGGAGCACTATTCTGGAGAAGATGAAAGGGAATGGGATGTCAAGGAGGTGGCCCATGTAAGCAAGAAGAGACATTTTATCATCAAAGACTGAAATTACAGAGGTGATTGTGATGGATGATGTCAGAGACATGTGTGATGAGGAGGAAGGGAAATTTTGCTCCTTGCAAATGGCTTCAATTTTTGGCAGAGTGAGATGAGAGAGGGAATCATGTGGGAGGCTTGAGGAGAAAAGAAAAGGTTTGGAACAACTGCTATACTGAGTGGGCTAGAGAATCATGAAAGAGGAAAAGTAAGATTACTTCATTGAAGTGGGTGCTTTCATCTCTTTCTAGCTTTCATCTCCATTAGATTGTGATCTACTTGAGGTTAGGGGTTATCTTTTGCTTCTTTTGGTATTGCTAGTATTTAGCGTAGTTCCTGGAACATTTGTGGTTCAGTTGTGTCTAACTCTGTGTGATCCCATTTGGGTTTTTCTTGGCCAAGTTACTGGAATGGTTTGCCATTTCCTTCTCCAGCTCACTTTACAGATGAGGAAACTGAGGCAAACAGAGTTAAGTGATTTGCCGAGGGTCACACAACTAGTAAGTTTCTGAGGCCGGGTTTGAACTCAGGAAGATGAGTCTTCCTGACTCCAGGACTGGCACTCTATCCACTGCGCCACCTATCTGCCCTTTCCCAGAACATAATAGGCACTTAATGTTAATCGACTGACTAACTGATTGAGTTCTTATTGGTTAACCTCTTGGACTTCTCTTGCATGATGGCTTTTTTTTCATTGTACTAGATGTTGGGTTATGGTCTCAAGTCTCAGTTCCTGGATTAGGACTTTGTGTTTAAGGTCAAGCTCTGTCACAGCCTGTACTACTGAATGAGGTGGGGACATACTGTTTGGTCCTCTCTTCTCTGTATTCTGGGTTCTTATGCTGATGCAGTCCCAGATGTAGGAGCAGGTACCATACCCTGCCTTCTGACATCATCCTTGGCTTCTGCTTTTGTCTTTTGGTGGTTTAATATAGGTGATGTCCTCATCACTTCTCTGTCTTTTCCTCTTTGCACAGTTCCCAACTTGGAATTGGTTCCATCCATTGCAATGGTGTCCAATCAATTGCTAGAGATCCCTCTGGCCTTAGGCTTCCATCAAGGCACCCATGAGCCAGCCCATGAGCCCTGCATTGGACCTAGCCCCATTTCCTGCTATGGTTCTGAGTTTTGCCCTGTCCCACGCTGGTTTTCTGGGTGATGATCTATGGAGGCCGTAGCACAGCTAATCACACAGGCCACGGCCTACAGCTCCATTCTCTCAGCTCTCCAACTTTCAGGCTCCAGTTATCAGAGCTTGCTCTGGCTTCTGCCGGCCTTGGTGTATTTCTGGTTAGAACACCCACGCATTTTAGTCCCCTGTGGGGACTGAATTCAGGCTCCCTGGCAAGTCCTTGCTGAGAACTCCCACAGGCTTCATTCCATTTCCCAGAGCTCATTCTAGCCTTATTATAATATTCTAATTCCCTGTCCAAACTGCGGTATAGTCAAACTGGCCTTCTTTCAGTTGCTTATAGGCAATGCTCTCTTTTCTCTGCTCTCATTCATTGGCTGAATCCATTACCTCATAACTAATCTGCTTATAGGCAATGCTCTCTTTTCTCTGCTCTCATTCATTGGCTGAATCCATTACCTCATAACTAATCTGCATGTATGTTTATATACCTGGTACAGGTTGTGTCCCTGATAGAATGTAACTTGTTGAAGTTAGGGACTGTTCCACTTTTGTTTTTGTATCTCTTGTGTCTAGAACAGTGCCTGGCACGTAGCAGGCAGTTAATAGATCATTGACTGGTTAATTGGTTAGCCAACTGGCTAATTGGTTAAAACCAATTGTTGATTGGTTAATTGATTGAAATGCCATAAAAATCTTATAACTTATTGTAAGTTATAATAAAATTCCAATGTAATAAGAAGTTTAGAAAACCAAACGGCAAAATACAGAGAGAACCTGCCCCTCCAAACAAAAACCCTCCGTAATTACCTAACTGCAAGTTGTGAACCTTCAAACATCTCCCCAAACTGACTTCAAAAACTCTTCCCATCCCCTTCTATTTCCCAGTCAGAATTGATTGTTCTGTCCCAAAGTAGCAGAGCCATTTTTTCCTACCTCCCTTTTAATTCAATATGAATGATTATATATCACTATTATATATCATAGTTATTTTTGTTCCTCCATTAAATTTCTCCTCCAATACCTCATCATTGCATGGAGGTAGCCTTCAGTTCTAGTGAACACAAGCTCTGTCAGGCTTTCAAAAGCTAGAAAAGCTTTTGGTATGGACTCAGTGACATACTCATTTCTATCATCAAGGGCCAGTATAGCTAAATGTGGAGAGATTTTTTTTCCTCCTAAAGGCTAGCCAGCCTTCTGGTGACAAATTTGCTTTATTGGCTACAGCAACTCATAAAAATCATATGCTTAGTAGACAGAACAACCATACTGATGAAATCATATAATACGAAATATTAAAATAAACAGGTATTTGTGTGTGGCTTATACTGCCTCTCCACTCATTTATAAACTCCCAAAAGATAGAGGTAATATCTTATCTTATATTTGCATCTTCCCTGGTATCTGTCACAGTGATTTGAACACAGTAAGGGCTTATGCTTTTTATTAGATTATTGAATTCTAATATATTCTAGTTAATGGAACAGAATTAATTCTATAATTATAGGACTAAACACATACATTGAAAGTACATTTAGATTTAAGTAGAAAAGGACCTAATGAAGCTATTGGATGTTTGTTTCCTCTAAAGGAGACTGGTTTTTCACAGCTTTTCTGTTCACCATGTTATGAGATCTCTCTGTCACTGTTATGTTAGCAGCCATAAGTATTCAAATTTCTTCTGCCTTGCAAACCACTATAAATCTTTTTTTCCGGCAGGCCAATGGAATCAGGCAGCTGCCAGTGGTCGCTGGTCCCTTCCCCACTTCCTCCTCTTCATCATTAAATGCATGTTTTATTCCAGTTCTAGAATGTACCACCTCAGCATTCAGTGGAATATCCAGGGACAACAAAGCTATTATCCACATGTAAACAGCATCCTGCTTGGTTAACTGCCCCCACATTCTTCTTCTATCTCAGTTGCTTCATACACATTTCAATTCAGGTTACTTGTTTAATTTAGGACAGAGCTTGGAGAATAACGGTGAGGTGGAAAGAATACTGGAGTTAGAGTGAAGAAATATGAGTTCCTGGCTTACTGTGTAACTTCAGGCTAATAATCACTTAATCTTTCTGAGGCACAATTTCCTCATCTGTGAATTACGGATGATACCTGCATCCCAAATTTCACATGAGTGTTATGAGGACTATGTTTTGTAAACCTTAAAGCACTCTTGAGATGTGAGCTATGTTTAACTTACCATTTTTGGAACTCATTGAGGGAAATAAGTCCTAGGCAGGGTATATATTTTGGGGAAGTTTTCATTGTTATGTTTCTTCCTACGGTTCTACCAAGAAATGCGTTCTCTGTAGAACATCAGTGAGAAGTAAGACGTTTTCCTCTGGCACATACCATTTTAACAGAATCATACAATGTCAAAGCTGAAAGAGCCTTTGTTCATTTCACTCTTTTGACAGATGAGGGAACGTAAGCTCTGATGGGTACTTGCCCACGGACACACAAGTTAGCATCAAAATCAGGACTAGAACTCAAGTCTTTGGGATTCTAGGTTAACATCCTCTTTTTACTTCACCAAGCTGCTTCTGAAGTGACACTGTGTCAATCAACCATAGTGTGATGACAAATGAATTAGAGGATTCTTTTCATGGTTAAGAAAATAGATTTTTAGCCCAATTATAGTACTTGGTTTTATCTGCTCTTGTTGAAATTTGGTGAAAAGTATGGAGGTTACGATACTACCTAAGACGAATTCTACCAAGACTATAATCAGGGCACAAAGGTATGAAGTATATACAAAAAGAAACTGTTTACAAGATAAGTTTATGAACTCCTTAGAGAAAAATACCAACCGATCAGGGCTGACTTGGAATGTGGAGAGTGTGAAGGTCCCAAACCTGAAATACTTGACATAGTATCATGATTACTTCCTTCCAATGAGTGCTTCTTGGACTGAATCTCCTCCCTTTCTTTCCCAAGATCACCTCTGAGTGAAGCTTGGTATCTTCTCACCAGGACTAATTAAAAGGCCTCATAACTAGTCTTGACTCTACTCTTGTTCCTCCAACTTATATATCACTGTTAGCTTAATTTTTCCAAAACATAGTTTTAAACAGGCCCCTTTCCTACTCAGAAACCTTGAATTGTTCTCCATTGTCTATTGAATAAAGTCTAAATTATTCACTTTTGCATATCAAAGTTTTCTACAACATGATACCAGCTTTGCAGCTTTATCTCCTACTAGTCTCCAGTACATAGCCAATGGTCTAACCAAAATGGTCCAGTTTCTGTCCAGTGAACACTTCTTGTATTTTCTTCCCTCTATATCTTTATTCATGCTTCCCTATGCCTAAAAGATATCTTTTCTTCTACCTTATTTCTCCCTACTTATTGAAATCTCATTCCTGGTTAGGAGTTCAATAGGGGTAGTTTTAGTGGGAAGTGAATGAGGGGATACATTCAAGAAAGTTTTTGGAAGAAGAAAGACATGGCACAAAGAGGTAAAAGATGACTTACTTCTCTGATTATTGAAATTGGAATAAGGAAGACCAGAGCTGAAATCCTACTTCAGACACTGACTAGCTATATGACCTCAGGCAAATCACTTAACTTCTGTCTACCCCAGTTTCCTCATTGTAAAATAGGGATAATAAGACCTACATCACAAGGTTATTATGATGCTCAAATGAAATAATATATGTAATATTCTTTCCAAAACTTAAAGTAATGCACACATATTAACTATTAATAATAATATTCTACCTTGTAGCAGAACTATTTATGTACTTGTTTTATTTTCCTTGCTAGATTATAAACTGCTTGAGAGCAGGCACTTCATCTTTGTATCCTCTTCATAAACTATCAGTTTCCTCATCTATAAATTGGGGAGGTTGAACTAAATGACCTCTGAGGTTAGATCTATGATTCCATGATCATAACAGCGCCTTGAAAATTATTAGCTATTAATAGCTGTTGAAAAGAAATTAATTTAATTTACCATATTAGGAAAGTGGTAGCCCATTTGAATCTACTTTCTAAGACTGATGATGCTTCAAGACTTTTGTTGCATCTGTGATCTAAATGAAGTGGGGAATCTTTCCACATGTATAGATTGTAACCCACGCATGACTTCTTATAATATGCAATTCTTGTCTGTGTCCTCCACTAAATTATCCATAAAGGATCAACTCAACACAATAGAGTTCTTCTTTTAGTTCTTTGAATGTTCCATAAGGGCCAGTGTAGTACTCAAGTTGTCTTTTATCACTCATTCTCAATGCATAGTTGATTTACCTCATTTCTTTTTATATATTTCCTAGATGATATTATTTATGTCATTTCTTGGATGCAAATTAATGTTATTGCTACGTATGCATATATACATACACATACACGCACTACAGACCTTTTTCTACATTGTTATTCAGTCTTTATTTTTTTTAGTCAGGTCTGACTCTCTGTGACCCCATTTGGGTTTTTTTTTGGCAGAGATACTGGAGTGGTTTGCCATTTCCTTCTCTAGCTCATTTTACAGATGAGGAAACTGAGGCAAACAGGGTTAAATGATTTGCCCAGGGTCACACAGCTAAAAAGGGTCTGAGGCCAGATTTGAATTCAGGAAGATGAGTCTTCCTGACTCCAGGCCTGGCACTCTGTCCACTGCACCACCTCCCTGTCCTGCCATCTGTCTCTTTATGTCCCTTTGGGTCATTGGCTATATTGATTCTTTAAATGTTGTGGTGTTCCGTGCTATGTTGTCATATGGCATTACCAAAAGAAAACTGGTGCTAAATAAATGGTTTTTTTAAATTAAGGCATACCAGGAATAGTTACAATGAAAAAACAAAGGTGGAATTAAGATTATAAAAATTTGGAACATGGTTTAGGTCAGAGTCAGCGTAAATTGCCTACTTCAAGAAGAAGAGAGTTCAACGATGCTTATCTAGTGTTGGAGCACGAAGTCTATTTTTTAAAGAAAGGAATTTAATAACCTGCCTTCAGACAGTTCAAGGGGATTTATGCTTTATACTTCAAAGACCTGTAATTTAATCAGTGTGATACTCCTGCCACTGATTCATACTGACGGTCTTCATGAATGCAAGTTTAAATAAGTCATCACCCCTCAGGCAGTTCTCTAGGAATGGGCCTCTCTGCCCTTTGCTGTGCTATTCTTTCAGCCTCAGAAATTGTGTCACTGACATAAGAAATGAAAGCATGGGAAGAGTGGTTTATAAAAATGATCAAAACTATGTGATACAGAAAAAGCAGCATGCTATACAGAAGAAAGAAAATACGATACTCAGGATTGAATTTAGGTCACTGAACAAGAAAATATTTCCAAAAGAAAAATTTCATGGTATGCACTAAACTGTATTAGCAACTTTTCAAAGACCTTTAGAAAGACATCCTAGTATATTGGTATTACTATTGTGCCTCCACTCCCTGTAATAAAAATAGCTGATATTTAAATAACTGTTTAAGGTTAAAAATGTCAAATATATTATCTTATTAGAGCCTCATCACAAACCCATTATACAGGCACTATAGGTATTATGATCCCAGCTTTTAAAATTTTTCAGTGAGGGTTCCCCCAAGTGTATACTAATCACATTATATTTAATTACTTTGTGTTTATTTGTATTTATTTATTTGTATATATCTTTGTATATTTATCTTTATATATGCCTTTATATATTTATTCCATATATACTTATTAATCTCAGAATATAAGGTCCTTCAGCATAAGGATTCTTTTATTTCTGTTATTTATAGCCCCAATTCTCAACATAAGTGCCTGGCACATAGGGGATTTTTAACAACTGCTTGTTACTTGATTAATTGATTGTATTTTCTACCTTGTAGCCTAACTAATTTTAAAAGAAAATTTTTCCTCCACTGGGGTTCTATTTCCCCTACTAGGTTGTGTGCTCCTAGGGGATAGATACTTCCTATCAAATGGAGAGAGATGGTGGCCAAAGGCAAGGTCAGTTTAGAATATGAAGTCGCTTGTAGAATATTATGAAGAAGGATGATGGAAGCTTCTGAACATTATCACTTTATAAAGCAGAGCTGAGGGAAAATCAGTTTGAAGAAATCTTGGCAAGGGATGCAACTAAGCATAGTCATTCTGAGGGTATGTAAGGATGAAAGTGGAAGCAGGACAACAAATAAAAGAAAAATGGAAAAGGTCTGCTAAAGATATAGCAAACTCTTTCCACCATCAAGAACAGAAAAGGCACCATACTTGGACTCTAATATCATAGTCCTAAATGTGATTATAAGAGAGGTAGAAATGGTACTAAAAAGAATACAGACAAGAAAATCATCCCAATTGTTGGATGTTACAATTGTGAGGTCATTGAGAAATCAATTCATAAGGCATCTGGAGAAAAGATAGATACCAAAGATGTGAAAAAGATTTCAGACTTTACCAATATTGAAAAAGGTGATGAGTCTATTGTTTTTTTAAATGCCGTTGATTTTACACACCTTCATTTCTGATTATACTCTTCCCTGCTTTCTAAATCAAAGGAAAAAAATGTTTAGTAAAACTCACGCATGGAACCTGACAGTAATATGCAACATTTCTTATCCACTGACCCTCACCCCTACAATGTGGCTCTGGAGGAAGGTATATTTTTCCAACTTTTCTACAAGGCTGACTTTGGTAATTATAATTACATATCATTTGGTTTCCTTTCTTGTTTATTTGATTGTAATGATAGTGTATATTGTTTTCCTGGTTTTGCTTACTTTGCATCAGTTCATGTAAGTTTTCCCACATTTCTATGAATTCTTCATAGTCTTCATTTTTTACAACACAATAATATTTCATTATATTTATGTATTGTGATCTGTTCATGTACCGTAATTTAACTGATTCCTGCTTTCCCCCCCAGTTCTTTGTTACTAAAAAATTACTGCTATGAATATTTTGATATGTATGGGAACCTTCCTTCTATCTTTGAATTCCTGGAGATAAATGGCCAAGCAGTAGGATCTCTAGGCCTAAGGCTATAAGTATTTAGTCACTTTTTAAATCTTTTTTATTTAGTTAGTGTTAGTTTTCAACATTTGCTTCCACAAGATTTTGAGTTCTAAAATTTCTCCCCATCCCTCCCCTTCCCTCACGCCATGACAACCTGCATTCTGATTCCCCCTTCACCTAATCCGTTCTCCCTCCTATTCCCTGCCCCCAACCTTCGTTTATCCCCTTCCCACTTCTATTTTCCTGTAGGGTAAGATAGATTTCTATACTCCTTAGCTTGTGTATCAGATTTCTAATGTAAAGACATTACATGTAAATGTAAACACAATTGTATGTAAAAACAATTTCTAATATTTGTTTCTAAAACTTTGAGTTTCAAATTCTCAACCCTCCTCCCTCCCCACCCACCCTTACTGAGAAGGCAAGCAATTCGAAATAGGCTATACATGTGTGGTCACGCAAAACGCTTCCATAATAGTTATGTTGTGAGAGACTAACTATATTTCCCTCCATCCTATCCCAGTCCCCATTTATTCTATTCTCTTCTTTGTCCCTGTCCCTCCTCAAAAATGTTTGCTTCTGGTCACTCCTATCCCCAATCTGCCCCTCTCTTCTATCACCCCTTCCTCTCTTATCCCCTTCCCCCCTACTTTCGTGTAAGGTAAGATAGATTTCCATACCCAGTGGGGTGTGTATATTTATTACCTCCTTAAGCCAAATCTGATGAAAGTAAAGTTTACTTATTCCTTCTCACCTCCCTCCTCTTCCCCTCCACTATAAAAGCTTTTCCAAAGCCTCTTTTATGTGAGATAGTTTACCCCATTCTACCTCTCCCTTTCTCCTTCTCCCAGTATATTCCTCTTTCACCCCTTAATTTTCTTTTCTTTAGATATCATCCCTTCATTTTTACTTCACCATGTGCCCTCTGTCCATATATATTTCCTCCAACTACCCTAATAATGAGAAAGGTCTCATGAGTTACAAATATCATCTTTCCTTGTAGGAATGTAAACAGTTCAACTTTAATAAGTCCCTTATGATTTCTCTTTCCTATTTACCTTTCCATGCTTTTCTTGAGTCTTGTACTAGAAAATAAGTTTTTCTATTTAGCTCTGGCTTTTCAAGAATGCATTAAATTCCTTTACGATATTGAATATTAATTTTCCCCCCTCATTGATTACACTCAGTTTTGCTGGTAAGTGATTCTTGGTTTTAATCCTAGCTCCTTTGAACTCTTCTAAGCCCTCTAATCCCTTAATATAGAAGCTACTAAATCTTGTGTTATCCTGATTGTGTTTCCACAATACTTGAATTGTTTCTTTCTGGCTGCTTGCAATATTTTCTCCTTGACCTGGGAACTCTGGAATTTGGCTATAAAATTCCTGGTAGTTTTCTTTTTGGGATCTCTTTCAAGAGTGATTGGTGGATTCTTTCCATTTCTATTTTACCCTGTGGTTCTAGAATATCAGGGCAGTTTTCCTTGATAATTTCTTGAAAGATGATGTCTAGACTCTTTTTTTGATCATGGCTTTCAGATAGTCCAATAATTTTTAAGTTCTCTCTCCTGGACCTATTTTCCAGGTCAGTTGTTTTTCCAATGAGATATTTTACGTTGTCTTCTATTTTTTCATTCTTCTGGTTTTGTTTTATAATTGCTTGATTTCTCATAGACTCATTAGCTTCCATTTGCTTCATTATAATTTTTAAGGGATTATTGTCCTCAGTGAGCTTTTGGATTTCCTTTTCCACTTGGTCAATTCTGTTTTTTAAGGCATTCTCCTCATTGGCTTTTTGGGCCTCTTTTGCCATTTGGTCTAGTCTATTTGTTGTTGTTGTTGCTGTTGTTATTGTTTTTTGGCTAAGCAATGGAGTTAAGTGACTTACCTAGGGTCACACAACTAGTAAGTGTCATGTGTCTGAGGCCGAATTTGAACTCATGTCCTCCTGAATCCAGGGCTGGTGCTCTATCCACTGCTCCACCTAGTTGCCCCTAGTCTATTTTTAAGGTGTTATTTTCTTCAGTATTTTTTTTGGGGTCTCCTTTAGCAAGCTGTTGTCTTGTTTTTCATGATTTTCTTGCATTACTCTCATTTCTCCTCCCAATTTTTTTCCTCTACTTCCCTTACTTGGTTTTCAAAATCCTTTTCGAGATCTTCCATGGCTTGAGACCAATTCATATTTTTCTTGGGGTCTTTGGATGTAGGAGCCCTGACTTTGTAGTCTTCTTCTGGTTGTATGCCTTGATCTTCCTTGTCACCAAAATAATATTCTATAGTCTGATCTTTTTTCCCCTGTTTGTTCATCTTCCCAGCCAGTCATTTGACTTTTTAACTCTTTGTTAAGGTAGGTTCTGCTTCCAGTGTGAAGGGTGTACTGTTCCAAGCTTCGGGGGTTTTGTGCAGCTGTTTTCAGAGATACTTCTAGAGACCTGTAAATTTTCAGTTCTTCCAAGGTGGCACGATCTAAGGAGAGGTGTTTACTCCTCTCCTGGCCTGTGCTCTGGTCCGTGAGTGACCACAAGCACTCTTTTCTGCCCTGGAAGTGAGAGGAGGGTTCTCTCTGCACCACTACCACAAGTTCACCTATGCTAGTGTTCCTCTTTGCCCCAGTACTGCCACCCAGGACCCAGATCCAAGCATGGGCAAAGCAAGAGAATCCTGCCTCAGCACCAGCAAAGAGATCCCTGCAATCCCCCTCTGATCAGCCACTTGATCTGTGGGCTGAGAGGAAAGCAACCACTGTTCCTGTGGCTGCCACCCTGGGGATATAGTAGGGCCAGGACTGGACAGCGCTCCTCTCTCTCTCACCCAGATCTTTCCCACTGACCTTCTAAATTGTCTTAATGTTTGTAGGTTGAGAAGCTTGGAAACCACCACAGCTCCCCTTGGTTCAGTTCCCTGAGGTGCTACTCTCCCAGCCTGGGGCAACACTCTTTCCGTAGACCATCCAGATTGTCTTGGGCTGGAAATTTGTTTCAACCTGTCTTTTTATGGGTTTTGCTGCTCTAGAATTTGTTTAGATTTTTTTACTTGTATTTGGAGGGGTTTGGGGAGAGCTCAAGCAAGTCACTGCTTTTACTCCGCCATCTTGGCTCCACCTCTATTTAGTTACTTTTTAAAAAGAATCATCCTAAATTACTTTTCAGAAATGCTGGACCGATTCATAGGTGTATTAGTGTGCTACTCTTTCCATAGCTACCCCAACAATGATCACCTTAGTCGTTTTTTTAAATCAGATTTTGAGGCATGAGGTGAAACCTCAGAGTTATTTTGATTTGCAGTTCTCCGATGTGATTTAGAATAGTGTTTTATATGCTTGTTAATTGCTTGGAATTTATTTTTTGAGACCTGATGTTCTTTGACCACTTTCTCATTGGACAATGACTGGCTCTTATGGTATTTGTGTGAATTCCCTATGCCATATATTTTAGATGACAGGCTTTTAATAATAGTTGATATAAAGATTTTCTCCAGTCAATCATTTCCCTTCTTAACTTAGCTACATGTATTTTGTTCATGCAAAAGCTTTTCAATTTCAAAAAATCAAAATTATCTACTTTATCCTTTGTGACCTCCTCTATCCCATGTTTGATTAAGAATTCTCTTCTTAGCCATAATTTTGAAAGACAACTCTATTTTCCTTTTGTTGATTTTTTTTTTGCTTTTATGTTTGAGTATTAATTTGGAGCTTATTGTAGTGTGTGCTGCAAATAGCTATTCTAAACCTTTTCCCCTCAAAATTCCTCTACATCTTCATAGTAGTTCTTTTTAAAGTGTGAGTTCTTCCCCAAATTTTTTATGCTTTTGGGTTTATCTGGCACTGGACTACTTAATTTGGTTGCTTCTGATTTTTGCTTATCTAGTCTTCGCACTGATTTACTTTTTAAAAATAGGTACCAAATAATTCTTAAAATGATTGCTTTATAGTACATTTTGAGGTCTACATGTATAATTCCCCCTTAATTTCTATTTAAAAAATTATTTGCCTAGAGATTCTAGATTCTGTATTCTCAGTGAAGCTTGTCATTATTCTATCCATCTCCATTAAAATACCACCTGGGTAGTCTGATAAACACCAAGAATGCAATGATGAGATGGATGACAAACCCAGAGGTGCTTAGGTTATATAAGTGGGCACTGTCAGGTAACATAAAGCATAGAGTCAGAGCAGATAGTAAGGTCAGGTGGCCCTCCATCTTGTTAGAAGGCATGTAATTGTTAACTCCCATCTCATCTAAGTCCTGTGAGGGGTAAGCAGCCTGCACAAAGGGAGAAGGTAGACGTGGGGTACCCAAATGATGGTGGGTCTTCCCATCCTTGGCCTTCCTGGGTATGCCCCAGGGCTGGAGATGAAGATGGTGTAATCATAGTGTATATCGCTTTCCTGGTTTTGCTTACTTTGCTTTGCATCAGTTCATGCAAGTTTTTCCATGTTTCTCTGAATTCTTCATATTCTTCATAAGCTTCTAGGTGCCCCTTGTGGTGGCAGGTCTTCCTGACACCCTCTTATCCCAGTCCCAAGTGTCTTGTTAGATTGAGCCCCCGACCTTTTATGCATTTTGTACTAATTTTGAATGCAATTTCCCCTTGTCCATTACTTCCTTTTCAATTTTGTTATCACCAAGTAGAAATACTGGCAAATTTTGTAGATTTATTTTGTATCCTGCTACTTTACTATAGCTATTGTCTCAGTTTCCTTACTGATTCTGTGGGATTTTCTTCATGTAGTTTGCAAATAGGAATACTTTTGTCTCCTCTTTGCCATTATTTATTACCTAAATTTCTTTTTCTTGTTTTATTGCTATCTTTAGTTTCCTAGAATTATTTCAGTGATAAAGGAGAAAAGAATATCTTTGCTTTGTTCTTTTATTTCCTGGGAATTCTGTTATTTCCCCTTTACAAGTAAGGCTAGATTTTTATTTTAGATATATGTTTGTTTGGGGTTTTTTTTGGAGGATCAGTGATTTTATTAGTACATGGAGCTCTTTTAATCCATGAAGACTGATATCTGCTCTACAACTTGTAGCCTTGGAGAATTGATTGGGGAAACTGAGACACTGAGTGATTTGCTGAGGGTCAGATAGCCAGTATGTGTCAGAAGTAGGACTTTAACCAAGGTATTCTTGATTCCAACCCTAGCTCTCCATTTAGTACATTATACTTCTTCTTATTTACCTTTTATTACATATTGTTTAGTTAGTATTTTTAAAGGTATAAATTAGTGTCATGGTTTAGTAAAGGCTTTGGCATCTACTGATACAATCATGTGGTTTGGAGTGTTAATATAAAAATATTAGCGATATTAATTATTTTCTTAATGCTGAACCAACTTTGCACTCTTTATGTCATTATGAATCTTTTAAAATATTATTCTGGGATTTTATTTAAAATGCTTATGTAGCTATTAATTAGGAATATTGTTCTGTAATTTTCATTCTTTGCTTTTTATCTCTCTTGCTTTCAAGTATTTGGACTTCATTTGTCTTATAAAAGGAGCTTGTTAGAATGTTTTCTTTCCCAATTTTTGAGACTTTGTAGGGTAGGTATTATTGATACACTTCACCTGTAAATTTGTTTAAATAATTACTTTTTGGTTGAGATTTCACCTTGTTCATACTTTATTTTGGTAATTTTATTTTCTTTAAGGTTAGCTGAAGTTCTACCAATTTTTATCTTTTCAAAGAGCCAGTTTTTCCTTTTGTTTTTAATGTCTGTATTTGTTTTGTTTCCCATTTTATCTTTCTCCTTGAATTTTTCTTTTTTGTGCATATTTTTAATTTATCCATTGATTTTCTACATCTTAAAACGGGCCCTCAATTTTCTAATTTGTTACTTTATGTTTTCAGATGTCCATTTTTCCTCCTATGACTACTTTAGAAGTATTATCATTAAGGTAGCTAAGTGACACAGTGTATAGTGTGCCAGGCTTGGAATCAGGAAGACTCATTTTCCTGAGTTCAAATCTGGCTACAGACACTTAATAGCTGTGTCACTCTGGGCAAGTCACTTTACCCTGTTTGCCTCAGTTTCCTCACCTGTAAAATGAGTTGGAGAAGGAAATGGCAAACCACTCCAGTATTTCTGCTAAGAAAACGCTAAATGGGGTCGCAGAGTCAGACACGACTGAACAGCAACAAAAGTGTCTTTATTATTATTCTCTTTTGCATATTATTTCTCTGATTTGTTCTTTGACTCACTCATTAATCATGATGTTATCATCAAGTCTCTGCTTGGGTCTCAATCTTTTTATTGTGGCTTTCAAAGCGCACATTCATGCTACCCATGTCATGTTGGGCAAATCACTAAAGTTTTCTGAGCCTCAGTTTCCTTTTCAGTAAAATGAGCAGGTTGGAATAGATCTCCTCTAGCTTTTAGAGCTCTGATTTAGACTCTGATTCTGTGGTCTTTTTAATCAATAAGAATGTTAAAAGTAGTGTTACCTCCTATCAGAGGACAAGCAGATATTTGGTTGAAGGCCAACACTATAATCAGTAATTTATATTTATTTCAGGGTTAGGGGGTGGAAAATACAGTAAAAAGAGAACAATAAAAAAGGACTTGGTGCAGTGGAAATGACATAGATTCAGAATCAAAAGATCTGTGTGAGTTTTGGTTCTTACTCACTATGTAACCTTGGGCAAGTAAATTCTGTTCTTTGTGCCTCAGTCTCCTGATCAGGAAAATGGAGATAATAACACTTTCTTGCCTTTCTGTGTTGTGAACACTGAATGACATAATAGGTATACCATATACAAAGTACTTTGTAAACTGTAAAGTGCTACATAAATATCCCTGATCCCCGTGAAAATCTGTTCTGTAGTCTGGCATCATGGGAACTAGTTCCACTTCCTTGAAAGAAATCATTTGCACTTGATGAACTGGAATGTTTGAGCTATATCCCCTATTTACCTGATAAATGTTCTCTTCAGTACTTATATAGGTAAGACTTCGAAGTCTTTCTTTCTTTTCTTCTTTTTTCCTTCCTTCCTTCCACCCTTCCACCCTTCTTTCCATCTTTCTTTCCTTTCTTCCTTTCTTCTCTTCCTTTCTTCCTTGCCTTCCTTCCTTCCTCTCTCCCTCCATTCCTCCTTTTTTCCTTCTTTCATTTATTTAGCCACTAATTCATTCACTGATTCATTTATCCGCATATCCATCCATCCATCCATCCATCCATCCATCCATCCATCCCTCTGTCCATTCATCTGTCCATCTGTCTGTCTGTCTGTCTATCTATCTATCTATCTATCTATCTATCTATCTATCTATCTATCTATCTATCTATCTACCTAATCACATAATCAGTTTGTTCTGTAGCTGAGGAGAGAATACTTCGCCTACAGCCCTGACCATGAAGGTAGTCCACAGATCATGGGAGCCTTCTGAAGAATATCTGTAAATTATTCAGGGAAGAAATGGTTAAAGGCTCCTTGCTGAAGTTTTCACTTGGGCAAGGGGATGCATAATTTAGAACTATGCAGTATCAGTTTTGTGTACAGAGGCCTCAGAGAAGGAAGAAATGCATTCTGTCTAGACTCTTAGCTCTATTGATCACTGCTTTCATTGAACAGAGTATCATCCTGGATTAATAAATGTCACCAAGCTCACACTGTAATTCAAGTTGACCTCCAGATATCAGTTCTCTTTTTTCTCTGCCCCACTCTGCAGGCATGCTTAGCTGCGTGAATTTAGAAGGACCTTTTCCCTACTTTGTCATTTGCCAAAACTGAAGGAAAACATTCTTTAAAATATTTAGTGATAAAAGTATTGGAAGCCAATTCCATAAACATCCAAGACAAACAGGCCAGCATGAAAAAGAAAAGAAAACTCAAATATTTTCCAGATATTTTTCAACCAGATAGCACTTATCAAAATAGATGTTGGCCTACTAATCTCTCTGGCTCAGTTTATAAACAATATATATGATATGGGTCCTAAATTATTATTTAAGTATGACATGATGAGAAAGAAAGGATAGATTGTGATCCTTACCAGCTGAGGAATTAGCCACAATGATGACAATCATCAAAGTTTTGAAGTGATAAAAATACCTTTCCATAGTGCTTCCAAGTTTACAAAGTCCTTTTCTAAGAAAAGCTCAGTGACATAAGTAGTGTAAGCCTTATTCCACTCAGTTTACAGAGGAAGTAATTGGGGTTCAAAAAACCTAAATGACTTGTCCTGGTCACACAAATGAACAAATGAATGAAAAGGATTTTTTTTTTTAGTACAAGGAAGAGTGGCTGGGGATGCAGCCTTCTCAGGAAGGAGCCAGGCCTTAGTGAGTGCCAGAATATGAAAGAAGTGAGAAACAGAAAGGTGTAGCATGAAAAGAAGTTTATTAATTATGGAACAGTCATTCCAGACAGTACATTATAGAATTAGGTCACAAAGTATTGGAAAAAATAGGCAAATGGGGAAGGGAGTGGGGTTTGTCCATTAGCAACCAGAGATTCAGAGTCAGGCTGGTACTTTTCCCGTAACTGCTAGGTTTAGACAGTTGCCTAAAGCAGGGGTCAAAAAAAACTATATCCCAAGGTGAGCCTTAAAAATACAGGCTATGGATTGTAGTTTGCTGGCCCCTGGCATAGAGTGCTGAAAGTTTAAGTGACTTGTCCAGGGTCACACAGTATGTGTCCAGAAGTGAAACTGGAACTCAGGTCTTCCTGCTTCTGCAGCTGCCCCAGATCATTAACTTGAAAGTACTATGAAAATGCCAGCTACTGTCATTATATAGTTTAAACACATTCCTTGTCATCTTGTTTCCATTACCCATGTGCTTAGCAACTCTTCTTTCATAAATATTGAGGGAGTTAACCGTAGCCCTAGCCCCATCCGAATTGTCACAAGTTCTGAGTTTCCTGTAAATGTTTCGCTCCCATTACTAGAAGGCATGATTTTTGGCAGAAGTCTCTTTCAGCCCAACCCTAGGCCATGGCTGCTTCTAAGAAGGGAATGCATTTAATGGAAATGAAATGGCTAATTTATGAGGTACAGAGGATGGTCAGCAAGCCATTAAGCCACCAGACTTTCACCTGGCATGGAGAGAGAGAGAGAGAGAGAGAGAGAGAGAGAGAGAGAGAGAGAGAGAGAGAGAGAGAGAGAGAGAGAGAGAGAATCAGCTGAATGCTCTATATCCTTGTGTGTGCCAACAGCCATCTGCTGGCATTCTGCACCCTAGGTGTCCTGCTCTTTTCTTTTGCATATGGAACTTCCCTGAAAATGGGTCTGGCACGCCTCTACCAGCACTTAAATAGAGCTTGTTGCTAGAAACACTGAAACTTTCCACTGTTTGCTTTAGGACTGACTTTTGTGGGGAATATAAAAAAGGCAGGGCTGTCTTTTCAGCTTTTCATACCTAACCTTGATCAAATTTCTTTTCTCTTATTTCACAGGAGGGACCTTCACCTTTGGATTGGATGGGGTGTTGATAACTCAGCATCAAAAGCAAGCTACACATTCAGTTAGCATGAGATATACTGAGACATCATCCTCTGGAGATGCTTTGTTGTTATCGTTAGTCATTTCAGTCCTGTTTGACTCTTGGTGACCCCATCTGGGCTTTTCTTGGCAAAGATACTGAAGTGGTTTGCCATTTCCTTCTCTAGCTCATTTTACAAATGAGGAAACTGAGGCAAACAGGGTTAAGTCCCTTGCCCAGAGTCATATAGCTAGTAAGTGCCTGAGGCTGGATTTGAACTCAGATCTTCCAGGCCCAGCACTCTACTCACTGCACCACCTAGCTGTCCCAACTGGAGATACTAGAATCTCAGAATTTGATGAGACCACAGAAGTCACTTAGTCTAAATTATACCTAAAGTAGGTATTATCTCTTCAGCGCAAAGATTCTTAAGCAGAGTAAAGTGAGTTGTATATTCATAACTGTACATTTCAAAGATTACTCTAGCAGCCTATTTAGAGTGAAGTGAAGCAGGGAGAGTCTAGAGGTAACAGGATCTGTAACAGGATCTGTCAAGAGACTATAACAAGAGTCCAAGTGAGAGGTAATGAGGGCAGAAACTAACACTTTGGCAGGGAGAATCAATTAATAAGCATTTAGTAGGTGTTTTCTATGCACCAAACCCCATACCAAGAATTGAAAAGACAAAGACAAAACAGTCCCTGCCTTCAAGGAGCTTATGTCCTAACAGGGAACACAACCTGTACATGTATAGGTATATTTAAGAAAAATACAGACCAGACATAAAATGGGATGGGAAGATATTAGTATCTGAAGAAGCCAGAAGAGGCCTCATAAAGACAATGGAGCTGAAGTTGAGTGTTCAGTGAAACCAAGGAATCCAATAGGCAGAGGTGGGGAAAGAGAACATTTTAGCCATGGGTGACAACCAGTGCAAAAGCAAAGAGATAGATGAAGAATTTTCACATGTAAGGAACAGAAAGAAGGCTAGGTGGGCTGGGCTATAGGCTTGTAGAGGAAAGTAATGTATAAGAGGACTGAAGAGGTATATGTAGAGACTGGCCTACCCAGCAAAAATCAAACAAGATGACCGATCCCATCTTACACAAAGATGGTCACCTCTTTAGAGACTGGAAATCATGTGGGATGGTTTCAAGAGACCATGGGAGGAGAAGGGGAAAAGTCAGACTTCATGGTGAATGGTCTCCATTTTCTTGGTAAAGTATGAGATGTGTTCTTCAGTTCAGAGGATAGAGGGAATGGCGCCATGAGAAATTGGAAGAGAGAAGAGAAGGTTTGGAACAGTCACAGTAGAAGTGTCAGATGGGAGAGAAGTTATGAGGGCAGAATCAGTGAAACTTGAGATCGCTTGAATGTAGAAGCTGATGGAGAGAGGAATACTATATCTTTAAAATGAGGACACAGACCTAGATTTTTCCAAAGGTCCTCACTAGCTTTAACAATCAATAAATCCTAGAAGCCTTTCAGTAATATGGAGCTCATTATTACCTCACTCCACTTTTAGGTAGTTCTAATCCTTAGGATATATCAACTCCTATAAGTAGGTTCAATTCTGCCTGAGACTCTAGGACCAATCCTAACCCTTGTCTGGGGAAATTCAAAGAGACAAAGGTGATCAATTTTTCAAATTGGTTCAAGTCAGTCTTGGAAACTGTGTTTAGCCAACTTGGTACATTGGTCCCAGGTCTTCCTGGCTTCCTGACAAGCTCTCTATCCACTACGCCATATTTCCTCTTTGTAAAACTAGATCTTCCATGCTGTTTAGTTTCAGTCCTGCATTTCCAAATATTGGAATATAACATATTTAAATATAACATAAGATAAATAATTTTGTTTTTGCCTTTGTATCCTTAGCATCCATCACAATTCCTTTCAAATACTAGGTACTCCATTTGAATTCTCAAGATGACTCCCAGATCTATATATTCAATCCTCTATCTATATATTATATACAACAAAATATTTATATATTCTCTTTCCTGAGCACCAGTCTCACATTGCATAGAACTCATTGAACGTTTTGGACTAAATCACACATAAGCATCTCAACTCAATATAGACAAAACAGAATTCATTATTTATGTTTGTATCTCAAGTCTCTGTCCTACGCCCTCTTTTCTCTATATATTTGCTCATTTTCTGTCAGGTTCCAGGGGTTCAATTGTCCCTATGAAGATGGATTCCCAAATCTATTAATCTGGCCCTAGTCATTCTCACTGCCTATTGGATACTTCAAACTGAATGTTTTGTAGGCACCTCAAATCCCACATGTCCAAAACAAATCTCATTTCCTTTCTTTAAAATTTTTTATTCTTAACTTAACAAACATCAAATAAGATGACTGATTGCAGAAAGAGAGGATCACAAATACAGTTGCCAATCTGGCCCACATACAGCTTGCTTTTCTCTTATTGTATACAATAAATTCAACATGTTATTTTCAAAGCTGTCATGCTTGTCTACATTTCCTACTGATCCTTCTCCTATTCCTTTCTATGCATTTGAAAAAAAAAACCTCAATCATTTTTCTTAGACTCAGAGCAAGTCTTACTGTCTTCATGAAGTCTTCCTTAACTCTTCAAAATAGCACTTATAATTTACATAATAAAAACTGGCACTTGATTTCATACTATTTTGCACTATCTGATAATTGTGTAGCTAATTGTAGTAATCCCTCTCCAAGAGATTAGATTCTAAGCTTTTTGAAGACAGGGACCATGTCCCATGAGAGAATGACTCACCTAAGGTCACATGGGTAATAAGTAGCAGAGTTAGGATTTAAAGCTTGAATCCATGATTCTGGACTCTGGTCTTTCCTGTATACCATCCTACCTCCCTTAGCCTTTTAAGGTACTTTCCTCAAAACAACTCTATATGAAGGTCTTCCATAGAAATCCAGTTTCTAGCCACCAACCATTGCTAATCACTTTGTCTTTTCTTGCTGCGGATCAGAAATTGTCTACTTGCATCTACTACAATATAAAAACATCACTAAAACTATATTATATACTCCTAAATCTGTATAAAAATTGAGTCACACAGCAATTAGTGTGGGTTGGACACTATCATTTCTATGAAACTGAATTAGAAATAGGTAACAAAAAATAGGAATAAGTGAACACTTTTTTGGATAGAGAATTGTGAACAGTAGAGTAGGTTCCCTAGAACATAATGCAGTGACAAGTATTAATCTTAATAAATAAGCTAGGAAAGTTGTATACACTGAAATTGATAGAATTTCATATGGCACTGGTTAATGCTATGCCATTTTAAAGGGGAGGAGTGATAGAGATATAATAGCTTTCAAGATGGTATGAGGCAAGCTATAGTATGAGCAAGTGTGGGAGTACTACATTTGGATGCAAGTCATCCAGATTGTCCTCATAGTGGCCAGACTGTAAGCACTCATGAAAACACTGGGCATAAATATAGGAATCACTGGAGGTAAAAGCTCAGTGGCCAGTGTGGTATAGGACATATTCAGGGATGGATTGGGACTTACTCATGGACACTCTTTCCCCATTGCCCAGCCCCGAGTATGGCTTCAACTGGGATCCTTGGTGTAAGTATGGCTCTGTCCCTCATGGGTGACAAAGCATGGCTGGAGAAGGTTGAAGATCTGCTATAGTGAGTGAGGGGGTGGAAACTGCTGTATGAGGCTAGACTAGAACGGTTCAGTCTTTTACTTCTGAGATGTAGGCTAAGAAATACCAGGATCCAAGTCAGGGATGTCTTTAAGGGGATTCCTGGACTAGATGGCTTTGGAATTCCCTTCCAACTCTAACACTTTGTGATTTTCCATATTATAGATAAGAAACTGATGGCCAAAGAAATTAAGTGACTTGATCAAGCTCCCATAGCTAGGAAAGGGTAGAGCTGAGATTTTAGCTAGATCCTTCTGAGTCAGATCCAGTGATCATTCCATTAAATGTTGCTGTCTTCTGAGTGCTCCATAAACACTTAAAGACTGAAGCTAACTAACCCCTCAAGCTTAGAGAAAAATTAATATAACACTCCCTATTGGTTGAGGAGCTGTTAGATTTAATTGGTAGCTGGTCTAAAAGGAAATAATTTTTTAAAACTATTATCTAAGATACCTAGGTAGGTCTGCTTTAATCATAAAAGACCATTATTTGGTGATATTGCTTTTGAAATTTCACAACCTCACTAGAGAGTTAACATAGATTATATGGTGGAACAAGCATAGGACCTGGAGTTGGGGGAGCCTGATTCTAATGCTTACTCTACCAGCTGAATGACCTTGGGTATTCAGCTTTTAAACTCTTTGGGTTTCAAATTCCTTAGCTTTAAAATGACAGTTTTACTACATACCCCATAGGGTTGTGAGGAAAATGCTTTGTAAACTTAAAAGTACTTAATAAGTGTGAGGTATTATTGTTAAAACTTGTGTAAATGGAGGCTGAGGTAGAGATTAGTTAATTAAGTCTATAAGACTTAAGATGAGAATACTATGTGTGGGTAAGAGAAAATCTTGGATTTGGATTGCTTTCTGTTTCCATGTAGCTCAAAAGAGTTTTCCAGTCCTGTAGGAATCTTGGCTGGAAAAATCTCTTTCCAATCAAATTTAATGGCATTTTTGCTTCTGGCAACAGCAACATCTGTTCCTGAAAGATCCTGGCAGCTTAGAGAACAGGTGTACAAATGCATACCAAATAAAGGTAAAGCCTTAATTTGATATTTCACAGCCACAAAAAATGCTTAGTTTTGAGCGAAGTACTATAGAATTGTGTAATTAAAAGAGAAAATGCATGAAGAGGCAGAAGACTTGGATTCTCTTACTTCTTTAGACAGTTTTAAGTAAGGGAGAACCAATGGACAACTTCTGTTCCCCATTGGAAGATTCCAATGGAGCATAAAGGGATCTAGAAGAATATCTCTAGAAGACTGGGCAGATATTCTATGGAACATTTATCCTTGTATCCTTAGCAGCTACGGCAATGGCCGACGCGTAAAAGGTACTCAATAAATGTTAACTGAATGGAATTGGTGAATTTACAGGAGGACATAAGTGAGAGTTGTATAGGATGGGCAGGCATGAATGAGTTCTGATTGCATTACACGACAGAGGACCTTCATTGAGAGCGTCATAGATCTATCAAAAGGTCAGAGTTGATAGCATCATAGAACTATCAAAGATTATGTAACTTGGGAAGATTGTAAGCCTCAGTCATCTAAACAATGACAATAATGAAGCAAATAATAAATTAGATGAAAAAAAGATCTTGGTGGGCTGGAGTACTTTGAGAAAATGTCATTGAGTGGGTGAGACTCCAGGGGGAGACCTGTGTATCCTATCCTAAAGACAAAAAGGGCCCCAGAATTCACATTTACAGAGCCACACCTGGATGGTGGTGCTATGGGTTCCACTCACATTTTCTTTCCTGAGTCTAGACCTGATGAGAAATTCAGTTCTGAGACTGGTGCAGCCAAAAGCTGGAAGGAATCTGGGGCTGAGTTTTTGGACTGGAGGCATTTTAATTATTTCCTGCAGGTTGGCAGAATTTATTTTCCAGAAGTGTCTCGATATATTTAAACAACTTCATGGACTCATATGTATCCATTCCATACAGTTTTTTTTAAATTTGCGCTCAGGTTTTTGAATTTGAACATCTTATATGCTCTAAGTCTTGCAGAACTGCCTTTAGCTGAAACTCAGATTGCCTTTGCCTTTTGGCTTATATTTTGGGATAATGATGTGAATAAAAATATTTATGTTTGTTTAGTTGATATGGTGCATTAAAAGGTACACAAACTAGTTGAGAGACAAGACACAAAGCATTGCATTTGATCATCACAACTACTTTGGGAGGTAGGTAACATATTCATTTTTATTCTACTTCATATTTGAGGAAACTGAGGCTCAGAGAAATGAAATTAGTTGCCTATGGTTGCATGGATGATATAAAATATATGTGTGTATATATATATATATGTGTCTATATTTATACACATGTATATATGTATGTATGTATGTATGTATGTATGTATGTATGTATGTATGTATGTATATATGTAATTCTGAAGCCAAAATTCCAACCTAGTTCAAAAGAGCACAGGATTTAGAATTAAAATTCTTATCTCCTTTATTAATTTTTTCCTAGAGTTCTTTACCTGGCTCTGGCTTTACCATAGCCCAATCTCAAAGGATTATAATCTAATTCAATGAAATAAATACCTGGTAAGCATTTACTATTTGTAAGACACTATTGTAGGTGTTGAGGTTATAAAGGTTAAGATAAAAATGAAACAGTTCTTGCCCCCAATGAACTTTCATTACTTTACGGGCAGGGGCATGAATGTGGGGATGTTATATAACATGTCACAGATAAATACATGGCAATTTCAATATGGAGAGAGTACTCACTTATTACTGGGCAAGGAGGCAAGGTTTTAGATAGGAAGGGACACCTGAGTTGATCCTTCCTTGAAGGAAGCCAAGGACTCTAAGAGGCGGAGGAGAGTAGGAAGTACATGCCAGGTATTAGGGGACAGCTTGCCAGTGTAAAGACTCTGAGATAGGAGATGGCATGTCAAGTATGAGGAAGAGCAAGCTGGCCAGTTTGGCTGGAAAATAGACTATAGGAAATCTGTTAATAAGAAATACATTTGGAAAGATATGTAGGGGCCAGATTGTGAGGGTTTTAAGGACTAAGCGGAGGTATTTGTACTTAAACCTAGAATTAAAAAAAGAGTTATTCTAGAGAAGGGAATTTTGAGTGACATGGTCAGACCTATACTTTAGAAATATTATTTAGGCAACTGGGTAGAAGATGAATTAGACAGAGGGGAGAAACTAGAACCGGCCATGATATTGCCTCTTTATAATCTGGGAAATTATAATATCGACCAACATCACCGTATGTGAAAACAGTTTGCAGAGTATAAAACTCTGCAGAAAAGTAAAGAATCGGTTTTGTGAATATAGGCATACCTTGTTTTATTGCACTTCACTTTATTGTGCTTCACAGACATTGCATTTTTTTTCCTTTCACAATTGAAGGTCTGTGGCAACTGTGCATTGAATAAATCTATTGGCACATTTTTCTAACAGCATATGCTCACATCTCTGTGTCACATTTTGGTAATTCTCTCAATATTTCAAACATTTTCATTATTATTATATCTGTTACGGTGATCTGTAATCAGTGATCTTTGATGTTACTATTGTTATTGTTTTTGGGTACCACGAACCATGACAAGTACAACAGTGAACTTAATCGAGAAATGTTGTGTGTGTTTTGGCTGCTTCACTAACCAACCGTTTCCTTGTCTTTCTCCCTCTCCTCAGGCCTCCCTAGTCCCCGAGACACAACAATGTTGAAGAATTTTACATATACTTAGTTGATAAAGCAGTGCAAGGTTTGTGAGGATTGACTCCAAAATACTATCAAACAGCATCACGTGCCACAGAGAAATTTTTCATGCAAGGAAGAGTCAATCAATGCAGCAAACTTCATTGTTGTCTTACTTTAAGAAATTGCCACAGCTACCCCATTCTTCAATAACTACCACCCTGATCAGTCAGCAACCATCAACATCGAGGCAAGACCCTCCACCGACAAAAAGTTTATGACTCACTGAAGGTTCAGATAACGGTTAACATTTTTCTTATAGTAAAGTATTTTTTAATCAAGGTATGTGCATTTTTAAAGACATAATACTATTGCACACTTAATAGACTATAGTATGATATAAACATAACTTTTATATGTGCTAGGAAACCACAAAATTCATTTGCCTCACTTTGTTGTGATATTTGCTTTATTGTGGCAGTCTGGAACTGAACCCACAATATCTCCAAGGTATGCCCATATAGATTAGTCTGTAAAGGACCACAATATGCTACATTTTGAAGGTGACTATTTGCAAAGCCAGTTTGGAGCTCACACAGAGGAAAGGAATGGGGATGAGGAAGGACTGAGTCTCTGCTAAATGGAAATTGGCTGAAGAAACCAATGGTTGGTTGGACTTAGGAGAACCTGATAACTGTCTTCAAGTATTTGAAGAGTTCACATGTGAGAGAGGATTAGATATTTTTTGTAGGGGTAGGGACACTGGAGAACAGAACAAGGAACAATAGATAGAAGTTGAAAAGTGATAAAAAAAATTAGGTTCAAAAGCTGGAAAAAACAATTTTCTAACCATTAGAGCTATGCAAAAGTGGAAAGGACTTTCTTGGAAGGGAGTGGATTCCTTGAGTGAACACTTGCTTGGGGATATTGTACAAAGGGTGTATATGTATATTGAGGTAGGGTGCACTAGAGCACCTCTGAGGTCCCTTCCAAGTCAGAGATTCTGTGATTCGGTGCTTAGCAGTTTGCCTATAACTTGGCATTATGATACGTCCTTACTGAAGCAATGGATTCTCCGAGGGAAAGGCAGCCTTCAGGGGCAATGTCTGAGATGTTAATGTCAACAGCATATGCGTAACATTCATTCTGGGTCAGGATTCCTTTGTGGTGCTCTCTTGTAATCCCAGGCACATGCATGCATTTTTTTTTCTTTCTTATTTTACATATGAGTAAACTGAGGCTAAGAAAGTTTAAATGACTTGCTCAGAGGTCTCATAGCTAGTAAATATCTAAGGTAGCTAACATATGGGCAGGGATTACCTAGTGAAAGGAAATAACTAGAGATCTTTTTTTAAATTTTAAAAATATCAGAATTATGCTATTTTTCACTTTCATTTTTTTTGTCTTCTTGTGCAAAATGACTAATATGGAAATGTTTTTACATGGTTGTACGTATATAATCTATATTGGATTGCTTAAGTCTCAGGGTTGGGGAGGGGAGAGAGGGAAGGATGGATAGAATATGGAACTCAAAACTTTTTAAAAATGTAAAAAAATGCTTTAATACATAATTGGGGGAAAATAAAATATTATTTTAAAACTATCTATGCAAATCCATACACATTTATTAGTATCAAGGAATTTTGCATGGTCTTAGAGATAAAATGACAAAATATGACACAGTCCTGACCTTGAAGGAATTCATTATTTCTTAGGGAAATATATACGCAAGCAAATAAATATAATACAATGTAGAGAGTGATGGAAAAAAAGGAAATTTCACAAAAAGAGCTTACTTTGTACTGGGCCATCCCAGAGGGTTTCATGGACAAGGTGGAGCCTAACCTGGCCCTTGAAGACAGTGATTTCCAAAAGCAAGAATGAGGAGGGAGGGAATTCCAGACACAAAGTAGTAACAGTTCTGAAATCAGCTTTCCAAATTTTATGCAACTAGTCAAGGACAAAGTTATGGGAAAGTGGAAAAGGGCAATCACTTTAGGATTACTTCTGGAAACCAAGGGACATAGAAGACATGGAAAGGTGGTGTGGTAGTAGATGACTATCATGAAATTTGCTGGAGAACCAGCAGGTGTCTGTGGGAGGAAAGGTCAAATATTGTCAAAGAAGATATTGGTCCAAAGAGAAAGGAAATTTTGTAGATGATTGTTTCTAATGCGAAAAACTGGACAGACTACAGATCCATAAAAATGATAAGATTTTAGACTGGAGGGGATCTTATTGATAATTTAGTTCAATCTCTTCTTTTTACAGATGAGAAAACTGAAATCCAAGGAAATTAAGTGAATGAATGAATGGCCCGAGGCCATCTAGGTAATGAGTAACACAGCCAGGATAGTGACCACTGATTCCAAATCCAGTCCTCTTTCCAATATTGATTTTATTTTTAGTGGTACAAATTTTAAATTCCTAGAAGACATGAACTACATATTAAAAAATTTTTTGTGTATAACCTGATTCCAAGACAGATGGAGATGTATGCTTTTGCAATGCTGCTTCTAAGGATGATCACACTTTTTTAGACAAGTAAATAAAAAATGCTCAGACTTACACACTGTGTGGTGGTGATGATGACAAAACTTGAGATGAAAGTAAGGCCGTCATTCATGCTGACCTGGAGTGCGGCTTTCCTGCAATGAAAATAGAGCATGCACAGATATTTTTCATGCGAACACTGGAAAGACCTTTGGATAAGAATTATGAAACCTGAATTCTAATTCCTGTTCTGCAATTAAGCTAGCTATGAAACTGTGGCAAAATCATTTGGCCTCAGTTTCCTTTTTTTTGTAAATTGGGGGAATGAGACAAGATTATGTCTAAAGCCACTCATACATCTCTGATATTCTACAATTCTCTTGTTATACCCAATCGTACCTCCAAAAATGGCCCTATAGCCATCATTCAGTTGTCACACTGTATTGATGTCAAATATTTGCTTCTTGAGTCACTAGCAGGGAAAAGCTATTTCTATTTTACTTATTTTCCACAAGTCAGGAGGGCATGATACTTCTTAAAAGAATCTCAACTCCGCACATCATTGGCTTTATGTTCTACCTATAATTTCAACAATATACCCAGGGTTATTGTATCATCATTAGGGTTTTTTGAAGAGGATATTCAGGAATAAATTGGCCAATTTGGTCTCTCACTGCCTCTTGCCTACTTTAGGCCAACAGCCATTTCTATCATTTGAGTTAGAGAAGTTTGCTTTTTCACTCTGTGTGTGTGTGTGTGTGTGTGTGTGTGTGTGTGTGCACATTATAAAGATCAAACACTGGCTAATATTCCCAGTATGAAAAGACACCCAGTAAGTCTATTAGCTGGGAGTCAAATAGTAGAAGGCTAGAGTTGGAAGGGACCTCAGTTCAACCCCCTCATTTAACAGATGAAGAAATAATCTCTTATTAATACTTTTGTTGCCAATAATTTGCTCTAAGTAGGCAGCTAGATGTATAGTAGATAGAGAGCTGAACCTGGAGTCAGAAAGTCTTGAGTTCAAATCTGACCTCAGACATTTACTGGTTGCATGACTGTAGGCAAGTCACTTAACCTCTAGTTGCCTCAGTTTTCTCATCTGTAAAATGGGGACAATAATAGCACCTATCTCCCAGAGCTGTTGTGAGGATAAAATTAAATAATAATTCATAAAACACTCTTTAAACCTTAAAATACCATATAATTGCTAGCTATTATATTATTGTTACTATTAGCAGTATATTATTATTATCACTATTACTACTAAACAATATCAATGCCCTTGAAAGAAGGAGGATGTATTTGAACTTCCACAAGTACTTGAATTTCACATCTCATGAATTTTGTGGTAAGGACCTTGGCTCAAGCAAAGCTTTCAATCACTACCTGTGTAATCTTTGACAAGTCATTCAGCTTTTCTGGGTTTCAGTTTTGTTATCATCTGGAGTTGACTTAAATGATCTGTCTCAAAGGCCCCTTCCAGATATAAATGCCTTTATTTTTGTCTAAGTAGACTGCCTCTGTGATATATTTTCTGAACCTACTCACAAACTCCAATACTGTTCTTTCTAAAGATCACTGGGCTCATTTTCTCCACATTGAGATTTTGAGCTATTTCTCATTAGTATGCACTGGAACAAAATCTCACTTATAGTCTGGGATCCAAATCTGTCTTTGCAGTTGAAAGTCGAGAAGTACACATCTCTGTAGGAACATTCAGCATTGTGTACCATAGTTCTATTTATTACCTTATGCATTCAAGACAATGATTTGCTGTAATGAATTCATTTTGCAATAGACGAGAACATGAAAAGCTTCCCCCACTTGTCTCCTTGATTGTTAATAGGATTATCTAGTTTCAAGCTGATGAGCATCTGTTAAAACTTACATGCCAACTTCTTCTAAGATGGGGGCTGGACAGAGCAAGTAAGTATCTTCCACAGTAAAAGGCTTCTTGTCTAGAAAAAGAAAAGAAGTTGTTAGAAAAAGAGTGAAAAGGTAATTCCATGTTCCTGATCTCCCAAAGTTACAAAGTATGGTCCAGCAATTTTCATGTGGGGGTTATAATATTCACCTTCTGGCAACTAAAATCCACCAGACCCAGCACTGGGTCTCCTGACTAGAATTATGCTTGTCCACTTGAACTTTAATCAATCAAGAACATGTCATGAGATCCAGAAGACTTGAATTCTAGTTCTGAATCTGCCAGTAATTCACTGAGTGGCCTGGAGTAAGAAATTTTCCCTCTCTGGTCCTCAGTTTCCTCATCTATAAAACAAGAAGACTGGATTAAATAATTGCTAAGGTTCCTTCTAGTTTTAAAATTCTGTAACTGTGAACATACAAAGTGATTTACTGAGTGCCTATCACAGACAAAGGATTGTATGAGGTGCTGTGGGGTATGTAACATCCCACGTTTGCCTTCAAGAAACTTACAGTACTTTATGAAAGACAAGGTAAATTAAAAGGAAAATTAACTAACAATAATAACAAATAATCACATTACACTGTCTTCTACCAAATTAGTTCCATAGAATGAAAATACTATAGGAATTCAGAAGAAGGAGGGCTCATTGTCATGATTAAGTTCACTGAGAAGATATATGAGTTGGGCTTTGAGTGGGCATTCTAGATGAGGGCAATAGTGTGAGAAAAGTGGGACTACAAAATGTGTGGAGCTTTTTTTTATTTGCTTGGCTTTGTTTTTTGTTTTTTGTTTTTTTTTTTAGCGGAAAGGATATTTTGTATAGAACAGTATGAGATAGACTAGGAAGTTTAGGGTCAAATTGTTGAAGGTCTTAAATATTGGACTAATGAGTTTAGATACTACTACTCTATGGCTAATAATGAGTCGTTGGAGGGTTTTGTTTAGGCAGTAAAATGACAAAACTATGCTTTAGAAAATTTAACCTAACCAAGGACTGAAGGCAGAGAAGCTGGCATTAATCAAAATAATTAAACAATTATTAAGCTCCAACTATGTGCAAAGCCGTATGTTTAGTGCTAAGAATACTAACATATAGGAAAGGAATGATCTCTGCCCTCAAAGAACTTATATTCCACAGGAAGAATGTTATGAGAGAAAAAAATTAATTAAGAACAAATGAATAATAAATAATTGGTCACAAAGTCACTGATTTATAACTATAGATTTTCAATGTAATGTATATTATGTAAATAACGGCCACTATATCTCACCTACCCTTTCTGGTGCTGCCCAAAGGGCAAAATTTGGTGTTTTGTATTATTTGCTATTTTATGATTATATTTAAAAACCATATAGTTTAATCACTTTGTTACCTGGGAGAATCTTCACTGAGTCTCAAAAGTGAGCCATGAAGTGGAAGGCTATGGGAGCCTTGCTTCTACAAGGGAGTTTCCTCTTCTCCTATAGTTCTTATTCACTTTTAGAAACAGTCTTCAGAACTACAAACTACGACATGCATCTAGCCAGATGAGTCAGTGAACACTTTTTGTGGGCCAATATTTCCACCTGCAAACCAACTTTCTTGTACTAGTCTCTGACTTTCTTTTGTCATAAGCATAGAATAGCAGAAGTTCTTGCTTACCAAGAAACAAAAGACAAGAGCTTCTCAGCAGCACAGCAAGACTACAGAATCACATTATCTTATGGGAATTTTCTATTGTTGGATTGTAAATAAATCTCACCAGCCTAAAACTTGGTCTTCAACTGAGTGGTCTTAACCAGCTAAGTTCTAAATTCAACTGTCCAGATTTCTGGGGATACATAAATGAAAATCTAGAAGCTCAGCATGGAAATCCCTTTTCAAGGGAAATAAGGTAATGTATGCTGATCAGTTAGCACAGGAATAAATGCATGTGTACATAGAATGAGTTATTCTAAGAAAACTGTACTGTCCACAGAAATCTGAAAGTATTAGGAGAGTAGGATCCATAGTGGAATCAACCCCAATTATCAAGCCATAATTTCTTCCAAAATTTTAAGCAGGTCATGTATAGATTTTAGAGCTCCTCCAGGCTAGAAAGGAGGGATGTTGAGATAAATGTATTAAGGATTAAAGACTAAGAACAGCACAATATCACAGAATGGTGTAGTGGGAAAAGAAGTGAATTTGGAGTCAAGAAATATGGGTTTGATTCCCAGCTAAGCCTCTTGTTGCCCGTGTGATCCTGTGCGAGTCACTTGACCTCTTTGGACCTCAGTTTCTTTCAGCTTTAAATCCTCTGATCTATATGTCACAGTGTGCTACATTTTTCACAATATTCTCTTGCCTATTTTCTCATTGGATTTGCCTGACAACTCTAATAGCCATCTTAGAGCAGGTAAAACATAAATAAATCAATACTCATTTTAAAAATAAAGAAATGGAGACCCAGAGAGATAAAATCAATTATGGAATTTTAACTTGAAGGAATGCCAGAGAACATGAATCCATTCTGCAACAACCCCTACGTGGCTTTCTTCTTGAAAGACTCCAATAATGGAGCGTTGAGGTGGCCATTTCCAGATCTCTCTAGTTTTTAGGATTTTTTTCCCTCACATTGAAGCACAACCTGTCTCTCTGTAACTTCTAACTATTTCCCCTAATTTTGTCCCCAAAGCAAGCACAGCAAATGTTGCTACATTTCTTGCTAAAGGAACTAACACAGCAAGTCAATGAGAGAGCCCAGTGTAGAATCAGGTCTTCTGACTTCTCGTACAATGTTCTTTCCTAAGAGAATCTTAATGTTCACAAATAAAGGAAATAGTTGTATCTGGAATGAAGAAAATGCTGGGCTGGCCAATGTTTAACCTATAACCTCAAATGCCGTTTCTTATCTATGGCATTGCTTATGATCATAGAGGATTTGACCAAGAAGGAGCCTTAGAACACAGAGCATGAAATAGCAAATGTATAAGGGAGCTTTGAACACTGAATATCAAATTAAGGAGGAACTTTAGGATATAGACCTTCTCAAATAAAAGCAGTCTGTACACCCATAAATTCTCATTCATTTAAAGATTATCTAATTCAATCTCTTCATTTACAGGTGATAAAACTGGTGCCCAAAGAAGTAAAAAGAATTCTCTAAGGTCACATGGATAGACAGTGGCAGAGCTAAGGTCCAGACCCAGATCCTCTGTACTCATTTCATTACATTCCGTTGCCTTCCTGGACTAGTCATACTTGGGAACAGAACAGTTCAGGGATTCAGGCCACAGCAGGGAGGTGCCTATGCACTCAGCTAATTCCACAGTGGTTCAACAACAGGAGTGAAATCACCCCAAGCAATATGAACTGTGGCTGGCCACAGGCAAGAGATGCAGGAGAATTGTCAAGTTTGTGTCCCAGAGTTCACACTTGAGTCTTTCATAGAACTCCAGTAATCCTCCCACCTCCCACAACAAATATATCTGATAGGAACAGCGGATTTGTGGTCAGGGAACCTCGGTTCAAATTACAGCTTGACCAGTGTATGGATTAGCATTATATTGGATTGGATTAGATTGGATTAGATGTACCCTCAACACTTTGGGTCTTGGTTTCTTCATCTGCAAAACTCTGAGACTGAGCTATATGATCTGTAAGGACCCTTCTTCCTCTAAGTATACGATTCTATGATCTTCTGATAACTAGATTTAAATTGTCTGGTATCAGTCAAGTATCCTTCTCTATCCTTCCTTCTCTCTTTATCTCTTTTTGCTGCTGACATGGATCAGCAACTGAAATTCAAATATTTCAAGAGGAAAAGAAATAAGAAGCTACTCTTGGGATATTTTTTTAAAAAAGATTATCTTAAATCTCTTTACCAATGGAAGTCTCTGCCCATTTGGATAATTTATTAGGATCCTCGCCCCAGAGATCACACATGAGCTCAGAGCTGACCTCTCCCCTTTGGAAAGAAGAGTTGTTTGCTTTAGAGCACGCATTCATTTCACCACAAAAATGAGTGGTGTGTATGTGTGTGTGTGTGTGTGTGTGTGTGTGTGTGTGTGTGTGTGGTGTGTTTGTGCTCTAAACAAAAGAGGAGCATTTGGTTTCAAATAACTTCAGTCATCTGATTCTTTCTTGGAACAGTACATTAGGAAAGAGAACAATACCATAAGCCCTCATCTGCTACTCAGTGGGTCTCTTAGGCATTTAAGAGATGCCATTCTCCCCTCTGCTCAGCCTCTCACAGAAGGCAATCAGCCCTTGGATTTTATGGAGATAAACCAAGCACAATGACTAGAGAACCAGACCTGGAGTCAGGAAGATTTAAATTCAAATCTGGCCGCAGACACTTATTAGCTGTGTGACCTAGGACATGTCACTTAACCTCTATTTGTTTTAGTTTCCTCAATTATAAAATGGAATAATAATAGCACCTACCTTCCAGGACTGTTGTGAGGATCAAATGAGATAATATTGGTAAAGCACTGAGCATAGTGCCTAGCACATAGTAGGTACTATGTAAATGTTAGTTGTTATCATCATCATCATCATCATTAATATATTATTATTCCAGTTTGTGGATTATTCTAACTCTTAGTTTTCTCTGTTCTTTCAGCTATTTCCCAGCTCATCAGCCAACCCCCTGTGAAGCAACGCCTGTAACTTTCTAATATGTTGTTTAGTTTATCTGAACTTTTCCTTCTTTTTTTCTTCTTTATTTTAAAGGGAAGGATACAGCGGAAAGTGGTGATAGAAAAACAAGATATCTACAAAAATATCTTTTAAAAATAAAAAATAGGAGGAAGAGTTATGACAATGACATTTCCGATGAGGGTTGGAGGAAAGGGTTGGATGGTGTAGAGCAGACTGACAGGTGTTAGAGCATAAAGGGACCTTAGAGATTCTTATAGCTCCAACCCTTCATTTTACAAAGGAGAAATAATAAGGCAAATTACTTATTTGCCCATGGTTATTTAGTTACCTAGTGGAAGAACTAGTACTATTGGCATCAGCACTTAACACAGTGCCTGGCCCATAGTAGGCACTTAACACATATTTATTGATTGTTAACTGTACAACCTAAGTCTCTTGGCTCCTACTTTTTGGTTCTTTCTGATAAAACTACAGCAGATGTTGACAAGTCCAGTGGTAGGGCTGGGAACTGGCTTCAGGACAGGACTTTGTAGGTGGGATGGAAGTGGTGGGAGTGGGATTTCAAGATCTATCAGTTAAGGCTCCATAGAATCGGAAGATTTGAAGTTGGAAGGAACCTTAGAGATGTTCAACTTCTACCTCTTCCTGTCTCAAAGAAGCAAAATTGGTCTCTAAAATCTACCATTAGATAGTTACCTACTGTTTCTAGAGCTTACCTCTACAACCAACCTATAAACTGTAACTGTGTGATTTTCTAAGTCTGTATCTTGTTTAAAATATCTGCTTCATAATTGGTGAAGTAGGAAGTACTCAATGTAGGAGACTAGTTCAATTTGGGTTAAATGTTAGCCTATGATTTCTTCCTCATTTTAAACCCTCATGGCAATGAATTTTTCCCCATTTTATGGAAGAAGTACAATAATTCAAATATTTTGAAACATCAGGCAGTCCATTCTTGATATAAATATTGGCTTTCAGTCAAAAGGAAAAGGGTGAGAAATTTTCCCCATTTATTTGGTGAACTTTCTAAAGTCTTGAAAACAAACAAAACTGATACCATATTTGGGCCACTCCCTAAGTTTACATATCTACTGCTCTATTTGTATTGGATAGTAGAGTACTGGATAGCAGAGTATTAGGTACTCTAGGGACACAATAAATCCTCATTCTCATTCTCTTTTTCTCTTAGCATAGCCCCATTCTCCTTGGGGTTATATAAGTATTTTTCCATGATATTCAAACTAGGCTAGTTTAGAGACTGGTGATTAAGGATGTGTCTTCGAGAGGCAGCATGATACGATGGAAGTATCTTTGACAAGAAAACCCCAAATGGGGTCAGGTAGAGTCAGACATGACTGAATAACAAAAGTTTGGCTGGAGTATAGTGAAGGAGGTAATGCAGGATAAGTTTGGAACTGTAAGTTGTCAAGGTTGTCAAAGACTCTAAAACCAGATAGGACAGCCTACATTGGTTGTCCCAAAAGTCTTAGTGCTATTTTAAGCTGTTAAAGCTCTGAAGCTCAGCTAGACTGGTCCTCAGATAATAGGCAGGCATACCACTGGGCCTGCACTTGGAGCCTTCCAAATTTGGCCTCATTTGTTTTGTTGACATAGTCTTCAAAAAACCATGCTTCTGGTGTATTAGAGGAGGATTCCAGTAGTGAAAGAAATTCAATAATATGGCAAAAATGAAGAAACTAGCTTTTAAATCTTTCTAATAAACAAATCTAGTTTTCTTCTCTGACAAATGTAGATCACAGCTTGTTGACTATCAATAACCCATACTGTTTTGCTTCTGTTTTCAATAGCATTTGCATAGAGGGAGGGGCAGTTTTCATCATAATTTTTAAAAAGGACCTGGTTCTGAATCCCAAAATTGAAAAATGTCCTACAGATCATCTCTTAAAACAAGAGTTCCTAACTTGGAGCCCATGAACTTGTTTTTTTTTATTAAAATATTTTGATAAATGTATTTCAATATAATTGGTTTCCTTGGTAATACTGAGTATTTTATTTTATTTATTTAAGGAGGTTGTTCTGAAGAGTCCACAGGCTTCCCCAGACTGCCAAATTGTTCTATGATATACCAGAAAAGGTTAAGAACCCAAACAACTGAGAATTCTAGGACTTATTCCCCAACAATATAAAATTTCAACTCATTAGTCTATAACTTTGATCTTATCAGAGCATCCAGAAGAAAGGAAGTTCCTCAAGAAAGGGCCTGAATAATTTTTCATTTTTGTAACCTCCACCCCTAACACATAGTCTTACATATACTAGGTGCTTAATAAAAGTTTGATTGTTTTCTATGCTCAGTCCTAAGAAAGAGAAAAGAAAGTGAAGATATAATTCCTACTCAACAGTTGTTGTCTTCTTCATTTTGCTATATTTCTCAAAAGAATCATCTACACCTGCCTCATTTCCTTATTATACGTTAAATTCTGTCCATTATTCACTGCATTCATGGCAAATGAAAAGGTGGTATGGTTACCACACAGTCACCATAAAGTGATGTTTTCTTGCTAATGATATTTTACTGCTACCCCACGTAGTGCCTCTGTGCTAATGTACTATACTGTCTTCCCTGGGTTTTAGAATGGCTTCAGCAAACTCAGTCTTTTCCCTTCCTGTCCCTCCCATACTCCCCAACCCCCTACTCTAACTCATTTGCTGGCTTTAGTAATTTAGGGAGCTCAATAGAGACTCTTTTCTCCTAGGAAGACTCACTCTTCCTTCTTATCTTTTTTTTTTTAGCTGACCTTAACTATAAATAAATTTCAATGCCTAGGGACAAGGGAATCTGATTTTTAGCTCTTTAATCTACCACAGGGTAGCTTCTTCCTTTCCTCTTACCATTCTATGAAAAACAAAAACCAAACAATTAAATAAAAAAGGCCATTCTTTTCAACATCACCAAATGACTTTCTTCCAAATCAATAGCCTATTTATTGTCAGTTGATCAAAAAACATTTATAAGCACTCGATATGTGTATACCAGCAACTGTGCTAGATTCTGGGAATATAATGATGAAAAATAAATTGCCGCTGCATGTAATGAGTATATATTCTAAGGGGTATGGGGGAGATGAACACACACACATGAGAACATATACAAAATATATACTAAGTAAATAATTTTGGGGAATCCATTAACAGCTGAGGGGATCAGGAAAGGCTTTAAGCAGGAGACATTAGGGCTGACCTTTGAAGAAAGTCTAGGACTTCCAAGAGGTGGAATGAGTGAACTCCCAGCATGGGGGACACAGACTTTTTCAAAGGCACAGAACTGAGAGATTGAATGTCCTGTGTGGGGAACAGCAAGACGAGTTTGGCTGAACTGGTCCCTCTGCTCCGGGCATTTTCACTGGCTCTTCTCCATCCCTGGAATGCTCTTTCTTCTCACATCCACCTCTGGATTTTCCTGGCTTCCTTCAAGTCTCAGCTAAAATCCCACCTTTCCCAATCCCTCTCAATGCTAGTTACCTTCTCTCTGTTGATTGTTTCCTGTGTACCTAACTTATTTGCACATATTTGTTTGCTTTTGTCTCCTGTTTTAGATTGTGAGCTCCTCGAGGGCAGGACTGTCTTTCGCCTTTCTTTGTAGCCCTAGCCCTTGGCACGGTGCCAGGGACAAGGCAAGCACTTAACAAATGCTTATTGACTGACTAGCTATCAATGGCATAACTGGATGGGTGGTGATTGAGGGTTATTGTAGAAATGGTGCACATTTAATTTAAAATTTTCTATAATTGATTTATGTATGCATCCACCATGCCCTGTCAAACTGGTAAGACAAAGGCATAGATTAGGTATTCCACACAGATGACTTGAACACCAGCAACTGGAATGCAACATTCATCATTCTACCTCTTTGTGTCTCATCAACCCCATCCGTAAAAAAGGGGATAAGAATACTTTTAGTACTCACCTCACAGGGTTGCTGTGAGGATAAAAAGGAAAAAAAAAGTACTTAAAGCATTTTGCAAACTTCAGGGTGCCACCTAAGTATCAGTTATTATTATTTTTTAGGCAATTGGGGTTAAGTGACTTGCCCAGGGTCGCACAGCTAGTAAGTGGTCTGAGGTTGGGTTTGAACTCAGGTTCTCCTGACTTCAGGGCTGTTGCTCTTTCCACTGCACCACCTAGCTGCCCCTTCAGTTATTATTTTTTAACATATTAGTGTTGAATTTTTTCAAAGGCTTTTTCTACATCTTTTAATATAATCATTTAATTTAACCATTTTTATTACTGATTTGATTATACTAATATAATTCCTCAAGTTGAACCATCCTTGGATTTCTGACATAACTCCATCTTGGTTGTATTGAATAATAATAATTATTATTACCATTATTATTATTATTATTTCTTTTTGATACATTGCTTTGCCAGTATATTTGTTTAAAATTCATTTCAATTTTTGAGTGATAGTAATATATAGTTCTCTTTGCTGTAATTCTCTCTGGTTTTTGTAAGATCATATTTATATCATGGGAAGAGTTTAGTAGAGTATTTCTTTCTTTTAAAAAAACAGTTTAGTTTTGAAAACAGTTAAGCACAGAGGTTATTTGTTCTATGAATGTTTGATAGAATTCTCTTGTAAATCTATCAGATCTTGGAACAAATTTGTTTCTTCATGAGTTTATTTATAATTCACCCATTTCTCTCCCCTAAGATCCAATTGTTTAGATTCACTATGTCCCATTTTGCTAGATTATTTTGTTTTATAGATATTTTCTTGAATTCTCTTGTTTCAAGTTTCAGTTTTATTGGCATACAAATGGGTATAATAGTTTTTTCTTTATTTCTTCTACATTTGTTGTGAATTTTACTTTCTCCTTTTTTATTTAGGTAAGTTGGTTCCTCCTTCCCTTCTCTTCGGTCTTATTGGCTAGTTGTTATTATATAACAATTATATAATTTTATATATAATATGTATATAATATTATAAAAACATAACATAACAAAATAACTATTTTGTTAGTCTTTCAAAAAGAGAGAACTATATTATCTTTTTCATAAGTTTTTTGGGACATGGTATGAAATAGTTAATACAGTACTGGACTTGGAATCTGGAAGACCTGGGTTCAAAGCCTGCTACTGACAATTACTAGCTGTGTGACCTGGGGCAAGTCACTAAACCTTCATGTGACTCAAGCAATTCCTTAGGATTTAAGTGTTAGGTCACAGATGGATTATAATCCACATTGGGAGAGGGGGTTTCCAAATCACAGGTTCTGCAGCTTCATTGACTAAATTACACTACTTTTATGTTAGTCTCCTTGTACCTTTCCTTGTCTCTGGGCCTTCTCCAGGGCTACCCTAGCTTCTCAAAATTCTGCTTTCAGCTGCTTTTCATGTGGATGGCTACTGTCTGTTTAGCAGACAAAAGTGGGATGGAAAGCTATAAATTAATTACAACAGAGAAATTCACAAAGCACAGTACAATATATTTCTTCCAGTATACTCTACAATAGAAAACTAGATTGTCTTATCCTGTTGGGGACTGCATATGTAGAGAAGACAAGGACCATTTTATGTCTTGATTCATGTGCTCTACCATACCATTTGCCTGGTAGTAATAAGCAGTGATCTGTAGGAATAACGTACTCCAAGCATTTTCTATAACCCTCATCAAAATGAGGCAATGAACTGGACTCCCCTACTGGACAATATCTGCATTGTTAGTCTGTTTAGTCTGTCAGAGAAGTAGGAGGAGAAGAACCAACTACGCACAGCATCCAGAGAGCACAGAGGAGCTGGCCCAGCAGGAGCAATGCAATGGCATCACCAAATGGCATCAGTGGACTGGAGATGACAGAGACACCAGTTACCTCTCCAACAGTTGAACACTCTTCCCACTGGTGTGTGTATATTTCAGAGAGTAAGCCCTGGGTTTATCTTAGAAATGTTTAATTAGTATTTTTCTTACTAAGACATTTTATTAAATGTTTTTTCTTTGAACTAATTGTTGGCATAGCGACTGGAGGAGCTTGGCACAAACATAAGAGAGAAGGGAATAGGTAAGGGCCATTTTATGAATGACTGGGTTGCTGTTTATAATATCAGGGGTAGGTTTTAGCTAAGGCCCTTAAAGAGGCCTAGGTAGGCTGGCTATACTCTAATTTGGAGTCATAGTTGGATGACCAATGAGAAGGAGGTAATCCAGGTAAACCTTCAATGCACGGGAAAGAGAGGAAATGAAACTGCATTCCAGTCAGCCTAGAATTGTACATTTATTTCATCAACTGCTCTAATTCCTTATCCTCCAGGGTATACTTGGTGATAGCCAACAGGATCTATAGTTACACCAGCTTCTCGCAGAATTGGTTCCTCCCTTCCCTAGTAATGTGGGACAGCTTGGTGTAAATGATGCAATGGTTGGAGGCAAACTTGGATATAAGAACATCTTATGGGTATAACTCTGAGAGTGACCTTCCTTGAATTTCTCATAGCAGTAACTGTTGGCCACCAGAAGTACCTACTTTATGAGGACAGGAGGAAGAGACACTGGCTCTTTTTGTCTCATATGAACTGGTCTTTAAAACTTAGTCCTTATTTGCTGGCCAGATTAAAAATATCCTTTCCATTGGTATACCTTAGCTTTTAAAATCTCTACTTCTCCATTATGAGAAAGCACTGAAGGCGGCAGTTAAAATGTAAATTAAATATATATCATTGTCAGAAATTAACATCTCAGCTCAAAGGAATCTATCTCTATATTAAAATGCTCAGGAGTGCCACTGAAGTCAGCTAACAGGTTTCTATGGGAAGGAGATTGTAAGGTCTGGAACATGAGTTTCTCCTTGGGTGATGGATGGGGATGCTCCAATGGGAAGATGAGGGATCAAGTAGCTGAGAGTCATAATGACTTAGGCAGGGGATTCTTGAGCTGTTTTGTCATATAACCTAGAACTCAACTTGACTGAAAATATAGCACATAAGCTATGAATAAGAATCCTAGTATTCGAACTTTTGGGATCATGGAATCCAACTCCTTCATTTTATGATGAGTAAACTGGGGACAAGTGAAAAGAAAGTCTGGGCATTTTATTTTCCTGCTGGTCTGACATTCTGCCAAGGTGGCATAGTGGAGAAAGGACCAACCTTTAAGTCAGGAAGACCTAAGCCCAAGTGCTGCCTTTGACCCAAACTAGCTGTACGATTATAGCCAAGACACTGAACCTCTCAGTGCCCCAAGCACTCTAACACTATGTTCAGGTGAGTTGACAACCTCCAATGGTAGAAAGAGTTTTCACACTGGGAGTTCTCTATGTTGATGAAGTATAAGGAATCCCCATCAACACCATCATGGTGTTGATCCTTTCTATACTTAGCTGGTCTGGACCTTGTATAATACACAATCCTTTTGTAGGTCCATAACTGAAACCTTTCCAGCTTGAGAGAACTTGGCAGAGATTATCCTTTATTTCTCTAGCTTTTGAGACTCAAGGTCATCTGAACCCCCTGATGAGGCCTCAGAAGAAGAGGGCATTAGAGAGTCTGGTCAATACATTCCAAAAATGCTTCTAAGAGTAAAACTTTGTCTACTTGACATGCAACAAAGAATGCAGAATAGTTCCATTTTCCAACTACTTTTGCTAACTTTTTTATTTGATCTTTATAATAATGTCATAGAGTCAGTAGGGAAGGTATTATTATGTTTAATCTATAGATGACTAAGACAAAGACAGAACCAGGTTAGGTGACTTGCCCAAAGTGCCATATTATATTACTGACAAAGCCACATTTAGAACCTTAGGATCATTTATAGACAAGGAGATGAGGCAACTTGCTCAAGGTCACACAGCTAGCAAGTGGCTGAGCTCTAGCCCCTATCATTGCATTCCAAATCCACTTCTCTTTCCCATGACACCACACTGTTTTCTGGATAACCGCTATTCCCTTGGGTACACAACTCCACTTTAAGTTAATGGGAGCTCTCTAGACAATAGAAGAAAACTGAGGAAAGGCAATAGCACCCAAAGTTCTAGCAAAATTTCATTTTATTTTGGATGAAATCCATTGAAAAATTACTTCCAACTCTTGACATTTCACAAATCATCTTCTAAGCCAAGAATTAGCCTTTTCTCAATTTGTTGCCTTGAGGTCAGAGTAACTGCTGAATTTAACATGAAAACTGCCAGCTGTGTTTTGCTAGACCAGATATTTCTTTTAAGCCTTTCTTTTTTCTTCAGTAGAAAAATTCACGATCCAAGCACCAGAAACTAGTCTATTCTACCCACATAAACAAGTTCCACTTAGGCAGAATGACTTCCAGTTGAACACTTACTAGCAAGAATTTGACATCTAGAATAAATGGTGAGATTTTCAGAATGGACAAGATGTTTCCTCAACATAATTTATCTGTTAATATCTGCAGATCACAACTACTGTTGCCTGCTCCTTAAGAAAAGAGCAGATGGCTTATAGGAAAAGAGCTTCAGATAGTAGACTTCCCCTTTACATCCCTAGATTTAACCAAACTCACGTACTGAGTTTTAGCATTTTAATGGATATGAACTTGCTAAAGTTCTTCAGTTCCGAGGCTAAGCCTAGCTCTGGTTGAGAAAATACTTTGGAAATCTTCGCATAACTTAGCAAATAGTGATCTGTGTTTGTTCTGGCTATACTTTTCCCTTACTCTAGACTTAGGGTCATGATCCAAGAAGAGATCTGTTTTCAACTGGAAATCCATTTGTGGAGAAGTTGGAATTCTAAAAAAGAGACACTGGCACATTTTTGAACTGAAGAAATGGCCTATTGAATGGCTGGTAAATAAGAAAAATGCATGCTTTGCTAATGCCGTAATGAAAAGCACACTATAATTTCCTCCTTTTGTAAAGAGACAGATGAAAGAGTTGGGCTAGATCATCTCTAAGGTCCCTTCCAGGCTCCAAATGAATGATCCCATGATTCTGAGGCATGATTAGAAAGGAACAAGACTGGGTATGTAAAAAACACACTTTGATGCACCACACATTCATGATTTTATCATGGGGGCACTCCCTTCACTGATGCTGACTGTGACTCCTCCATCCCATAGAAGGTAATTTTCTGAGTTGCTGTAGAAAAAAAAAGTTATCATCCACTCTTCCATGTTCGAAACCTTGGTGGCATTGTTGCCTCTTCCTTTTCTCTTACCTCTCATACCCAAACAATTACCAATTTGAATCCACCCAACATTGGGTGTATCCCAGTGGTCCATATTATGTCCTCTTTATGGCGGGACATGCAAGGACAAGTGTCACACAGGATAGGAAGGTATGAATGAGTAGTGATTTGAATCATTGATGAGAACCCTCAAATTAAGAATAGATCCATTTGAATATTCACTTTAAGCCAGTGGGCATTTCTGCTAACTAAAGGGAATTGAATCAGAATTGATCTAAAATTCTAGCAAAATTTTATTTTACTTTAGATGAATCCACACACAAAAGTATTATCTTCAACTACTGACATTTGTAAACTCACAAAACATTTTCTTAGCCAAGTTGTTGCCTTTTCTCAGTTCGTTGCCTTGAGGTCAGAATAAGTGCTAAATTTTAACTAAGGACTGTCAGCTGTGATTTGCTAAGCTGGAACTTAAAAACAAATCTTTCCCTTTCTTTAGAGGGTGACAATAGAAGGACCAGGTTTGTGTTGCTCCATGAACAAGGTTTGATTAGGCAGGTGGACTTTCAGTTGAATATCTACTTGCAGGAAATTAATATCTGAGATTCAGGCTAGGGGGTGATGGTGGTTCAGAATGATCAAACTATCCATCATTATGCCTGCATCACTGGATCACTTTTACTACTTAATGCTTTTTAATCTTCTATCCCAACTGACTTGTTTTACGGATAAGGGAAATGAGGCTCAGACATGACTTCCTTGCCCTAGAGAACAAATCAGGTTGCTCCATAAATGCTGGAGTAACTGTGGACACTACCCAATTTCCAGGCTGCTTCTGTGTGTCTTCTTTGCCACTTCCTAAGTTACAGGGTAGGAGAGAGGGAGAAGCAAGGGAAAGAATTAAATATTTGTATAGTTCCTACTATGTGCCATGCACTGTGCTAAACCCTTTACAAATATTATTTAATTTGATCTTCACAACAACCCTGAAAAGTAGGTGAATACCCCCATTTTACAGTTGAGGAAACTGAGACAATCAGAGGTTAAGTGATTTGTCCAGAGCCACACAGCTAGTAAGTGTTTGAGGTCAGATACGAACTCAGGTCTTCTTTCATGGCACCACTAACTGCCCTGCTTGAAGAGCTTAGGCCTCTCCAAATGCTACGTTGTCTCCAACTGCCCCAAAATGGTTTTAAACTTGTTCTAAATGAGCTCTTCCTTGATTATTTTTTAATTTGAATTTTCATTATTTTTATTTATTTTATTTTTAATTTATTTTGATTTTTATTTGTTTACTTTTTACTTATTTATTTTTAATTAATTAATTTTTTGTTTATTGTATTTTTATTTTTATTTACTTTTTAAATTTATTCTATTTTTGTTTATTTATTCTATTTTCATTTATTTTAATTTATGGGGGAAAAACAAGCATTTCCATACCATAACATAAAAAAGATGATTGCACATATAACTACAAATCTGTTATATACAACTTGCTATTCCTTTTAAATATATAGTAAAGTTATCATACAAATCATTAACATGTTCTTTGGTTTATAGCTTCCCATAAGTATACCTTGTCTACCCAATTAGACTTACAAGCACCCTGAAGGCAGGTCTACTTTTCCCCCTCATAGCACCTGCTACAATATTCAGCAGACAACAGGCACTAAATACTATTGAATGAAAGGAGGATACACAAGCATGTAGCTGTGTATATAACTCTGTTTCAAAGCCTCATGTGTTCATCAGTCATGTATTACTTCTATGTTAATAGATCAGTTTCATGAGTTCTTTTGGCTAGAAAAAAAAATCCATCTCTGTATGGCTAGACATGTGATAATAAACCTTTCCTGCCTGCACTAAGCTAGGCTGGTCTAACCCGATGGATACAGTTGTCACATGCTATCCCAACACTTGATATTTTCCTAGATTTGTAGTATCTTCTAGAGTTGGTGCTCTGCTGGAATTGCCTTTGAGAAGCCAAGGTCACTTCCATGGCATAATGAGGAAGTTGAGAGGGACATTATGTCAAATACAAGCCTGGAAAAATAACGAAGAGCCAGTCCTTTTCCTCCAAGTCAAAGTCTTCCCTAGTGTTGACAGCCAAAACTTTTTTTTTAATAAACACACCCTTGAGTTCAGAGTTGTAAGTCAAACTGTATGACGTGTTTTATGAGGAAACAGCTGTATTGAAATAAAATTGCCCTGTTGCCCCAGGTTTCAGTATTGTTGAGGAAGTGCAACTGGGTTGTAAATTAAAACTGAATTTTTCCAATAATTATGGAAGTTCAGGAGAGACAAAAAGAATGGGAATTATTTCCATGGAATATTCTCCTGAAGAAATTGTATTATAGGCCATCAAAACATCATTTCACACACTCATAAGGCTTTTATATTCCATATCATCTTAAACTAATAATTGAGGACAATTATGAATAATGCAATCTGTTACAATGACAATTTCTATATGACAAAAATATTTTTAATTGCAGGAAGTGGTTGGTTCATTTATTCCAAGTAATACATTATGCAACACAATATAAAAGATCTTGAGAATGTCCTTATAGTTAGGCATAAATTGATATAACCTATATTTAAAATTATATTATGCTTAATATATTCTGATTCATTAGGCTTATATTTTTTATATATACCTGCTATGAATTACTAGCATATGACCGGAAAATTAGGGGTCAAATCCCTTTTGTTCCCTTCTTACTCCCTCATAGGGAAAGAGACTATTGGATTCTTTTTTTGTTTTGTTTTGTTTTTAGCTAGGCAATGGAGTTAAGTGATTTACCCAGGGTCACACAGCTAGTAAGTGTCAAGTGTCTGAAGTCAGATTTGAACTCAGGTCCTCCTGACTCCAGGGCTGGTGCTCTATCCATTGTACCACGTAGCTGCCCATGCCTATTGGATTTCATATAGAAGAATACATGCACACAAAGGAGATAAGCAAGGTATCAGATCTGAACTTGTAATCTGGAAAATAATACTAATGAAAAATAATAAAATGCATTGTTATATTCTGTAACATCTCAGGTTTTATAACCATTCTCACAGCCATCCTGTGAAGAAATATCCCCACTACATAGATGGAGAAATGGAGGTTCAAAGTGGGTAAGTGACTTGACTTAGGGTCACATAGGTGGTAAGGGGTAGGGCTGGGATTCCAACTCAGACTTCCTGCCTGTTGCCTTCTTTCCACTAAAACACATTGTTTTCCAAGTGGGAGAGAGGGGAATAAGAATAAAAAAGAAAAAAAGTATTGACATGCATATAGCACCTTATGGTTTATGAAGCACTCTACATATTAATTTTGATGATCATAAAAATTCCAGGAAACAATCTAGGTATGACTATCCTTATTTTACAGATGGAGAAACTGAGGCTCAGAGAGAGGGAGTGATTTGCTCAAGGTCACATAGCTATTAATTAGCAGGAACAGGATTCAAATCCAGCTTTTCTGTTTCAATTCTGATTTGCCAGAATAAACACGTATCCCTTGAGAAGATGAATCTGGAATTTAAAACACTTTTCTACAACAGGGATTTTAAAAAAGAGAGGAAATACTCTAGTCCTTAGCCAGTGCAACATGCTGTACATTGTAGCTACTTAATAAATGTCTCTGTAGGGGAACCCATGTCCAACCATGAGGCTATCTCCATAATGATATTTCCATACTATACATCTGTACATTTTCAAGCATTTTCAGAGATCCAGAAAACAGACTGAATATTTCAGAGATCAGACTTATGTTTGGTAATATGTACAGGCGAAGGCAGCAAGACAGTTTAATTCAGAGTGCATGTAAAGAAACCATTACATATCTGCTCAAAAATTGTTCTATTTTAAAATGTTCAGAAAGAAAAAGGGAACATCCCTTTAAGAAGGAGTCTGTCTAACAAAATAGAAAAATGTTGGACATCTGAAGAAGTTAGTGAAGAAATCAAATGTAGGTAGTTACAGCTAGACAGGAACATTTAAGGCAGCTGGTGGTACAATGGATAGAGTGCAGGTCTGGAGTCAGGAAGATCTAAGTTCAGATTTAGCCTCAGACACTAGCTGTGTATCCCCGGGCAAGTCTCTTAACTTGTGATTCCCTCAATTTCCTGAATTGTAAAAGGAGGATAATAGCACCTACCTCCCAGGGATGTTGTGAGGACCAAATGAGATCATATTTGTTGAAAGAGTTTAGTACAAGGGCTGGCACATGACGGGCACTATGCAAATGCTTATGTCCTTCCCTTTCCCCTTCCCAAGGAAGAAGCAATTTGGTAGAGGAGAAAGGCTCTTGTAGTGGGAAAAGGGATAGCTTGTTTCAAAAATATTTCAATGAGTTTCTAACCTGCTTAACATATTTTCTGAGAACACGTTTCAATCATTATCATAGTAATGATACCTGATGATGAGCATTTTTACAAAATGCACTCTGTAATTTTTGCAAAGAAGATGCAAGGGAGAATATTGATCACTCCTAGTTTAGGGGGAGAAGTTTTGGATGGTGGATGGGATAGAGGAGATGGTGCTCACTCCACAATGCCTCCTTCTATTATTTAAGTCTGATGGAGTATATCCAGTTCCTTGGGTGAAGCATTCCACAGAAAGGAAGAGAACCTGGATGGATCTTTTGCTTCCAAAAAAATCCCTAGTAGATGTTAACTAACTCCTAACCCTTCTACAATGAGCCAGACCCTGCCCCATGTTTAAAAGAGTTGTGATTTCTACTCAAGAATTTGGAAGCATTCAAATCTGAAGTTGATAAATGCACTTAGAATGCCAACTACAAACTGAAGTCATCATTTGCTTGCCCTTCACCATTTGATAAATTGAATTAATTACATTAACATACTCAAAGACAAATACTCACAAACTACTAAAAAATATTTTCATTGTTTTGGGTTCCAAGAGATAACAAAAAAAGTCATAGACTGGCATAGTAGGTTCTACTGCCAGCTACATTATTAATTACCTATGTAACATAAGATGCATAAAAAGTTTTTAGAGCTAGAAAGAACCTTAGAGATCACTCCATTATTTTATTAACAATCCCCCCCCCAAAAAAAAAACCTGATGTACTGATCCCTAATCACCTAGTGGCTGCTGTAGGTACCTCTCAATGATGGGCTCTGTGGCTGATCAGTAAGTCCTCCCTTCAGACTTTCTATTTTTCAGTGGGAAAGAATCAGTAGCATATGATGAGTAGGCCTGGTTGGTTCACAATCATATTCACATGTTCTCCAAACCAACCTATCTTCTGAACTTCTCTATTTCCATTGAGGGCACCAACAACCTTCGAGTTTCCCAGATTCTGAATGTCTTCATCATCCTTGACTCTTCGTTCAGTTGAAAATGGTCTCATCTGTCATTGAAGATCTCTTAATTGCCAAATGCAATGACTTTTTCTCAATCCTCCTTCCTCTTAATCCCACTGCAGCATTTGACACAATATTAACCACCCTCCCCTCCTGGATTCTTATTCCACCTTTTCTGAGGTGCCTTGCTTGGTTCTCTTGAGAAGTTCCTTCTCAGTCTCCTTTGTGGGACCATCATCTATATCATATCCTCTAGCTCTGAGTTTACCCCAATGCTCCATCTAGACCTTCTCTCTCTCTATGCTCTCACCTGGTAACTTCATTGGTTTCTATGGGTTTAGTTATTTTATTCAGATGATTACTAGGTCTATATATCCATCCCTAAACTCTCTTCTAAACTCTAGTCCTATATCACAAAGGGCCCATTGAACCTTTCTAATTTAATGCCCTGTAGGTATCTCAATTGCAATCTGTCTTAAGCAGAATTTACTATCCCTTCCTGAAAATCCACCCCTCTTCTGAACGGCTCTATTTCTATGGAAGGCACCATCATCCTTCCAGTCATCTAGGTTTACAATTTTGGTGTTGTCTATGACACCTCAATTTCTTCACCCTACATATTCAATAAGATGCCAATTCTTGTCATGTTTTTCTCCATCTCTCTCACATTTATGCTTTTCTCTCTTATCATACAGCTACTATCTTAATTCAGATGCTCATCACTTCTTGGTTGGACTATTGTGATAAAATCCTAATTGGTTTCCTGGCCTCAAGTCATTAATCTCTCTGATCCATCCCCCACACCGCTGCCAAAGTGATTTCTCCAAATTTTTTCTGACCATACCATTCCTCTACACAATAAACTCTGATGGTCCTGTACTGACTCTAAAATCAAATATTACTTTATCTTTATCTGACCCTTTTAAAATGTCTATTTGGTATAAGTTTTATAATATACAAAATTATTAATGCCATTTTATTAGTATATAATTTATAAATAAACAAATATATCAGGGGCATGTGCTCAATTTTTTTAACTGATGGAACATGAAATTTAAAAAATTCTAGTATATATAAAGCGTATGCCACACTGAGAATTTTTTGGCTAGGAGAAACACATTTCATCTGAGAGCTGAAATAGAGAAATAGGCGTATTTTCAGAAGCCTGCATACATCAGCTTAACAGCTAGGCTTTCAAGTATATTCAGAAACAGCTAACTAACTAACTCATTTTTCAGTATCACCTTTCAAGAGTCTCAATATTTTTACCTTCCATGATCCCTTTGGCTGAAAGTGGATACTCCTTCTCATTATTCTTAGAGCATTTGGCCTGGCTTTATATCATACTTGTATATTTGTATGCCATGTTTCTTCTATTAGACTGTAAGGTCCATGAGGGGAGGGACTGTTGGCTCTGTCATATTTGTATCTCAGTGCTAAGCATACAGAGCTTGTGTATACAGTAAGGCTTTCAATAAATGTTTATTGAATGAAATTATGCAATGAAATGAAGAAACTTAAACTTCTATAAGATCCAGCCCACTAGATTAAACACATCTTGATATTGGTAGGTCTCTGGCTCAAATTAAACCATAAGCAGAGAAATAGTATGATGTTACATGAAATGAACTGTTGACTCCCGAACTCCTGAGAATTTCTTCTGGAGGCCTTTAATGACAGGTTCTTATCTGTCAGTGTTTAGGTATGGGGAGAAAATAATGTATTCTTTTCACACAAAATTCTAATGGAAACTGAGAAGTGGCCGTGTGACTTACTAAGTGTGACGGAGTCATTGATCTTGAAGCTGCAGAGTACTCTGTCCACATTGCGGGCATGACGAAATCCATTTCCTCTCACCACCACTTGAAATGATTCTGAAATGAAGATCATTAATGTTAAGATGAATTACTGAATTTCAGAAGAATTAAGCTCCATTTGGCATCTTGCCTTGAGATGCATCAAAGTATGCCAAATTTTTCTTACATTTATTCTGTAATTTTGCCAAAATAGTTAAAAGTTATTTTGAGTTAAAAAACAAATACTATAATTCCTCTGAGTGACCTTTAATCTTTCACATAGCTAAGCAATGTATGGTGTGGCAAAATGTTGCACTTGGAATCAGGAAGACCTGGCTTTAAATCCTGCCCCTGACACTTTTTTATGTGACCTCAATGGTGAAGTCACTTACCTCTCACCCTGAGGTAATCTATTAACTAAGCTTTCAATAGATTACCATTATTGTAGGAACTGGCTTTGCTCTCCTACTAAGCCAGACTGCAAAGTTGGAAAGCATCCTAAGCCCTGACTACAGAGTTAGCAATAAATCACCAGGACTACAGAGTAGTAGAAATTTAACAATGTAGAAAATAAAGTTATAAAATGATAAGAGGAGTAGAAACCCTTTGCTAATTAGAATTTTGCATGGCTAGAAGAATATTTAAGACATATAGCCTGATGCTCTCTTCTGTAACCCACACGAGCCCATGATTCTGGAAGTAATGGAGTCATTTACCAGTATACTCCTGTTCCACCACTTGAAGTATTTCTCTTCACCCTCACCTGCCCAAGATCAACCAATGGCCTGTTCCATTGATTGATCAGCAAGATATACAAAAAGTATCTGACGTTGGAAAGCAGCAGCTTTACAAATGCCCAGTGGATCATAATAGATCGGGGGCCTAGCCAGTGATCCTAGTGAGTGAAGTTCCACAAGATGATTCCAAGAAGAAAGGAGCCCATTGCAAACACGGGAAATAATAAGTAGCCTCTGGAATTTTGGAGCCAGAAATTTCCTGAAAGAGGGACATGATACACAACCTTTGTGAGAAAAATCTGGGCATGTTACTGGGTCCTAGTTACCATAGGAAAGTTGACTCAGGGAGAAAATGGAAAGGTCTTTGAGGAAAGGTAGTTTAGTAATTCTCTAACCTGAAATCTCTCTTGGGATAGATCATACAAGACAACTCCAAAAAGGCGGGACATGTCCAAAAGTCCTCCACAGTAAAGCGGAAGTGGTACATTTAAGAGAGGTCTGGGCTAGGTCCCATTGGGATAAGTATACTATAGGAGAAGATGGTGAATGTCCCCAAGAGTTGGGTCCTTGTGGAAGCTGTAAGACCCCTGGCCCTTCCAGCTTACATTGACCAACTGATAAATTTTCAAGGTGAGCATTTATACCTTAGAAGCTGACACACTACAAATCAGGGCTTGATTTGTAATTATGTAGACCTGAAAAAATGTTAATAATGAAAGTTAAACTTAACAGTGTATTGTGTGTATGGTTTTTTTTCAGAGAGCTTGTTGTTAAACATTCACCAGACCACCCCTCTTCCGCCATTTGAAAAGCTAAATCCCTGTAAAACCAACAATGGGCCTGGTTCACCAACAAATCAGCAAGGTATGAAAAATACATGGCATTGTAAAGCAGCAGCTTTACAGACCTTTACCAGAGAAACTAGAATAGAACAGGAACCTAACTAGTCATCAAAGAGGGTAGAATTCCATGAGATTTGGCTGGTCTGTCAATATGCCCTCCAACGTCAGGATAAGCAGATAATAATATGCACAAACTCATGAGATGTGGTTAAGGAACTCTGAGTGGTTTGGAGACATTAAAGATCTGTGGCTGAACTATCAAGAGGTCACCAGTATTTGGCAAGGATCACTGGCAGAACTTAGAAGTGTCAGCCAAGAGAATTCCTGTCAGAGTGGACTATGTTAGCCTCTACTGCTCAGAAGAGACACCATTGGCAAAGGAAAACATGAGAGCAAATGGTTTTGCCATGTTGTTAACAGTTTCAAAGTGGCTCCATATTCACTCAGGTCACAGAAGATAGGATATCATTCTCTACATGGGTGACCCCATGAACACCCTGACTCAAGACAAAGCCATCAGCCATTGCTGCCTGTCCTCAATGCCAAGCAGTAGAATCATGCCTTAAAAAGCAGTATTGCCAAATACGCAAGGGATCTCAGGCCATGTGAGATTGGCAGGTAGACTACAATGGTCCCCTAACAAGAGGTGTGGGAAGTGATGTGCCCAATAATTGTGGATACCTACTCCAGGTACAGATTCATGACCCTATATAAGATAGCTACAGCAGATACCATTATTGCTACCCTTATTAATCACATTCTACTCCCATGTAGACAAATAAGCCCAATATCCTCAGACCAAGGGACACCTCCAATGATAAATATGTGTTGGATTAGGCAAAGCCTCACCATAGAACCCGAAATATAATCTTCCATATCACCACCAAGTCACTGAGAAAGTTTAAAGATGGAATAGACTTTTAAAATATCTTTGATTACTTTGATTACTTTCCCCTCAAACTCCTGAAATGGACTGACCGTCTTACTGTGGCAGTGACCATTCTAACACATCTCTAATTCTCCAAAGCATTGATCTTTGGGTTTATCAAACACGAGATTACCATGGTCATTTATGACTGCACATTGTGCGCCTCATCTGTTTCACTCATACAGCACTCTATTTCTTAGTCAGTACCAGATTGCTATTAGCCAGTACCAGATTGTTTGGATAATTACTGCTTTGTAATACAGTTTGACATCTGGTGTTGCTAGGTATTTCCTTCACATGCTTTTTTTTTTAAAATTGATTCTCTTGATATGCTTGATCTTTTGTTCTCCCAGGTGAATTTTGTTAATATTTTTTCAAGCTCTATGAAAATTTTTTTGGTAGTTTGATTGATGTGGCACTAAAAGAGAAAACTAATTTAGGTAGAATTGTTATTTTTATTATATTGGCTCAACCTACCCATGAACCATTAATATTTCTACAATTACTTATATCTGACTTTATTTGTGTGAAAAGTATGTTCATATTGCTCCTGGCTTCGTCCTGGTAGGTAGATTCCCAAGTACTTTATATCGTTGCAGTTAATTTAAATGTAATTACTCTTTCTATCTCTTCCTGTTGGACCTTGTTGGTAATATATACAAATGCTGATGGTTTATATGGGTTTCTTTTACATCCTGCAACTTTACTGAAGTTGTTAATGATTTCAACTAGTTTTTTAGTTGATTCTCTAGAATTCTTTAGGTATAGCATCATATTGTCTGCAAAGAATGATGGTTTTCTTTCCTCATTGCCTGTTCTAATTCTTTTCATTTCCTTTCTTTTCATATTGCTATAGCTAGCATTTCTAGTACACTGTTGAATAATAGTGGTGATAATGAACATCCTTGCTTTACCCGTGATCATATTAGGAAGGCCTCTAACTTATTCACATGACAGATAAGGTTTGCTGATGGCTTTAGATAGAAACTACTTATCATTTTAAGGGAAGCTCCATTTTTTCCTATTTCTTCTATTGTTTTTCATAGGAATAAGTTTTGTATTTTGTCAAAAGCTTTTTTGTGCATCTATTGGAATAATAATATGGTTTTTTGTTGTTTTGTTATTGATATGGCCAATTGTGTGATAGTTTTCCTAGTATTGAACCAGCCTTGCGTTCCTGGTACAGATCCCACCTGATCATTGTATGATCTTTGCGATATATTGCTGCATTCTCCTTGCTAAAATTTTATTTAAAATTTTTGCATCTATATTCATTAGGGAAATTGTTCTATAGTTTTCTTTCTGTGTTTTTGTTCTTCCTGGTTTAAGTATCAGCATCATATTTGTGTCATAAAAAATTTTTTGCAGGACTCCTTCTTTGCTTATTTTTTTCCAAATAGTGTTTTTGAATTAATTGTTTTTTAAATGTTTGGTAGAGTTCATTTGTGAATTAATTTGGTCCTGGAGATTTTTTTTGAAGGAGCTCATTTATGGCTTGTCAACTTCTTTTTCCAAGATGGGGTTATTTAAGTATTCTATTTTGTCTTTTGTTAATCTGGGCAATTTATCTTTTTTTGTAAATATTCATCCATTTCACTTAGACTGTCAGATTTATTGGCATATAATTGATCAAAATATCTCCTAATGATTACTTTAATTTCATCTTCATTTGTGGTGAATTCACCCTTTTCTTTTTTAATATTAGTCATTTGGTTTTCTTCTTCCTTTTTAAAAATCAAATTAACTAATGGTTTATCGTTTTGTTTTGTTTTTTTTCTTCATAAAACCAACTCCTAGATTTATTTATTAGCTCAATGGTTTTCTCACTTTCAATTTCATTATCTCTCCTTTGACTTTTTCAGGATTTTCAATTTTGTGTTTATTTTTAATTTATTTCTTTTCTGTTTTTTTTAATTGCATACCCAATTCATTAATTTGCACTTTCTCTATTTTATTGATGTAAACATTCAAAGATAAATTTCCATTAAGTACTGCTTTGGCTATATCCCATAAATTTTGGTATGCTGTCTCATTGTTATTCTCTTGAATGGAATTATTGATTCTTTCTGCGATTTGTTCTTTGACCCACTTGTTCTTTAGAATTAGACTATTTAGTTTCCAGTTAGTTTTTATTCTATATTTCCACAGCCCTTTAATGAATGTAATTTTTATTGTATTGTGGTCTGAAAAGGATGTGTTTAATATTTCTGGTCTTCTGCATTTGGTGAGGCTTTCATGCCCTAATTTGTGATCAACTTTTGTGAAGTTGTCATGTACAATTGAGAAAAACATATACACCTTTTTATTACCATTCAGTTTTTTCTAGAGGTCCATCATATCTAACTTTTCTAAAATTCTGTTCTCCTTTATTTCCTTCTTGTTTATTTTAAAGTTAGATTTATCTAGTTCTGAGAGGGGACTAGTTGAGATCTCCCAGTAGTATAATTTTTTTCTCTATTTCCTTCTGTAACTCAATTAACTTTTCCTTTAAGAATTTGGATGCTATGTCATTTGCTGCATATATGTTAGGTATTGTTATTACTTCATCGTCTGTGGTACCTTTTAGCAAAATGTAGTTTCCCTGCTTATCTCTTTTAATTAGTTCTATTTTTGCTTTTGCTTTGTCTGAGATCATGATTGCTACCCTTAATTTTCTTTTTTTTACCTCAGCTGAAGTATAATAGATTCTGACCCAGCCCCTTATTTCTACTCTAAGTATGTCTCTCATTCAAGTGTGTGTGTGTGTGTGTGTGTGTGTGAACAATATATTGTTGATTTTTGGTTTTTAATCCATTCTGCTGTCTGCTTCCATTTCATAGGTGAGTCTATCGCATTCACATTCACAATTATGATAACTAACTGTATATTTTCCTCTATCTTATTTTCCCCTGTTTATCATTCTCTCCCTCTCTCTCTCTCTCTCTTTCTCTCTCTCTCTCTCTCCTCTGTTCCTTTTCAAAAATCTGTTCTGCTTCTGACCACTGCCTCCCTCAGTCTGTCCTCGTTTCTATCAGTTCCCCACCCCCTTCTTAGCCCCTTCCCATCCCATTTCCCTGGAGGGTAAGATGAATTTCTATACCCAACTGAGCATGTATGCTATTCTCTCTTTGAGTCAATTATGATGAGAGTAAGATTCTAATGTTGCTCTCTCTCACACCATTTTCCCCACCACTGTAGAAGCTCTTCCATCTATGCCTCTTTTATGTGAGGTAATTTTCCCTGTTCTCCCTCTCCCTTTCCCCTTTCCCCAGTTGTCCTTCTTTCTTTCTTTTTTTTTTTTTAAGTTGGGCAATGGGGGTTAAGTGATTTGCCCAGGGTCACACAGCTAGTAAGTGTTATGTGTCTGAGGCTGGATTTGAGCTCAGGTCCCCTGAATCCAGGGCTGGTGCTTTATCCACTGTGCAACCTAGCTGTCCCCCATCCTTCTTTCTTACCCCTTAATTTTATTTTTTTAAAATCATCCCATCATAGTCAATTCACACCCACGTCTTCTAACTGTCTTAATAATGATAAAGTTTTCAGGAGTTACAAGTATGATATTCCATGTAGGAATGTAAACAGCTTAACCTTATTGAGTCTCTTATGATTTCTCTTTCAAGTTTACCTTTTATGCTTCTCTTGAGTCTTGTACTTTAATGCTGAATTTTCTATTCAGCTCTTCTCTTTTCATCAAGAATGCTTGGAAGTCTTCTATTTCATTAAATATCCATTTTTTACCCCAAAGGCTTATACTCAGTTTTACTAGGTTGGTTATTCTTTGTTGCAATCCTAGCTCCTTCACCTTCCAGAATATCATATTCCAAGCCTTATTATCCTTTAAAGTGAAAGCTCCTAAATCTTATGTGATCCTGACTATGGCTCCACTATATTTGAATTGGTTCTGGCTACTTGCAATATTTTCTCCTTGGCTTGGGAGCTCTGCAGTTTGGCTATAATATTCCTAGGAGTTTTCATTTTGTTACCTCTTTCACGAGGTGCTTCTTTCCATTTCTCTCTTACCCTTTGGTTTTAGTAAAGGGGTGGGGAACCTATGGCCTCAAGGCCATGTGTGTCCTTCTAGATCCTTCGGTGTGGCCTTTTGGCTGAGACTAAGTTTTACAGAACAAATCCTTTTATCAAGGGGATTTACTCTGTGAAGTTTGGATTCAGTGGAAGGACCACACTTGAGGACATAGAAGGCCACAGTTTCCCCACCCCTGTTCTAGGATATCAGGGCATTTTTCCTATAATTTCTTGAAATTTTATGTCTAGACCCCCCCTTTTTTTAAATCATGACCTTCACGGAGTCTAACAATTCTTAAATTATCTCTCTTCAATCTGTTTTCTAGGTCAGTTGTTTTTCCAATGAGATACTTCACATTTTTCCTGTTTTTTTATTCTTTGACTTTGTTTCATTGTTTCTTGATGTCTCATAGAGTCATTAGTTTCCAATTGTTCAGCCCCCTATTATTCTTACCCCTTAATTTAATTCAGTAGATTTGGGATCTATAAAATTACTCCGTCACATGAAGTGGTTAGAACATTATTCCTAGGGGTGGATAAGTTGAAATAGGGTATAGTTAACATATCATCATTGTTTAGAAGTTGCAAGTCTTATACCTGGAGCAATTGGTAGCTTTCAAGCTAAGACTGACACTATGACCCACACTGGCTTCCAGAATTGATAGGTACTAGAGAAAATGCTAGCCTCCCAGGGAAGGATTTGTACCTTAACCAATGAAATATGTTGCTTCCATAGTAACCACAGTAAGGAAATCAAACCTACAGTGCACAAAACATAAGACAAGTCAACCTTCCTCTATTCAGCAGCCATGGCAAAGATCTGAGACTGATTTCCATTCATATAGCAGGTAAAGTCACATAATAAGGTTAGTGAGGTGATTTAGACCTATTGGCGAGTTTATCTTTCAAACTTCACCATTATAGAGACTTTAGTGCCTAAAACCATGGTCACTGATGTATTTTTTTGTGCCTTAAGTTAGGAACACAACACTGTAACTAGGGCTATATTATAATAGCAACTGGTCTGAGAAATGGCAACCCACAGGCAAGATCAAGGGTGGATCATGGAATATTGGCCAATGGCTTCCTATAGCTTACAGAGATGGAAAGTGTTATAAAATCCTGACTGCACAATTAGGAAGTATCATAGTGGCTGTGGAACATAAACATTTTACTACGTAGAAAATCAATTTTCTAAGAAAACATGATGAGAAGGGGTAAAGTCCCTAGGACATTTAGCAGGCAACCTTGTCAGGCTGAAAGGAGACTTAAGAGACATAGCTTGATTGCCTTTGGGTTATTGTTTGGCCCCTTTTGTTTGTGTCCTTCAGCTGACGTGGTACTCAAAACCTTAGGGCTAATCAAAGCCATTGAAAGGCAGGAGTAGCGTCTCTCCTAACTTCGTAAGACCTTCACTGTGCAGATTATTACCGAAGGACCAAAAGCTACATCTCTATGAGGAGCTACTAAAGCATGAGGAGCTGAGTCTAATGTTCATCACATCTCTTTGATTGCTAACGTCCCAATATCATTTAACCATCTCAGTAAAAGTATAATTAGCATAACTGTAATTATAAAATTCCTGCCGAATCCTGAACCCAAGGACCTAAAGGGCTAATCAAGTGGGTAAGTCAAAAGGCAACAAGGTCAATACACTCACAGTACAGCAAAGGAAACCTTGGCCTAGGCACTTGCCCAAAGTCAGACTGATAAAGCCAGAACCTAAATCCAAATCTTTTGACCAGTCCAAAGTGATGACTCTTTAGCCACAGTTAATTATATGCTATCTTGTATTATTCTTAATACATAGCACCTGATACCATACTAGATGTCAAGTAGATAGTCAATATGTACATTTATTTGACTTATCCATCACCATAATGAACCATCTAAGCAGTACTATCTCTATGGCAAGATATTTCTAATGAGCAAACATGGGTACCCAGTCTCCTGCTTACGTAGCTTTTCTAAGGTTCACTCCCCCTTTTTGCTTTCCGCACTGCAGTAAAGACAAACTTTATACTTCCAGAATTAAAAGTATAAATAGAATAAATAATATTTAAATTATTTTATATTATAGCTTAAATACATTAGTATATATTTACATAAATATAAAATAAATATATTTATATTAAACACTTTTCATATTATATTATAAATATTACAAATAAAATTTATACTTCTCATAAAATGAGAAATTACTTTCTACTCTAGCAAATTTTGACAGGGCAATAATTATTTCTATGAATAGACGTTATCTATAATTACTGAATTTGCTAAGTAATTGCTCCCAGTTTAGAGTAATTTCCTTTCAACTGCCCTTTGAATTTAAAGCTTCATTGTGGGTTGAAGCATTTCCTACTTGTCTGAGGAAAATGAGTTTTACTTTCAAAAGTGTGGCTATCGGGGGCAGCTAGGTGGCACAGTGGATAGAGCACCGGCCTTGAAATCAGGAGGACCTAAGTTCAAATCTGGCCTCAGACCAAACACTTGACACTTACTAGCTGTGTGACCCTGGGCAAGTCACTTAACCCCAATTGCCTAAAAAAAAAAAGTGTGGCTATATTGCAATTCCCAAGTCACTCACTGCTTCATTCAGTGTTACGACAGTCATAAGGCATAATACTAGAGATCATGGGATTTAGAACTAGTAGCAGCAATCTAAGGAGATCATTGAACCCCTCTTGCTCATCTTACTTAAGAGGCCAGAGAGATTAAGTCATTTATCTAAGGTGACACGGGTAATAAATAACAAAAATAGAGATTCTAATCCAGAACCTCTGATTCCACTAGGGCATACTTCCTCTCATATGTTTGTTGAAACAATGAATGAGGGAATGAAGAATAAAATCCTTCTTGAGCTAACAAATAATCATTCTTCATAACAGGACTGGAAACAGGATCTCAGTTACTGCATTTACTAATTGGTGTTTCTGTGTGGAGATACTAGCTAAAGCTTTCTGGCAACATATGGCCAGTCAATTCCCTACATTTACTTTTTTTTTTTTCCAGTTTCATTACTTACACGAAAATTAGGCTTTTGAGAGTGTACGGCTTGGTATACTGAAAAAAAGCTGACTTCTCAAAAACCTCGGTTCTAATCCTAACTCAGTTGTGAGTCTTTGGGCAATTAACAACCTTTCTGGATCTGTCTCCTCAACTTTGCATAGTGGTTGGGATAGGATGATCTCTAAGTGCCTTTGCAGCTCTGAAAAAACAAACAAACCGGTTTTATTCTCTTGTGGCAAATGTTAGGACTTTATGGGATAGTCCTTGGGTAAATTAAAGTTTTTTGAAAAAAAGCCAATATAATTACCTCTATTTTTGCCCCATGTTATTGTTGTTTAGTCATTTCAGTCATGTCTGATTCTTCATGACCCCATTTGGGGTTTTCTTGTCAAAGATACTGGAATAGTTGGCCATTTCCTTCTCAAGCTCATTTTACAGATGAGAAGCTGAGGCAAACAGGGTTAAGAGACTTAGAGTCATACAGCTAGTAAGTGTCTGAGGCCAGATTTGAATTCAGGAAGATGAGTCTTCCTCACTCTAGGCCCAGGCTCTATCCATTGTGCCACCTCCCTGGGTAAATTTAAGCTTTTTGAAAATAAGCTGATATAACTACCTTTATTTTTGCCTCTAGTTGTGGCAAAAGTGGAAATCTGGTTTGACAAATAAAGCAAAACTTTTGTGGTAGTAAAAAGACTGGAAAGAAAAGGGGTGCCTATGAATTGGGGAAATGACTGAATAAATATGAATATGACTAAATATGACTGTACCGTAAGAGAACAGATATGAGCAATTCAGAGAACCATGGGAAAACTTGTATGAACTTATAGAGGTGAGAAAAAAAAACCCACAACTAGTAGACCAACATATAGAATGACTGAAATTAAGTATATAGAACAAAAAGGCAGGTTAACCTGATGTTACATTCTGTCAGATCTTTGCAACAAGGGAGAGTCAGGGTGTGGACAGTAGGTGGGACATATCAGTGTAACAGGAAAATGTCTATGGTATATAAAAACAACAGGCATTCTACAAAACCTTTCAACATAATGCAAAAAAGCAAGAGCTTAGCTACATTCTTTCTCTTCAAACTGATGAGGAATTAGAGTCAACAAACTAGGCAGTGTCCTATGTACCAGTTCTGGGATTTAAACTCTGGGTCCTCTAACTCCGAGTTGTTGGGGTTATTTTTTCCAAACCAACCTCACAAATTTCCACATTATTTCCACATATGTCTACTTAGTTAAAATAGGCATAATATGTTTTGATCTCCATTTTGAATACCAGAGATACGCAATAGCCACAGTCGGAATAAGAACTAGTTTCTGTTGCTAAGCTTGCAATCTACCTTTTAAAATTCAGATTGCATGTGTCGTTTTTGCTGATTCAAAGATTCTTTTCCCCACTGCTCTGTGATCAGACCATTTATCTCATTTCCCCAAAGACCACGGCACTAGACTGTGAGGAGAACACATTCATCTTGGAATTCAGGCTGAGCTCCAAACCCTATTCAATAACATCATGTTCCAGCCTTATCAGATCAACTGCAGAATATCCTATAAAGTAGGCTACTCTTCTGTTGGCTGTGTCTTGTCTTAGTGACTTCTGGAGGATAGAGCATAGAATCCTGTTATGTGGAAACTATAGAAAATCTTAAATTCCTGGATCAGAAAATGTTTGTACAAATACTGCATTATAAGACACATGAAGGCAGAAGCAGAAGTCCTTCCTCAGTATGCTCTGGTGTTAACAAACGTATCTGGGGGTTTCAAGCAGACCAAAATATAAGCATCTGTTTTGGCAGCCCTGATCGTATTTCAGGAACTTATATTAATACTGAAATTGAGTGATAGACAAGTAAAAATGGGGCAAAGGAGTCAAATTTATTTGGCATCAGTTGATAGAAAACTGACCTTAAAGCTAAGAAGACCTGCATTCAAACTCTTCCTCTGATGTACTGGCTATATTATCCTGGGCAAGTCACTTTCCCTTTCAATACTCTAGGCAGCTCTCCACCTAAGACTGTAACTTGCAGACAAGGTGCTGACTTGAATTTGTAGATGGACTTTCCTCATATGGGAGGAACCAATAAAATGACAGATCTAGTACCTGAACATTGATAAGGGTGCCAAGCTATCTTTCCAAATATACACAGAAAGAAAGTCCTGTCTTGATGTTTACTTATTTCTAATACAGCAAGTAGAGAATGGGGGCAGAGGATGGAGGGAGGGAAGGAGGGGGAAGAAGAGAAAGAGAGAGAGAGAGAGAGAGAGAGAGAGAGAGAGAGAGAGAGAGAGAGAGAATGAATGTTGGGTTCAAATATTGAGTAAGCTCTTTGAGGACAGGGATTGTCTTTTGCCTCTTTTTCTATCCTGAGTGTTTAACACAATGCCTTGCACATAGTAGGCACTTAGTAAATATTTATTGATTGATTATTGGTTGATTGAAATATCTGAAAACTGGAAGGAAGGTACCACTGAGATCATCTAACCTAACCATTGTCTGGAGTAGGAATCCTCTCTATAGGATCTCTGATAAATTATCATCCTAATCTATAAGAAGACCTTATCCTATATATGTGTGTGTATATACACACACAAATATATGCACACATATATTCATATGTATTCATATGTATATGATAAATTGGGACTAGTCTCCGAGGAAAGGCTCTAAGATTAAGGAGGAGCGGGAAAGGTTCCTTGCAGAAGGTCTTCATACAGAGTAGGACAACAGTTTATTAGATATGATCATATATGTATGTGTGTGCATATGTATATATATATATATATATATATATATATATATATATATATATATATACATACATACACACACACACACGCACACACACAAAACATAATTGTTTGCCTTTTTTCTCCCCTATTTGACAGTGAGCTCCTTGAGAGCAGAGATTGAGTTTTGCCTTTCTTTGTATCCCTGGCACTTAGCGCAGTGCCTGGCACATAGAAGGCACTGGACAAATGCTAGTTGACTTGACTCACCATAGTGGGGCAGGCCATCTCATTCTTAAACAGCTGTAATTATTGCCTTTCATTGTGGACATTTATGGAGAGGTAGCATGAGGCAGAGCAGAGGTATCACATTTGTAGCCATCAGGCCATATGCCTGCAGTCCTTTGTGGGGCCTGAACCACATTAAAATGTAACTGGGAAACATTAAAAGAAATGAATAAAAATACAATACAACATAGATAATGTTAATTTATGGTTTTCTAAGTTAATATGCTGTCTGCTGGCATCCATTTCTATTTGTTTGACACCATTAGTGGTAGTGGATAGAGAGCTGGCCTTGGAATCAGGAAGAGGTGGGGTCAAATTCTGCCTCTAATATATACTGTCCCTGTGACCCTGGAAAAGTCTCTGGATCTCAGGATGCTCCAGGCAACTGTCTAAAATAATTCCAGTAGACTTGTTAATCCTCATTGATGAAAGGAGTGTCCTCACAGAAAACTCTGCTGCCCCAGTGAAATCACAGCAGTGGACCACAAAAATATAAACTTTGTTACAAAGATTTTTCTTGCACTGAAACCTGTCTCTCTGTGGCTTTTACTCACTGGTCCAATTTTTTTGTTCTGTGGCGAGCAGAGCACATATAAAAATCCTTGAAATACTAGAAAATAGCTATCATGTCACCCCCTCCCCCAAGTCTTTTCTTCATTAATATAAACATTCCTAGTTATTTCAGTGTCTCTTATGGTTTTAGTGTCTCTTATTATCTTAGTTGCTTTCATCTGGGTATAATTCCAGTTTATCTATGTCTTACCTAAAATGTTACTCCCATAGCACAATGGACAAAGAGTCAAACCCTGACTCAGATGTTGGCTGTGTGACTCGGGGAGGTCACTTAACTCTTGTCAGCCTCAGTTTCCTCATTTGTAAAATGGCGATAATGAGAACGATTTAAGTGCTATAGTGCTTATGATAACGGATTGTTGTGAGGTTCAAATAAGACAACTTATGGGATACATTTTGCAACCTTTCAAATGCTTTCTAAATATCAAATATGATTACCCTAGATCTAAGTTATCTGACCAAAGCAGAAAATAGTGGGACTATCTCACCTTCCTTACTCTAGATACTATGTCTCCATTAATGCTAAGAAAACATTCTTTTTTCAGTCATTTTTCAGTTGCATCCTACTCCTTGTGATCCTACTCGGGGTTTTCTTGGTAAAGATACTAGAGTGGTTTGCCATTTCCTTCTCTAGCTCATCTTACAACTGAGGAAACTGAGACAAACAGGGTGAAGTGACTTGCCCAGGGTCACATAGCTGGTAAATGAGAAAACATTAGCTTTTTTTTTTCAGGGGAAGAGGGGGAGCTGCTCACACTGTAGATTCATAGTGATCCTTCAGTCTACTAAAACCCTAAAGCCTTTTCCACAAAAATTATTGCTGAACTGAGTCTCTCCTATATTTGAGTTTCAAAACTCAAATAATAGGACTTTTTGCTTATTACAGACTAGTATCTAGAGATTCTTTACATTTTGATTTTATTATTCACTTTATTAGGTACCTACTTCCCTTCCCAGATTCGTGTCATTTGCTAATTTGAGAATCATGGCATACTTTGTTTTTGTCTAAAATCACTTCCAGCTCCAATGTATAACCCTAAGTCATTGATCAGAATGTTGAACACAGTTGTGAATAGATCGACTAGTGAGCTTCCTTTGGAGTGAAATAGATGCGTTGGCCTTTCAACCAATGAAAGAGTAACTGGCTTGTTGCTTTTGCAGGATTTGTGGAGGCACATAAGGAAGGAATTCAATTTACTATCTCAGAAATGATCCTCATACCTTCTGATCTCAACTCAAAATTTCTATATCATAAAAATCCCCATTCTCCTGTTTGTAACTGCTTTGTTTCACCTAGACTTTAAACTTTTAGAGGGGAGGATCCATTTCCTATACTTCTTTCTATTTCCACAAGAAATACATTTATTTCTATTGTGACTACTGCAGTTCAAAACGCACAATAAGCATTCAAGAAATGGTCAATGAGTTAATGAATTACCTTGGTAGGGAGTGGAGTTGTCTTTTATATGGGAAATGTAAGATTCTAAGAGTGGTGTAACAAAGTAACCTTACCCTCCCACCTCTTGGAAGTGTAATGATACTTAATTATAATAACAATAATAATAAGTAGCTTTTCTATAGTGTTCTAAGGTTTGCGAAGTACTTTTACAAATATTATTTCATTCAAGCTCTACAATAACCCTGGGAGAAGGATGCTATTGCTATCCACATTTTACAGATAAGGAGACTGAGGCAGATAGAGGTTAAATGACTCGCCCCGGGTCACAAGGTAGTATTTAGGACCAGATTTGATCTCAAGTTCTTACTGATTCCAAGTCCAGCATGTTATCGACTGCATTACCTAGCAGCCTACATGTAAAAAAAAAAAAAAGAACTTTTGAGGGCCCAGTACAGAATGGTCTTGTTAAAAACATTCCCTTTACAAAAATCTGCTTTTAAAAAGACAGATTTAAAAATAAGTTTACCCATAAAAATATCCTCCACTGATATTCAATTCTGATGCCTCATCAGGGTATGGAGTTGGGCCTTGAAGCCTTAGACAAGTGAATTTCAAGGTCTACTAGATCCTTTTAATCTGAAAAGGCTTTGAATACAGCCTAGAGGTGAACTGTGTTAGCTTTCACTCATGGACCAGCCCAGCTAAGTAGGGAAAGGCTGATCACCACAGAAAAGACCACTAAGTGATGATTTTTGGCCAGACTAGATCATTAAGTTGTCTATTAAGCAGTGAAAGTGTTGTGATCTGCAGCAAGAGAGGAAACACCCAATGAAATCCCAGATTCTTGAAGTATCAAAGCAAGTGCTGGGAGCCATTGTGTGAAGGGCTTCATTTTCTATATATCATAGTAGTCCAAAGGATGTATTTTACATGTAAAATTACAAGTGTCAGTGTTAATCTGGACTTGGCCAAATCAGATACTAATAAAATACGTGGTACAACAGAACTGGGAATATGGAATACTTAGCATAATGTCTGGCATATAGGAGGTGCTCAATAAGTGTTTATTGACTGACTATAAATAATAATAGAATCACAGGAACAGGAGTTATAACTGAATTTGGCAATCATGTACTCCAACCCTATCACTGTACAGATGAGAAAAATGAAGTCCAGTGATGGAAAGTGACTTGTCTAGACTTACATAGACAGCAAGTGGTAGAGTTGGAATTTGGACATGTATCTTTTGACTTCAGATTCAATGTGTTTTCCATTGCACGATGATGAATTCCCTTACTACCTGACATTTTATTTAATCTCCCAGAATTTTTCCATCCTGGATATTGGATTTATTCTTCTAAGCCTCATTATCACCTCTTCCTCTCCACCTTCAGATAACTGGCAGAAATGAAAGCATTTTAAAATGGGTAAAAAGGAGATGAAAAGAAGAAAATAATTAATTCAAAACAGTTGCCAGACATGAGAACCATGAAGAACAATGAAAATAAAAACCAACCTTCCATGACTGGGAGATGACTGAATATCTGTGATTTGTGTATCTAAGTTCCCATTGGGTAGAGAAAGGATCAATATTCTATTTGTACTAATCACTTAGACTTATGACAAAGACCAGGAAACTCAACAAGGGGCTAACAAGAATATTGTTAAAAAGAACATGTAAGGAGCTAATTATAGCTTGCTTTTATATCTGAAGAGCCCAGTTCTCAAATGGAAAGCAGATGGTAGGTTTCAGTCTTGATTTCATTCATTTTCTTGCATAGTTTGGCGTTCTTCCTGAACACTTACCTAGTATGCTATGAACTATTAAAGTTTGGGCCTTGCTGGCTGGGGACCAGAGGAAATGATGCACCGGGAAAAGGAAGAAATTTCCTGGAGAGTAGATAAAATGGCCTTTCTCTGCAAGGCAATGCTGGAAGTAGAATAAGAGCTTGAATTAACAATGAATAGCTTCTATTGGTTACCAAAGAGGAATCTGCAAGCTGCTGGATTATGAATTTGAAAGCATGTCTGCAATGTAAGGAGGCAAGATAATTTGACAATGGACAGTAGTAAAGGTGTGCTTAAATATGCAACAGTAGCTGTCATCAGGGCTAGATTTACATAAAGGTACATAAAGTCAGTAACTGCCTACATCATGTGTTAAGAAGTTCTGAGAAGGCATCCTCTCTCAAAATATCCACCTCACCCATCTGCCACATACCTGAAGCTCCACTATTAACATGTGATTGCTAGGACTTGGGAGTATTTTTCATCTTTTCCCTTCTGTTTTTCTTCCTGAGGGTGTGTGTGTGTGTGTGTGTGTGTGTGTGTGTGTGTGTGTGTGTGTATGAGTGTGAGTGTGAGTGTGTTGGGGAGGGAGGTTTTTCAATTATACATTCTACCCCACTAGTAAAAATTGACAGTTGTCTTTCAGAAGAGCTACATGGTGAGATGCATGTGTTTGCCCATATATCCTGGGACACAGGTAAACACATATAACTTACCATGGGGATAGTGGAGGAAGAACAACTTCTCCCACCCCATCATCATCATCATCATCTCTCTCTCTCTCTCTCTCTCTCTCTCTCTCACACACACACACACACACACACACACACATGCACGCACGCACACACATACACACACACACACACACTTCATTCTTTGGGACCATTCCAGAAGAAAGGCAGGAGAAAAAAAAGATGAAAAATATCCCTAATACCTTAATTAAAACTCCTTTTATAAACCTGTGAAAAGAGATAGCTCCTCCAACTAGAGTCCATTCTGCCAAGACTTAAAGCCAACATATTCATCTCCAAGGCAATCCCTATCAGCAAAGCCATCCTCTAGGAGATGCAAAGAATTGCCATTTCTTCTTAGCAGCAGCCTCAGATACTGACTTTAATCAGATATCCCTAGACTTGTCAACTGAGTTCTCTGGGTTATGCTAACCTCTAAAGAGACATCACCATCACCATCACCATCATCATCATCATCATCATCATCCTTAGCATTTATAAAGTACCTCAAGTTTTACGAAGCATTTACATATGTTATCCCAAAAGTATCCTCCCAATTAAGTCCCAAATAAAGAATTTCCACTCTGCAGGCTCACTAAATTAATTGCAAGAACTCTCCTGATTAACTTCCCACAATGGTATTATATTCTAATTCTTTAAAAACTGGTAAACTGGGCCAAGTATATTCGGCAATTCTGTGTTAACCAGAATGCACCATGCATAATAAGCCATAAAATCGTACACCAGAGCCACACTGTAGTCATGATATCTGTTCCTGAGGGCTGGGCTTTAATGAACTATGATCTACTTATTCATATTTCTGAGAACCACCTTTATTCTTCTGATACTTAGCATATTCTTTTGAATAAACAATCACTGAATAGTATGTCTTCTGTTGTTTAATAAGGAGACTTTTACTGCATCTTGCTCCATCGAAGACCTTTCCATTGTTCTAAAATTAATCCCCCCAGACTGAGATGAAAGACCAAAGGGACTTCCTTGTTCATAAGACAGATCAAGAGATGTTCAAATTAAAGGGAAAGGATTATTTTGAAAATAGCTTTGACTGTCTAAAACACTTATTGCTTTATCCATAATTGTATTTGCTTTTTATTCTTCCACTAAAGTCATCTGATGCTCATCACAATCCTGGTTATCACAATCCTGGGTTATTGAAGGATAACCCTTCATGACAGGTTCACCTATCATGGTTTAGTAATAGACTACATGGCCCTTGAGTCCAACCCCTTCACCTTACAAATGAGGAAACTGAGGCATAGAGCATAGGATCATGTCAGTGTGTGAGGTGAGATTTAAACCTGGTCTTCTTGATGGCATGCACAGTGCTCTACTTACTATTACATTTTGCCTTAAGTTCTTCTATGGGAGATTTGTGGAAAGATATGGACAAAAATCATATCAGATGAGAAAGCATAGAAGAATTGTGGGTCTGGAGGAGTGCAAAAAATACTCAGGTCCATCTAAGTGTGTTTTCTATTGATAAATCAAATAATAGCACTTAGCTTTTATTTTTGTTTCCTTTGAAGTGGGGAAATCAAAAGGGGCTAATGGTGTTCTTAACTCAGATCTGAAAATCTATCTATGTTCTTCAAAAATGACAGAAATCTTTGAAAATTTTCTTGCCATTTTTTAGAAATTAGTCTAAGAAGGAAATCTGACTTGGCTAGAATTTTCATCAGTTTACTACATTTCAAGGATTAGGAATGAATCTGTGGTTTCATCAGTATGAAAAATTTTCAGCTGAGGAAATTCCTTTTACCAGAATAGGTTAGCACCACCTTTAGAGTCTTAAAGAGTAATGTAGGGACTTCAATGGTCAAGTGACCTGTAGAGGGTAACATAGACAGTGTATATTGGAAGCAGAACTTGCACCCAGGTCTTCCTGGCTCCAAGGCCAGCTCACTAAGCACTCTACCATGTTGCCTCTCTACTTCACTGCAAACACAGTAAAACCTAACTCTGGTCAGTAAAAAACAAACAAGACAGACAAACAAAAATCTCTATGTCTCAAATTTAGAGGAATCAAAGTGGATTTAAAAATAAATTGAAATAAAAGAAATTTACATGATAACTTTATTATATATTTAAAATGAATAGCAAGTTGTACATAATAAATTTGCAGTTTTATGTACAATCATCTTTTTTATTACATTTATATATACAATATATTTATATTATACACAGCATATATTATATGTTACGGAAATGCTCATTTTATTCCACAAATTAAAAATAAAACAAATTAAATTTTTTTTACAAGACTGAATTTATAGTGATAAATATGTAATGGTACCTTAACTGGACTATGTGAACATAATTGTATACATAGTATCCACTACTATTGATTTATGAGGAGTTGGGAATGGTAGGTTGAATAAGGCATACAAAAATATTGACTGAGGAAATCATAACTAAGATTCAATGTATAAGATGGTAAAACAAACTGCATCTTCATTAGATTGTGAGGTCTTTGAGGGCAAGAACTATCTTTGCTTCTCTTTTTTTTTTTTTGCTTTTGGTGGGGCAATTGGGGTTAAGTGACTTGCCCAGCTAGTGTGTGAGCTAGTGTCTGAGGTCAGATTTGAAGTCAGGTCCTCCTGACTCCATGGCTGGAGCTCTAACCACTGCACCACCTACCTGTCCCATCTTTGCTTTTTTTTGTATCCCCAGGGCTTAGCACAGTGCCTGGTACATAGTGGCACCTAATAAATGTTTATTGATTGGTTATTAATATTACAAAATGCATGGTAGATTTCATGGAAGACTTTGAAATTCATTCACACATTTACTGAAGACTTGAGCAAGTCACTTAACCTCTCTCTGAGCCTCAGTTTCCTCCTTGTAAGATGAGGGAGTTGGACTAAATGGCCTCTAAGGACCTCTCTAGCTCTCAATCTATGATGCTATGACTTTGTCATTTATTCAACACAGTATTAATTCAGTACCTATTGTATGCATATCACTGCGCTGAAGTCCAAGGAAAAGCTGGGGTCTATTACTTAAGTATTGCCTTTAATTTAACATCACATTCTCATCATTCCAGTCCTTGTCTGTCTCCCTTCCCTTACTCCTACTTGTAAGGCCATCCCATGGATGTGGCTACCCTAGGTTCAAAGTGCTGAGTCTGCATTCACAAAATGATGGCTCATGAGCCCCTGAGGATTTGTTTATTTTTCAGTGGTCATCCATAAGGGACAATTGATGCAAAGAGATTTCCTAGAATAGCATAGTAAAAAAACATTTACAACAAAATATTACCCTTCTATGACAAATTTAGGACACACTCTCCCACAAACATACATGCCACCAATGAGAAAAGTGAGCAAGGACAGAGATCGCCTCCTAGAATCCCACTCATGAGAAACAGGCATAGATGGGCAACACACATCTACAGTGCTACAGGGGCTTTCATACCTCTTTGATTTTCCATCATTGGTCATTAAGAGGTACAATGTCTTGGGAAAGTGCCTTGTTCTGCCAAGCTCCCTGGACCAGCTGTCTGCTAAATGGGCAATTCAATTGTTTTCTGATGCTTCCAAAAGAGAACGCTCGAAGTCTAACACTCTAACAAATTGCCAATGGATCACTAAAGACTACACTCTATAATTTTATCAAGTAAAATGGGGGACTTAATTGATGGATTCCTGGTCAGCCTCCATGCTACGCCTTCCTCCCAGTTTAATTTGTTCCCTAGCGGTACTTTGACACAGGTTCATATTGCCAATTTTAGATAGCTCTCTTGTGATGTGGGCATTATATTGTTTACAGTTCCTTCTCACTTTCAAGTCCTAAAAGATAAATCCTTGTGGCACAATTTGTAGACAGTGTAAATATTAACAATTTTTTTTTCTAATAAGGATTTAAACCTATCATGGCCAATGGATCTAAAGATTACAGTTAAGCCTAAATATGTAGTTGTCAAATTTAATATCCTATCAAAGAAAGTCTTTGGGCAGGTCTTTCCACCTTGGATGTGTGTATTTGAGTGTGTTCACATGTATGCAGAACAAGCATAGGTACTTAATAGTCATTATAGATCTTAGAGAGCAGCTTGATGGCTTAGTGGATAGGGTGCTAGCCCTGGAATTAGGAAAACTCCTCTTCCTGAGTTCGAATCCAGCCTCAGACACTTACTAGCTGTGTGACCCAGGGCAAGTCACTTAATCCTGTTTGCCTCAGTTTCTTCATCTGTGAAATGAGTTAGAGAAGGAAATGGGAAACCACTCCAGCATCTTTGCTAAGAAAACCCCAAATGGAGTTGTGAAGAGTGAGACAAGATTGAAAACAAACGAACAAGTCATAGGCGAAAATCAACAGCAATGATAGTGGTCACTTTGGTAGGAATTTAGAGTTCAAAGGTCTGGGTTCACATCTTAGCTCTCTGACCTCTCAGGCAAATCCTTTCCTCTGACTGTTTTTCTTGACTAGATGAAGCTAAAATCTTTTCTAGAGCTAAATCCTATGAATAATCTTAAGAACATCACAGGGTTTCTTTTTTTTGTTCAATAAACCAATCAGTTAAGCCATTTAAACACCCACCCATTATCCACAGAAAATTAAACTTGTAGCTGGAACTAAGGACTTTGGGAATTGTATGAGGCCAGAGAGCAGTTTGTTTTCAACTTACCTCCTGCACATATGCTTGAAGGCTCAGCTGCTAAAATTTCAATGCATGACTTCTTCAAAATCTAGGGAAAGAAATGGAATTAAATATCTATGAGACCTCCATGTATAGCATTAAGACAAGTTGAGTCAAATATAATTTTCATCTACCAAAAGAGAAAGTGTAAGGAGGCATTAAAAAGGACTGAACTAACATACAAATTCAAGTAGGGAGTATTTCAGATACTAATCAACATCAAAATCAACAATTCTTTTTTGAGGGCTTAGACACTGTATGACTATAGGATGCTAGGTGCTAAGTATATGGAAGTACAATAAATCTCTTGTCCTTAAGGAATAAGGGATAGCATTTGTTGCTTGACAAAGTTGAGAGAGATCACAAGAACAATAGGAATTCCAAGGAGGGTTAAGGAAGTCAGGGTCTCCATTGGTAGAAGGCATGAGTACTAAGATGTAATAGGATAGAATGGAAACCAGCCTAGACTTGGAGTCAAGAAACCTGGGCTCAAATCCTGGCTCCCTCACTGAATAACTCTATGACTCTTATAAAGCCACTGAATCTTTCTGAGCATCAGTTTACCCATCTATGAAATGAAGGTGATGATAATATTTGTAGTATGACTTCAAACAAAATTGATGAAGTTTCAGCCAAGTTGATTCCTTTGATGAAAAAAAGAAAACAAGGTAAAAAAGTGCAGTAAAAATGAAAACAAGCATCAGATGAAGCAATGATTCAATAAAACCAAATAGAAAACACAGAGAAGCAACTCCAGCCAATTCAGAACAATACAAGAAGAGAGACAGAAGCCTGTGGGCATTCTGAATGTTCAGAGGCTACACCAAGGGAAATTGAAGCTAGTGAGACCTGCAAACAGGGCCTGAAGAAAAGGAGTTCCCAAGTCCCAACTTGGAGGAACAATAGAAGGGAAAAAGCCATCTCCCCATAGATGATGGAGATAGGACAGAGGTGCCTGGGAAGTGTTCACCACAGGAGCCCTTCAGGAGGCCAGAGGTCAGTGCAGTCTCTGATTTCTGGTCAGGACCTAGCAAGGGCACATTGTTGTTCAGTCACTTTTATCATGTCTGACTCTACATGATCCTACTCGGGTTTTCTTGGTGAAGATACTGGAGTGGTTTGCCATTTCCTTCTCCAGAGCCATACCAAGGGACTAAGGTAACTCTCATTAAACAACTGTAAAAGAAGGAGGAAGGAGGCCAGTATACATACAAGGCCACCAGAATTATAGATGTAGAGCTGAAAGAGATCTCATAGGCCATATAATCTAACCTCTCTCATTTTACAAATGAAGAAACTGAGGCCCAGGAAATAAAGGTGACTTGACCAAGTTAACACAGATCTTAAGCATGAAAGACAGGATTTGAACACAGATCTACTCGCTCCAGAGTCAGTGCTCTTTCTGCTACACAAAAATAGAAGCTAACAACAAAGGAAGAAGGTAGGGCCTAGTCCCAGTTCTCAGCCTGGTCCCTATTCTAGGACAGAACTGAAGAAGAAGATAGGAAGGGAGACCAGGACCCTGACACCTTATCCAGAACATCAGCAGGGCTTTGGCTATAGCCACCAGATGTAATCCAGATTGCAGCAGGGACAGGTCCTAGGCCTGGTCACAACATTCAGAAGTATGAGTGAGGGCAGAGCTAGGCCCTGGCAAAAAGTCTCATCCATAAATGAAGGTTGGAGACATAATTAAAAAGAAGAAAACTCCTAATACAATGAAGAAATTACATAGGCTAATTAAAACCCAAGGAACTATAGTCAGAAACACCCAAGACTATTCTGCATTTATAATAAAGGAAAGGAAATATTTGAAAATGCTATACCAAAAGGCAAAAGAAAAAAAAAGGTTTGAAACCATGAATAACAGCTTGCAAAACTTAATGTGATATTACAGGGGAAAAAATGAACCTTTAAAAGAACAGAAGACTTTCAAGTGTTCCTGATGAAAATACAAGAGCCAGATAGAATCTTTAAAACACAGAAAAAGTGAGAAAAAAGAAACCTAGAAAGGAAAATACATTTGAACAACTAGAAGAGGTTGTTGATGAATAGACAGCTAGGCAGCTCAGTGCTAAACTTGGAGTCAGGAAGATCTGAGTTCAGATCCTGCTAGCTGCATCACCCTTGGCAAGTCATTTAATATCTGTCTGCCTCAGTTTCCTCATCTCTTAAATGAGGTTAATAATAGCATCTTCCTCCCGGTCTTGTGGTAAGGATACTATTACCATTACTGGTACTTTGAATTAGTTCACATGAGTCTTCTCAGGTTTTTCTGAAACCGTACTGATCAATATTTCTTATAACAAAATAGTATTCCATCATAATCATATGTGGATAAGGGAAGAAAGGGGCTGGAAAACAATCTATTATATTTCAGCTAAGGTAAAAAAAAAGAAGCAGGGGTAACAATCATGATCTCTGACAAAGCAAAAGCAAAAATAGAAGTAAAAATAGAGCAAAGCAGGAAAGCTACATTTTGTTAAAAGGTACCATGGACAATTAAATAGTATTAGTACTAAATATATATGTACCAAATGGCATAACATCCAAATTCCTAGAGGAAAAGTTAAATGAGTAACAGGAAGAAATAGACAGTAAAACTATACTACTGGGGGGGGGGGCTCAATTGTAATTTAGAGCATTTTTTTTCACATGACTATAGATAACTTTGATTTCCTCATTAGAAAACTGCCTGTTCATATGCTTTGACCATTTATCAGAGGGCAATGATTTGTATTCTTATAAATTTGACTCAGTTCTCTATAAATTTGAAAAATCAGGCTTTTATCAGAGAAACTTCCTGTAAAAAAATTTTCCACAGTTTCTTGTTTTCCTTCTAATCTTGGCTACATTGATTTTGTTTGTGAAGAAATCAAGGGGCATAATACTGCCTGGTTTCATCAAATTTTCCAGTTTATACACGTACATTTTGTGAAGGTCAGGAGACGTGAAGATACTGAACTGTGTCACAGTAGAGTAAGTTTAGAACTAGCATTCAATTTGCCTAATCAGAGTGGAAGGAATATAGAACATTTCCCCTCCAAAGTTTATTGTTAAGTGAGTCTGTAAGGTCCTTCACTAATTGATCATCTAAATTAAGCCTTGACTTAGTCTTTGGAGTTTCTGATAGTAGAACTCTAATCCTAAAGGCTTGAAACCTTTGATATCTTCCACCTGGCCAGAGTTTTCAATGGTCTGTCAGGTCTTAGGGACTAAATTCCCAAAGTCCTCCAGTAGAAGGCTCTCTTCCATCATCAATGGCAGTACTAATTAAATGATGCTGCTAAATGAGAACTCATCAGGCTAACTTTCACTTTGTTAGTGATTAGAGAATTTGTGGGAGTGGAGTTTGAGGCACAATTTGATCTGAATAAGAAACTGAGTAGCTCCTCCAACCATTAAAAAAAGCCTTTTTGGTTATCAGAACCAAGTGGTTGGAAGTTGGGAACCATATTATTGTAGCTGAATCCAGTCTCACTGCCCTGCTAGGGACTAGCTGAGCTTAGAGGTGAAAGGCACAGTATTATTGAACCATTTTTCAGTCATGACCCCATTTGGGATTTTCTTGGCAAAGATATTGGAGAAGTTTGCCATTTCCTTCTCTATTTCATTTTACAGATGAGGAAACTGAGGCAAACAGGGTTAAGTGACTTGCCCAAGGTCAGGCAAAGTAGTATGATGGAAAGAAAACTAGATTTGGAGTCAGAGGACTTGAGCTTGAATCTCTTTTTCACTTCCTATCTTTCAGGCTTTGGGTAAATCATAGAATCGCTCTGGTCCTCAGTTTCCCCATTTGTAAAATGAGAAAAGATTGGGCTACAGGATCTTTAATGTCTCTTCCCACTCACAATCTATGTCCTATTATCAATCTATGTTCCTATCCCAATTAGAAGGTGTTCCACACTGCAGTGCCTTGGGGAAAAAAATCTCATGCCTTCCACTGGGGCCTGTCCAGTCAAGGAGTAGGTACAAGTAGTAGGAACTGAGCAAAACAAGTTCCAAAGGTGAGAACTCGAAGGAGTGGAGGAAGTCTCATAGAAATGCTTAGACTCAATGTGGCAAAATGCTTTCTAACAATTAAAACTTTCTGCAAGTGGAATAGGTTATCTAGTATTAGAGTATTATGATAATACTTCATAATAATATAAAAATAAAGTATTCCCCTTAAAGTGGAGTCTGGATCCCACTTTTCATAGATTTTGTAGAAGGGGTTCCTATTGAGGCATAGATTTCATTAGAAGGTCTTTTATAATTCCAAGATTCTAAAATGCCATCATCAGTTCTGGGGGAAAGTAGGAAAAGGACTCATATGTACAAAAATATTTGGGGCAGTTCTTTTTACGGAGGCAAAGAATTGAAAATTGAGGGGGTGCCCACCAACTGAGGAATGGCTGAACAAGTTGTGGTATATGAATGTTATAGAATACTATTGTGCTATAAAAAATGATGAAAGAGCTAGTTTCAAAAAAATCTGGGAAGACTTATATGAACTGATGCAAGACAAAATGAACAGTGCCAAGAGATGAATGTATATAATAGCAGTAATACTGTAAAGACCATCAACTGTGGAGGACTTATTAACTCATCAGCACGATGATCCACCATGATTCCAAAGGACTCATGAAGAAAAAATCTATCCACCTCCAGAGAGAGAACTGATGAGCTTGGGAATACAGATTGAAGCATATTTTTTCTCTTTCTCTTTCCTTTTTTTCTTCAGAACATGGCTAAATGCAGAAATATATTTTGTGTGACTTCATATGTTTAATAAGTATTGTATTTCTTGTTTTCTCAATGGATGGAGGAGGAGGTAGAGGGAGGGAGAAAATCTGGAACTAAAAATAAAAATTAAATTAAAAATTAAAAAATAAAGTATTATATTTAAAAGCAAAGGAAAGTAGGAATGGGGATTGGAAAGATTGAGTACAAGACTTTCTCACAAGAAAGATCCTAGAAACATTCCCAGGGAACTGAAGCCAAGGGGGTCAGACATAGAGACAACATAGAGAAAGCAGGCAGGGAGCAGTCAAAAGTGGTCAGCAGGACTTTGGCACTAGAGCTCTAGAACCCAGCACCTACTCATCCATGACTGCAGTCGTACTGACATGGAAGCCCCTCCAAAATCTGGACACTCCAGCAATTCAATTTAGACTTCTCTCTAGTTAATCTAAAACAGTGAGGTTTTAGTAATAACTGCCTATTTCATTTTAAGGTTCTTTCTGACCTTTATAGAATGATTGGATTTAAAACTGGAAGAGACCCTAGAAAATAATTAGTGATGGAAAGAAATTACATGTCTTCTTTCAAATAACAGAGTTAGTGAGTAGAAGATTTTAATAAATAGCCCAAAGAGGATAGCCCAAAGAATTGAATGGGAACCCCCGGGCTCTTGAAATCCCCTGGTATCCCCTGAAATCCCCTGGTATCCCCTCCATAATAAATGTTTAAATAGACAAACTACATACACTTAAAAAAAAGCAGAAATAAACCGAAACACAATGGAAAAAAAACTAAATTAAATTCTCACCCATGCAGTTTACTGACCTCAAACTCACTTCTTTGGTCCAAACTATAAACACCTTACTATGGAATTTGTACTGTAATGAATATTTGACCACAAAGACAGTAACAGGGTTTGTCGGAATAAACACAGGCTGGATTATGCTCTCAGAAAGTGTCTGCATTTGCTGATAAATCTGAAAAGTATATGAAGGGCCAAAAACTGTCAGCCAGGCACTGTGATCCAATCCAGCAGAAAGACTGCCTTTCCAATCTTAAACTAAAACAGCTGGAAGAAAAGCATTACAATGAAATACAGTAAAAATTTATCTGTGAGGGGTCTGAGCAGGACTTGGCTGGCACTATAACTTCCATTGATTTGAAATACCTGATATCAAAAGGTGGAGAGAAAATAGTAACTGTGGGATTTGTGGGGAGTGCCCAGTTCCTTAGAAGCCTGAACTGTACAGTAATGGTTCTGCCTGAGCTGAGGGGAGGGTAGCAATAGAGGAAAGAGTGGTTAGCAAATCAAGAATAAACAGATGGCTCAAGGAAGAGAAAGAGCAGAGATTAAGACAGAATGCAACTGAGTGACAGAAGAAGAATTTGAAAAATAATGGAGTTGTTCAGAGAGGTGACAGGGAGTAAATGTTCTATGAAAGGACAAAGAGCCCAAATGGACCCAAAGAAGAAAGAACATTCATGTTACCAAGCACTGTACATGCCTGTTAGCAGCCAAGGCACAGGTAACTATAATAGAAAGTAGAAACTGTCATAGAAAGGCCAGAGGACAGGTGACCTAAAGACTTAGGAAAACTATTTAAATTCACTGTACCTCAATTTATTTATCTGTTATAAAGGTTTACTACGAGGATTATTGTGAGATGAAATAGTAAATGAGAAGGAACTTTGTAAAGTTCATAGGATCTCGGAGATGAAGAATCATATAGTCCAACTTAAGCAAGAATCTCTCTGACATAACCAGTGGCCATTCAGCCATGTTAGACTATGCTTACAATAGTTGAATATATGTTTCCTCTGCAGGCTAAACATCTTTAATTCCTTCAATATGTTTCTGTAAGGTCAAGGTTGTGAGTCTTTTACCTATCTGCTAGCTCTCTTCTGGACACTCTGTAGTTCAGTAGAGTCTTTCATAAAATACGATAGCTCAAACTGAAGATGATATTCCAGGTATGGTTCGTCCAAGGCAGAATGTAACAGAACCATCGTCTCTCCCCATCCAAACGTTATAATACAATCTGTTAAACATGGCCTAAGATCACATTAACATTTCTGGCTGTCACATTCTACCACATTATTGACTCACACTGAGATTGGAGTTCACTAAAATCCCTCAGTCTTTTTTACATGAACTACTGCCCAAGCATGTCTTCCCCATCTTATTCTTGGGCTGACAATGGTTTGTGTGAAAAAGACCAAAGGATTTAATGAACTACAAACTCAATATGAGTCAATAGTGTGATGTGATATGGAAGCCAATTAAGTAAATGCTAGCTATCATTATTATTACTAATTATTATTATTATTACTACTACTATTAATTATTATTATTATTATAGCTGTGGCATGATTGTCTCCTCAATCCAATATATATTAAACACACTCTGTATGAAGTCACTCTACTGATGATGAAAGATGAAAAATACAAAGATGAAAATAAATTAAGACACAGTCCCTTCCCTCAAGGAAAGTAGGCTCTAATTAGGGGTAAGATATCTTAATAACTCACATTTGTGAAAACCTTTTTTATGAAGTACTTTCCCCCCAAACCCTGTGAGGTACATAATACAGAAATTGCAAATGCTTTTAAGTCTTCATTGAACAGATAAAAAGGGACTCAGAAAGGTTATTATAGTGCTAAGTGTGTCAGCACCAGAATTAAAAATCAAGTTAAGTGTCTGTACCACAGCTGACTTTCAAATGCAGATGATACAGAGTAGAATATGATAGGAACAAAGGAGAAGTTTAGACACCGTGCTCTAAGAAAACCTAAAGATGGGAGACTCATTATTGGGAAAACATCATCCTGCAAGATCTCATCAACATTGGAACTCCACCTGATGGCCCTCAAATTGGAGGGTGGAGCTATGATGAACTCCAAAGCTCCCTTTAATGAGGGAGCCCAGGTCAGAATATCTCCTTATTTCTCACCTGGCTCTACTCCTTTGAGACTTTTCTGACTTTTCCACCATGGTCCTGCTTTGGTTACCTTTACTGGTGCCTTCTACCACTTCCCCTGCTTTTCAGTTTCCTTTCCTGTGTAGTCTTCTCCCACTAGATTATATACTCTTTGAAAGCAGAGACTATCTTTTCTTTTATATTTATATCCCTAGCACTTAGCATAGAGAATGGCATATAGTAGGTACTTAATTAATGTTTCTTGACTGACTGACCCTCTGTCTTTCATAGATGAGGAAAGTGGAGCCCAGAGATATTTTCACAGTTGTAAGTAACAAAGCTAAGATTTGAAAACTGACTCTCTTACTCCAAATCCAAGGCTGTGTGTCTACCCATGCCACTTCTACCTAAATAAGATACAAAAGAAAACATGATGGTAGCACATATCTCTCTTGAATGGAGAAATCCAAAGTGCTGTAGGCAAATTTCAGGATGGATAGATGACTTTTAATCCCTCAAGTCACAAATGAACTTAATGTAGGTGGAAAATCTGAGATCAGGGCAAATAATTCTTTTATTTTGTATATAATAATAATAAAAGTTCCATTTCTTTAAGTAATTTAATGTTTATAAAGCACCTTTTTAACCTCACAACAACCCTGTGAGGTAGGTAGCACAAGTATTGTTTTTTTTTACAGATGAGGAAACTGAGGCTCGGAGAGGTGAAATAAATTAATCCATAGTCACATAGTGAGCCAATGTCCAAGTCAGAAGTGGATCTTAGACTCTGGGTCCAGCATTCTTTCCATTACACTTTATTGTCTCTGACAATTACGTGGTATAAGAGTTTGAGGGAGCTTCCTATCCCTAGCCTGACACAGCACTGGAGATTGTCTCTTCCAGTTAAGGTAATACCTTTTCTAGAAATCTCTTGTTAACAGCAAGTAACACATTCAGCAATTACTTCAGCATAAAATGTTGAGAGTGTGGGACACAAGCTTTAATGGAACAGAAAGGGGAAGACTAGGTCCTAGAGCTAGAGTAGTAGGGCAGAGCTGGGTAGATAGCTAAAAGGCACATGAGGGCACTGACTCACATGAGATTACAAAGAACTAACCTTCACTCTAAAACTTCATAAATTTGTTAAGGACTGCCCTTGGCTGGGAAGATACATTTCTTTTATCTTTTCAAGGACAGGAGGAGGGATGGAATTCAGCCTCTGCACCAGCTATCATGGATCTCCATAAATAAAAAATAGTTCTCATACACAACAGACCAAATCATTTTCTTTCTTATATGAATCACTAGCTTTGTTGACTTTTGGGTATTTTTGCTTCATATCCAGATGGCAGCTTCAAGAGTGGGAGAAACCAATAGTACATAAACAAGGGCAGTTTGCACAAGATATGCCAAGTAGCCAGAGAAACTGTCCTTGGAAAATGGAGGAAGAAACTCATTGCCTCTTTATAAAATGTACTTATTCTCATTTTCCTTCACTTTGTTTTTCATGTGTAGATTATCAGTCAAGGAAAACTTGCTAGCAAATATATATATATATATATATATATATATATATATATATATATATATATATATATATGTATGTATATATACACACACACACACATTCACTGATATTAATCAATCTGGGCTGCTCTGCCTTGGCGCATCTAAGATGAGAGACTAAAATTATTATTCTTGTGCTTGATAGGTTAGAGTATCCTTGAGAGATGAGGATCTAAGGAACTTAAATACAACCAATAAGTCTTTTTCCTGTCCATCTATTTGTGTGAGTTCTGTATATCTCCCAGAGGGTCTGTATACCTGGGAACGGTTCCCAAGGTAATTTGTTCTAGGAGTATTCTGATATCAAGCGTATTACTCAGTTCGTGGTGTGTCAATCTGTGTGTCTGTGGGCAAAGGATTAGGGAACAGAGGACATAGGACTGAATGGACTAACCACAAGAGGTTACTATGAGCCATGCAATGATTAAACTGTCAAGATGCATTTCTGAGGCTTCTTTGTTCTCAATATTGAGCATTGGACTTGGGAAAGTAAGCATCACCTCATACCATAAGCCAAGTGGGAACATGGTGTTGTTTGTTCAACTTATAGTGGTCCTTCAGTCAACCTGGTGAAACACTTATCTTTGGTTTTCCTCTCTCAAGCTGGAGGGACACGGAAACCAATCTGAAGCTTCTCCCCGTGATGTAAATAAAATTGAGTTAAGCCTTTGTTGGGCAAAAAAGCCATCATTTTACACCTAACGTCCCACTACGATGGCTAATTTGGAAAAAGGGGATGAAAGGGAAGGAAAAAAGGGTGAAAGTCAAAAGGAAGAGGAAAATCCAAGATCATCAGCTTATAAAAAAGAGGCAAAATAACCACCCCCCCCAATTATAAGTAAAATTAGGGGGCTGATTGGCCAGTTCTTATGATCATATGTCACTGATACAATCTTCATGTAAACTTTTTAGCATTTTCAGCCATCTGTACCTAGTTCTAGTCTATTACTATCATGGCAAAAGGGAGATTTCTTTTTTTATTGCGGAGCTGGAACTAAAGTACATTCAAAGGGCACTAACCAGCCAAAGTATTTTAAAGCATTTACTATGCCAAACGTTAAGACTATTATTGCATAGTTATTAATTGCTCTAAATGTGCTCTTCCCATTAAGATTTGACTTCAGTATGCCTGTCAATATCCTAATACATATAACCTTATAGATAAGGCCTTTTAAAATTTAGTATATTTCACCTCAAGAAGACCAAGATATTTCAAAGTATTGTTTTCATCATTTAATTCAATTTGATACTCAGATTCAAGTTCAAAGCCTTCCATCTCTGTTCTTAATATGCAGTTAAGAATTTTACACATATTGACTCCAAATGAAACATTTATATCATTAGCAAAAGCTTCCATAAGATGAAAAAACTATTTAATATGTTTTCCAGGAGAATCACGTAAATTTGATGTCATCCATATACATTCACTGATTAAATAATGTTTTAGACTCCCTATTTGACTTCAAATGACATTCATGAGTGATGAAGGCTAGGCAAAATCATAATGAGCTTAAACTGTCCCTTTGGAAGATGCTACATTTTTATATCAATTGTTCTTGACTTACTGCTTTAATAAAGAACAGTTTTTCCATGTGGAAATAAAATATTTTAGTGTTCTCACTCTGTTTGCATCTCTTTTATATATCTGCAGTACAAGACTAAGTGATGAGTGAGAACCTGAGTTAAAGACAGTATAATTGATAAGGGCAATATAAATATTATGGTGCTTTTAGATAGCCTGTTTGATAATCACCAAATTAATGATTGTTCATTACAACTGTGAGATTTTTTGGGGCACGTCCTTTTGTTCTAAATGTTTATAGAATCTTTTTCTTTCATCAAAAGTTGGCTGAGCTTTGTATAAAATACACCAACACCAAATTGGCCTATATTTGGAGAGGTCATTGGTATTCTTATCTTTGGGTAATAAATATGTGATGCTTTCTCTTAAGAAAGATGGGATCAAGCTTGACTCAGAGAGGAAGCTGGTAAAATGTTTGCTAATAGTTCATGTACCTCTGAGTTGTTCAAGCCAATAATAATGGATCTTATCCAGACCAGCCATTTACCAGTTTTATAGAGAAACTAGAGGTTTTGTCACCTCCTTTCACATAACCATCCTGTCCATTATGTTAACAGCATGCAAGCTTTTTGTTCCATGGTTGATACAACTTGCATTTTTCATTGTGTTGAACTTCTTTTGACTATGTAGCTGATCAGACATTGTTCACATATGACTTCTTTGAGGGTCATCTTTTGAGTTTCTTTGCTTTTCAAAGCTCTATAGCATATTTTTATGCATGTTCAATTGTTTATTTTGTTCTTTGTCTTGCTTTGATTCCTTGTATCACTTTAAGCTTTTGGCTTTCACTTTTGATTTGCTGGCTAAGGGTATCAAAAATTTCTGATATATTTTTCCTTTACAGATTCTATTCCACATATTACCTTCTTGTTGATATTAACTGGGTGATATGTAGTTTGGATTTTCTAATGCATGGATATATTGGGATAATCTTCAAATGACTATTTCTTTAGAGGTACTATCACATAGCTCTATTTTTCTTCCTATTATCTGTACCCTGGTAACAATCAGTCAATCATTTACAAGCATTTATTAAGTGCTTACCATAAGCCAGGCACTATACAAAACTCCGGTGATACAAAGAAAGGCAAAGGTATAGCCCATGTTCTCAAGGATCTCAGATTTTGTGGAGGAAGGGAGGTGATATAAAATGTAAACAATTATGTACATACAAAATATATGCCACGTAAATGGGAAGCAATCTTGGAGGGAAGGGACAAAGATGGGGGGGAGATGAATGTCTGGGAAGGGGGCTAGAAAGGCCCCATTTCTAAGATTTGATTTGAGTCTTGAAGGAATCCAGAGAACATGGAGGTAAGGAGCAAAAGCATCCCAGGCACTGGGGACAGTGAAAAGGCAAAGTAGGATATTGAATTTCATGAATATGGAGCAGAGAGGCCAGTATTGCTGGATTGTAGTGTGTGTGGAGAGCAATCCAGTGTAAGAAGACTGGAGATGTGGGAATAAGCCAGGTTGTAAAGGTCTTTAAAAGCCAAAGAGAGGATTTTGTATTTGATCCTGGAGGTAATAGGAAGCCATTGGAATTTGCTGAGTACAATAGTGTCATGGTCAGACCTGTGCTTTAGGAAGATCACTGGCATCTGAATGGAGGATGGACTGAAGCGAGGATAGGCATGAGGTAATGAAACCAGCCAAAAGACTATTGTAACAGTCCAGGCGTGACAGCTTGAACCAGGGTGGTGGCTAAATGAGTACAGAGAAGGGATTGTATACCAGAGATGCCATGATGGTAACGATCAACAGAATGGCCAACAGATTGAATTTGTGCGGTGAGTGATAATGAGGAGTCAAGGATGACACTGTGGCTTTAAGACTGGGTGAGTGAGTGGATGAAGATGTCCTTTGATAGTAATAGGAAAGTTGGAATAGGAGGAAACATAATTAGCTGTGTTTTGGACACATTGAATTTGAGATTCCTATGGGGCATCCATGTTGAGATGTCCAGAAAACAATTAAAGATGCTAAACTGGAGGTCTGGAGAAAGGTTAGGGATGGATAAAGAAATCTAAGAATCATTTGAATAGAAATGGTAATTAAATCCATGGGGGCTGATGAAATCCCAAAAAGGAATAATGTATGGGAAGAGAGAAAAGGGCCCAGGACAGAGCCTTAGTGTACACTCACATGGAGGAAGATTCAGCGAAATAGACTGTGAAGACAGAGGGAGAAGGCAAATGAGTGATATGAGAAGAGGGAGCTCTTAGCAAATGCCTTCAGTTTTTTAAGTGAATTTTAAGAAAACATCTGTAGCTAAGAGGTGGTATCTGACAAGTTCAAGAGACATAGTTTCTGGGTAATTTAATTATTTTTTAGTAATACCAGCAGCATGCTTATTAATAAAAGGATGGTCATTTGGCTGTCTCTCTTAGACCAAAGACTCGTCATGGCAGTGGACTCACACTTTACATGCCCTTGGAAGAGGAGGTATTCCTGAGGGTGGCAATCAACTTTGATTGACTAGCAATTAATGAGAGAATAAATATTACAAGAGCCTGGGCTGTATTACAATGAGGGTCTTGGGGTGCATGACTTGGATCACTCACATCTTGGTCAAAGAAACTTATCAATTTCTATTTCACCTGACAAAAGAGAGAATCAACATTTCCCCAGACCTGTCTGAGTGACCATAATGAGCAGGAATGCACTCATTAGCCTCAACTTAGAATTTCTTTTACTGTATTTCATTAGATCCTGGCTGGATAAGTCTTTGAGAAAGATTTCCCACACTGGTTGATGAGGAAGTAGAAAAGGAAAAATCTTGGTCCTAATTCAGTTACTAATTATTAATACAAGAGAGAAATAATCATTTCTCTAAGAGTGTGGGTTCAGAGGATACCATTGGAAGTTTGAAGAAAGATGAAAAGGTTTGGAAAAGCCACTGTGGTAAGTGTGATAGTGGATAAATTAGGGAGCTGTAAAAGGATTACTTTGCTGCAGTGAGAGCCCACTTGAGGTTTTGTAACATAAATTTATAATGGAACCAGTCAGCATGGTTTCGTGATTCTTTCCAGCTTTGTTCAGCAGCATGTGAATAGGAACAAAAGTAGTGGATGGTGAGAGTAATCCAAGGCTGGGGCTTGGTAAAGGAAGGCTTTTACTATCATATGTAGGCTCTGAAATGTTTTTATACTTTCTGACAGAAAGTATGTTTGTCCATAATGGCTATAGCAGAAACCAGCTTTTTGTATTGCTCTCTTTTGGTATGCTAGTTGGATTTGTAACATCAAACTTTAAAAGGGCTTTCTGGATTTGATTTTGTGTATATCCTTTTCCTTTTCACTGAATCTGTATTTAGGAAAGTATAGCTAATTCTTGTGATTTCCTTTTATTAATTTGTAATATGTTGTTATGTAACTTGAAATTGAGAATATTGTTGGAAAAAAGCAGTACCAAATCCTTGCCTGTAATGGGAAGATCTGCTTCCAATTTTGCTATGATACAGTACCTGCAGAAAATAAAGGCTTGTCTATTTCATGCACACTTGGTGGTCTGTCTGACTTAGTGATAAGCACCATCTGCCCCAGGGTGTTTCCAGCAGGTGGTGCATTGGTGTTTCTGATTTTGTTCCGATGTATCTTGCCTTCTTGTGGTGTGAAAGTATGAAGCAGCACCACTTGCTCCAAGTAGGACCAGCCTGTAATCCTATGCTGCCCTTTCCATTTCTTGGATTCTTAGTAGCAATCACATCATACTAGCTGGTGTGTGCCAACCCAGTCAGTGGCATCATCAGAGCCTAATCTGTTGAAGTTGCAGATTTCCTGCTAGGTCTTCACAGCTATTGTAATTGACTCAGAACTCACAGACTTTATACACTATATAACATCTTAGCTGACATTTCCTTACTTTATGATATGCCATGCCATATCATGGGGCAGTTAGGTGGCGCAGTGGATAGAATGCCAGGCCTGGAATCAGGAAGACCTAAGTTTAAATGTGGCCTCAGACACTTCCTAGTTGTGTGACCCTGGGCAAGTCACTTAACCTTGTTTGCCTCAGTTTCCTCATCTGTAAAATGAGCTGGAGAAGGAAATGACAACACTCTAATATCTTTGCCGAGAAGACCCCAAATGGCATCACAAAGAGTTGGACATGACTGAAATGACTGAACAACAACCACAATATGCCATGCTATGGAAAGGTGGTTGGGTGGTATTATCATCACCATCTCATTCTTTCTTTCTTTTTTCAATGAGGTTCTGGTCCTGTGACAATTTCACTATGCTACCATCATTCTTTCATAAGTAACATTCTATGAACTGATTCATGGATGGATAATATAACTGCTTTTTGTGGTTGCATAAAAATTTCAGGATATAATCTTACCCTCCATAAGCTTACTTAAAGCATGAATATAACTCCAACAGCACACTGGGTGACAAGGGTGTTATGTACCTCATCCTGCTTCTCATTCAGTAGGGAATAGATAAGAGGTAGTAATGGGAGCAGGTAAGTCAGCCATTTCCTGGGTCTGTGGGAGAAAAACTAAAGCGGGAGGGTTAATGGGCATGGGAGGAGATTTAAGCTGTCAGAAAGCCTGTACCCACAGACGCTGGTTTATCCATTTAAACTAATCTCCTGTTTTTATAGCATTCTCCCTCACCATGTGAGGTGGCTAGAACAAATATTAGCCCCATTTTACAGATTAAGAAAGTATTCTCCAGAGGAGGCAGTCTGCCCAAGGTGACCTAATAAGTGTTAGATCCTGGACTCAAAGCTATGCCTCCTGCCTCTAAGTTGAGTGGACTTCCAATTACACCATACTCTAATTACACCTTTCCCAGCAATAAAGAAGCCAAGATTAGGCTCGTATATTTATTCTAGCTCAGATGCTCTAAGTAGAATTATTTGGGGAACAGTAATTGGGTTATTTTGCTCATACACTTCAGCATAGAAAAGGCACTCACTTTTAAGCTCCCTGGAGCTTGTTAGGGGCCAGCTATAAGGAAGTCTGAAACAGCCTTTTTCTGAATCATAGCAGCATCTTTATTAAATTTTGGGAGAAAGCACCACACGTGAATTTAGAAACCATGCTTCAAGTCTTGCTTTAGCCATTAAGTACAGTGTGACATAGGGCAAATTACTTCTCATCCTTGGGCAATTTTCAAAATGAGGGAGATTGGACTAAATAATGTCTAAACTTCCTGACAGGTCAATATTTGGTAATTTGGTGATTTCTGAATTTAGGTGAAAAGCTAACCAAAATTATGCAGTTGTAGTTTGGTTACAGTTTCCCCTCACCCTGGCTTTTCAAGCAGGTTCTTGCTTCACTGCCTCCAGCAAACAAAGGAATCATATGCAGTTGTTGAACCCACCCTGCATATTTTCTCTCGAAGACTTGCTTTAAATTTATGAGTTGTGGTCTTTTCAAATTCCCTGTGGAAGCCGCAATAACAAAAAACAATGAAATGTTTTCTTCCTTATATTTTTACCAGCTTAAAGAGATGACTTCAAAGCTTAAGAGACTTCCAACTATCCCAAAGATTTTTCTTTCTTTCAACTTCCTGCCAAATACTAGTGGAAACAATGTCAAAGCCCAGTCCAATTCAATGTGATCCAATCATCATTCACGTGCCAACTATGTATGGGGCACCGTGCTAGGCGATTGGAATAGAGACAAAAATGAAACAATCTCTGCTATCACCGAACATATTCTCATAAAGTGAATGAGTTGTAGATCTAAGTATGATACAAGAGAAAATGTGACAAAGGAATCAATCAACAAGCATTTGTTAAATGTCTGTTTTCTGATAGACATTGTGCTAAGTGCTGCCCTCAACAAGCTTACATTCTAAATGTAAAAAGAAATGGAGAGATCCAAACAAATTGCTGTAAGAAAACTTGAGGAGAGATAGTGCCTCTTTGAAGGGATTACATTTGAACTAAACCTTGAAGGAATCAAATTTCAAGAGGCAGAAATAAGGAGGCACTATTCTAGGTGTGCATGAGCAAATGCATCGAGGCTAGAAAGCCTAGCATAAGATTAGAGAACATCTAGTAGTCCAATTTCATGAAGGTGAATAAAGTGAAAGAAATAAGGTTAGAGAGGTAAATTGTCTTCAGGTTGCAGAGGACCTTAAATTCTGGTTTGTATTTTTTCTTACAGAAAACAGGAAACTGCTTAAGGTTCCCAGGATCAGACTTAGTAGGAACCTGAAAGTTCGTCTAAGCCAAATCCTTCATTTTACAGATGAAAAGACTGAGGACAAGAGAGGTGAAGGTCATTTGCCTAAAGTCAAATAAGAAGTATATAGCAGAGCCAGATTTTTGAGCCCAGATATTTTGGCTTCAGATGCAGCATTCTGATCAGGAAAGGCATAGTCCCAGATTACTTTGTTACTTACGTGAACAAGGTTTTGTGGAAGGAAGAGATGGGAAGCAGGGAGCCTGGTTGGGTAGCTTTTGTAACAGTCTAAGAAAGCCTGCTACAGGCTTAAACTATGACAGTTGCCCTGAAAGTGATCAGAGGAGGGCAGAGGTAAGAGATGTCAGTAAAGTAAAATTCACAGGATTTAACAACCGTTTAGATGTGAGGGAGAAGGAAGAATTGAAGAATCGAAGTCTTAGGTTTTGAGCCTAGGTGATTGGAAAGAAAGTGTATCAACATGTATCAACAGCAATAGGTAAGTTGGGAAGAGGGATGGGATTGGGGGGGGGGCAAAGTGGAAGTGGATGAATCCAGTTTGGGACATTGAATTTGAGGTGTTGGCAGGAATAGAGAGTCAAGGAGTAGGTTGGGCAGCTGGAATTGAGTACTGAAACTTGGAAGAGATTGTAGAAGGAAGTATAGATCTAAGAGTCACCTGCATAAATGTGATATTTGACATTACAGGATTAGAAGAAGTTTTGTCACATTTGGATATTACAGCAATAATAATATCTGATTAGGAAAGGGAAGTTCTCTTCTCTTTTTGTCATGCTATATAGCCCTTGTAATAATGACGTACATTCACCCTTTGGGTAGAATACTAAGAATTTAAGACGTTAATGCCAAAACAAGGTAAAGTCTGTGTACTATGGGCTATATAAATTGTTACACAGTGAGGGTTCCCATCTTTTCTCTGCCACTAATTCACTTTCTTCATGTGGAAAAATCATCTGAACTGCCTGAAATTCCTTCTATAACTGCCTCTTGAGAGCTGTTGGATGGCTGACCAGAGATGTAGACTCAGATTTACAGTTTAGAGATAATCCAATCCAACCTGCTCATTTTTTAGGAAACTGGGGCCAAAAAAGTTAATGATTTCCTCGTGCTCGCATGTTGCATAGCATCTTCCCTTGCTCCAAGGGCCCTGAAGATATCTCGATGATCATATTTTTAAAATCTATAATTTATTGAGCTTATTTTTCCAAATCAAAAAACTAAAATAAGTCTAATTAAGAAAAAATAATACCGAATTTAACTCCAAATGAATCATCGCACTAAATATAAAGGATCATAACATTAAAAATTATAGGAGTTTTCAGGCTTCAGAACTTTTCAAAATTATAGGAGTTGCTTTTCAAATATATAGTTACAGGGATGATTCTTAACCAAACAAATAATAGAGGTCATTATGAAAAATAAAATGGACAATGTCAGTTATGTAAAATAAAAATATTTGTACAATGTGACTATTGAGTTGGAAAATATTGCATCAAATACGTTTTTATAGAATCTAATACCCAAATTACATAAGGAATGGCTGCAAACATATGTGACCAAGAGTCATTCCCCCAATAGATAAGTAGTCAAAGGACATGAACAGTTTTCAACAGGAGAAATGCAAACTATAAACAATCAGAAGAAAGAATGCTTCAAATCATTATTAATGAAAGGAATGAAAATTAAAACAACTCTGAGATTTTTCCCACACATTAAATTGGCAAAGATGATAAAAGACAAAAATAGTCAGCATTGTAGTAGCAATGGAAACACAGACACATTGATATACTAGGGAAGAAGCTGTAAATTGGTGTAAATGTTGTAAAGATAATTTGTAATTTTATGAAAAAGTCATTAAAGTATTCATACTTTTGACCCAGCAATCCCACTATCAGGCATCCATTCCAAGCACTTATGTGACATAGTGCATAAAGTACTGACCCTGGAGTCATAAAAACCTAAGCTCAAAGCCCACCTCAGACACTTAGCTTTGTGACCCTGGGCAAGTTATTTAGCCTCAGTTTCCTTATTTATAAAATGGGAATAATAATAGCAGATATCTCCCAGTGTTGCCACGAGAATAAAGTTAGATGATATTTGTAAAAACGCTTTGCAAACCTTAAAGTGATACACAAATGCTAATGATAATTATTATTATGCTAAATAGTACTATTAATATACTCATAATATAATAATAGCAAAATATATTAATATACACTAATATGTAATGTATTAGTATATACACTGCATATATGCAGTACATATGGCATAAATACTAATAGAGTAAAATATACTAATAATATAATATACTATCACAAATTATTATTATTATTATCCCAAGTAAGTCAAAGACTAAAATTAAGGTCCTGTATAAATCAAAATAACAGCATCTGTTGTGGTAGCAAAAACAAAACGAAACAAAAACAAACCTCCAAAAATCTACAAGTGGGTCCCCACCGATTGAGGAATGAAGGAGCAAACTATGCTTTAGCAAGGTAAGGGAATGTTCTCTCTCTCTCTCCCTCTCTCTCTCTCTCTCTCTCTCTCTCTCTCTCTCTCTCTCTCTCTCTCTCTCTCTCTCTCTCTCTCTCTCTCTCTTTTCTTTGCCGTGGCACTGTCTTTTTTATAAGTGAATAGCAAACCCTTCCCCAAAATGACTCAAGCTTTTGATTCCATAGATACCTTGGCACTAGTATTATTTACTTAAAAAACCTTAGGACAGGAACCTCACAGATAATATATATCTAATGCCAAACAGCTGTTTCAAATGTGTGAAATGCCAGCGACAGGTGGGAGATAGGAACAGCTGAAGGTGATTCAACAGAACTGGGGAGTCAGAGAAGAAGAAGGGTCAGTACCAAACCCAAGAGCCCAAAATGACTCTGGCATGATAATAACTAATAATGTTGGCATTTATATGACTTATTAAGTTTTTATAAAGCGCTTTACATGTGTTGACTCATCTGACCACCACAACTCTGTGAGGTGGGTGCTATTATTATCCCCCTTTTACAAATGTGGAAAATGAAGCAGAGAGATGGTAAGTGACCTGCCCAGTGTCACACAACTAAGAAAAACCTGAAGCAGAATGGGAACTTGGGATTTCTTGACCCTCTCTACTGTGCCGTGTAACTGCTGTGGTCACACTGAAGGAGTCAATTAGAAACATGTCTCTTTACATGAGCCCAAGCCTTTTAAAACACTCATTTTCTTGAAGCTCTCAACCTTTGCCACATTTTCTTATTTGGCCCATCGGGTCCTAATCTTTCCTCATTGCTGATGATTTTCCAAGAATTTAATAAATCTGCTGCCTTTGACTCCTGCTCATTTATCTTATGTTATCTGCTCTGATCACAGAAGAAATTGTTGAAGGATCCATTTCTTGCTTCTGGGCCCTCAAGAAAGGAGATAATACTGTCATAGATTGCTCCACTCAAACCAGGCATGTATCCCATGCCCCATCATTCAGTCCCTGCCGCTGGCCAGACCTATCCAACAGGAGCCCATGTGATCTTGAGTTTTATTGTTATTATTGACCCTATTGGGGGTTTTCTTGGCAATGATACTGGAGTGGTTTGCCATTTCCTTCTGCAGCTCATTTTACAGATAAGGAAATTGAGGCAAACAGGGGTTAAGTGACTTGCCCAGGGTCACACAGCTAATAAGTATCTGAGGCTGGATTTGAACTTGGAGCTTCCTGATTCCAGACCTACTGCTCTGTGCACTATGCCACAACCTACGGTAATTCCACTCTATTGGTTACAAGCAACACGCCCACATTACAAATCCAGGATAGGTCACCACTTGGACCAGGCAGTGGCTCTAGGGGTCTGCTCCTCTCTGGGAGAGGTTTCTACCCTGTGAGAGGAAACTGTGGGTCTAGATAAATAATAAATAATTCAAAATTCTAAAGTGCTTTTAGATCCATGAAGCATTTTCCTCATCTAAATTGAAACTCAGTTTAAATGACTTGCTTGTGGTCACATTGCTTGTAAGTTGAGATATAAGATTTAACACTAAATCAAGCTCAGTAGGTATCAGAGTAAAATTTGTCAGCCAAGCTGCTGATCAGTCAGGTTTCATCCCCCAAGTGAAAATGTTGATGGGTTTCTATACCTGAAGTTTCATACCAGTTATAAAAAAAAATAGCTTTTCCTGCTCTTTCAACTTGTAGAGCAGGCCCACTTTTGCTACATTGCCATCTAATAGGGAATAGATACTGCTTAAGAAATGCCTAGCTGTGCCACTGAAAGAATTCTGAGCTATATGTAATGAACGAGTCCACCAGAAATTGAGTTAGTTAACCAGAGCACCTGGCTGTGGTAGAGGTTGAGGTCCTGAGAGTAGAGCAGGGGTAGGGAATCTGCAGCCTTCTAAGTCTTTGGGTAAGGCCTTTTGACTGAATCCAAGTTTTACAGAACAAATCCTTTTGTCAAGGGGATTTGTTCTGTGAAGTTTGGATTCAATCAAAGGGCCTTAATTAGGGCCTCAGGTTCCCCACCCCTGGGTAGAGTATTTTTGCAGTGGAAATAGTGGGTTCTGATTAACCAATTTGTCAGAGTATTGGCTTAGGTGAAAGGTGAATTGGCCCAAGTAAATATGACCCTGCGGGGCTTCATTAAACAGTGAACCCTGATTAACACCCACCTCAACTCACTACTGGGTTGAAAACAGCCTCGCCAAATGGTTCTTTCCAAGCATCACCCCAGCGATGTATTCAGAGGAACCCACTGCAGCCCTTGGGGTCATAATAGGAAGGGACACCACTCACTTGGGCCTGGTGTCTCTTTAAAAGGGTTATGCTTATAATAAAGTTTGCCATTATTTACTAGGCCTTGGAGGCAGACACATGAGGCTTGCTCTGTGACCCTGGGCAGGTCACTTAACCTCTATCTCAGTTTCCTCATCTGTAAAATGGGGATAATACTGCCTTCCTCACAGGGTTGTTGTGAGGATCAAATAGGATGTTTGTAAAGTACTCAGCACATCCTGGCACATAACAGATGCTATATAAATGCCAGATGATAATGATGATGATGATAGAGAACAGAAAGGGTTCTGTAATGAGGGGGTCCTCAGCAGAACTAAACTTTTTCCTTTCCCATAATCAACCCAGATCATCAATTGAGAATGGAGCATCAGCTTTTCTGAGGCCCATTAGTGAAAAACACCCTAGATACCAATGTCTGCTTTTGCTCCCAGATGACCTCAGGATAACCAATTTGTTCTATGCCTTAGTTTCCCCTTTTTGAAAATTGGTTTACTTCTCTCTTATTTTGTGAATGTCAGTACACGTTAAAAAAAAGTCCTGTGGAAGTAAGTGAACTGTGACCACAATTTGAACCCAATGTGTGACTTGGTGGTCACCTATAGCAATAGTTAAAAACTGATATTCAAATAGTACCTTAAGGTCCTGCAAGTACTGTTGCGCACACTAATTTGAGCCTCATGTGAGTCCTAGAGATATCATTAGCTCATTTTATAAATGAGATAATTGAGAGAAGTTAAGTAACTTGCTCTTGGTCATATAATGTTGGAGGCAAGATTTGAACCTTGCCTTTTTCACTCCAAGTCTAGCATTTTATCCACTGCACCACCCTGCCAAAAAAAAAAAAAAAAAAGCAAACACCAAACAAAAATCCAATGTTAACTTTACAGCATACTAGACTCTTAGGAGTCTAGGTCAAGACCAAGGTAGGTGATTGTTCTGTTGCATCTGGTTTTATCAAGCCACGTTTTGGGTTGGACACTGATACGGAATTTATCTGGAAAAAGGGAATTAGGATGGTGAGGAGGAGACTTAAAATGTGCCAATGAAGAAACTTGGTATGGCCTGGAGAAGCCTTGGGGGGAGTTTTGGGGGTGGGGTGGAGGGAATGGAGAACTGATAGCTGCCTTTAACTGCTTAAAAGGCTATCATGTGGAAGAACTGTGTTTACTCAGTCAAGAATCCCAGAGCCTAAGAAGTCTCCAAAAAGGGGAAAAAAAACTGGCCGTGGTTCTGTCACAAAACCTGGAGGCAGAGGCGAGGGCTCTTCTGTATTTCATTAGACAGTTGCTAGGAGGATTCTAGGTTGCCAACTTTCAAACTGGCACCAGCTGATACTGCAACAAAACCAGGGGTGCTGGCTCGATGTTTACAGAATGTTGAAAGGTAGGTCATAGCCATACATTGTCCCATTAGCCATGCAGTATAAATAAAATAAAATAAAAACCCGAAGGAAAGTGAGCTTATGCAAGCCAGACAATTTTGCCTCTCAGTAAACAAAGGATGTAGGGGAAGGATTGTAAGCATGGAACCTTCCCTCAATTCTAAACTTGAATTCCTCCCTTTTGAGTGTGATACCCTTCTCAGGACCAGAATTACACGGCTAACAGGCTCAGATGAACAAGACCAAAGCTTCATCCATCTGACTGAAATGGAAGCTTAGCTGCAAGTTCTAAATGGCTGATGGGAACTCCAATACAGCAGTGCACGGGTGAGAGAGAGATAGTGCATTGTAGTCATGGAGTGGGGAGCCCTGGTGTTATGGAGTCTTAGGTTAAGTCCTAACTTTGTTGGGGTTTTTTGTTTGTTTGTTTGTTTGGGGTTTTTTTGGTGAAGCAATTGGGGTTTAGTGACTTGCCCAGAGTCACACAGCTAGTGAGTGTTATGTGTCTGAGGCTGTATTTGAACTCAGATCCTCCTGAATCCAGGGCCAGTGCTCTATCTACTGTGCCACCTAGCTGTTCCCCAGTCCTAACTTTGTTAACTAGCTGTGTGACCCTGGGCAGATTACTTAACACCTGAGCCCCAGCTTCCTTCTCTTTAAAATGAGGCCAGTGATGACTGTACTACTTTCCTTTCAAGCTTGTTGTGAGAAAGGCACTTTGTGAACCCTAGAGAACCCCAGAAATGGTAGTTATTATGACCAGATAGCCACAGCAAGGTAGCACAGTGGATAGAGTGCTGGGCCTAGAGTCAGGAAGACTCATTTTTGTGAGTTCAAATCTAGCCTCAGACACTAGCTGTGTGACCCTGAGTAAGTCACTTAACCCTGCTTGCCTCAGTTTCCTCATCTGCAAAATGAACTGGAGAAAAAAAAATGATAAACCACTCCAGTATCTTTGCCACGTAAACCTCAAATGGGGTCATGGAGGGTTGGACATGACTGAAACGACTGAATAGCAATAACCATAACTATTTTCTGCTAGAAAGGCTGAGATCAGCCAAATGGAAACTAAGAATCAAAACCATCACTTTGCAAGAGTCACAGAGCAAGTCCTGCATCTGGACAACTGCTAGAAACATTATTCTTCCCATTCTTTATTTTTTTTGGGTGGTAGGGCAAAATTGCTATAGGAGAAGAAAAGGTAAGGGTGTGGGGGAAGGGAAAAGGAAAGGAGGACACAGATGTCAAGGAAACGGCAGGAAAAGAAGACTAAACTCTTATACCCTTTCATTCTTAGTCTATCAAGAAATGTACCTTTCTTTTATAATTTTTTTTATCTAGACTAATGATATAAACTCAAGATACTTAGAGGGTCAACCACCAACCTACCTGCCCTCAGCCCCAGTTCTCCAGTCTAAAGGGGAAGCATCATACTCACTGAGTCTATTATCCCTTGCAGAGCTTGAAAGCCATCATTTACAGGAAACACATGGTCCTTGCTGTCAGCGATTCGAGCCAGCTAAGAATATACAAATACATATGTGTCAGGTTTGGATGAAACTTTCTGGGAGAAGCAATGTGATTCAAGAGACTCGGACCCCTTTCAGGGTGAGGAGGAACCTGGGGCCTTCAGTGGCCCTCTGGGAACTAACCACAAAGCCATCAGTGATAATGAGCTTACCAGGCAGGGCGAGGCAAAGTCAGAAGGGTTCTGCTCCAATTTTGACACTTGTTTTAATACTTTTCTCCTTGGGAGTAGAAGTAAAATGGCCTGTTTAAAGCAAAACTTGGTCTGACTTGATGTATTTATGAAGTTGGGAATAGGCCATTGGCTCATTTTTCTTCCATTCATCCAAATTCCCGTTGGCAACTTTGATTCAACCAGATTCAAATTCCCTTTCAGAGCAGATTTTTTAAAATAAATGTAGGTTTTGACTTTTAAGGATATAGATGATTGGGGCCCTCTCCTTCCACCTAGAGAGAGCTAAGTCATTATAGGAACTGACTTGGATAGCTCAAATGGTTCTGTCTGGCAGAGTATTGGGTTAAAGAAAGAAAGAGACTAATCTGAGTGACCCTGAAATTTCTATTATTCAAGCCTCCTGACCTTATCATGGACAATCATATAACAGGACCCTGAACATTTATAGTAAAGCCTTTTTTCAGTGAGTGTTCTGTTTTAGGTTGCCTCTTACAGTTCATTTCTAATCTTTGTACATCTCCATCCCTGCTCTTATGCTTCTTCTAAGTAGCAGAGTTAAGAGCGGGTGTTAATACCAACCTACCGTTCCCTTTGTTAGCACCGAAATACATTGAGTGGATGGAATCAACTGAAAGTTAGGCTAGAGTGCCAAATGCAAGGTTTCAAACAGCCCTTTGGGAGAATGCACAAAAACAGGAGAATTCAATTTCATATGGATTTCAAAACCTGACCAAAGTGTCCCTGTTTATGAGATGTAATTTGTCTAGTTATTAGATCGTAGGCTCTTAAGGGCAGGGGCTGTCTTTCTTGTATTCATATCCTCAGTGTTTAGCATGGTGCTTGGCATGTCATAAAATACTTAAAAGTGCTTAAAAATCATAAAATGTCTAAAAGTGCTTTAAAAAGCTCTCTTTCTCTCTTCTCTATCTCTATTACTTTCTTTCTCTCTTTTTTCTTATCTCTTCTCCTTCTCCTTTTCCTTCTTCTCCTTCTCCTCTTTCTCCTTCTCCCCCTCCTCCTCTTTTTCTCTCTATCTCTCTCTCCCTTTCCTCTCTCTCTGTTGCCCCCATTCTTAAAGTATTCCCCAGTGCAAGCTCTTTTTAGGAGCTGGAGTCCTCCGTGACAGAAACTGGCCACCTAAATAAAAGGGCCAATTTGTAGTTACCTTATTGCGATCTCTCCACTACAAAAGAAAAGTATGTTACTACTATCTGAATGTTATTGTAGAAAGAGTTTTATACTTGGAGTCAGGACACCTGGGCTCTGGGCCAGGTTTTGTCATTTAGTTTGCTCCTTGGCAAGTCCTCATCTAAGCCACATGAATCAGTTCCTCATCAGTACAGGCAGAGAAGTGGACTAGAGTTCTTAATCTGGGGTGCATGAACTTGGGGGAAAATACATCTTTATTTTCATTAAACCTGTAACTGAAAGTTAGCATTTCCTTCAATTGTAAAGGTAGGCAATGAACATTATTCTGAGAAAGCCTCCGTCCATAGCTTTCCCCAGATGCCAACACAGTCTATGACACCATAAAGGTTAAGAGCTCTTAGGTGTTCTTGGAGGTCCCCTCAGGCTCTAAATCCAGGATGACAATTGGGATTCTATTCTGCTCACTAGTGAACCTGATGTGAGGGAAATGCCTCTGCCTTTTCCCAACTCTTATGGCTGTCTAGATTGCTGGCTATTTCCCCAATTATTTCATGACCCATCTAGCAGCTCATGTAATTGCTGTATATTTTCTGGTTATTCTTTGCCTGGTCTTTGGACATCCTATCTATCTGGACCTTCTGATTGTAAGCTAAGAGGAGGGTAAAGCTGGAAGAGAACTTGCAGGTTTCGTCTAGTCCTCTCATTTTACTGAAGACGAAGAGGGCCAAATGGCTTGCCCAAGATGGAATCCCTAACAAGTTGGCAGAGCCTAAATAGGATTCTGTGTTCTTTGAGACTAAATCTAATATACTTTTTGCTATACCACTCTGACTTCCAATATTTATACACTTTTGATTTTGATAACTTCTCTAGACTCTGATTACTATCCATCCATATTTGTGCCCTACTTCCCTGGTCACATCGTCCTTATTAGCCTCCTGGACTGGTTGGTCCATCCCACCCCTATGTGCCATATCTTCCCTTGTGAGTCAGGCTTTCATTAAATTGTCTGAAATAATTCAGATGCGTTCTCTGAACCTGTGGGAATTCCAAAGCAACAATTCTAGTGGCCTCCAAAGATGTGATATGCTGTAGCCCCACCCCACCCCATCCAGTCTTAACTATCCTTGTTTCTTTTCAAGTACTTCACATACAGTAGAACCTGAGCTAGTCAATGAATTGGACTGTTCCTACTGATAGAGCATCCCTCTCACCTCCTCCAGCTTTAATATGAGCTAGGCTTGAGAATTTTCTGCTTCCCTTATGTGATCATAACTGGCAGGTTATCAGGGGGAGGCTAAAGTCTTCAGCTCAAGTATAAGGCTCTCTCTAAGTGGCTGCCCTCTACCCAGAAGTGCTAGGCCTGCATCTGATGGACACCCTAGCCCTTCTTTCAACCATTCCAGACTAATTACTCCCCACAAGTTATATTTTAAATAAACCTAAGGATGAGAAGGCCTTTTGATAGCTCTTTTGCCTAGACACTAATCTCTTTGGGCCTCAGTTTCTTCATCTGTAAAATGAGAGAATTGTATCCAATGGCCTCTGAGGTCCCTTCCAGCACTAGAGCTATGATTTTTATGATTCTATGTGCATGATTTATACTTAATACAATAATCATAGGGATTCATGATTTAGGAACCATAAGACACACACACACACACAAAACAAATTCTTCCTTAATGTATCTGAAAGTTGCCAAATCAAAAGAAGCATATTCCATCTAATGCCAGGCTTCATATTGGTTGTTTCTACTTTTCTTTCTCCACAATATTTTCATTTTATTTAACTGCTTATATTCTAGTAATATAGTTTTGCTGATGTGGGTGCTCCCTTCACTGATATAGACCTCAACACTTCCACACCTTAGTGGATACTTTAAAGGGTTGCTGTGGCCAGAAATATCCATCACCTAGCAGCCAGCCATGTGGTGATGAGCCTTCAGCACTTAGCTAGGCTGATCCTTGGATGACAGACACACAGTCTGTTGCTGAGCCCATACTCAAAGATTTTCCAGCTTGGTAGGACCTGTCAGGGCTCATGCTCCACTGACATGGCTTTCGAGAATCCAAGGCCATTCCGTGCTGTGATGAAACATAGGAGCAGGGTTTTAGTGGAGGCAGCTGCCTGTGGGAGCCCTTAATATAGCCTTTTCCTACCGGTCATAGTCTGTGAAAACCACTGGTCCTACCTGGGTTTCATTGAAATCTTTCACCCCAACACAGTAGACAGTTGCCCCTAGGTCTCGAGATCTGTTAGCCTAGGAGAAGAGAAAGGAATCACATTAGAAAGGGAGGAAGACCACAGAACTCAATTGATTAAAAACAAATGAAACCATTTAAATATTCCGGGACAGTTTGCAGTTTCCATATTTTCATATTACATTTTAATCTGACAAAATTTTCTTTCTACTAAAGAGCCAAGTACTTTCCAGATGTCAGGGTAAACTTTTCTTTTGCCAACACAGATATATAATGAGAACAGCCTCATTGTTTTAGCTCTTTAAAGTTTATCAGGCATATTTCCCACAACAGTTCTGTGAAGTAGGCAATACAAAAAATATTTTGATTTTATCGATGGAGAAAATGTGGTTCAGAAGACTACATTACTTGCTAAGGGTGCCCTAAGGCTTTTGACCCCAAGTTCACTGATCTTCAATTGCATCATGCTGCATCTCATGAGGTGAAATGAAAGGTCAGTTATGTATTGGCATAGGTATATTTTATTACAGTTCTGTCACTGAGTAATTTTATTTTAATCATCATTTGACATTAATCTTTTTGAATTAAATATTCTGTGCCAACACAGATATATAATGAGAACAGCCTCATTGTTTTAGCTCTTTAAAGTTTATCAGGATAGTTTCCTAAGATTAAAAAATAATCCTGAAAATCCTTCTTTAATAATTTTAAGTAATAAATAAATGACAAAAGGGTGCCCTTGCCCTTATTATTTATAACTTCCTTAATGAATCTTCTCCTCACCAACGTCACCTCCTGTATGTGCATCCTTGATTCTCCTGTCTTTGCCCACAGTGAAGGAAAGGGAGAGATGAAATGATAAAACATTATGATTTAATCTTAATCTCAATGAATGATTAGGCAAAAAAATGTTAAGTGACAGGATTTTAATAAACATCTGCCTTAACATAAGGCATTATATGTTTATTGTTAAAATATGAGAACCCTAGTGACCCATCCAAATAGGGTTCAATTATATAACTATTCACTTTATACAAAATATTCATCATTTTTATCACAAAAAACCCCTATAAACATTCATAAGAAAATAAGACATTGCTTGAGAAGCAAAAAAGATGTGCTAAGATGTCCCAGGAGTGGAAAGAGCAACTTATCAATTCAGTGATTTTCGAACAAGATTGCCAAAATCACCCTGACATTCATACCGCCTTTCTTAATTATTGTGAAGGCTTTGATTCAGTCCTATACCCATAGCTTATTTGGGTATTGCAAATATATAAAAAAGACCAAGTATAATGAGAATATTAGAGTATTTCATGTCCATGTGGGAAAATGTCACCAGCACCACGATGTGAAGAACCATATACAGAAAATTCCACATTTCTGAGAGACATTTTAAATCCATTATGGTTCCACCTAGTTCTAAACCCTTTGTTATTGACCCTACATAGAACTCAATTAAAGAATCAAACTAAACATATTAATTATTTGATGCACAAAGATAACATCAAGCTTTATGTTGCACTGAAAACAAATTAAACATCTTCTTGTTCTCATGAAATCTTTCTCTAATGAATGCAAAATGTCATTTGGACCTGATGAATATAAAATTTTTAATGTATACCAAAGAATAATGAAGACTGAAGGCTTTTGGACTGAATCCAGGAGTCATATTAAACCAATTAATGAAGGACACCTCTGTCCTGAGGGCAAGACAGATGAAGAAGGCTGTTGCTAAACAAGATAAGAATCTTACTGGCAACTTAAAATCAACTCTGAATGGGAAAAATACATTTGTAATAACAACAGCTATGCAATTTCAGTCTTATTGTTCAACTTCAGAATTGTAAAATGGGTAGAACAGATATGGAAAGTACTCTAACAATAACCAATACAATACTAAGTAAACAAACAGTCCATCACCTTAAGGCTGCTATAGAAAGATTAACACTTCTTCACCAAAAAAAGAAAGAAAGAAAGAAAGAAAGAAAGAAAGAAAGAAAGAAAGAAAGAAAGAAAGAAAGAAAGAAAGAAAAAACAAGAGTGAGAAGTGATTGGAACTTTTAGAATGCATGATAAAATTTTAAAGCATACAGAAACATTTTTGGAACTATCAGATGATATCACTTCATTGAACTAAAGGATATGTGCCATTGAAATTATTGAGGGCAACCAAGAGTGGTTTCCCTCTGGCTAGAGCCTATGAAACAACTAAGATTGAGGAGGAGAATCAAAAAGTCCTCCATGGGCAGTATCCACATGAACTTAGGCAACAATATGTCAGCAAAGGAGCATTGAACAAATGGCCGAACCATGTGCGTTTATTTGTGGAATGGAGAGATTTATGATGGGAATTGAAGACCAGGTCACTGCTGCCAGAAATAAAGGTTATCCTTAAGGAGTCTGGACTTAGTGATCAATTTATAAAATAGGCAAAGAAATGATTAAAAGGAAAGAAAGAAAGAAAACCCACACAACATATTACTATAAGCCATAACAATTTAGTACCTAGCAAGTACCTAGTAAGAAATGGAGTGGTAGGTAGAATCACACATCAGCAAATTTCAAAATATCCTAGAGAACTTAATGAATAAGCTATATTAGAACCAGATCATTATCACAGACTGAACTGCTTCCCAGAACTTCTCAGACAACACCAATCTATAAAAAACTTAAGAGTGTTTTAACAGATACTACCATATGCTGTATATGCATAATTTCCATGCTAGATGGGATGAAAAGCTTTCAAAATATAGAGACCTAGCAAAGGAGATCAATATCATGTGGGAACAAGATGAGTTGAATATCATCCCTGTCATCCCCTCTGCCACTAGCATTGTACTAAGGATGATTTCCATAAACTTACAGAGGATGCATTTAATTTTATTCAAATACAAAAAGTAGTCATTTTGTTCACTTGTATCATAGTCCCTTGAATATTACATAAAAGATAATAGCATAATAGCAATTTTCTCTAGCATAGTTTGGCAAATAGCTGATGCAATGGATAGAGTGATGGACTTGGAATCAGGAAGATTCTAGTTCAAATCCTGTCTCAGATACTTATTAGCTGTGTGACCACAGGAAAGTCTGCCTAAGTTTCCTAATCTGTAAAATGGGGATAATAATAGCACCTACCTCTCAGAGTTGTTTTGAGGATAAAAAAAAGATATGTGTATGTGTGAAGCACTGTGCAAACCCTAAAACACTCTACAAATACTATTTTTTATTATTATTATTATTATTATTATTATTATTATTACTTCTATCTGAACCTAATTGAAAAATATAAGATCATAGCAATATAAATAATAATAAAATAACATCCTCAAAGTCCATCATACATATCATGGGGAAGATAGCGTGGCAAAGTAAGGGAGTGACCACAAGGATATACAGTAGGAACTCTGTGTACAACCTTGAAGGTGCTACAATACCTGTGAAGGATGGATAGGAATCTTGAAACATGAGCCAATATCTTGAAACATGCCCTGGCTATATGACTGGTTGGATTATCATCTCAATCAATCAAGTGACACTTATTAGGCATCCACTATTGCCTATTTCCACTATAGCAACTATTGTGCTAGACCAAAACAATGAAACTATTCTTATGAATCTCAGAAATAGATATAGGGATAGGAATACAATATGGCCCTCTTCGAAATGGCAATGATCGGCTTCACACAGAACACAGTACAATTAGTGGTGTTCCTTTGTGTTTTGGTACCATAGAGAGACAGACACATAGCAACCAATCAGAAAATTCAATACCCTGCCTACTGGAATTTAGTACTGACCACTACAGCAAACAAACCAAGCATATGTATAAAACAGGGAAGGCACAACTACTTTTATACAGTATCACGACAAAGTTGGAAACAGATCTCAGCAGTTATGATCGAGGAATTAATGCTGCTTTTTGTCAAGGGCATCCACAGCTTTGAATTCTATAATGATGTATCACCGACCAGTGAAGGGCTATATCAAGAACAACTTCATCCCTAGGGTTAGATTAGATAAAATAAACGATGCAGCTGAGGAACTAAAAAATCTAAAGATGGTGAATTTAAAAAATCCAAGGTCTGAAAATCTTCAGTGAATATAAAACTCCCAAAATTCTACCTAAAAATGAACCACATGACAAAAACAGCACCAATGTCTCAAATGATTTTTTAAAACCTTTGTTGTTCAGTCATCTTCAGTCGTATCCAGCTCTTCGTTACTCCATTTGGGGTTTTCTTCACAGATATACTGAGGTGGTCTGCCATTTCCTTCTCCAGCTCATTTTACAGATGTGGAAACTGAGGTAAACAGGGTTAAGTGACTTGCCCAGGGTCACACAGCTAGTAAGTCTCTGAAGCCAGATCTGAACTCAGGAAGATGTCTTCCTGACTTCTGGCCCAGCACTCTATCCACTGCACCACTCATAGCATTTGTATAGTAGTTTGTAAAGCACTTTATACATATTTCACTTTATCCTTAGAACAACTCTGGGAAATAGGTATTATTATCATTATTATTATTATATTATTATTATTATTATTATTATCATCATCATCCCCATCTTGCAGATGAGGAAACTGAGAAAAACAGAAGTTAAGTGACAAGCCATGGGACACAGAGCTATTAAGCATCTAAGAATGAATTTGAACTCAGATCTTCTTGACTCTAGGTCCAGAGCTCTAACCATTGAGCCACTGAGCTGCAAGGACATGAGAATATTTAGACTACAATTCCAAAAAAATCTCTTTTTGAGTTTCATGCCATAAATCCAACTAACAACAAATTATGCCAAAAATTATACCAAATTATGCCAAAATAGTAATTCAAAACAGTCAGTTCATGTTATAACCATCATTAATTAAAACATTCCCTCACTGAATTTGACAGAAAATGGAAAAAACAACAACATTTTAGCACCTGCATGGAGCAATGTATGTCACAGGAAAGGTGGCACCATAGAGGAATTCATACTAAAGATAGGAATCAAATACCGCTACGGCAGAAGTGACTTGACAGAGCCCTTGAAGATGTGTTGAAGGACAAAGATACTTCAATGTACAATTGGTACACATAGTAGAAAACTTGAATGCCATACTCCTTAAAGGCAAACAAAAAGAAATATCTGAAAAGAATTCAGGAAACCAAAATATATTAGAAATTTCAGATTCTCTTAATCAGCAATTGAAAGCAGAAGTTTAAAAGTCAAGATGATACAAGAAGGGAAAACAATGCAAAGTACAACAGAAACAGTTCAACTTGAATCAAAAACAGAGACGAGAAGGAAAGAAATCAGGCAGAATACAGAACTCTCCCCCTCCAAAAGCCGGATGTGAAACATTTCTAAACACACACACACACACACACACACACACACACATACACACATATACGCACACACCCACACCCACACCCACACACACACACACACACATATATATAATATATATATGTATATATATATATATACACACACACACACATCCATATATATACAATTATAAGAAGTCCAATCCAATAAAAATATTAATTAGATCAAACATTAAATAGAAAACTTTCATACCATTAACATAATGAATAATGGAATAGTTGTATAGAGGTAGAAGATTAAAATTCTAGCCTCTGCAAAACTGGAAAGTAATGTAGACATCTAAGATCCATAATTACCAACTCAAATGCTTCACAGTGGTACATGAATTATTAGAAATACACTTTACCAGCTTTTCTCAAACATAAACCTGATGCCACCAATCTCAACATAAGTGATCCCTCCAAACAGAGACTGATTACTCTCCTTGTTGATACTATATAAATACAGAATTTTGTGGCTTGCGAAGCACTTTACAAATATCTCATTTGATCCTTTACAACAGCCCTGGGAGGTAAGTACTGTTATAATCCTCATTTTACAGATATGAAAACTGAGGCAGACAATAAAATTATTTACCCCCTTTATTTTACAGATGAGGAAACATGACTTGTCCTAAGTCACACAACTAGTAAGTGACTCAGATGAGACTTGAACTCAGGTGTTTCTGACCCTAGGTCCAAAACTCTACCCACTGTACCACCTAGCTGCCTCATTTCTAGTTTATATTATGAGAAAAATCTATAAATACAAGAAAACAATATATTAGCTAATATCAAAAAGGGTGGGCCAAAATAGTCCCAGATGCATAAAGATCAACTTATTGATTCAGGAATTATTAAGCAAGCTGAATAGCAGTGCCATTACATACACTTATTTTATTGGTTATTGCAAAGACTTTGAATTAGTTTCATATTCATGACTTATTCAAGCACCTTAAAATATATAAAAGTAAAAAAAAAGAGTGAGAACATCAATGTATTTTATAACCACATGGAAAGCAGTTCTTTATTTAAAATATACTACTTTAAGGTCTGGATAGAGGAAGAAAACAAATCCTAGATATGCACTACCTGGCTAAATGAAGTGAAAACAAAACCTGGGTTCACTGGTTCACTATTGGAAAGACACTCGATGGTATTAACTGGAGATGTCTACATTGAGGGATCAAGAGAGAGATTTATATACATAGTCTATAAAGAACTTATAGCCTCTTAGAATTGAAGCTGTGTTAAAATAGAAAGATCACTGGACTTAATGGCCAGAGGCTTTGAGTTCAATTCCTAGATGGCACGTGTACAAGCTCTGTGACACGGAGCAATGCGACGTGGAGCAATGCATAGAACTTATCCTACAAAATGAGGGTGTTAAACTCAGTGATTTCTGAGGTCCCTTCTAATACTATGACCCTAATAAGGGGAAAGAGACTTAGGGATCAGAGTCTACCCAACCTTCAAAAAAGGAAGCAGTTCTATCGACTCTTGGTCAGATGATCATCTAGTCTCCCCTTGAACTCCTCTTAGGAGTGCAATGCTCATATAATCATAGCATTTAGAGTTGGAAGAGACCTCAGTGTTCACCTAATTTAATCCCTACTATCACCTACCTAACCAAATGGTTGTCGGAGCCCACCATCTTTCAGGCCAAGTCATTCCACTTGGGGACAGCTAATATTGAGCCTAAATCTGACTCTTTTCAACTTCTATCATTGCTTCTGGTTTTGCCCTCTGGGACTAAATAGGAATAAGTCTAATTCCTCTTACACATAAGAGTCCTTTGACTACTTGAAGACAACCACTATATTCACTCTTAGTTTTTTCTTCTCCAGTTTTCTCTTAGTTCCTTTAACCAATCCTCATATGATATAAAGTCAAGACCCTTCATGATTCTGCTTTCCAGAATTCAACTGTGGTCCTCAGAAGTGGACATCATACTTCAGCTCATGTCCCCCCTTAATTACTCAAAAGTTATTTTTGGTTGAGTCAAAATTTAAATCTATTGAATACCTAATCATTGGTCCTAATACTGACTTGGTTGGGGTGAGGGGAGCAGATAGTCAAAATGTCTTGACTATGTATTTCTAGTTATTTTTTTTAGCCAAAAACAAGGTTTATTAAAGATCCACCATGTTAGCCAGACTCTTAAGGAATCTGAGCATCTGTGAACTATTGGCTACATTGTAAAAATTTGAGCAGTGGCTAGATTTTAAAATCTAAGCCTGTATTTCTAATTCTTTAGGATATAGTATTAATGGATTTGAGGTGGCTAGGTGGCACAGTGGCTAGAGTACCAGGCCTGGATTCTGGAAAACCTGAGTTCAAATCCAGCTTCAGACACTTTCTACCTATGTGACACTGGACAAATCACTGAGCCCCTATTTACCTCAGATTCCTTATCTGTAAAATGGGGGTAATAATATCACCTATCTTGCAGGGTTGTTGTGAGGATCAAATGATAATAATCTTTGTAAAGCACGTAGTAAATGCTATATAAATGTTACTATCATTATTATTGTAATACTTAGCACAGTTCCTGGCACATAGTAAGCACTATATAAAAATTTTTTGTTGTTCACTTGTTTTAGTCATGTCAGACTCTTTGTGACCCCATTTGGGTTTTTTTTTGGCAAAGATACTAGAGTAGTATGACATTTCCTTTTCCAGATTATTTTACATGTAAAGACACCGAGGAAAATAGAGTAAAGTGACTTATGCAGAGTTACACAGCTACTAAGTGTCTGATGTGAGTTATGAACTCAGAAAGATGAGTCTTCTTAGCTGCCCATACAAATGTTAGTCATCATTATTATTATTTAAGTCAAAATATTATAGTAGAAAGGTCATTGGACTTGGTGAGACCTGTATTTGAACCTCCTACTTATAGTTGAATCACCTTGGACAAGTCATTCAACCACTCTAGACCTCAGTTTGATCATCAAACAGGACTACCTCATTAGGTTTGTACCAAATGTCAAGCAGGATGGTGGTGCTTTGTAAACTTTAAAACAATTATTAGTGGCTAACTGTAATTAAGTAAAAAGCTAACCACATTATTCTTATTATTTTTTTTACCCACTCTAGGATATAGTATATTTGGAGATATAATCCCCAAGGTCATACTCCATGGATATTATTATTAAACTGTAGCTAAAGAGGAGAGGCAGAGCTCACTCTTTGGTTTGAAATATGTGTCTTTTACTTACCCAAGGCTCTGCCTTCTGAATTATATAATACTTGAATTTCAGAACTAGGAATAGGAAGACAACTTTACCTGGAACAATACTGAGTTATAGTATATATTAAGTAAATATTTATTAAATTCAATGAAGAAAGTAATTTCCCCCCTCTTTTCTTCCCTTCTCCAACCCCCAAGCTTGGGGCTTATAAGTGTTGGTGGGATCATAGGATTTTCGAGTTGGAGAGAAACATTCTCATTTTACAAATGAGGACGCTAAGATGAAGACCAATTGATTAAGTGTTTCACCCAACATCACACCAGAAATAAGTAGCAGGAATTTAAATCTATGGCTTCTGACTCCAAATCAAGCACTCTCTCCCCTATACCACCGCCATCATATTCCCACCTCTACACAAAATTTTCCTTTACCACAGTGATGATGCTGGTGGTAACTACCATTTGACTGATCCAAAACCTTCCATAGACACCACACACACACACACACACACACACACACACACACACACACACACATACTGCCCACAGAACTAAATGTAGCCTTGGCCTGGCAGTCCTTTAGTAATCTGGTCTCAGTCTACCTGTCCAACCTCCTCTCTTGCCACTCCCTTCCTTAAACCTCCTAGTCTAGCCAAACAACATGTGTGGTTAAGCAAGAGTGGAAATTTTGGGTTTTTATATTTTATTTCTTCTTTCCTCCATAAAGTCTGCTTTTATTGGCATCTGGCAACCTGAATTTAATGTCTATACATGTGACATACACGAAATTCTTTTCCACCATCTCCTGTGCAGAGATTTCTAGCAGGCAGCAATTTCTTTAATCTCTAGTCTTTTCCTTCTTGAGTTTTCATATTGGACTTTTGCTGCATCCAAACCAAGATAAATTCAGTACCTACCACATAGACAAGTTTTGTTCTGAAAAATTTAAGCATATCATTTGCCAAATATTCAGGAAATGCATACCATATTAGTTCCCATATTATTCCTCCTCATCTGTTTAGCCCCTAATATACATTTGGAACAAAATTTTGAAATGTGTCCCCTCTAAATTACTCTCTCCCTCCAGAATTAAATTTTTAAAAAACATTTATCTGTTTTGAAATAAAAACCAGGTTGCCAGCTGAGGTTTCTCTAAGCAGAACAAATGTTTGCTTGGGTATGAAAAAGTGTAAATTAAGGAGCTGCCAGCTGTTTGTCAGTGATTGGGATGAGTACGTTGGTCAGCACCCCTTCTCTATGTCTGCCCAGTTGTATTAGATCCATTCCCTCCAAATCTCTGTGCTGCTCACCCACTTGCTCACCTGGTTTGAGAGTGACCTCAACCCCCCCAACCACAATGAACTTCAGTCCTTTAAAGGAAACCTGAGCTAGAGTTGTTCCAAGTATCTGTTCTTTCTTTTGTTTGGTTAAAACTTTGGCAAACTCCAAATCTAAAACTTGAAAGGAAAGGAATTCCTAAAGGCAAGTTCCACATTTCAATTATTTGGTAAATTCCCTTCCTTGCTTTCATACAAGTGTAGGGAATTTCATTTAAAGGAGGTTTTGCTTGCTCTATCAGAACACTTACAGAAAACACAAACTTGCTGACGTTGAATGGCATGTGCTAAATTTCAATTAACTGTACTACAACTGCTGCAAAACTCTGGCTGAGTCACTGTTCCTAATTAAATATTAAGATCTCAAAAATTAATGTAGGATGTGAAGAGTAGCTATGTGCCTGGACCCATATTTTGGATTTGATTTCTCTCCATTTCACTATATTAGGAGAAAGGAGGGGAAACTATGGAAGCAAATATGGCACCAATGTTTCTATTTGGACAGAAAGAGATATTTATAATCTGTAAATCCTTGGAGATCTATGGTATTCACTACGCTGGTATGATAGTTGATCTGGGAGCAGGGAAACTAACACCTGAGGACCAAATCCAGTCTGTACCTACTTCTGTATGGCCCATGAGCTAAAAATTGTTTTTATGTTTTTGAATAAAATGTTACATTTTTATTAGACATTTAATAAATATTGGTTAATGGGTTGACCAATCGACAGTGTTAGGTGATGGATGACCTACAAAGTTTGAATAAGCCATAGTCCCTGACCTCACAGAACTTACAATATAGTAGAAGAACCAAATTCACGTTTGACACATATGAAGAGATATAAGACCAATGTAGGTGTGTGTGTGGATGTATGTGTGTGTGTGTGTGTGTGTGTGTGTGTGTGTGTGTGTGTGTGAGTACATTCAGCAAAGGGCTAGGCAAGCGCAGTCTCTTACCTCTTGCTCTGCATAAAAGAAGAGATCTTCATGGAGTTCTCCATCTGTCAGAGCAATGATGACACTAGCAGTCCGGTAGCCTGCCAAATGCAAAGCAAATTTGTTCATTCCAATAAGCCTATACAAGATAAGCCCCTTTCCTTAGCACTAGGGATAAATGTATTTTTGGCTTAGCCACCAACATACCACATCACGGAACTTGAATGCTACCCAGAACAGAAATGGGAGAAAATGTGCTTTTCTTCTAAGTTCTCAGCCTCAAACTACTCTACAAAAGGTATACTCTAATCATGGCATGAAGATGACCCTGTATTCCCAAAGGCCCTAGAAAAGGAATATAAGCATCTAGAGAGCTTACCAAATCCAGAAAAGCTTTGACTACAGAGCGGTCATTTGGAGACCAGCCTAGCTGAGTTGGGGAAAATCATCCCCAGAATTGTCCACCAGGTCACAAGTTTCTTTGTGAATAATAACTCAATAATATCTCATAATATCTCATAACTCATAATAACTCAAGAAAATGATCTTAAGGAAAACATCCAGGACACGGATGAGCTAAAGGTCTATAGAAGGAATACCCATGTAGGTAAGTATTGAGTGAAAGTTGAAAGAGGCAAATTTAAGTTTGAAATCAATAAAAATTTCCTAAGAATTAGCACTGTCCAAAACTCGAATGGCCTGCCTCCAGACTGGACAGAGTGGGTTTCCCCCTCCTTGGAAGTCTTCCTGAAGAGGTGGGTCACCACCTATCAGATACATTCTAGATGACTATATAGATGCTTATATTCCAGCTCTAAACCTGTGGTCCTATATAATGCTTTACACACAACAGTCTCATGAAGTTGGCAATGAAAACATTATTATCATCACCACTTTAGATATGAATAAACTGAGGTTGAGAACCATGTAGTCACTTGCCCATGGTCACACAACTAGGTCCAGTTCTTATAACCCCATGTCCAATATTGTTCCACTATGTTATGTTATCTTGATAAATGGGAATTCCTAGTCTAAAGCTTTATTGCCAGGGCAGAGAACTCTGGAGAGAACTGCAAATGCCCAAACGTAAGAGAAGAGGAATTGTTAGGTGTCTTCTGTTGGTTGCATTGGGCCCAGGGAAGGCAAATGGGCTGAGAAAAATTGTCTAAAAGAAGGGTACAGTGGAGAATCCAGTAATACTTCTGGAGATCAGGATTTGAATTCACGTCCTTCTGACTCCAGGGCCAGTGCTCTATCCACTGTACCACCTAGCTTCCCCATACATTGCAATATTATTGCAAAAATAATTTTGACCTAGCAATCCCCCTGAAAGGGTTTCAGGGATGATACTTTGAGAACTGCTGAAATAGACAATCTTATATCCCTAGAAGAAAGAATCTTCTTTATGGCTAAATTTTTGTAGGAGTAATCAGGCTGTTAAAGAGTTGCTCAGATAAGCAATAAGTACTAAACAATCCCTCTCTCTACTGCCCCCACCCCACATTTACAAAGTGCTTTGTATGTACACTCTAAAATAGTTGTTGTGCAAAAGCTTAATGCACATAAATCCTATTCCCTCTATGTACAGGACAGATAGTATACTGATAAAAAGATTTAGTGGCCAACTCTAGGCAGGGCAATTACACATGCAACAGATATCAAGGCACACAAGTCTACTAAAGCATGCTTGAAAACAAGGCACAAAACCAAATGGCAATTGCTTACTGTGCTTGTTTGGGTTCTCTGCTACTTTTAAGGGAATTTTCCTCTATGTGAACCAGCCAAATTGAACTAGTGTCTTTCATCCTCTTATATACCTTCCACCCTCTTTGTGAATGAAGTTTACATATATGAACTATGCATAAGGTTGAATATGTGCATGATGCCAGTTTTTTAGGAGCAAACCAAAAAAAAAATGAAAGAAAGTTGGATAATTCATAATATCTTCTTACCTTGAATATTTTCATAATAAATCTGCTCATTGGCCTGAAATACACATGAATAGGATGGTAAGAGAGAGATTCATGGTTTGCATCTCAAATGAAATATTTATGCACACAGCTCAGAATATGACTCTACAGTCAGAACGAAGGCTCTTAAATACCTAGAATTAGTCCCATAATTAATCAGTGATGATGATCTGAGGCTACAACCACATTGGATTAATTATCTAGGTCACGCTCTGCATGAACCTGGGATCCCTTTTCACTTATGCTGGAGTGAGAGACATTTTCTCATCAAATGAAGTTCCTTATTCTACCAACCTGTGAAGACATCCCTTTGGGGAAAGGGTGGGAATTCCCTGCGGGCTGTTACTGTCTGCCAAGATTTCATTAACTAATGAGCTCTTCACCAGAGCCAGTGTCAGACAGGCCAGAGATGTTAGATACCTCTGTTCACTCTACAAGGCAAAACAGAATTGTCGTTGCTATTTCATTTATGGTTCTTTTTTTTGGGGGGGGTGGGGAGTAAGGCAATCGGGGTTAAGTGACTTGCCCAGGGTCACACAGCTAGTAAATGTCATGGTCTGAGGCCGGTTTTAAACTCAGGTCCTCCTGACTCCAAGGCCGGAGCGCTATTTACTGCGCCACCTAGCTGCCCCTTCTTTTGTGGTTCTCAAACAAATATGCTTTTTAATCCATGTGTCTTCTCTGGCTAGAATGTGTTGTTCTGAAAATTCCATACGTTCATGTTTTATAATTATTCAAAAATTTACCCTTTGAAACCCTTCATTCATGTACGTGTCTCCTCCAGGCAGGACTTTTTGTAGCTCTTCTAAGCCTTGGCGAATCTGTTCTCTGAAAACCAAAAAGATACTGTGTAAGACTAATCGAGGAAATCTTTGCTTTGGAGGTTTGTCCTACTGGCATTGGTAGTAATGCAAATGTCACAGGTGGGTTGGTAGTGTTTTCATATGACTGTATTGGATGAATGTATATGCTAATTGCAACAGTGCCAAACTAATGTGTTTAGTGAGTCAGTCAATTAAAAGTTATTAAGTGTTATTAAGTTATGTTATTAAAGAATTAAGTTATTAAGCCTACTATGTGTCAGACATTGTCCTAAGCTCTGGGGATACAAAAAGAGGCAAAAGAAAGACCTTACCCTCAAAGAGCTTACAATTGAAGAAAGAAGATAATAAGTAAACCAGTAAGTACAAACAAGCTCTATACAGGAGAAATAGGAGATAATTAACAGAGGGAAGGCACTAGAATTAGGAAGGGTTGGAAAAGTCTTCTGGTAGAAAACGGGATGTTAACTGGAACTTAAAAGAAGCTAGGGAAACAAGTAAATAAAGATGTTTGGGGAGAAAAAAAAGCATCCTTAGAAATCTATTAACCAGTCAGAACTGTCCCTCTTAGTGAGAGTGTATGCTATATAATGGGTAGCTAGGTGGCACAGTGGATACAGTGCCAGGCATGAGGTTGGGAAGACTCTTCTTCCTGAGTTCAGACCTGGCCTCAGACACTTACTAGCTGTGTGTCCCTGGGCAACTCACTTCACCCTGTTTGCCTCAGTTTCATCATCTGTAAAATAAGCTGGAGGAGTAAATGGCAAACCACTCCAGTATCTCTGCCAAGAAAACCCCAGGACAAAGTTCATGGGCACATAGAGTCAGACACAACTGAATGACTAAAAAACAAGTGATTACTCAATTACTTCAGTAAATGAATGAATTCTTCTTATATCACTGGTTCCTATCATGGAAGTTATTATATGGTGAATAAGTTGAATTAGAAAATTTTTTAGTTAAAACTAGAAGTGTTGAGGTGAGATAGGAAGGACTGTAAGATGTGTTTGGCTACATAGCCTTCTCAGATGGGTATACAAGGGATCCTTAACAAATATTCCATTTTCCCATTGCCCAAAGAGTGCCTTGTAATTGGAATACCTCCTCTAAACCTGTTCCAGCTGCTTGCACATGTATTTTCCTAAAATCTGTGTTTCCCTGGTGCCAACACAAATAATGGTTAGGTGGGAAAATTACTTTTTACTTGGCCTTGTTCCACTGATGCTGTTGTGTCTGGTGAGGTCATGAGCTGAGTTAAATGGTCCTAAGTCTGTATAAGTAAGCCCCTAATACAACTTCTAGTTAGTTCTCAATCAGATGGCATCTCTCAGCCCCTGATCAACCTACTCCTTCTTCAAACATCCCAAAGAGCCCAGAAAAATAAATACATGATCTAACAGAAGCACTCCAGAAGTCCAGTTGGACAATGGATTGTTGTGCTTTAGTCAGAACTAACAGGACTCTTTTTTTAGAGAATTAAGACATTTGGAGAAGAAAGTCTTAAAATGTTGATAAGCTCCTGTTATCTTCATGGGAACTTGCTGAAGCTGGAGTAGGGGTCATACAGTGGGCAAAATCATCATTAAACAACTCTTCTACTATATTGCTTGGTATAATATGATTGATATATATGTATATATATATATATATATACATACACATGCATATACATATATATGTATATACATATCATTAAGGATCACAAAGCACTTTCATCACAATTTTCTTGTAAAGCCAGTAGAACACTAGTATTATAATTCCTGTTTTGCAGATGAGAACACTAAGATTCCAAAAAGTAAAGTGACTTGACTGAAGTCAAAAAGCGATGGACCCAGGACTTTATTCCAGATCTTCTGATTAGGTGGAAAAACCAAAGGATTTGGAGGTTAAGAAAATGGGCTCAAATCCTAACTCATTTTCTATCCACCTGGAAGAGACCTTACAAGTCACTTACTGAAATGTCTTCATTTTTCAGCTAAGCCACAAAGGTTGTAAATCACAGAACCGGAATTAGAAACCAACTTCTCTGATTTTCCTTAGTAGTGATCTCCATCCCAGCTCCAGAACACAAAGAATACTTGGCTTTCAACTCTCTTTTGAACTTGTCACAGAGTTAGAATACTCTAGCTGTGAGACCCTACTCAAGTCATACATAGCCTCTCAGTGACCCAGGGAAATCTCTATGCCAATAAATTAGAGCTGGCTTAGTAATCTCCATTGGTGGAGGAAATTTCCACTCCAAGAATTATCAAAACTGATGAAGTCACAAGTTCACCACCATCCAAAATTTTTGAAAGAAATTGCAATAGCTTAAGGCTATTCAGCAGAGAAATCTTAGATGCTTAGAGAGCTTTGCACCTGGAGTAAGAAGGAGAAGGCCCCCTCCCCTGGACCAGTGCAATCACTTTCTACTCATCTCCCTGCTTCCAGTCTCTCCTCTCCAATACATCTACCTCACAGTTCTCCAAATGATATTCCTAAAAAGTAGGTTGGACCACATCCCTTCCCTGATCCCCAAGCTCAGGTGATTCCCTATTGTGTCTAGGATCAAATAGAAACTTCTCTATTTGGCATTCTAAGTCCTTCACAACCTAAATCCAACTTACCTTTCCCAGTCTATTCCATATTTCTCCCCTCAATGCACTCTGCAATCCATTCAAACTGGCCTTCTTCCTGTTTTTCATGAACAGCATTTTCTCTTCCCTTTGCAAAGGCTAGTTTTCAGGCCTAGAATGTAGCCCCTCCTCACCTTTGCCTTTTGGAATTCCCAGTTTCCTTCAAAGTTCAACTCAAATGCCACCTCTTAAATGAGATCTTTCCTGACCGTTGCCCATTCACCCAGCTGCTGCTGTCTCTTCCCCAAATTACTCCGTATTAATTTGGTATGTGGAGACATGTTTTCCCCACATAGAACTGTAACCCTCTGAGGGCAGGAGCTATTTCATAACTAATGCTTGGCACAGTGCTTAGCACACAGAAGGAGCTTAAAACATAGTTGTTGATTGGTTGCTATAGCCTTGAGAATGAATAGAGATAGACAGTGATAGAAAAGCGACTGGACTCAGATCCAGGGAATCCTGGCTGGGGTGCTTCTCAGAAGCCTTGATCAGAGGAAGATGAACTAGAGCCAGAATACTGGAGGAATGTGAGAGAGAGAGAGAGAGAGAGAGAGAGAGAGAGAGAGAGGGAGAGAGAGAGGGAGAGAGAGAGAGAGAGAGAGAGAGAGAGAGAGAGAGAGAGAGAGAGAGAGAGAGGGAGAGAGAGGGAGAGAGAGAGAGAGAGGGAGAGAGAGGGAGAGAGGGAGAGAGAGGGAGAGAGGGAGAGAGAGGGAGGGAGAGAGAGAGAGAGAGAGAGAGAGAGAGAGAGAGAGAGGAGAGAGAGAGAGAGGGAGAGAGAGGGAGAGAGGGACAGAGAGAGGGAGAGAGGGACAGAGAGAGGGAGAGACAGACAGACAGACAGTGAAGGAGAGGAGAGGAGAGGAAGAGGAAAAGGGGAGGGGAGAGGAAGGGGAGGAGACGAGAGGGGAGGGGAAAGGAGGAGAGGGGAGGGGAGGAGAAGAGAGGAAAAGACAAGCTATAGTCTATGGGGAGATGGGTGGAAGTCCTAGAGCAATCTGATGACTCCAGACTCCCCCTGAAAAGTCTATTCCAGACTGCTCAAGAGTCAGTAGATATTCATACTGGCCACCAAGAGAATGCTTAGGGGACACTGAGAACTAATTGACAGTTTCCTTACCCTATCCAAGGTCTATACATCCCCTCATAAAGTTTTCTTTGGGAAATTTCTATCCTATTACCCATCTGACAATTGCACCCATTGGTTTATGAGGCAGAAAAGACTTTGATACTTTATCCCTCCCTTGTTTATACTGCTTTGGTATATTAACTAAATATCTTTGCTATCAGATTGGTGTCTTCTACATGGTCTGATAGCAGGTAGCATTTTATCTGATTGGGGTTGAAGCTATGATTTTCAGAATCATTTACTCAAAAGAATCCTCTGAATCTAAGAAAAATAGAAAAGGCCAACAGAGTCAGACATCTCAGAGACTTCCAGGTCCCCATCTTACATGCAATTTTGTATTATATAAAGGCAATCACCACCCTTTCCACAGAGGCAGGGACTATTCTATCTTCAGACACCTGAAGAGATCATGTGGAAAGGGGACAGGCTTGTTCCACTTGGGCCCATAAGGCTGCACTAGGCCCAATGGGTAAAAGTTGTAGAAAAGCAAAATTTTGCTTCCATACAAGGAAAAATATCTTAATAATAGTAGCTATCCCAATCGAATGGGCTGACTTTGGAGGTAATGAGTTCTCCACAACTGAAAGTCTTCAAGTGGAGCTGAATAATACTTTAAGCCTACAATGCTAGTCACTGAAGATTTTTATCTCACTCAATGTTTCATAATATTGTTCTATACCCAATAAGTGCTTAATAATTATTTTAAAAATTCTGAACAAATGAAAAAAAACCCAAAGGATGTATATAGAACATTTTCCCCAAATCTACATATCCCTCTTCTTTATATGTTCTATATAGGACTTTTTTTCATTTGTAATATTATCATTCTTTCCTCACAAGGAATGAATATTACTGCTTTCAAGTATTAAATGTCTGAGTTATATTTTTCATTTCAGAAGGGTTTTTGAAGTTTGTCTTTTAGTGATGACATGGCATAATCAATCTGCTCCAGCAACAAGAGATGTGTTTGATATACAGCATTTCCCCCAGTGACATTAGTAATAAAAGCAAACCCTAGGAAGAGCCCAAAAGGTGGCTGAAGGTTGCCCAAGAATAGCTTCTTGGATTCTGTCCAAAAACTCTTAACTCACAAGATTTCTAAACATTAAACAAGTCACTTAATCACACAAGCCCCTCTATGAAATGGCAGTAAATACATTTTTGAACTCGAGATATGAAAAATCTTCTCAAACCAATGTTCTTAAAGGGTCGTGATAATGAAATGCATAGTGCCACACATCTATAGATGTTTTCTAAAAAAAAAAAATCTGAAAAATGTTTTAAAAGAATTGTAGGGCTCTCTCTATCTCTGTCTGTCTGTCTTCCTCTCTCTTTGCTAAAAAAGCAAAGCATTTGAGAAATTCTGACTTGCTTTTTCGATGACTTCATCTTTCAGAAGGAGGGACAAATGAGGACAACCATTAGTCTGGAACTGATTTTGACTAACAAAGAAAAACTCACTGATGAAGTAGAAAACCATCACATATGTTTTAGAGTTCATGACAGATAAGAAAAGGAATGCTAAACAGAGATTTACATGTATACTACATATCATGAGAGCAGGTTTCAGAAGGCTCAGAGAAAAGGTAAGTATTATTCAGTGGCTTGAGGCACTAAAAATATAAGCTCGGGAGAGATGAGATGCTTTAATAAAGAATAATTATAAGCACACAATAGTGGGGATCCTGAGGATAAAAAAGGGACTTCATAATAATCAACAAGAATAAATTAAGTACCTTTTATAAGGCAGCAAGGTGGCACAGTGATAGAGTGCTAGCCCTGGAATCAGGAGGACTCGAGTTCAAAATATGGCCTCAGATACTTACCAGTTTGTGACCCTAGTTAAGTTGCTTAACCCTGTGTGCTCAGTTTCCTCATCTGTAAAATGAGTTGGAGGAGGAAATGGCAAACCATCTAGTATCTTCACTAAGACAGCCCCAAAATGGGGTCACAGTGCTCAACACAAATAATAGACTAAAGAACAAATAAAGCCAGTGCTATGTTAGGTGCTGGGACAAAAACAAAACAGTCCCCCCTTCCAGGAGCTACCATACTCCCCACTAAGTGCATAGCAGTAGAAAGAACACTGACCTTGGAGTCAGTTGTCTTTTAGTCATTTTTCAGTTGTGTCTGATTCTTCATGACCCTATTTAGGGTTTTCTTAGCAAAGATAATGGAGTGGTTTGCCATTTTCTTCTCTGGCTTCTTTTACAGATGAGGAAACTGAGGCAGACAGAGTTATGTGACTTGCCCAGGGTCACACAGCTAGTAAGTGTCTGAGGCCAGACTGGAACTTCAGAAAAGGAGACTTCTTGACTCTATGGCCCACACTCTATTCACTGTACCTTTGGAGTCAGAGATGGATTCAAATTCTGCTTCTTTCACCTGTTTGCTTTTGGGCAAATCACTTAACCTCTCAGGGCCTCAGTTATCTGAAAAATGAGTATGAGAATAGATGGCCAACAGAATCCCCTAATATCTATATCCACGACCTTAATTTTTCTATTCTTTAGGTTGGACAGCCCCAGTTGCTTAAACAGATAGTCACACGGCAAGGTCGCTAGTCTTCACCAGGGTCCCTAGCCTTTTCCTAATACATACATTCCTGCCCCCCTTTAAGAGTGGAAGTCTCACTTGTCTGATCAGGGCTAATGGCTTTACCACAACCCTCAGTATGAAGTCCAGAAAGCCTCCTCCCTTGGACGTGGTACACACCCTTCCCCACGCCCAGCTGCTATCTCCAAACTCCCCAGCCCAACAAGTCCATCTCAGGGGTCCCTCCCCAGCCCTCAGCTATGCCTTAGGGGATGTCCTGTCCCAGGGTGCCAGAAAGATGTGCCCTCCCCCAATAAAGCCCTCATATTTACTGTCTCTCCATCCCCATATTATCCCTATTGTACAAGAGACTTAAGCCAGCAGAAGGGGGCAGGGCCCCTGAAGGTGACTGGATCATGAAATGATGGGGCCGAGCATACTAGGACATGTGTGCCCAAGCCTCTCTGGCTGCTGCTTGGTCAGTACAGGTGTTTTACCTCTCTGGGCCTCAGTATCCCCAGGTTCTTGAGTATAAGGGTCTGACTTCTAATTTTACTTCTACTATCCTTTCTCACATCCACTATGATATTCTTTAAATGCCTCCTGGAGTTGTGGAGACATCTTCCCATTCTACCTTCATGTTCCATGGACTCTGTGATCCAGTGACTGTACCCTCGTGGTTATTTCTTTCCTATGACACTTCATCTCAACTGGTGACTTTTCACTGGTTGTCCCTCCAGGACTGTCTGGCCCTCCTCTCCTCTGCCTCCTGTCTTCCTTCAAGTCTCAGCTAAAATCCCACCTGCTACACGAAGCCTTTTCTGATCCCCTTAAAGGCTGGTGCATTCCCTCTGACATCATTTGCCGTTTATCCTGTTGTATCTCGGTTATGTGTAGGTCTGCGTGTTTTCTCCTCCGTTACACAATGAGGTCCTTCAGGGCAGGGACTCTCTTTTTGGTCTTTGTTGGTCTCGCCATGTTTAACACAGGGTTGGGAGCATTAGTAGGTTGTTGTTTGCTGTTTGGTTGTGTTCCACTCTTCATGACCCAATTTTGTGGTTTTCTGGGCAAAGATGCTACAGTGCTTTGTTGTTTCCTTCTCTGGCTATGTTACAGATGAGCAAACTGAGGCAAACAGGGCTAAGTGGCTTGCCCATGGTCACACAGCTTATAAGTGTCTGAGGCCAGATTTGAACTCATGAAGATGAGTCTTCCTAATTCCAAATCCAGTGCTCTAGTCACTGTGCCACCTGGCTGCCCAGCATAGTAGGCATGTGCTTAATAAATGTGTGTTTATTTGACTTGACTTTGAGGGGTCCCTAAGCTGCTGCAGGGTGCCAATAGTGATAGGACCCACCCAGAAGAGGTTTGTGTATCAGTTCTTTGCTGAAGGCTGAGGGCTCCTCACCAGAAGTTTGACCACCAAGGCATGGTTTTTTTTCATTGAGAGAGGCATCAGGGGACAAGTCTCTCTCTGTCTCTCTGTCTGTCTCTCTCTCTCTATCACTTTCTCTCCTCTCTCTCTTTCTCTGTCTCTCTGTCTCTGTCTCTCTCTGTCTGTCTCTCTCTTTCTCTGGCTCTGTCTGTCTCTGTCTCTCTCCACCCTCCCCCAGAAGCTCATAAAAGCATATACAAGAACTTGGAGAGCAGTGATCTGGATCCTTTAATAAGACCACACTGAGAGTATCAACAATCAGGAAATCCTGGACCTTTCTCATGTACTGAAGTATTTATCTTGTCAAGGGGGATGCTTTTTAGATTGAGTGGGGCAGAAAGAAAATAAGTATGAAGGTAGCTAAGAAGAAAGCACCTGGCTGCCCCTTGTGAGTTCCAGATCTCCTTACTCCCCACATCTGAAAGGACTGTGCACCAGATTGCTAGGTGGCCTGGGGTGCCTCTAACCAGCTGTGATGAATAGGACAGTTGCCAGAAGGTGGGAGGTAGCTAAAGTGATTCTTTTTAAAGAGGAAGAAGGGTTTTTTGAGGGCTAGAATGGTGAGTTTGACTTGTATTCCTGGCAAAATTCCAGAATGTATTTTTTTTAAAGTTTGTGAAGTGAAGCAGTGATCAAAATAATCTAGCATGGGCTCATTAAGGATAAGCCCAAATAGTCTAACAAAATTTCAATTATTTTTTGACAGAATGATTTGATATAATTATTAATTACTATATCAGGAGTGCTAAAGATATGAGTTTACCCAGATTTCAGCAGGATTGTCACCAAATTTCTACTCTCTGCTCTTGGCTTTTTTTGTTTTGTTTTGTTTTAAAGGAATAGCTCAGTTACAAGAGAACTTTATTTATTGTTGACTATTTTAAAGTACAGAACCCTGGACAGAGGTATTGCTCGCTAGAGGCAAGAGAAAGGAATTGAACAGTTTTAGTGATATTAAACAAATTAGATTATGGACTAATGCATTTAGAGTTGGAAGAGCCATACAAAGCGTTCTAGTAAAATTCATTTCTAATAGAATTCCCTCATTCATTTTATGGATGAGGAAAATCAGACCAAGTGAAGCTAAATTACCAAAGTAATATAGTAAACAGCACAAGCTAGATTTGAAATCAGTTCCTTTAAATCTACATCCACCCTGAGCTATGCTGTCTGTTTTCCAGAAAATTAAATATATGGTTGGGAGACACTTTGATAAACATGGATGAGATAATTATAAAACCACAAAAAAAAAAAAAAAAGAAAAATCAAATTCTCTGAATCTCTCTGCTTATAGATGGGATAAATGTGGGCTGAATAATGATAGATAGAGGTAGTTTTAAAGTGGTTGAAAAACTAGACTAGAATGGTGATTAAGATGAATATAAACATGGAAGCACATTTTTAGTGGATGTCATAAGACTCTGATCTTGAGCCTGTTCTGTTCAATGTTTTTTTCAATTACTTGTGCGAAGATGTTTGCTAACTTGTGACATGAGGCTAGAAGAATAGCTAAATATTTTGAAGACATTAGGATTAAAAATATTGAAAAGATGGAATAAAAGATCAAAATCTAAGTAGGTGAAATTTAAAAGAAATAAATATAAAATGTAACACTCAGATTCAAAAAATAAACTATATGAGTATAAGATGGGAGACATATGATGACAAAAGTTTGTTTAAAAAAGATCTGGAGATTTTAATGGAATAAAAGCTTAATAAATCACTCATATTATATAGATGCCATAAAAACTTAGGTGGTCTTAGGTTACATTTTCAACATATAATAAACAGGTAGGTGGTACAGTGGATAGAGTGTACTAAATCTGGAGTCAGGAACACCTGATATCAAATCCTGTCTCAGACACCTACTAGCTGTATGACCCTAGCAGGTCACTAAACCTCTTTCTGCCTCAGTTTCCTCACCTGTAAAATGGGGATAATAGTAGCACCTACCACCCAGCGTGGTTGTGAGGATAAAATGTGTTAACTATAAAACATTCTGCAAATCTTAAAGTACTATATAAATTCTAGCTATTATTATTATTATTATTATTATTATTATTATTATTATTATTATTTCTGCAATGAAACAAGTTAGAATTCTACCATAAGACCACATCTGGAGTACTTGTGTTCGGTCCTAGGCATCACAGTTTTGGAAGAATATTGACAAACTGCAAAGTGTTCACAGGTTGTTCATGAGAAATCACAGCATATGAGGAAGAGTTGGAGAAATTAGAGATTTTTGGACTAGAAAAGCAAAGCCTCAGTGAAGCATAACAATGTTCTTCAAATATTTAAAGAGTAGTCATATGACAGAAAACTTAGATTTATTATGTTTGGCTACACAGGTCAAAACAATAACCAAAGTTACAGAGAGTTACAGGGAGATAGATTTAATCTTAATAAAAGAAAGAGGTCTCTAACAATTAGAGCTGTCCAAAAATGAAATGTGCTGAATCCATAATGAATCATTTATCACTTGAGGTCATAGGATTATAGATTAAGAGCTAGAAGGGAAATTAGAGGTCATTGAATGTAACCTCCTTCATTTAGGTCTTCATGAAGAGATTAGATGACCATACCTTAAGTATATTATAGAGGAAATTTTGTCCTTCAAGCAAGGGTTGGACCAAATGACCTGTCAAGCCTTTCAGTGCTCAAATGTTTATGATTCTGCAATTAAAACTTGTAGAAAAATGCCCAGAAAGCTTATGAGAGCCTCCTCCTGAGTACTCAGAAGGTTTGATGAGATGACTACTGAGAGTATTCATGCATTCCACATTCAGACTCAGGTCACTGAACTAAGTCTGCATAGGTTTACTTTTTTGAGTATTCATGCTTTCTATATAACTGCAGTAAATTCTGGGGACAATGAACCAGACCTCATGTGGCAATCACGGTCAATAATAAGTGAGTAGACTTTGCCTCCCTGCATGGTAGAGGTTGGAGTACCAAGTAAGACCAATCCTTCTTAGAAGTTTGGCTGCCCTGTCTTATGGAAAGGGTGCCCTTGACTGAGTCCCCTGAACCCCATCTTTGACATACCTTTTAGGTCTAATTCACTAGGAAAGAAGTATCCTAGCTTAAATATCTTTATAAGCTTAAGGAGTTCCTATAAACTTATTAATTTTTCTCTCAACCATACATGAGTGCAGTCTTTTGTACAGTGGTTTCATGGCCACCAGAAACATTGGCCCCAGAAGAATGATAACCTCACATTTGTATAGCATTCTTTGAGTCTGATATCAAGGAGTGGTTGATCTGCATCAGTGGAGACATTTCCATATCACTTAAATAAGGGAGACTTCATGATGTGTTGAAAGGATCAGGGTTCAAATCCCACCTCTACCACTTAACAGTTGTGTGTCTTGGGTAAGTCTGAACCTTTCTGAGCTTCAGTATCCTCGTCTGTATAACGAGGATTTGGACTGGACCTCTAAGATCCCTTTAAGCTGTAACCATATGATGCTATGGTTCAGCACATGGTCATAGGCAAATAAATGAGATCCATAAAGGACTTTACTTACAACAGCCCTGGGAGTTAGGTGTTTCTATTATGGACATTTTACATAGGAAGAAATTGAGGCAGACAGAGGTTATGTTACTTGTCTATGGTCACACTGCTAGTAAGTGTCTGAGGCAGGGTTTGAACTAAATTGTCCTGACATCAAGTCCAACATTTTCTCCATTGTTTTATATTTGAGAGGTTAATAGGCAAGGAAGTCAATAGAAAGAAATAAAAGCATCAGGAGGCCTTCTGGGAAGAAGACCAAAAGTCTTAAGGATGAGAAAGCTCAACTATGGTTGTGTGCCCAGAATCCTTTCCAGAAAGAAAATGTAATTACCAGGTGGGAGTGGAATGGAATTACCTACTGATTCTGTGCTTATGCATAACTGCATTTATGGTTTTGCTTTTTTAAAAATTTCCAGCACTTAGCACAGTGTCTGGTATGAAGTAGGTACTTAATAAATGCTTGTTGACTGGCTAATTCTGTACTGGCAATTTTATAACTGGATTGGGGAAGGGGAAGAGAAAAGGTGGTTCTAGATAAGGATGAGAGTCCTGGCCCTTGTAACTTCGTATTTATGTTAACACTGTTGTAGGTTGTATATTCTTACTGATGCTTTTAACTGCTAGTAAACACTTTGAAAGACCCACTTCTTGCTTGGATCTGTGGATGGAATAGAGAATATCCTTTGGTCAGGGCACAGCGTGATAGATTATGAGAGAAAAAAGAGGCAAGTTTAGAAGAGGGATGCATTTACTCATGTACATACCTGGAAAAACCCTAGCATTTATTCAGAGGTTGTATGATGTGGTAGCTATGTAATATAATATGTGTCCTTAGACCTGTGCAACAGAGCCCAGTGGGGATAATGGGAAGATCACTGGGTTTCAGTCAGAAGACCTGAGTTTGGATACCAGCTCTGCTATTTACTAGCTATGTACCCTTGTCTTTTAACCTTCATTGACCAAAAGTTTCTAAAATAGGTGAACTGAGGATCTCATTTGGATCATCTGAAGGATGAGATCATCTTCTTCAGTTCTGGGTCTTGAGATCCTATAAGCCCTAAGCTGAGAAGCAGGATATCAGGGTTCTAATCTAGCTCAGCCATTAGCTAGCTATGGGACTGTGGGCATGTTGTTTCTTGATTCTGGGTCTCTGTTTCCCCATTTGTAAAAAATAACATTTGGAGTAGTTCAGCTTCAGCAACCATGCATAAAAATGCCTTCTACTGACCGAGCACTTTGCTAGGCACTCAGGAAAACAAAAAGATGGCCTCAATTAACTTCAACATACAAAGTTAAGAGAAAACACTACAGGAAGAACAATTTAAAAAGAAATGATTTAATAAACATTGCATTCAGTGGAATTGCTTTCAGTGGGAATATTAATACTCTAGAAAGTAATTCGATGATTGTGTTTATACAACAGTAATTAAACTTTTAATAATCCTAGGAGATGGATTACTGCTTCTCCTTCCCTTGGATTTACTTGTTTGTAACATAATTCCTTGCCTTTTAACCTCTCAAATATAAAAGACAGGAGAAAAAATAAAATTAGAATTCATCAGCTTCAGGTATTTATTTTATAATATATAATGATATATACATATACTATATCTATTATATTACATTATTATATATTACATATTATGTATATAATATATAATAAATAATATTGTATTATATGCATATACAAACACACACGTGTGTGTGTGTGTGTGTGTGTGTGTGTGTGTGTGTGTGTGTTAGGATAACTGGAGATGGCCCTGGATGCAGTGTGAGACCTTGGCCTTTTTAAGCTAAGGTCTTTAACAGGTCTCAGTTTGACTGAGGCAATGCCCATTCAATGATTAAGGCTACGTAAGAAATGAGGCAGCTAGGGGCAGCTAGGTGGCGTAATCGATAGAGCACCAGCCCTGGATTCAGGAGGACCTGAGTTCAAATCCGACCTCAGACACATAACTCTTACTAGCTATGTGACCCTGGGCAAGTCACTTAACCTAGCTAAAAAAGAGAAAGAAAGAAAGAAAGAAAGAAAGAAAGAAAGAAAGAAAGAAAGAAAGAAAGAAAGAAAGAAAGAAAGAAAGAAAGAAAGAAATGAGGCAGAGTATGGCCTGGGATCTGATGGCTCTGGAGGAGAAAGTGAGGCTGGTGATTTTGCACAGCCCTCTCTTACTTAAATGTAATTCACTTGTAAGTCATGGTATCACCTCCTTGTTGTCGTGATCCTCTTTGAGAATGAAGGACAAACAACAACAACAGTATATGTGTTCTTTAAGCCTGTTTCACTGTATTCAAAATGAAGATATGTAGAGTTGATACTCTACCTAGTTTACAACTGCAATGAGGATCAAAAGAAATAATGGATGTGAAGGCACTTTGAGAAAAGCATTATACTAATAGATGTGAGGCAGCTAGGTTTAAATTTGGCCTCAAACACTTACTAGCTGTGTGATCCTGGCCAAGTCATTTAATATATATCTGCCTCAGTTTCTTCAACTGCAAACAAAATGGGGATAATACATCCCAGGGTTATCATGAGGATCAAATGAGATAATATATATAAACCACAGTGTTTGGAACATAGTAGGTGCTTAATAAATGCTCGTTTTCTTTCTTCCTTCCAGTGGGAGGTAAAATTGTATCCTTGCATCTCTACTTTGGAAAAGCTTAAAGATGTGATATAGCAGAACTCTTAGAGGATTTAGACTCAGAGGGCCTGGGTTCAAGTCCCAGCTATATTCCCTACTAACTTTATAACAGTGGGCAAATTATTTCACTTCTCTCATCTTTGGTTCTAGCTATGAAATGGTAATACTATTTGTACCATCTACTTCATAGGGTCATACTGCAGTAAGTACTTCGAAAAGATTAAAGCCTGATTATTAGAACCTATTATAATTATTATGTAAAGTGAGTTATTATTAAAAGTCCCACCTGTTTCTCATAGTAAGCCCATCTAAGAAACACTTTCTAGTAGGAGAGCCCCTGTATAAAGCTTATTAATGGATTGGTAAAATTTTAGAATACTTCTCTCAACAGCCTTTATAAACCTGTCTCCATTTCATTTGCCAGGATAGTCAGTTGCTTGATTCTGAAACCCCTGTGGACTTTGGCAAATAATTTCTGGATGTCATTGGACTATTATCCAGTCCAGAATCAATCAGCAAAACAGAGTAAAGAGCCTGGGAATAGTAAAGTAAAGGCATGGTGAACCATTCTAAGTGGTTTCCAAGGACAACAATTCTACTAGCTTGGCAAACTCAAATGGGTCAGGAATCTCAACGTCTGACCTGTGGATGGACTTTGTAACTCTTATCCTCTCAGGGATCCTACATGTCTAACATTTTAAAATACTTGTTGGTGATTAATGTGTTTTTTTTGTTTTGCCAACTCCTGCTGTGTGTGGATAGAGTAGAATGAACTAGAAGCAACTAGTTGAAAAGCTTGGTTGAGGGTTGGACCAGGGGGCAGGGGATGAGGGAATACTCTTCAGCATTCAACCCCCAGGATTCCCACAGAATAGGCATTCATGCAGAAACAGAAATCAAATGAGACCTGCAGAGCTGTGTATAGATGGAATATCTTGCTCAAAGTATTGGAGAGACATTGATATAATGAAGTCTTACGGTATGCATTTCTTTTGATTATTCCCTATTCTACAGAAAGCTTCTAATTGTAGGAGGGGGCCATCTCCAGCTGTCCTGATCTATATCTTGCCACTGGACTCAGATTGCTCTGGAGGATAAAGTGAGGCTGGTGACCTTGCCCAGCCCTCCCTCATTCAAATCAAATTCACTTGTAAGTCATGGCATCACCTCCCTGATGTGGTGGTCCTTTTTGAGAATGAAGGACAAACAACAACAAATGTAAGAGGAAAAAATAAAACCCTCAACTAAGAGTCAGAAGGTCCAGATTCTTAGCAATGTGGTCTGGAAGAAGAGTATAGTGGGAAAGTACTAAAATGAGAAGGCCTCAGTTTCCATGTGATCTTACCTTAGTACTCTCACTTATCATATGGAAGTAATACTTGCTTTCTTCTACCCAATAGTATTATTGTGAAGATTAAAGAATCCCAAAACCTCAGCCTTGGAGGAGATCTCAGAGTCCATCTGATCCAACCCTTATCTGAACATCCCTGAGAAGTAGTCACTTAGTCTTCGCAATAAAACCTCTAGGAATGGGGAACTCATTACCTCCTAAGACTGTTCACTGGTTTTGGGGGATAACTCTAATTATTAGATAAGCTATCCTTACCTTTGGCTGAAATCCTTCTTTCTCTAACTCCCACCCATGGCTCTTAATTCTAACTTCTGTGGTCAAGCAGGAGAAGTTTTATTCTTGGTCCATGTGATAACCTTTCATATAATTCAGTATGGTTGGCATGTGCCTCTAAGTCTTTATTTTCTCCTGGATGACCATCTTCTGATCCTGATCCTAATCCTCATTTAGCTATCTTTATCTGGCACCCAGTACTGAATAAATTATATTAGTTGTCATCAGACAAGGGCAGAGTAAGGCAGGACTGTCGTTTCCCTGGTTTTGGTGGGTAAATGTTTTAATGTATGTTAAGATTGCATTAACTTTGCTTTTTGGCTGCCAGGGAATACTGTTGACTTACATAGAGCTATTGGTCTACTAAGTATTTTTTACATGAATTCTTACTTAATTATGCTTCCCCTCCCCATCTTGCACTTTTGAAGTTGACTTTTTGGACACATAAAAAGGCCTCGGAGATTGTCTAACACAAGATATTCCAATAATACTTCAAGGACACATGATTTCATCAGCGTGATATAATTATATTCCTCCCACAGATGCAGATTATCACCCCTGCATGCCTTAACTGATAATTTTGTTAGTTGCTGTAATGAAAATTTCATCACTTGTGACAAACCTGGTGATGATTCTCTCTGTACTTGGCTAGAATGGTTCTGGGATAATAGATTCATTCCATCACTAAACTCATACTTCAAGTTTTTACATCTGAGTAGGACCTGTCAAAACTTTAATTCCACCTGCACAGACATCACAACTCAGGGTCATCTCCATGCGATGATGAGATATCAGAGTGGGACTTTAGGGAAAATTACTCTGAATCATTCAAAGGGCTTTGGACTGTTCCATATAAATACTGTTCATGTTCTCATTTGTAATATGCGGTAATATTGTCCTATGACTTTGTGATCTTCAAACTGGGAGACTATAACTGATTTTAAAAAGCTGCCTTTTCTGGTAGCAGGGAACTATTTGGCATCACTGAAAGTGCTACATTTATATCCATATGTAATCCAACCCCCTCTTTTTCTCCTACTTATTTTGAACTCAGATCTTTGTTCGTCTTCACTTGCCTGTAACAGGTATATGTAGTGATGGACTATGACAATGGGTAACTCACCAACTAAATGTCATAATCTGGGCAACATCCTTCATTTATCATTTACTACTTATAAAAATAGCATTTCTCTCCATAAAGCAAAATGCAGCCATTTAAAGACATTTTATTTTCTGCCATCTTTTTTTTTTCACTGACAGACCAAATTATAAACCCAACTGAGGGATACCATCTCTTAGTAAGGACCCAAATTTAATGAAAATCAGTAGTGTCTAGCAAAAATTGATTGATTTAAACATTGGTTGTGTGCCTATTCTTTGTAGAAGACTGTTCTTGACTGATGCTAAGGGCTATTCAAAGTTTAGATATGGAACTGACTTTGCCCTCATGGAGCTTCAAGTCTAGTAAGGGGATAAGACATAGTTAACTATAATGCAAAACATTATGTAAGTGATTAGAATGATGGAGAATGTTGGGTGAGAGGTTGAGGAGGGCTGAATTTGTCGAGGAAGTTCATCAGAGAAGGCTTCATGGAAGCATTGGCATATGTTTTTATATTTAAAAGGATGAGTAGGAATAAACCAATAGAGAGGAAAAAAATGAAAATTGTAGGGGTCAAATTAAAACAGAAACTTCACTCTCTTAGTCTAAATCAAAATGCAGTAATCAAATTGCAATTCTTAATGGGTCAAACCTCAAAGCCTGCCCTGGAAGAGATGGGCTTTGAAAATGGGGAAAGTTCTCACCTGTCTTCAGTTAGCCTCATTAGAGTTGACCCTCTAGTTGAGAACACTATAAATGACATCCTCAGTTGAGGGCTGGAAAGGGAAGAAAAGTATATTAGAAAAGGCTGAAAGCACTCACATTCTTTTCTTATTCTTTGCCCAAGTCTTTATCCCCTTGTGCCCAGACAACTCCCAACAAACAAAAATAACTGTAAAGTTCTTGACTCAGGTTAGGACTAATGTTTGACCAGTGGCAGCTAAAATAGCTAAACATTGCTGAGCAAGGAGAAAACAAAATGTCCAGGCTGATCTTGGTTTCTGGATACCTGCTACTAATATGAAAACATAACCCAAAAGCATCCACTTCAATAAGAGAAAAAATCATTTTCCCATGACGATGGCTGGCCACTCCTCAGAGCTGTTTTAGAAAGGATTCCTGCATTAAGGAGAAAGTTGGAAGATGACCCCCAAGTGTCCAGGCTTATTGAGGTGGTAACAGTGAAATGAAGAAGCAGTGCGGCTAACATGCGGCCATCTTGTCAGAACATCCTTCCTCCTAGTGTTACTTCACCTATATGTTGACTATCCTCTTCCTCATTCTTCCACTTTCTTGGTCTAACCTCTTAAATTGTCTCCTTCTATGAACTACCTTTTGTCTTTAAGTTCAACACATTATTCCGATTAGGTCTTATGTGTTCTAGAAGCGTTCTTTTTCTGGACCTTTAATTGTATTATATCATCAAAATGCTTCAACCTCATTCCTGTAAGATTCTGGAATTCAACACTAATTCAATTCTGTAAGATTCTGGGATTCAATACTAATTGAAAAGCAATTCAATTTGCTTGAGAGGCAATATCATGTGGTGGAAAGAACTCTAGGTTTAGAGTCAGAAGACATAACTTTGGGTTCCAGCTTCTTTACTTACTGTCTGTATAACCTTGGGCCAATCACTTAATCTTTCTAATCCTCAGCGTAGAGGCCTAAGAAGGCTTGTAAGACCTTGGATTAGGTAATATCTAAATTTCTTGTCAGTTCTGAAATGATGATTTAATCATTCCTATTATTTAACTAGACAAATATTTTTCCCAAACTATAGGCATTTTGTTTTCATTTCCCAGCATTTTTATCTTCTTTCTACTTTCTGCATCCTTTTCACTCTAATTCATCCACTTCTCTAATCAGGAGTGAGCTTTCTCCTTTTCCTCTTAAGCCAGAAAACAAAACAAAACACCTCAGACTGGTAGGATTTGCTCTGACTCCTCATACTCCTAGTTGGATATAGGGCCATAATTAAGAAAACACCGGCCAAATTAAATTGAAATCACTGGACATAAAAAGAAATCTATTATTTTGGTTCAAAGGAAAAGAATGGCATATCAGTGGCCACTAGGGGCTGAAATTCAGAAGACTATGTCATAACTAATTGCTTCTTAAGCAATTTAAATTAGTCTCAGACCCAAATTCTGATACTAAACATGGCTCTCTTTTCACAATCCATCTTTATGAAAATATCCATGACTAGCCTTGGGGGCAGAGTGACATGCAACACTTTATAATTCACCCCTCACTCCCTGCAAATTAATTTACTGTGACGCTTTTTCTAAAGTGGCATGTTACCTTGCCTAGATGAAGTGGGTATTAACTGAAGCAATCCCTTGAAAATCTCAGAAATATCAGTCTTAAGGGAAGTCCTCTTTGAGCTGACAAAATTGTTCAGTGATGATACCCCCCCAAAAAAAAAAAATTCAAAGTTGGTTTTGTTTTAAATTAATGGACCTTACTGGAACTGAAATCCAAACAAAGGAGAAGAAAAGAAAAGCATCTGAATTTATTACCCAAGCTTGATTTCTCCAGAGAACATGATGTCAGAAGCTAATAACTCGTTTATAATTATAAGATAAAGCAAGCAGGAATGTCTCTCTCACCTTATGAATTTATGGGCCAGATGTTCCACAAAATAGTAGATTTCATTCCAGTGGTGCAGGACACTTCCTGATCTAGAAAACAAAATAAAAATTGGTGATGACACTCCACTTAAATTTCATTTTTACTGTTTTCTTTTCTATTGTAGTTGTTTTATATTTCTTCCCTGGCACAACTCTTCATTAGCCGGTCTCATTATTTGAAACTTAAATGTTACCATAGATCTGAAATCTCATTAATGTGGGTATTCCTTTCAACTGCAACCCATAAATACTAATTGCAACGACTGTCCCATAAATCCACCTCCAGGAGTCCACCAGACGTGCTGCAAGGAACATTTCTCTAGATCTGTTGCCATTGAATGGATGAACATCATTTGAAACTGTTGAAAAATAATTAAAACTTATCCCAAGAGGTCATCTTTAAAAAATAAAAACATATGAAGTATACTGTGCCTTTATATTCAAATAGAAGATAATTTGTATGTTTTCTGAGGATTTTACCGAAAATTTGAATAAAGATGGTTTCTAATGTGCTAGGATTTACTAAATGCTCTCTTCAAAATGAGACACAGAAAAGGTCAGGCATGTCAAAGTAGGCCCTTTTTTCAGAAAATGTAACTGAGTTTTCCAGGCTTGCATGGTTTGTTGCTGTCAGAGCCAGCAATGCTTGCTGGATCTGGCTTCTGACTCTTCTGACTCTTCTCATGTATCTCCTAACCAGCTGCCATGCCAGTCAGACCAGAAATCAGCCCCTGCAGGACTTAACCCTTTTATGCCTGGAACTCACACCCTGGAGCCCACACTACCTAGATTGGTGGTTGTCTCAGTCACCCACTACATTTGGACCTATTTCCACACTGCATTCTCCAGTCATTTCCTCACCATGTGCCACTGTCTCCCTACTCCCCTCCATCCCTCCCATTCTGGAATCATAATTAAATCAACTCTCATTGCTTCTGGAATTAGTGTGTCAATGTACTGCCCTATGATTCCACTTATTACTCCTATAACTTTACAAACCACATCCTTTCACTCCCCACCATGTACTATCTCCACTACTAGAATATAATTTCTTTGAAGGCAGGTATTTATCTTAATTTCTGCATTTGTATCCCTGGTGCTTAGCATAATACTTGACATATATTGATATATGTATATGTTCTTGATGTATATATATATATATATATATATATATATATATACATATATGCTAGATATATGTATATATACTTGATATATAGGAGGTACTTGATAAATTATGCTTCATTAATTTATTCATTCTGCATAGCAGTTTGTTCTTTAAGGCCCTTTCTTTGGAAAGAAAGATGTTCATTTAAAATTATGCTATTCCAGGATACGGTGAAAAGTGCTGCTTGCATATCATAAGCAAGAAAGAATATGGCTAGTTGTGTTGCATATATGTAGTAATAAACTTTTAAAAATTTCTAAATGTTAAAACACCATGATGACTAATGTAGATTATTATGATTGCTAGGAAAATCAGGCCACCCTTACAATGCATGAGAAATTTTGGCTTCTAGGATGCTCTGCCCTTTTCTGTCGGGGGAAAAAAAAGTAAGTTTGTTGTTGTTCTGTCATATCTGATTCTTCATGACCCTGTTTGGGGTTTTCTTGGCAAAGATACTGTACTGGTTTGCCATTTCCTTCTCCAATTCATTTTCAGGATTAAGAAACTGAGGTAAACAGGGTTAAGTGACTTATCCAGGGTCACATTGTTGGTAAGTGTCTAAGAATGGATTTGAACTCAAGAAGAGGGGTCTCCCTGGTTGCCAACCCCATGCTGTGTCCACTGGGCCATCTAGATGCCACAAAAAAATACTAGAACATCTAAAAAAAATCTATCCATTATTTAGAAAAGAAATCATAGGTACAGTGAAAATATGCTTAAGCATTAATTGTTTAATTTTAATTGTTTAATTAACCACCACCCTTTTTAGAGGGTATGCCTCAGATTGAAATAAGTAGCAGAGGTAACTCTATAGTTCTAAGTGAATGCCCAACACCGCCTCTCAAAGCAGGGATCAAGAATTCCCAACAAAGTTGGGGAAATGTTGGACCTTTGTGTAGACTGCATTGTGGAACTAAGAAAGAAGTCCTAGAAAAGGCAACTCTGAACTCTTCAAGTCATTGTAGGTGGCACTTGGCAATACTGAGAAAAAAGCAAAATTACTTTGATGACCCCCATGGCTTTGAACTGCTCCGCAGACTGCAAGGGCTCCAGCCATAGCCACGCCTTGTACCCATGCCTATGATTGTTCCGTCCCCACTTCCCTCCAGTCCAACTCCATCCAAACTGTTCCATCCCATGCTCTGTCTCCAGGCACCTCTCTGAACTTTTTCTACCACATTTCTGATGCCTCCTCATTCTGAAGGATCACTCCACCCCTGGACTTCTTATACTGAAGTATACTAGGTCCCCTCAGCCCCTTCCTCTGATCAGCTCCTCTTAGCACTCCATTTTACGGAAAACACCCAGGCAGATGGTGTCTTTCTTCCTCTGCAGCTGACTCTCTGGACTTTCTCTACCATACTCCCACGTGTATGCCCTCCTGCCATTTTCAGCTTAGTTTTATTTGTTATGCTCCTCCCCTCTAGAATATAAGTTCTTTGAGGGTATGGATTGTTCTATAACTCTATCAAAGTCTCCCTCGTCTACGGAATATAAGATATGTCACTTAAAGAGCCTCTCTCCTCTCTTCTCACTTTGTTCCCCTACAGCAGGAACAAAAGTTGGTGCCGTGACCGTCTGTCCAGAGGAATATACTATTTGTGGGAATGGCTGTCTCTGACAATGAAGGAACTTTTTTTGAAGGGCATGGATTGTCTTTTTGTTTGTGTATGTGTCCTCAGCCTTTAGGACAGCACATAGGAAGCACTTAATAAATGCTCATTGACTCAGTCACTGAAGGCCCTGATTTTTCAAGATAACTTTCTGGATTTGAGGTGTTGGAGCAAACCAGGAGCCACAGAAGTTCTTTGAAATCTTCAGAGGAAGGAGCCTAGGCTCTAAGGAGACAGAATAGGTCTGAGGTCTCTGAGGAGAGAACTTGGCTTTAAGTCAATGGGACCCAGGCTAAAGAAAATCCTCAAGAAAAGAGCATGGATGCTGTCATGCTGGTCCAAAGTCTCCAACAGGATACCTCCTGCAGTCTTTGTCTGACATTTTCCTCAAAGCCTATCACCCTCACCGGTGGCTGGGGACACACATTTCTCTTGCCCTGAATGCAGGGGAGCCTTCTAGAACTTCCCTGACACATCGTACACCTATGAAAGCCGGCTGCCATCTGCAAGAAGTTCAACTCCCAGAACTTGCAGAACGCTGTCAAAACTGCTGTCAAAAGCCCCGGAAAGTCCCCAAGATCTATAAGGATGATCAGGCCTCCCTTTGTATAGATTGTACTAAGGAGAGCTAGGTAGCATCATGTACAGAGCACTGGGCTTGGCTCATCTCCCCGGATTTAAATCTAGCCTCAGACACTTACTAGCTGCGTCATTAAACCTTGTTTGCCTCAGTTTGGAGTTGGAAATAAAATGAGTTGGAAAAGGAGATGACAAACCACTCCGGTATCTTTGCCAAGAAAACCCAAAATGGGTCATGAAGAGTCAGATAGGACTGGAAAATGACTGGATAAAGCTCAGGTGCATGGCCCACCCTCTTTCTCCAATATTGAAGAGGTTGTTCAGAACCATAGGAAGAAACTCCAGGACAGTGTAACTCTGGAACAATGTAATTCCAGGACAGTGTACCTCATTTGAGAAAGAACACCAAGTAATTGAAGGAACTTAATGTTTCCAAGAAGGATAGACAAGATAAGCAGAGAAAGCTGATTGGAGGAGAATATGTGAGAATGTATTGATTACTGTATGAAGAAGAGTTCAGATGCCTAGATGTGGTGACAAGTGATGAACCAGCAGCTTTCCAGCTAATAGACAACTACTATAACAGAATGCACCAGCATTTTAAAAGCACAGAAGATGCCATCTGAGAGATGGATGAAGCAGGATGCAGACCTGATTTGGAACTACTTCAGGAAGGCAAAGAGTTGTTGCAAACAGGTGATCCCCTGCTGTCTGAAAGGCCCAAGTCTTTCACCCCAGAGTTAAAGAGAATCTTCTGTCACTGGGATGAAGGATGTGCTAAAGAAATCCAGAGCAAATATCACGATGGATCTTGCAACAGCAGTCCCTATGTCATTGTATCTGATGATCTGAAGAGCGTCAGGCATGGACATGACTGTCCAAAGCAGGTTAACAGTGCTGAAAAATCTTATTATTTTGTCCTTGATCAGCAGATCTTCAGCTCTGGCAGATACTACTGGGAGGTGCATGTGAGTGAGCAGCCTCAGTGGGCCCTTGGCATCCCTACCAAGTACCTTAGGAGAAGGAAGACACATCAGTACTCAGCTGGGTATCTGTACATTCTTCACTGCGAGAAGAAGGAAAATGGCTTCTACTCGGTCACCCGACCAGCATTAATTTGCCAGCAAATGCAAGTCCCTGTGCCTATATTAGCATTGCATTGTACTGATGGATTCTGTCTGTTCTATAATGCTATCAAAGTTTCCCTCATCTATGAAATATAGAATATGTGACTCAAAGAGCCTCTCTCTTCTCTTCTCTCTTTGCCCCCTACATTAGGAGCAAAAGTTGGCCCCATGACCATCTCTCCAGAGGGATGCAATATTTGTGGGAACGGCTGTCTCTGACTATGAAGGAACTTTTTTGTGAAGGAACTCGAGGCAAAGCCAAGTTCATTGCTATGGTCACTGTAAACTGCAAAAATAATAGGATCACTGGCAGAGACACAGAGACGCAATCAGCCCTTAGGACGATCTAAGGAGCCAATTTGCCGACCAATTTAAGGCTGCCTGCAGCAATGCCAGCTCGAAGGCGTCATTGCCAAGTGGTTCATTTTCCATTACTCTCAATGCATAGTATGTTGATTTATTATCATAGTAACTCAACCTTGATTGAATGATTTCATTTAAAAAAAAACCTAGTTAATCAAACTACCCTTGTCAAAGAAACTAATCTATCCCAGTATATGATCATGTGCTTGTAAGACTGGTCTTCTGCTCCCCCTCATCATACAGATAACAATACCCTTCTTCAGACTACATCCCCACCTTAAGCCACAGTAGAATCTACTAGACTCCAAGCTACCTGAGAACAGGAACTCTATCTTATCCTTCATGCCTCCATGGTACCAACAAAAAGGTTTATGCATAGTAGATGCTCAATAAACATTTATTTAGTGAATAAATACTAGTGGGAATTATAAGCTAGATGGGAGTCCTGATCCAATGTCTTCTCATGGCATGGCATGTGGTCATAAGAGCCTATAGTAAGGTATTGGCAGTGGCAGAAAGGGAGAGTGAGAGACAGTGCTAAAACCCAATTGCCAGGATTTGGTGAGCGAATATGAGAGGTGAGGAAAAGGAAAGAGACCGAAGTGATGCCAAGATTTTGAAGACAACTCTGCATTTTAAATTCATTGTCAGTAGAATACCAGTTCTGTCAGGTCTTATCAAGTTGAAAAATACAGACCCAGGGATGAAAGGTCAGTCAGTCAATAAACATCAAGCACCTAGGATACGCCAGATACCTCCTAAGCACTGAGGATTCAGAAATAGGTGAAATGTAGTCCTTGCTCTCAAAGAGCTCACAAGCTAATTAAAATAGCTGGCATTTACTTAGCACCTACTATGTGTCAGACGCTGTTCTAAGCCCTTGACAAATATTACCTCATTTTACTCTAGCAACAACCCTGAAAGGCTACTATTATCCCTATTTCACAATTTAGGAAGCTGAGATTGTGACTTGCCCAAGGTCACACAGCTAGTAAGTATCTGAGGCTGGATCTGAACTCAGGTCTACTTGACTCTAGCCTGGCACTCCATTCACTGCACCATGGAGCTCCCTAACTAAGATCACGTGATGACTAGCCTACCTAAATTCAGAAAGGTTTATCATCAGCAGATTGTTCACCAGGGTGTTAATTATTTTTTGTGGGGGGAGCTAAATTAATGAAACTTATGCTGGGCAGCAAGGTTTCTCAGTGGAGTCAGGAAGACCTGAGTTCAAATTCAGTCTCAAGCACTTCCTACCTGTGGGATCCTGGGCAAGTCACTTAACCCTGTTTGCCTTAGTTTCCTCATCTGTAAATCAGCTGGAAAAGAAAACAGCAAACCAATCCATTATCTTTGCCAGGAAAACACCAAATGGAGTCATGAAGAGTTGGACAAGACTGAAATGACTGAACGACAATATAGAAATGCTTTTACCTTCCTTAGCAGAAGGAATAGAGCCATACTGATGGGTAATTTGAAGTAAAGTTATCTCTGTATGTCAAATCCCTTACTAGACTGTACACTTCATGAGAACAGGGACTTGTCCTCATGGCCCAGTGGATAGAGCGCTACACGTAAAGAATACCTGAGTTCAAACCTGGCCTCAAACATTTACTAGACTACCTGGGTAACCCTGGCAAGTCACTTAACCTCTGCTTGCCTCAGTTTCCTCATCTATAAAATGGGGATGATCACCCATCTCCTAGGGTTGCTGTGAGGATCAAATGCAATAGTATTTGTAAATTACTTGGCAAATCTTAAAGCACTACATGTCAGTGCCATTATTTTATTATTATCACTATCATAATAAATCAGGAAGATCTAAGTTTAAACCCAACCTCAGATGCTAGAGTGACCCTGGGCTCTTGACCTCTGTTTGCCTTAATCCGCTGGAGAAGGAAATGGCAATCCACTTCAGTACCTTTGCCAAGAAAACTCCATGGACAATATTGGCATGCTACGGTCCACGGGTTCACAAAGAGCTGGAAACAACTGAACAATTCAATAACAATCGTTATCATTCTCTATACTATTTCTGTGCCTTTCACGGTCTTCTGTGCACACAGTGAGTTCTTCAGCAAATGTTACCGGGAGATCTTCTCTGGCAGAGGAGATATGTGGAGTAGCCAAAGCCCAGTGGAGTTCTTCAGTCATACTATGTACAGGCCCTCTGACCTACTGATACGTGATTCACTAAAACGAAGGCCCTTTATATATTAGTACCTCCAAATATAGAATCTGGTACATGACAGGCACTGAAATACCTATTGACTGATCAACTTTTTTTTTTTGAGACAATCAGGGTCACACAGTTACTAAGTGTCAGAGTTTGGATTTGAACTCAGGTTCTCCTTGTTCTAGCCATTATGCCACCTAGTGACATGTGAATAGAAAAAAGGGTCTTCTTTAGTGCTGGGACATAAGGAAGACAAAACTCCAAGGTTCCAAGAAGATGGTTGGTGTCAGTAGGCCCATATGATTCTTTTTTTTAAAAATGATATTTTATTTTTTCCCCAATTACATGTTAAAACAATTCCTAAATTTTTTTTAGTTTTGAGTTCCAAATCTTATTTTTCCCTTTCTCCCTGCCCCCCCCTCCCTGAGATGGTAAGGAATCAGAATTTATGACTTTAAAGATGGCGGTGAAGAAGAATGATATGGCATAGGCAGTGGTAGAAGATTTCGCAAGTTGGCATTGAGAAATTGCATAATTTATTGAGTACCAATATTATGAGAAGTTACAAAAAAAGCAGGAGTCACTATCTCTTGCCCCAAATGGCTTTGAGGAAAATGGACTAGGGAAATTATGAGCATTTTTATGTATATATGTTCCTCCACGAGGTCTTGAATTCCAAGTAAGGAGAGATGGGATTGGTGATGCCTGCTGGCTGGCAGCTCACTTTCATCATTATCTGAGCTCCCAAAGGATTTCAGATCTTACCAGAAGTCAAACTATCCAGAATGTTTTGGACCCTGACCTTAAAAGGAATTTGTGGATAAGAGAGAAGCCAAACTTACTAACTCATGGAAAAGAACATCCCCAGCTACAGTCTATAAGCCGAACTCTGCTATCATGAGTTGAGCTGAGAGCTCTCAGGCAGAATTCTTCCTCAGTGACAGGAGAAAACCCTGGAAAATGAGGAACAGAATCTCAGAGCTGGCCAGCACCCATGTGAGATGTTCAGATTGTCTTGGAGACTTCCTTCTGAGCTTTCCTGGGGAATTGAGATGTATCTTCCCGCTATCCCACCCAGCTCACTCCCCTGCTTTACCTGTTCTCTAGTAGTGAGTTAGACAGAATGGAAGCTGGCCACATGACTCTTAACTCTCCCTTCCTTCCATTCCCTCCCCGCCCTCTGCACCCCTAACATCAAAGGTGGCCACTTTTAAAATGGCTTTTGCTATGAACAGTGTTACTTTAAATGCTTCTTAATCTGTGTTTGACAATGCATTTTTTTTAAAAAGATGGTCGTTGGAATCTCTTCCAATTCTGCTTGTTTGAATGCTAGTGGTGAGATTGAATGGAGGTCACACAAAGTATTGAAATTTTATAAAAGCAATTGGGATTTTCTTAGTACAAATCAGTTGAATGGGGATCAAGCCACATATTTAATTGAGGGTGAAGTATATATTTTTTCAGTTGTTTTAGTCCTGACCAATCCCATTTGGGGTTTTCTTGGCAAAAATACTGGCATGCTTTGCTATTTCCTTCTTCAGCTTATTTTAAAGATGAGGAAACTGAGGTATACTTGCCCAGGGTCATGAGGCTAGTAAGTGTCTGCGACCAGATTTGAATTTAGGAAGATCAGTCTTCCTCGCTCCATGTCCAGTGCTCTATCCACTGTGCTATCTGTCTGCCCAAGTACATCATAGGAATAAAGAAATTAATATTGAAGATTTCTCCTGAGACAAGATCCTCTAGGAAGCCCAGGGCTGCTAACTTACTTTGGCTTTCAAGTCTCTGGCTGCCATTCCCTGGAAAACTGGGATTTTGAAAGAAAAACCAGGAGAGAACAGAAATTAAGTCTCCTCACCCCAAAAAGGCGACTGGGAACATGTTCAGTAGTTATGCTAGCTTAGTAGATAACTGACAGGTCAGTCTGCCAAGCCTCATACACACACACACACACACACACACACACACACACACACACGCACGCACACACACACACATATATATATATATACACACATATATATGTATATATATATATATACCTACATATATACATATATCCATCCATCCATCCATCCATACATACATACATACATATACACATATATAATATATGCTTCATGAGGTTATGAAGGGAAAAGGGAGGGAAAGAAACAGATGGCCCAGTAGGTAGGACTGCACCTGGAATCAGGAAGACCTGAATTCAGATCTAACCCGACACGTTCTAGTTATGATTCTGGGCAAATCACTTAACCTCTACCTGCCTCAGTCTCCTCAACTATAAAATGGGAATAATAATAGCACCTACCTCCTACAGTTGTTGTGAGTCCCAAATGAAATAAGCACTTAGTTCAGTGACTGGCACATAGTAGGTATTTAATAAATACTTGTTCTCTTTCCTCATTCCTCCTTTTCCCATTCCTTCCTCTCCCTCCTGCTTTGGTTTCCAAGTTATGAGGATATGTCTTTGCAAATCCTAAAGTACTACAGAAATGTGAGTTATTATCAGTTCTAGGCAATGTATAAACACCATGAGGGTAGGAGTTGTTTTTTTCTTTTTTAAGAATTAATTCTGTGTACACAGTAACAGCCAGGTTTTGTGATGACTAACATTGATAGACTTAGCCCTTATCAGCAATACAAGGATCTAAGGCATCTCCAAAGGCCTCATGATGGAAAATGCTATCCACATCCAAAGAAAGAACTAGGGAGTTTGAATGCAGACTGAAGCATGCTGTTTGCTATTTTTTTTTCTTCTGTTGTGTTTTGTTTCTTCTTTCTGGTGGTTCCTCCTCTTGGTTCTAATTCCTACTTACAACATCACTAATGTGAAAATATATTTAACAGGAATGTATATGCATAGCCTATATCAAGATTGCACGCTGTCTAGGGGAGGAAGGTGGAGAGGGAGGGAGAGAAAAATTTAAAACTCAAAACTTATGGAAGTGATTGTTGATGAATTAAAATAAATTAATAAAAAGAATTAATTCTGTAAATTCTAGAGTGGATCAGGAGAGGCTTCATAGAGGAAAATTTTACTTAAAGAGGAATTTAGTGGAAGGGGAAAGGGCATTCAAAGCATGGGGAACAGTGGGAGGTTTAGAGAGCAGGAACACATAAAAAATAGACAAAAAAAACCCAAGGGGTAGTAAGAGATCTAATTTGACTGCTGCATGGAGTGTGCAAAGGGGGAGTAATATAAAGGTGGAAAGGTAGAGCACAGCCAGATTGTGGAATGCTTTGAATGCCAGGCTAAAGAATCTGACCTTTATTGAGCAGGCAATAAGTAGCCATTGAAAGGTTTTGGGCAGAATAATAAAACTACAAGATTTATGCTTTTCAAATCAATACATTAGTCAAAAGTTTATTCTGACTCTGCATATGACACTGGAGCTGACATTTATCTAACCCCTTTAAGGCTTAAAGAGTCTTATGCACGTTATCTCGTCTGGTCCCTATGAAAACACTGTGAGGTAAGTATTACAAATATTGTCTCCATTTTACAGATGAGGAAACTGAGCAGAACAGTAACATCAACGCATCAGAATGCAGAAGTCAGAAGCAACTTTAGGAGGCTTTGAACTATAATCCAAGCAGATTGTAATTACAGGCTGTACTAGTATATTAGCAATGGGCAAGGAGAAAAAGGAACAGATCTTCAAAAGATTGCAAAAGTAGTGCGTATAACCTATATATCAAATTGCTTACCATCTTGGAGAGAGGAAAGATAAAGGAGGGAGGGAGAAAATTTACAACTCAAAATCTTTAAAAATGGATGTCAAAAATTGGTTTTAAGTGTAACTGGGGAAAACAAAATGTTATTTAGAAAAGAATTTATGTAAAGAAGAAGGACAACAACAAAAAGTAGATCCCAAACACTTGCTAATTGATTGGACGAGAGGCAAGAGGGAAAAGCAAAACCTAACAGCGAGATTCTGAGTTTGAGACCAGGTGAAGGAATAGAGGTACCACATCAAGCTAACAGGCACTTATTATGCACGTTCCATGTGGCAGATACGGCACTAAGTGCGGGGGATGCTAAAAAAGGTAAAGGACAGACCCTGTTCTTAAGGAGCTCATGGTCTAATGGAGGAGCCAACACGCAACAAGTCACATACGGGCTAAACTGGAGATAATCAACATGGGGCATAGGAAGGCAAAAGCTTTAAGAGGGATCAGGTAAAGCTTCACAGAGAAGCTCTGGTTTTATCTGGGACTTGAAGGAAGTCAAGAAAGCCACGTGGAGGGAGAGCATTCCAGGCATGGGGGTCAGCCAGGGGATGGAATATCTTACTGAGGAACAGAAACAGATGCTGGAAAAGAAAGAGCAAGTGTTTGTTTGTAGCATCCTTGAAGCTGGGGCAGAGTTACCTTGAAAGATTGGCCCTTCAGAGTCACCGTACATAAGCCTTAAATTGTACAGACCCGCTGCTACTGCTCAACAGTCAAGTTCTTCAGGAACCTAGAAATCCTATTATTCAAAATACTTAGCAGCTTACACGTGTGTAACACTCAGTGGCTATGTGTATGGGGCGTTTTATGGTTTACAAAGAGCTTTCCTCCCAAACAATCCAGCGAGTTTGGTAGAATGCCCCATTTTCCAATGAAGATATCCAGAGGCCTTGAGACACTAAGTGACTGGCCTGAAGTCACATAACTAGTAAAAACCAGAGCCAATCTTCAAACCCAGGTCTCTTAAGTCCAAGGTTAGTGATCTTGGACACAATTCAAACCAACAATTCAACAAACATTTATTAATTATAATAAACCCAGACACTTTATGGAATTCCTGGAATGGCAAGAACTTGATCCCAGGAGTCTTCCAGAATCACAAAAACCAACAGCCACAGATCCCTCTGAACTCTTTTTTCTAGGAGGGTTAGGAACCTCCTTTATCTGCTTATAGTGAGTTTATGGATATCACCTGTCTGCAAGAACCCCATGTAACTGGCCCTACAACTTAGACTTCTGGCCTATTATCATCTTCTGAAATCTAGCATATTGTGTCCTTGAATTATCAACATGTGCTCATCTCTCTCTTAAGTGTATTCCCTATGAACTGTTAAAATTTACTTAATTCATTTGTGATCTTTCAAAGTTTTCCTATGTTTTCCTTAAGGCTGGATATTCTGCTTATGCTTCTGTCTGGTCACCAAAGCAACCAAACCCCAAGTTTGGGGATTCACTAGGCTCAGGTTAACACCAAGTTCCAGAAACTTCCAAGATCCACAAGACTCTTATAATTAGCTTTAGTCAGAACCCCTGAAGGAGCAGCTAGGTGATGCAGTGGATAGCGTGCTGGGCCTGGAGTCAGGAAGATTCATCTTCTTGAGTTCAAATCTGGCCTCAGACGCTTACTAGCTATGTGACCCTGGGCAAGTGACTTCACTCCGTTTGCCTTAGTTTCCCCATCTGTAAAATGAGTTGGAGAAGGAAATGGAAAACCACTCCAGTATCTTTGCCAAGAAAACTTCAAATGGGGCCATGAAGAATTGGACACAACTGAATAACAACAAAGCACCCCTGACTCCCCAGAGGTAGGGTCAGCTGCATCTTCTGAACCTCCTATTGTAGGGAGGCAGCATAGCATAATGTGGATTTTATGGTATTGGTGAAAGACCACTGGATTAGTTCTGGTTTTTTAGTTCTGGTTATACCACTGGTTAGCTATTATTACCTTGAGCAGGTCATTTCCCTCTTACTACGTTTTGTTTTGTCAACTATAAAAAGTTATTTGGCTGGTTGTGGTAATAGAATCCTGTAATCCCTGCTACCAGGCAGGCAAAGACCGGCAGATCATTTGAGCTCAGGAGTTCTGAGCTGCAATACACTAAGCCCATTGAGCATCCCCCCTAGGTCAGGAATCAGCAGCATTTCAGAAAGCTATTAAGAGTTTACTATTCCTCACCTGGTAATTGTCCATATTCTTTGACCACTTATCAACTGAGGAATAATTCTTGGTCATGTGTTTCTGTTAATTCCATTTATACCTTGCCCATCAGATCCGTATCAGAGATAGGTGATGCCAAAAATTCTCACCAACCCCACCTGACAGCTTTCCTTCTTATCCAGGTTACAATGATTTTGTTTGTGTAAAAGGTTTTCAATTTCATACAATAAAAATCCTTGGTTTTATCTTTTGTGATCACCTCTATCCCCTCTTTGACTAAGAACTCTTCCCCTAATCATAGCTATGGAAGTTACCTGATTTTGTTTTCTTCCAATTATGTTACAGTGCTACCCTTGGTATTTAGGCTGTAGATTCATTTGCACTATTGCACCATAGAGTATAAGCTGCTGTAATTTCTGCTGAACTTCTTTTCAGTTTTCCCAACAGTTTTGTGGTCTTGAGAACCTGAGTTTAACCCTGCTGCTGTGTGACTTTTAGTAAATTACTTCACCTCAATGAGAGGTGAAGCAACTTTCCTGATTTGCAAATGAGGGAGTTGGTCTAGATGACTTTTAAGGTCTTTTCCAGCTCTGAATCTATGATTCTATACTGCCATGAACATTGTAATATTATCCTAACTTTCTATTATTCTATACTGCCATGAACATTGTAATATTATCCTAACTTGTCTTCTTGTCTGCAGTTTACCCCCTTTCTAACCCATCCTTCATAATACTGCATGAATAATCACAATAATATATCATTTTGAGTGTTCATTCCTCAAAAAAAGAAAAAAATTATTTTCATTTTAAAACATGCAGAAGCTCCCACTGCCTACCTATAGAGGATGCATCAGGATTTTGGCATTCAAAGCCCTTTTCACTCTCTCTCCAACCTTCCCTTCCTACCTCTATATTATTTGCATTCACATAGTCCACATTCTAATCAAATTGATCTATCCCTCTCTCCTGTTGCCTTTTTGTTCTTAGCACAGTGCCTGGCACATAGTAGGTGCTTAATAAATGCATGTTCACTAATTAACTCTATGGTCACTGAGCTGTTTCTTCCACTTCCCATTTTAATGTATTCCCTCTTCAACCCCCTGCCCCTATAATCTGTCTGTTGAAGTTCTTTTCCTTCAAGGATTGAATTCGTTGTCTTCTTTTTGAAGACTTCCCTGACCTCTTTTCTAGCCTCCCAGATGAAAGTGGTCTTTCCCTCCTCAAAGTTATCATAGCACTCTTCCTGAACTTTGAGTTTATCTTACTCTTCCATAGTTATTTATGTCTATGGCTTTCCTCCTCTTATATTACAAGCCCCTTGGGGGCAGGCCTCTATCTTATCACTCATATTTCCATCACCCAGAAATGTGGCTTGCATAATAGTTGGCACCTAATTCATGTATGTTGGACTGATGGACAAGGGACAACAGATAAAACGTGACGTTCCCTTTCTCAGATACTCCTACAGCAATGAGAACTGTGAAGGGAATTTTTTCACACAACAAATACCTATACCTCCACACCTCTCCTCTTCCCAGATCTCTTAACGCAGATGCTCTGCAGCATAGTACAGATTTCCCAAGGGATCTACACAAGTGCGAGGAATGTAGACAGAGAGAAAAAGCCAGCCAATACAATACAATAAGGTCTCAAATGGCTCATTTATCATCCCTCACATCAATACCATCAATTCGCCATCCACAACACACAGGATGGCCTAAGAACACCAACCTAGAGACTTTGACTTTTCTTGCTCTTTTACATGGTGCAAAGTCATGAAATGGACAGTGTACTTATGATTATTGACAACAGATAAGTGCCTCCCAGCCACATCATTACACCTCACTCATTTTAATAAGGAGAAAAAGAAGAAAAGCAGGACACTTGGAAGGGAAAGCAGAGCTATTTCTTTGAGATGTAAAAGCAGGAATTAGTCAACTCTTAAAAATTAACTTTTATTGATATCTGTTGTTTTTCTATCATCTTCATTTCCCAGGATGTTCCTTTTTCTCCTTCCCTACCCAGTGAGGCAACCCATATAACAAGGAATAAAAAAAAATTTAAAAACCCACTTCAGCAAAACTAATCAAACACATCGATCAATTCCAACAATATATGCGGTGTTTCACATTCTTATCATCCCTCCCACATCCAGATACACACACAGGCACACTTTACATTCTATAAAAAAGGGAGGGAAATGAGTCCTTATATTTCTTCTTCGGAGTCAACCTTGCTCATTATAATTAGAATTGACTTTCAATTGTTATTCATTCTGTTTCCATTATATTACAGTGATTGTACATTTTGTTTTCTTTGTTCTACTTTCTTCACTTTGTATCAGTTCATGTCTTCTCATGCCCCCTTGTATTATTCATATTCAATGTTTCTTACAGTGCAATAATATTCCATCACATTCATACACCACAATGTATTTCACCATTCACCAAATGATGAGCATCTAGTTTGTTTTCAATTCTTTCCAAATACAAAAAGTTCTATATATGAATATATAAATATAAAAGGCTATTGTAAATATTTTGGTGTGTATGGTCCTTTCTTTCTATCTTTGACCTCTTTGGAGTATATACCTAATCTGGGTCAAAAATTATAGATGTTTTGGTTACTTATTTTTCTTTTTTTTTTTTTTAGCATAATTCCAAACTGCTTTCTAGAATGGTTGGACAAGTTCATAGTTTCACCAACAATGTGTTAGTGTGTGTGTTTCCACAGGCCCTCCAAACATTGACGATTACCACTTCTGTTATCTTCTGTAAATTTATTGTGTGTGAGGTAAAATCTCAAAGTTGGCTTGACTTGCATTTCTCTTTTCAGTTATTTGGATCAATCTTTCATATGCCTATTAATAGTCTCTAATAATTTTTCAAGAATTATTTATTCATATATTTTGGTCACTTATGCATTAGGTGATGCCAACTTTAGAAAGGCTACATGGATTTTGATAGGGTTGTTAGGACTTTCAACAAGACCCAGATAATTCTGCCATATTTTCCACATTGTTGCTATTATTGTTTGTCCTTTGTTCTCAAGGAGGACCAATGACATCACAAGGGGTAATGTCTTAATTTACAAGTGGATTGGATTTAAATGAGACAGAGCTGTGCAAATTCGTCGTCAGCCTCACTCTGTCCTCCAGAGTCATGTGAGTCCAATGGCAAGACATAAGTCAAGATGACTGGCGATGGCCTGGGATGTAGCGAGAGACCTTGGCCTTTTTAAGCTAAGGTCTTTCCAAGGTCTCAGTTTGTCTGAGGCAAAGCCCATTCAGTGATTAAGGGCTATCTAAGAATTGAGAGGAAAGAAAAGAATCAGTTTGGATTTCTGGTCAGAACAGAAAACAATTGCTATTTACCACTCTGAGCCATCAAAACCCAAACAATGAACAAAAGAGGATTTTGAAAGCCAGAATGATTTGGGCTTAAAGGCATAGTCAAATAACTCCATTTGAATCACAATGGGCTTTTTCAAAGCCTGTTTTTTCAGAGCTATATTTCAAGAAATCATAAAACAAAAACTACATGAGACAAAGAGTTAATTGTCCCAGATTTCTGAAAAAATAATGGTAAAATAAATAAACAGGGGTAGGGGTAGCAAAATCTAGTCAAAAACAAGATGCATCTTTTATAGAAAGTCTAGATTTACACACTATGATACTATAGCCTAGAGTTGTCCATCTTTTGGCAATTTACTTAAATTATAGATATAGCACTGAGGAGAATGACTTCTAGACTGCCTGTCACACATAATGGTGAGCTCTGTCTGGTGAATTTTCATTCTCAGAATTGTTTTGCACAAGCTTGGGAAAACTTACAATCATCAAACAATACAGGATCTGATTTTTCAGGAGTTACTGGTAGGCAAAGGTCATTGAAACTTTAGGATAAATTCAATCCTATTTCAGAGGCAAAGTTCCAAACTAGGTCAAGGGTAGATTTGCTCATTCCCTTGTGAAGTCATCATGAGAAGTCTGGCCAAAGCCCAGATGACCCCCTACCCAAGAGCCTCCCTTGGTTCTAGGGTAGTTCAAAGGATCAAGGTTCATTTCAGGATTTAGGGATTATTTCTCCTCTGGACAGCCAGGTGGTGCAGAGGATAGAACATTGGGTCTGGAGTCAGAGAGACCTGAATTCAAATGTGTACTCAAACACCTCCTAGCTATGTGACCCTGGGTAAATCACTTAAACTCTATTTACCTCAGTTTCTTCAACTGCAAAATGGGGATAATAATAACACCTATCTCTTAGGGTTGTTGGGAGGATCAAATGAGCTAGTATTTGTAAAGCAATTAGCATAGTAATTGGCACATAGTAGGCTTAATAAATGTTTATTTCCTTCCTTCCATCCCTCAAGTCCTCATACCAAACTAATACCAACAGAACATCTATGTGCCAATAATACAAATATGAAAAGCGAGATAGGCTGTGCCTTCAAGAAGATTGTGTCCCCAAGCAGCTAGGCGCAGTGGACAGAGTACCAGCCCTGAGGCCAGGAGAACCTGAGTTCAAATCCGGCCTCAGACCAAATATTTGACACTTACAACTGTGTGATGTTGGGTAAGTCACTTAACCCCAATTGCCTAACCAAAAAAAAAAAAAAGGATAAGAAGAAGAAGATTGTGTCCCAGTGGAAGATATAACACATATGGGAATGTGGTGCCAGGGAGATTTTTGGTCTAGGCTATCACAGAGATTGTGAGTGGAGTCATAGGACAATAGATTGCCATGCCCTTTGTAGTTCTAATGACAGCACTGATTTAATTATTGTTCTGGAGTTCTGGAGCAGGATCAAGAGGGGGAAAGCATGAAGGGTAGAAAGAGGAGATAGGGAAGATGGAAAGATGCCCACACAGGCTAGAGGTAACTAGATGAGGATCTGAAACATGTTCTTTGGCCCCGTACACATAGCAGGTTTAAGTGAATTTTCATTTACTTTCAAATCAGAAGAACTTAGCTCTAGCTTCACAGAAGGCCTCTCAGCCCAATTAAAAGGTCAAGTCATCCCAGATTAGTCAAACCAGAGTAAACCTCACTTAGAATCAGAAAACTTGACTTTCCATCTTAACTCTTTGATTCACGACCCATGTGACCTTGGACAAATCACTTAACCTCTTCAGGTCTCAGTTTCTCCATCTCCCAAGATGAGAAGGTTGGATAGTAGCTGATCTCTAGGGTTTCTTCCAACTGTAATATCCTACGATCCCTTCTGAACTAGGACCCCTGGAGAAGATGTAAGATTGACATGGCTTTTAAGGTGAATGTACTGGTTAGCTTGTCAGCATTCACCTAAAGCTGAGACTGCCATCTTGCAACTCACATATGTATGGCTCTGGATTGGATTTTTGTCCTGCAGTTGGCTTTTATGATCACATTATGGTTCGGTTGTTTCCAAGGGTGTGTGTGTGTGTATGTGTGTGCAAAGAACATCTGCAGAACAAGGGACCTGAATTACATTCAGACTGATTCTCTGAAATGTGTATTTTTACATTAGTGGAGATTTCCAAACCTCCTCATGATTATTTTCTGCAGAAAATACAGCCTCTTTCCATTAGCCACACAAGACAATTTGAGTCAAAGAACCAAGTGAGCCAAATTGGTTGAATTTAATTTTTTTCTTTTTTTGGCATGAGTGTTAGAATAAAATGAATTGGAAGAACGCTCAGTTGGACTCATTAATCCGTTTTCAGCCCAGGCAAATTTTTCTTCTGGAAGAGCTGAATAACTTTGTGATGGAAACATTTTTCTTTTATGCTTCCTTATTTTACTTTAACCATTCTTTCAGAATAGGAAGTCTGGAGTAGGTTCAGTTTATGTCATTCAGATAGGTGACTCCAGGCTAGATCTGACCACATCTCATATTATTTACTTCTTCAATTCTGGTGCATGCTGTGTGTGGGCCTTCATGAGGCACATGCCAGACATTTGTGAACCACCCCACATTTAGTTTTCTCCATGAACCTCCTTCCAAAGTGGTTAAGAATTTTACTTTAATTAAGAATGAAACTGACAACTTTATGAAAAGATACAGCTGGACTCATCTTTCTTAGAATCTGGACTTTAAAATGAAATAATGAATAACAATGAGCTCTCTGGCCTGGTGGTCAACAGAATAGTGTTGAGGTCGCAGCCCAACCCTACTAGACAATAGTCAAAACCCCTTTTCCTTTTGTTATTGCTTCCTTACTAAGTTCCCCTCCTGATATATCAGAGAAAATGTGATATGAGAGGAATCAGCACAAAGTGCCATGAAAAGCTCAAAATTTAGTGTCAGAGGGTGTAAGTTTACATTTCAGCCCTACTAGGCACTACCTGTGTGACTTTGGGCACCCCATTTAATCTCTCTGGGGCTGACTTTTCTCACCTACAAAATGAGAGGCAGCTTGGTGGTCCACTGCATAGAGCACTGGACTTGGAGTCAAGAAGACTTGAGTTTGAATCCTGACTCATACACTATACTATCTATGCTTTGGTTCCATCACCTGTAAAATGGGGATATGATGGTATCTACCTCACAGGATTGTTGTGAAGACCAAATGAGATAGTACACATCAATGGCTTTGAAAACATTAAAGCTCTACATGAATGTGAGCCATAAGCTAGTAATAATAATAATAATAATAATAATAATAATAATAATAATATAATAATAATAATAATGAATAATAATAATAATAATAGTGGGTAGCTAGGTGGCACAGTGGATAGAGTGCCAGGTCTGAAATCAGGAAGACTCATCTTCCTAGTTCACACTTGGCCTCAGACACTCACTAGCCCTGAACAAGTCACTTAACCCTGTGCCTAAGTTCCTCCTCTGTAAAATGAGCTAGAGAAGGAAATGGCAAACCCCTCCAGTATCTCTTTGCCAAGAAAACCCCAAATGGGGTCACGAAGGGTTGGACACGACTGAAGCAACTGAACTGTTAACAACAAATAACAAGAATAATTGCCAATAATAAATACCTACCATTTACATAGTGGTTACTATGAGCCAGGTACTAGCACTTCATAATTATTATCTCATTTGATCCTCAAAACAACCCTGAGAGATGCTATCATTTCCTGGTGCTTTATGCACTGCCACATCACTGCCCCCATATAAATAGACACGATTAGGTAGAATGTCACCACTGTTTTATCATGCTTACCTAATTCTGGCACGTGTGTTATGTGGGATCCGAAGCAGCCGAAGCCATGTCTCTGGACTGACCAGAATACTTCTCATTCACCACGTTAGATTATAAGCCCCTTGAGGGCAGGCCCCGTTTTTTTGTTTTCTGATTTTGTCTCTTTTTGTAACCTCAGCAGTTAGGAGAGTACCTGGCACACAGTAGGTGCTTAATAAATGTTTATGGTCTGACTGACAATGAAATCATAAGAAGAGAAAGAAAGAAGCAGTATGAGTAATGAAACGCATACTAGACTAGGAGTCCCTGGACCTGGGTTCAAATTCCAAATCTGCTACTTACTGCCTATGAAGTAAGTCACTTCACCGCTTGGGCTTTCATTCGCTGGTCTGTATCGTGAGGAGGCTGGGCTAGAGGACCACACAGCACAGATTTAGTCCCCTGCATCACCGTTTACTCTCATCACACATTTTTATTTTACTACCTTGTATAGGTCACTAAAATCCAATTTGCACCAGCCCTCTTCCTGTGATCTGGCTTCCTAAATACCCTAGCATGAATCTCCAGTGCAGTTATCTGTCCCTCAATTCAACTGAGTCCCCACAGCCAAAGCGTTTTGGAGAGCATCCCAAAGGAATTTCCAATGTTCAGCCAAGGCACCACCTACACTCTCATCTGAATGGACTAGGCAGCTGCCCACTTTCCCTATAAGAGGGACAGCAATAAAAACTGAATATATAAATTAAAAAAGGATGTCTTGGGAAGGAGTGATCGGAGAGGAATGGTATGTATATGGAAGATTATTCAGAGGTAGTCATTTTTGTTCTTGGCTTTGAAGGAAATGATGGCTATGCATTAGTGGAGGGTGAAGAAAGAAATCGTCATTGTACTTATGAGAAAACTGGGACTAAAAGGACTTCCTTGTTGAACCCTAAGCTAGTGGTGTTAAATTCAAATAAAAAGGGGTCAGGGGCACTAATCTGTACATAAGGACCCCTGCAGCTTGCAAATTGGCTTAGGTTTAAAATGTAATGTTATCTATGTTTTATTATAGTCATATATTTTGTTTAAAATTTCCCAGTTATCTTTTAACTTGCTTCAGGTGCACTCAGGAATGTTTGACAGCTCTGCCTTAAACCAAAACCATAATCTAACCCAGGAATCACAATCCTGATGTTCAGGTTCAGGGATGTACTGGAGATAATTTAAAGGGTTTTGAAGGGTTCCCTCAACCAAAAATATTTCCTTCACCAATGCCTGAAATTTCACTATTGTTGATTTATTCCTCTAGATAAAGGAGGATTGAGAATAAGCATTTATTAAGCACCTACTATGTGCCAGGCACTGTGCTAAGCACTTTACAAATATTATGTCATTTGTTCTTCACAATAACCTTGCAAGGAAGGTGCTATTATTATCACCATTTTATAGTTGAGGAAACTAGGACAAACAGAAGTTAAGTGACTTGCTCAGGGTCACCCAGCTAAGAGTTGGAAGCAGCATTTAAACTCAGATCTTCCTAACTCCAGGCCCAGGCTCTTTCCACTATGCCATGTATCTGCTGCTAACAAACTCACTTCAGCCACTGTGAATGACTTTTATCAAATCTTTCCTTCTTAGTACATAGTGAGAAGGCTGAGAAGGAGTTTAAAAAGGAAAAGCAGAGACATCAAAGACAAATTTCACCATTTTCTCAACTTCAGCATGTCTCTGATCCCTGGGAGTTTTGAAGGCTGGTACTATGGTTATTACGTGCTCTAGAAGGTTTCAGTGTGTCTTAGTGGGGTGAAAAACTAAATGTGAATGCAGAAGACCTGAGTTCTAATTTGGTTTTCATTATTTGCAAATTACTTCCTAATGTGTTCATGAACAATACATTTCAGTTTCCTGGGCCTCAATTTCCTTATCCCTCAGACCTTTAATGGTCCTTCCAGCTACAAATCCCATGAGTTTATGATGTTACTGCTTTACTGCACATGCAAGGGAGGCTAATCTTTTAAATTCTCATAATGTCATTATCCTGCTCCAAAACTTTTAATCATTTCCCACTGTTTATTAAACAAGCTCCAAATGTACATAAAATCCAGACCTCTGCAATAGGTCAAATTATAAATTAGATGAGCAAAGAAGAAAATTCCTTTTATGACTATGGATAGGGGAGGGGTTATGACCAGACAAGAGACAGAGAAGATCAAAGAAGATAAAATGGAAGATTTTAGTTCAAAAAATTGAAATGTTTTTGAATAATCAATCAATGCTATTAAATAAGAAGGAAATAGTTAACCCAGAGGAGTGGAAAGTTTGCAGCAAGATTCTCTGAAAAAGGTCTAATATCCAAGATATAGTCATGGTTGATTATTCAACCGTGTAAGAATGGTGGCTATTCCCCAATAGATAGTGGCCAAAGAATATGAACAGAAAATTCCCAAAGGAAGAAAACCAAGCTATTAACAGCCATATGAAAAATGTTCCAAATCACTAATAGTTAGAGAAATGCGCATTGAGAACTCTGAGGTTCTTCTTCACATCTATCAGATTATTAAAGATGTCAAGGAAGGAAGAAAACAAGCATTTATTAAGTGCCTACTATGCACCAGGCAGTATGCAAAGAAAGTGCTTTACATGTAGGATATAGGATAAACAGGGAATCAGTCAACTAGGGGGAAAAAAACACAACTTTGTATTAAATTCCTCAGATAAAGGTCTGGGATCCAAGGTCTCTAGACAACAGAAATGACCAAAAGTCATTCTTTTCTAGATAAGTGGTCAAAGAATATGGGCAGTTTCAAAAGAAGAATTGCAAGCTGGTAACAATCATATGAAAGAATATTCCAAATCACAAAAAAATACAGATGAAAACTACCCTCAAGTTTTACCTAGCACCCAGCAAATTAGCAAAGATGACAAAAATGATAATATTGGAGAAATTGTGGAATGATGTGGCTTAGTACAAACATTTTCAAAAGCTATTTGGAAATATAAATGCCTAAGATCCTTTGACCCAGGCACTCCATTGTTAGGAATAACCCAAGAAGGTCATTGATTAAGAAAAAGCCTCCCTATATATTAAAATATTTATATCAGCCTTTTTTGGTGGTAGAAAAGAACTGGAATGAAATCTAGATGTCCATTGATTAGGATATGGCTAAGCAAATTATGGTACATAAATATAATGTAGTATTACTATGGGAAAGATATGAAAAACATGAGGAATGCAGAGAAGCAGGGAAATATTTACATGAACTGATGCAAAATGAAGTACTTACTTCAAGAAGACAATGCACACGACAACAATATAAAGGAAAAGAACAATTACCACAAAACAATTTTTTAATGTTACAAAATTACAAAAAATAACCTTGGCTCCAAAGAAGAAACGTGAGAAAACACCCCCAACTCTTCTGCAAAGGTGGTGCCAGAGGTCCATGAATGCATTAACATTGCATACATTTTCAGATTTTTTTCATTGCATTGATTGGTTTTGCTGAGGTTTTTATTGTTTTCCCTTCTTCCTCTTTTTCTTCCCACTCCCCACCCCCAGAGAAGAAGGGAAGATATATGGGGGAAATTTAGGCAATTTCAGATGTTAATAAAATTTAGTTTTCAAAAAGCACTCAGAAGAGAACTAAAGGAAATTCAGAAGGACAAACAATCAGGGATGCTTTGAAAGTAACGTGTTAAATTTATTATGTTCTTTTTATTTTAAAAATGAAAGCATATATAATAGAAGTTGGCATTTGCACAAAGAACCAAGTCCAAGTTCCTATCCTGGTATTCAGTTTGTTCCCAAACTATCTGTCTCACCATATCCCATATATGGCTCTTTTGTATCCACTTTATGCTTCATCCTAACCATTCACATGTCTACATCCTGAATACATCCTACATCTTTCTACTTCTGATCTGTTGTCCTACTCCCTAAATGGTCTCCATCAAATGCGATGATACATGTATAGCTCTTTGTCAAAATTAAAACACTGTAGAAATACTGACTATATTTATCAAGTTCATCCTCATCATCCATTACCTAATACCTACCTGTTCCCTATTGCACTCCTCACAGCAGCTATTCCAAACCTTGTCCTCTCTTTTCAAGCCTCCCATATCACCCTCACTCCCCACCTTTTTAGCAGAGGATCTCAAGCCATGCTTTTCTGAAAAAACACAGATAATTTGATGTGAGCAATTCCTTCTCTCATCAACAGCACTGCTTTAAGTCATTTCCCCGTTCTCTTCTGTTTTACTCTGATGTTGGATGAAGGAGCAGCCCTCCCCCTCACCGAGGCTAACTCCTACTTCCCTTAACCTCATCCTCTTTTGCCTCCATAGATTGTTCCCGCAATCATCCTCAACCCTCTCTAATCTGTAATTTCTGTCTGCTGCCTACATACATAGCCATTTCTCATACTAAAAACAAACAAAAACCAAAACCCCTCATTTGAATCTACCACCTCCTCAAGCTATTGTCTATAATCTCTGCTTACCTTGGCTGACAAAGGACTCCTAGAAAAACTTCCCACTCATTGTTTCCATCTTGTCCCCTTTACTGACCACTTCCTTCTCTTCGATGTTCTTTCCTCACTGGAGCTCTGGAGACTGACCTGTTAGATAGGTAGAGCTAGGAGTCATCTGCGTAGGCATTATTACTGAGTCCTCGTGGAAGCAGCAGTGTCACCAAAAAAGAAGGCTAAGGAGACAAGGGAAGAGGGCCCAGGATAGGGCCACCGAGTAGTTGTAGGGGACATGTAATGAATAATGACCCTTCAAAGGACACTGAGAAGGAGCAGCCAGACAAGGAGAAGGAGAATCAAGAGAGAACAATTCTGTACTTCAAGAACCCAGTTAGAAAAGACTATCAAAGAGAAGGGGATGGCCAATAAGGAAAATCTGGCGGAAACAAAGAGGGGGTGGCAGGTTCTACTGAGAGCTGCTTTTTTCCTCCCTTAGGTCGAGGGAGACCTGTAAGTATGTAGGAATGTATGTGAATGTAATGAGAGAAATTGTTATGTTACTATTATATTAATAAATTGGAATTATTCATTAATTATTATATTGGAGTCCAGGCTTTTCTCCTCAGTTTCTTAATTAAGGCTCAGCTCCTGTCTTAGAAGGACAGATTGAGATTACTCCTAGTCCTCCAGGAACAGGCTCTTTAATCTTGGGTGGGGCCACCCCAGCCAACTAGGAGACCTAAATTCCATTTAGAGGATAAACAGAATCCAGTCTGGGAGAATTCTTACCCCAGGGAAAGGAGCCTCGGTCCTCGTACCCCTCCATTAGAGTTTAGGGTGACCCAGCTCACGAAGGAGAAAACCAACCAGAGTGGTCTGCGTGGAGATGAAGTTCTTGGTCTAGATTGCTGGAGGTGGCTGAGTCTCGTGATCAAGCCACTTTCTCAGAAGGAGGAGCTTTAGACTTTCAGACCATCTCCTCATTAAATGACCACCAATCAGGGTTGATTTTCACTTGTCAAGGGAATTCCCTTTCAAGGCTTATTTAAAGCTTTCAGGCTCTCCATGGTTTGTCTTTGGTTACAGAGAGAAACCACTTACCATCAATTTATTGATTTCCAGCTAACTAATAAATCGATTATTGATTACTCAGAAACTCTCTCTCTGGGGTGGGGGCAGGGGGAGATCGGAGGCAGAGGTGAGGAGGGAGGCCATTGCAACCAGAGCCAGCCACCTGTACCAAGACAGGGATGGGGCATGGAATGTCCTGTTCAGACTATAGCAAGGAGGCTGATTTAGCTGGAACATAGAGTGTGTGAAGGAAAGTAATATGCAATAAGACTAGAAAAGATAGGTCAGAGCCAGACTGTGGAGGGCTTGTTTGTTTGTGTCAGCCAAGAAATAGCCTGCACTTTGCTTCACCTGTAAGACAGTGTCAAAGCTGAGAATATACTTCCAAAATGCTAAAGGAAGTAACTGTCTTGAGATAACCTGTAATTATTCCAAGGCTCAAGAAGCCACTCCAATCCAGGAGCAAAGCTTGGCATCCTTAGCTGGCTTAGGTATGTTTCCTATAAATATAAATGAGATTTGATACTGGACATGACTAAAAATGTGCGTCTGTTTTCAATGCATAAAGGAGCCCCAGACTGTTGCCAGGTGAATGTTCAAAATAACCTCTTGCTAATTGGCTTCCCTGAAGCAAAAGACATAAAGGGCACTTGGCATATTCCCTGGCATATTTCTCAGACCTGCCATGTACGTACTGAAAAAGTAATTAGATTACATCACTTTAGCCAAGCTGACTGTTTTTTTTCATTTTGTAGAAATTATACAGAAATATGTCCCAAATTCTGACCATCTTTAATGACTTTAGCATTTAATAAGTATTCACGAAGAATTTAATGTATGCCCAATAACAGAGGTGGTGAGGTATAGTGAAGACTCTCTGGACCTAAGTCTATAGACCTGGGTTCAAATCTCAGCCCGGATACTACTTCATACGTGAGTGACCATGGACAAGTCACTTAACCTCTATGCGTTGGACCTCTAAAACCTCTAAAATGCTTTGTAAACTTAAAGCACTTTAGAATTGGGAACTCTTATTAGGATCAATGTTTTGTGGTTTTCAAAGTCCTTTGCAATTTGCAAGGATGTGTCATGTCCTTTATCTCATTTATAACATCCTGCTGATGCAACTAGAACAATTATTATTCCTGTTTTGTAGATGAGGCCTAGAGAGCTTAAAGGACTTGACCCCTTAGTCACAGTTTATGAGTATCGGAGCTGGGATTCAAACCCAAGGCCCCTGATTCCAGGTCTAAAACTCATTTTCTTTCACTCTTCTGCTCTTCTGAAATACACAGGCTGCAGGAGAAGCAGAAGGGATGATGTATGCCTTCAAAGAGCTTATTATTTTTATCGTTCAGTCCTTTCCCAGTTGTGCCTGAGTGTTCATGACCCCATTTGGCATTTCCTTGGCAGAGATACTGGAATGGTGTGCCATTTCCTTCTCCAGTTCTTTTTACAGATGAGGAAACTGAGGCAATCACCAAGCTGCCTTTTCAAAGAACTTCCAACTCCTCTTCCTGGAATGAATAAGATATACAAGGAACATTTGGCACTGGGGAGTGGGCGCTGGATAGCAATTGAGGGGCCTGGATTTGGTTTGAATCCTGGCTTGTCCCTCTTAATAACGCTTCGCCCTGTTCACTTCTTGGGTCCTTTGCTTCCTTAGCTAGGTATATCCCTCAGGTATAATCCCGTTATCCTCTGAGAGTATCTGGTCCTTTGAGAGGAGAGCACCCTAGCAGGAGTAGGACAGCAGTAATGGAATGAGGCCTGCCATGTTAAGGGAGAGGAGATTCAGAGACAGTCATTCCCTCTTATCCCATCACTAAAGGAAAGGTTGGATTTTTTTTTTAAAAGAACTTCCCGATATATACATCCAGGAAAAAAGCAAGGAGATGGCTATGGAGGGCAGCATGGGGAAATGAAAGAATCACTGCATTTTTGGATCTGAAAACTTGGATTTGAGACCCAGCCCTATCCCTTAAAATGTGACATGTGCCAATCACTTAAACTCTCCGGGCTTGAGTTCCTTCATCTATAAAGTGAAGGAGTTACACTACATGACCTCTGAGGTTACTTCCAAATCTAAAATCCTATAATCCTATGAAAGAACGTACAATGAAAGGCAATGAAAACTTCTTTGGGGTGAGACCCTGGTTTAGGAAAACTTTATATTTAGAATTCTTGCATGAAGGCCAGGAAAGTACCAGCTGAGCAGCCCATTTGAGGATGTCGGAAGAGGATGCAGAAACTGAGAAAAGGCTCCTCTGAGTGAGTCAAGAGAAGGCAGCAGACCAGGTGGGATGACGCATGCCAGCGAAAACAGAGACTACCATCAGCGACTTTGGATTCTATCATCAGCCCTGCCTTGGCTGACATAAATCTGTCTGAAGTCCCTGACACTTTTACATGATTTATCTCTAAGTGCCAAACCAAAGGATAATCTTAACTTTGATTCAACTCAATCAACAAGCATTTATTAAGCACCTACTGCATGATAACATGCAAGCTATGTGCACAATGTGTGGGAAGGATAAAATGCCTTCTTTGTTGCATACGTTTTCAGAAGCACCGATCCTCACCAGGAATAGTTGTCTTCTAATTAGAAAGATACTGCTCCTTGACTGGTCCTTACCTAACGGAACCAAGTTTGTTTGGTTTTTCTTTCATGTTCACATTTGTTCTTGTTTTCATTTTTGTGTTCGTCTTTGAATTCCCTCCTGTCTCCTTGTTACTCTATAGACGTGATTTTCTTTAAAACCTGGCTCAAGAAGCTTTCCTGATTAGTTTCCCCTTGCCATGACAGTCATTTCCCTTGTTTTGTGTTCCTCAGTTCCTCTATAAATTTAGTACTATATTATTTTATTCGCTCCCATTCTCAATTTTTTTTGCTTATTTGCTTTCCCCCATTAATTAGATTATAAGCTCCTGGAAGGGAAAAACCATGTCTCTCACTTCATCTGCATTGCCCATAACACCTAATTCAGTATTGTGCACTGAATGACAAATTAATGAGTTGACTAAGTTGAGTCATTTCCATTATGTTCCTGTGAACCCATTTGGGGTTTTCTTGGCACAGATACTGGAATGGTTTACCATTTCCTTCTGTAACTTATTTTATAGATGAAGAACCTGAGGAAAACAGCTTCAGTGACTTACACAGGGTCACACAGCTAGTAAGCATCTGAGGCTAGCTTTGAACTCAGGTCCTCCTGACTCCAGGGACGGTACTCTGTCTCCACTGTGCCACCAACAATTTTAAATGGAAACAGGTTCCAAAAGTTAAAATCCAGAGTCATGTAATTAGTTCAGATTTGAAACACCATCCATTTTGTTTTCATCTAGTTATATTTATATATGTATATATATATATATATATACACATACACCCCCCCATATATATATATATATATATATATATATATACATACACACACACACACACACACATATATACACATATTTACCTATCTATGTCATTTTCTTCTTCGAATAGGCAGAAACCCTGGTTCTATACATCTTCACTCAAGGTGACCCTGCTACCATTCTGAAATGACCATCTTTTATTACTGCTTCCTTTCACTGCCAAGTTTTTAGAGTGATTTATATACCTTGTCTCCACTCTTGCCTCCATCTGCTCATATCTCAGCTCCTTGTAAAAGTAACCTCTTTATGTCCTTATCTTAAAACCAATGACTTTTTTTCAGTCCTTCTTCTCTTTGACCCTCTGCAGCACATGGCACAAAATCTCTCCTCTTCTCTCCTTCCTTGGCCTCAGTGACATGATACAAATTTGTCTTCTATTTATCTGGTAATTTCTTTTCTATTGCTTGGCTGCTTAGCTTCCTCCTACAACTGGTTATCCTCCAAGGCTCTGAACTTAGGTTTCTTTTTCTCTCTCCTGTCTCCCTTGGGAATCTCATTCACATTGTCATCTGCGCAGATGACTCCCGACCCCAGTGTCTCCCAGAGCTCCTCTGCATTTTCAGCTTTCTGCTGAGCCTCCTTCTTGTATCCTGGGAGCCCACCTTATTCCCAGGAGTACACCAAACCATGTATGTCCAAAACTGAACAAATGACCTCGCTTCTCCCCAGGTAACTGCTTCTCCATTTCTGTTGATGGTGTCGCTGTCTTCCACTTCACCCAGGGCCAAAACTTCAGAGTTTTTACTGACTCTTTTCTCTCCCTCAGAAAATCATTTGTCAAATCCTCATGAACCTGTCTTCAAAATATCTCTTAACCGAGTCCACGCACCCTTTTTTCCTAATTCTCATTGTGAAGGACCTTCATCTTCTCAGACTACTACAATAGCATCCTAACTAGTCCTGACTAGGAACAAATTAGAAGCTGTGTCTTAGTAGATCTGTCTGTCTGGGGTCTCTCCTCTCTTCACTCTAGCATGTCTGCCTTTGTCCACTGATTCTCAATAATACGTGTCACTCAAAAATATTTGGTGACTCCTCAAAGGACTTCAAGGCTCTTCACAATCTTGCTCCAACTCCCTCCTTGAGCCTTCTATCACACTATTCCTTATCCCATTGACCCTCACCCAACCTGTGCTTGCATGGAGTCCATCAGGATCTTCCCAACCTTCATGGGCCTGGAACATAGCTGCTGGACCAACATGGCTACTCACATCCCTTAGATAAGAAGGGAATCATCAACTACAATCTTTCCAGTAAAATGGAGGACCACCAGGCCCTGTCATCTGCCCTTCCACTGTGCTATAAAGACCACCAGGCATTGCCAGTGTAGATACACTGGAGCTGAACCATAAGAATCACCAGGCCTTTCCATCTAGTCTGCAGCTGAACTCTCCTCTCTATATTATAGTAAGAATGTGAATTCTTTGACAGCATGGACTGTTTTGCTCCTCTATTTGTAATTTCAGCACTTAGCTAAGGTCTTAGCACATAATGTTTAATAAATGCTTTTCCATACTATTCACCTATTCTGTGTTCTGGATGAACTAGACGATTCTACCTATTCTTATTTTGTCCTTTTTGTCTTTGTCTGGAATAGATCTCCACGCCACCCCCTTCACTTTATCCCATCACGGTCTATTGAAAAATAAGCCAATACAACAAACATTTATCATGTGCAAAGCATTGTGGTAAGTGCTGAAGGTACACAGACAAAAATAAAACAGCTCCTGTTCCCAAGGAACTTATATTCTAATGGAAAGATACAACATAGATAGAGATGTGTAGATATAGTATATGTATATAATATATATGTGTGTGTATACATACACATATGTATACTGTATCTGTGCGCATATATATATATACATATGTGTACACACATATATATATACACATAGATAGATAGATAGATAGATAGATAGATAGATAGATAGATAGATAGATAGAAGTATAACACAAGGAAAATAGTAAAGGGAGAAGACACTGACAACTAAGTGCAATTGATAAGAGAAGGCTTCATGAAAGAGGTGGCACCTAAACAGAGCTTTGAAGAAAGACCAGGAGGCCCGGAAGGCAGAGATGAAAAGGGAACACATCCCTGGCATGAAGAATGACCTGTTTAAATGAATAGAAGTCAGAAATGGCAGTTCAGGGAATATCTAATAGAACATAGACTCTATGAAAGTGAATAGTATAAAATGAGATTGGAATGATTGGTGAGCACCATGTTACGGAGGGCCTTATCTGGTAGGAGATAGGGAGCCACTGCAGGATTTTGAACAAGGGAAAGGTATTCCTTAGGAACATGATTTTGAAATGTGGAAGATAGATTAGAAATGAAACCACTGATTAGGGGGCTATGACAGAAGTCCTTCATTCAAAGCAAAATTCAGCTGCTACCTTCTCTTTGAAGACTTTGTGTGTCTTAAATCTTAAAGCACTAAAACACTGTCAGCCATTATGGTGATTCCTCCATCTCTCCCAAGTAAAAGCCATCTCTCTCTTCTCAAATTTCTGATGACACTGTATCTGGCTCTTTCCTTTGCACTTGTCACATTCAACCCTTACTCATGGCTGTTTGTTTATATGTTTGCACCCTACACCCCACCCCTATTAGATCATAACCTCCTTAAGGACATTCCATTGATTCCCTTCAGATTCCTTATTTTTCTTTTTTGTCCTTGCATCCTCAAACCGAATATAATGCCCTACACACAGCAGGCACTCCACAAATGCTTATTGAATTGAGGTATTTCAACAGACAAGACAATATTCCGAGCAAATACAGGCATTACGAAAGAAGAGAACATGTCCATCTAAGCTATTCACCACTATCATGGAGGCTGCGCATGTTCCAGAAGTAATATTTTGGTGTGGAGGAAAGAGACCTGGATTTGGAGTCAGAAGACCTTTTTTTTTTCAAATCCTAGTTCTGCCCTCAATTTTCTGTGTGACCTTAAGCAAGTCATTTTCCCGTCTGAACCTCAGTTTCCCCATCTGCAAAGCTAAAGGGTTAGACTAGATGATTTTCCAGCTCTGACATTATACCATTAGTCCAAATGAAGCCAAAAAGCAGGAATGTTTGACTGGATTAAGGGGGACAAAGACATTGTTCAAGAGGAAATGAAGAGATTATTGCAGATGAAAGTGAAGGAGGTATCAGCAGAGCAGAGAAGGAAGAAACTGGGTTGAAGGGAATAAAAACACAGTGGCTGGAGGGTGTGTGTGTGTGTGTGTGTATTGAGCAACCTTCTTGTTGGGTAGAGGAAGAAGTCACACAAATATATGTTAAATAAAAGCCTTTGTAATATCTAGTAATGAATTCTTGTTATTGACTCTCCTGAACAAACTTTTGGGTGACCACTGCTGACTCATATCGATCAAAAATTATTTTGTGTGTGTGTGCATGCGTGTGTGTCTGATAAAGGTACATAGTAGGGGGCAGCTAGGTGGCACAGTGGATAGAGCATCAGCTCTGGAGTCAGGAGGACCTGAATTCAAATCCTTCCTCAGATACATGATACTTACTAGCTATGTGACCCTAGGTAAGTCACTTAACACCAATTGTCTCACCAAAAAAATAAAAAGGTACATGGTAGTGCATGAAGGGCTTAAAATATATAAGGATAAGGATAGGGACTAGCTAGTTAAAGATAAATATTAGAATACAATGCACATGTTCCATTCTCTAAAGAAATTGGCAATCTTTGACAAGTTGGGCCAATGTGAAATGGAAAGAAACATAATTATAAAGATCTGCCAAAGAGAAAAGATGGATCAGGGATTTTGTTGGTAGGCTGGAGAATAGGTTACACCACTCCAAGAAGGCTTTCCATGGGAGATGTTTTCAACTGTGATTGAAAGGAGGTTAGATGCATACATATCATTTATCTTTAGGATCATAGAATCACTGATTTTTAGAGTTAAAAAAGATCTCAGGGGGTCATCTAGGCCAACGTGGATCTGAACAGGTATTCTCTCTAATATTCCCCCTACAACAAGTCATCCAGTCTTCATTTGTGGACCTCCATTAATAAAGGATTCTCTACCTCTGAGGATAGCCCATTGCTCTTTGGGGCAACTCTAAGTGTTAGGAAGTTTTTCCTCTGGTTAGTGGCATTCCAAATTTCATAAGGGGAAGGAGGGAAGGCCTGATTGAATTCCCAGCACTATGGTTTCTTTTGACCATAACCAGAAAAGTGTGTTTAAATGAACACGAAATTCCATCACTAAAGCACTGTGCAGGCCAAGCTATCAGTCTAGTCTTCAGAGCTACTAATAATGCCCTATTGTGTTACTGTGGTCTTCTAGGTTATCATTAAGAAATATTTGCTCCCAGTTGAACAAACATGATGTTCCACTAAATATATATACACAGGGTTCCCACCAAGACAGAGTGGCATCTTTCTTGAGAATAAAAATGAACTGAAGCTTTCATCTTGTCAAAATGATGAGAAAATCAGTCCCAGGAAGGAAGGTAGTAGAAGTGGTGGGTGAAAGGATATTTAATTGTGATCAATTGGTCTTAATTTGGGAGTATTGCTCTTGCAAGCTAGAAGAAGCAATGGGTGGCTTTGGGGAGCCCCAAGGTAATGAATCATGGGGATTCCTACAGCCATCTTGTTGGGTACATAACAGCAGCAACTCCCCACCAGTAAATCATTTCTTAAGAATCATTACAGGACAGAAGAGATAGGCCAGTGAACCCATTCCTAGACTTTCTACAGCCACTTAGTAAGAAGTCATATTTAAAGAAATATGAGACATAAGGTTAACTTTGGAAAACCTGGGCTCTAGTGGTCCCTCTCATACTACCTGTGTGACTGTGGATAAGTCACTTAACTCTTCAGTGCCCATGCAGCTCTCTGAGAATTGCTTATCTGTCTATACTGATGGAGAGATTTTCCTAACTGGAAATTTCCCATAACAATGAAATCATAGGTCTGGAATTTTTTTAAAAAGTGCTTTAAGGTCTATGGAGCACTTCCCTAACAAAAACTCATGCTATACAAGCGGTGAAAGTATTCTTCTTTCCATTTTATGGACAAGGAAATTGAGGCTGAGAGAGATTTGCCATGACTTGCCCAAGGTCCCCTGGATAGTAAGCATCAGATTTGGGATCTGAACCCATATCTCTGATTCCAAGTTCAGCAAACTTTCCACTGCACCAGTCTGTATCTCTTGGCTCTTTGACCCAACTCACCCTCTGGCCAAAGCACATAAAATTTATGAACAGAGTTACAATCCAGATGGGCAAGAAGGAGCCACACGCAAAGGATTAGCTAAGCCAAGTTGAATTGAAACAATGTGCATAGTCAGAAGAGAGATTCATTTGGAGACAGAAGGACAAATTCAAGACCTGGTTCTCTTCCTTACTACTCACGTCACTTTGAGTAAGCAATTTAACCTTTTTCAGTCTCAGCTATGTCATCTGTAAAATGGGGAGAAGGTGTTGGACTAGATAATGGTGTCAAACTCAAATAGAAGCAGATCTCTGCAGGCTTCATACTGACTTAGGAAACCATAAATTAATATTGTCGTTGTTGTATTTGCTTTGCTAAATATTCCTCAATTCCATTCTAATCTGCTTTAGGCCACCCTTAGGAGTTTTGGGTGTACAAGTTTGTCACCTGTTGACTAGATACTCTTTTAGGAGCCTTTCCAGACCTAGATCTTAAAATCCTAAGTTTTGGTTCTGGGCGTGTGGTACATACCATCAAAACTGCCCTCCCTTTGTTTGATGTATTATCCAAGAGGAAAAAAATCAAGTTGTGGTGACTTTAAGGGCACATATTTGTGCAGAATCGAATTTCCTACCTCCTCTAGTCTTAGAACTATAGAAATAACATACTTTGGGGGTCCTTTCTTGAGGTGCCATCTTTAAGAAAGTTGTTTGCTGGATAGGGCACTAGATTTGGAGACAGGAAGACCTGCATTCAAATCCTGCCCCAGATTGTGTGATCGTGGGTAAGTCATTTCCAATTCTTTGAGCCTCAGTTTCTTCAACTATAAAACATTAGTAAAATAATAGCACCTACCTTATGGGGTTATTGTGAGGATCAAATAAGATAATATAGGAAGTGCTTGGTAAACTTTAAAGTATTATAGAAATGCCAGCTATCATTAATATTTAATAATATTAATATTATTTCTGTATATTGAAATATATTTTATAGTGGTAGAAACTGAGACAAACAGGGGAGAGAGAACTCATACGGATTGTGAGAAGCAAAGCTGAGATTTGAACTTGGGTCTTTCTGATTCCAAATCCAGCATTCTTTTTTTCCCATACCATGTTTCTGTTACTTTTGCTTGCTGAGTTTAGGACCTAATGCATCTCTCTGGATCACTCATCCTGTTCAAATGTCAGTGTGAGTCAAATGTGAACAGGACATCTCCCTCTGGAATGGAAACTTCAGAATTTAGGACACAAAGAAAGGAGCAGCCCTGAGCCCCAGCTAGGTTTTGTGAAGGACGAGAACCCAGGGAAGGGCTTTGAGGTATAGCCAATGGAATTTGCAAGCTGGTGCTCTCTGTGGCTGGAAGGAACAAAAGAAATTCCATTTCTCAGTAGAAGAGCATGTTTTCAGGATTTAGCCTCTCATAAATCTTCCAGAGAGAGCTCTCACTTTTCAGTTGGACTATCCAAAGTTCAAAACATTTTTTATGGAAGAAAGAAAAAACCACACACCCTAACCCCAAACACACATGTATGTGTGGATGGATGGATGTATACACACATACATATATATTCATATGTCTATATGTATCCGGGACTATTGAAAAGCCCTTTTGGGGTACAGTTGGCCAGTTTATATTTTCAGGGCTCTTTAAAAAATGTTTCCAAGCTTCCAAATACTTTCCAGCCTGTAAAATTCATTTCACTGCCATAGTGATGGCAAGTGGCTTGCCTGATAATTAGCAAATGGATAGATCTTCCAATGAGTTTAGGCTTCCTTATGAGAGCTCCTTTTTTCTTCATTGTTGTTAGCAGATATTCCAACACTTTCTTGAAATGACTTGAGGCTTTGCCATGAGTTAAAGTTAGCGAAATGTTTAATTGTTTGGACTTTCTACTTTGTTGGAGTTAAATCCCCAAGACGTTCATATTAGTCATGAAATCAAGACTTCCTCATGGGACCCTCTGCCCCAACTATGGCCTCATGTTAGTTAAAAAGCAAACATATACACAGCTCCTTTATCTTCAGTACCTTCTCTCTGTTAAATGTGCATCACATTACTGGAGACAAAGGTAGCATATTATGAGAGGAGCTCTGAATGGGCAGCCAGAGGCTAGATTTGAAGCTTTGCTCTGTTACTTACTAGCAGTAGAGTGCCAGTTTGAGTAAGTAACTTTCCCTCACTCTGCTTCAGTTTTCTCATTTTTAAGATGAGGAGGTTGAGTAAGACAGTCTCTGAGGTATATTCTCTCCTCTAAATCTTTTATCTGATGATTCTCCTTCTGCTTCTAACCACCTCAAATCCTACAGCATCTGACTTAGGTAGCAGCTAGGTGTTGTAGTGGGCCAGGAATCAAGAAGACCTGAGTTCAAATGGAACCTCCAATACTCATTAACTGTCACTTAAATTCTATCTGCCTCAGTTTTCTCAACTGTAAAATGGGGATGATAATTATAGCACCTATCTCCCAAGACTTATTGTGAAGATCAAATAAGATAACATTTGTAAAGCATTTAGTACAGTGCTTGGCACATGGTAGATGCTTATTCCCTCCCCATTTCCAATAAATGAGATATTAATAAAGTACATGCCACATAGTAGGATCTTAATAAATGATTTCTATAATTCCTTCTTTCCTCTTCCCTTTCAAAATTCTTTATGTTTCACTATCTCCTAGGACAATAAGATGGGTTGGATTAAAAGATTTCTAAAGTTCTTTTTCATCTCTAAAAAAAATTAATCATAACTGATACGAAAAATCAATTCAGCCCTTCAGGATGTCTTTATTTTACAGAATGTAGACTTGCAGGGGAATTTAAAGCTCATCTAGTACAATTTGTTCATTTTATAGCCAAGGAAACTGAGGTGGAAGGAGAGGAAGGGATTTTTCCAAGATTGCACAGGTAGTGAACAGTAGAGTAGAGATATTAACAACATTTACAATTCTTGAAATAGCAGAGCTGTCATTATCAACAAGTGTCTCACCCTGAGCATGTGAATGGAAACAGGGAGAAATACAACTGATCCTTCTAGCACAGCAGTGTTTAAAGGTGGCCCTTGAAAACCCCTCAGTTACTGGAGAGAATCATCCTTTCTGAGGGAATGAGGATCAGCAATTGGGAGAGAAGGATGCTTAGAAATCAGAGAGTTTTCCCCTTTGCAGACTCTAAGGCAGGGTTGGAAGCTGAACAGCAGACCCAGAACTGGAGAAGTCCTAACAAAAGCTTACAACAGAAGGTCCAGGCAATTCCCCTGGAGCCAGCAACAGCCACATTTAGCCTGACTTTGCAAAGGATGCTAAGGTACCCATCAGGACTCAGCCCATGTTTGAGACTCTTTCAGGTCCCAAACTTTTGGACTCATTACCAACTGCCCAAAAAATAAACCAAAAGTAGGAGTGTTTTCCAGAGTGCAGGGTGCTCTTAGCCTGTACCCTGAAAATGGGTCACATAACAAGTCTTTTGCAAGCCAAACAACCAAAGGCACTTACTTGTCTAAAATGAAGTATAGGTCAAATCCTCCATAGCAGGCAGGACCCCCATTCTCCCTATTTCCACCTTGTCCAGCACAAGCAAGCACAAAAGTAGCTAAAGAGAGACACTTGAAGCCAATCCTAAGGGTTCTTTGCTCCACAATAGCCATTATATCCAGAAAAGGGGAAAGAATTGTCTTCAGAAAGTTCCTGGAATCTCCTCACAAATAAGCCATTCAAAGTTCCCCTCTGCTTTTTGCTTCTTCTTTTTTCTTTCTGAAACTCCCCTGGAAGCAATTGTCTGGAAGAGTTCAAGGTTTTCCTTCTTCTTTCCCCTGCAATTCTGTTTCTCGGTTTCAGATTTCAAGATTCACAATACTGTATTTCACTTTTTTTTTTAAAGGGACTTCTCATGACTTTGGATGGTTAAGAGTTCAGAAAGCAAAAAGGTCTCTGAGTTTTGCTATTGGAGACTCTAACTCCTGATAGTTCTTTGTCTCAGATCGAAAATAAATGGGGTGGGTTTTTAAAATTTTTCTTGGGAAGAAGAATTCTTTCTTTATTTCCCCCTCTATCTCCTTCCACCCTTTTAATTTAACTTTATTTTTCCAGTTAAACAAAGATAGCGCCTGCCATCTAGTGGTAAAGAGTAGATAAAGCAAGCTTTGGCTTCCACCAGAATTGGGTCTATTTGGGACCATCATGTTTTCTGAAGAGAATGTTCTTGCTGTATCCTGGTCAGTTATCTGGGAGTTGTAGGAGGTGGAATACACAATTCTAGGATCACAAAGGTTATCCTATGATCCTATGAGTCAGTAGCTACTCACAGGGAGAGTTTGGAGTTGGAGAAACAGGGCTTCAACCCTACTCAAAATCAAAAGGAATAAAAAATATTAAGGGCCTAAGCACAAAGTACTGTTCTAGGTCCTAAGGTTCCAGCGATAATCCTGGCTCTGTTATTTACTACTTCCATAACTTTGGGCAAGACATAGCCTCTCTTTATAAGAAGAACCCTCTTCATTACCCCATTTGGGGTTTTTTTGGTAAAGATAATAAGAGTGGTTTTGTCATTTCCTTCTCCAGCTCATTGGACAGATAAGGAAACTGAGGCAAACAGAGTTAAGTGACTTTCCCAGGGTCACACAGCTAGTGAGTGTCTAAGGCCAGATTTGAACTCAAGAAGAGTCCTTGGCACTGTGTTACCTACTTGCCCCTTAGTTTCTAAGAGGTCTGACTAAATGGTTTTTAATGTCCCTTTTGGCTCCAGATCCTCTGACCATTTGAACCCCGTATATCCATTAAAGAGCCCAACACTTCATTAGTCCAAATTATCACTGAGCTGTCTATGCTGTATACAGGAATTTTCAAAAATCATCAGAAAAAGGGCAGATCAGCTTCTGACTCCCACTGAAAGGTATACAGTTTCAGAGAGGAGGAGACAAATGAAGGAAAGAGACCGGAAGCAGGACTGAGGAAAGGAAGTCCCAGGGTGTAGAAATCTGCAGTAGGCTAGTGTAGACTATTTTTCAGGTTTGGTGGAGGACCACCCCAGGGAGCATGCTCAGTCACTATTCTTCATTTGGGGTTACCATGTGAAAGCTTTTGGGAGAGTTTTCTTCTGGTCATGTCTGCCTCATTGCTGAGAAGACTGTAATTCTAGATAAAAAAGCAGTTCCCTTCTTGGTGGTGGGCCTAGTGACTCAGTTAATGTACAAAAGGGGGCCACCTGCTCCTTACCCTCTTTCTTCCTTTCTGGTTTCCAATTGTCCAAGTTTGCTTTGAGCAGCTTCCCAAGAGTAGGGTGGAGGAGGGGCATCCGACCCATTCACACCTGGCATGTAAATGAATGGCAGGTCTGGCCCAAGCAAACCTGAGCCTCGGCTTGTTCTGTCTCTTCAGTGTCTATTTTTTCTTGCTCTCGGGCAGCTGTGTACCTATCTGAACAAGTACGCATCTAGGATTAGAGGTGACCTTGTGAATTGGAGAGGTCCAGAGGTCCTGGATCTCACAGTTCAGAACCGAATGACAGCGTAGGAGGAATCCTCAGCAATCAGTGTAGAACTCCTGAGAGGAAAGCCACTAACATGAGAACTAGCCCAAGTCTAACAGTTTTGCTCACAGATAGGTGCTAGGAGTTGTTTGGACAGTGCAGAGCTAAGGTGAAATATAAGGCACCTAATTAGCAATCCTGCAAGCTGATTTATGTTCTGACAAGGTTTAAGTATCAGACTACCCTCCCTACCCCCAAAGATTGTAACTAATTAAAATGTGTAAATTAATCTTCTTCTGTGAGTGGACACTTGTGAATCTTTAGCATCTCTTGCCTACGTAGGAATAAAATATCAGTCCCACATCTGATTCACATTGTACAGTGCACACCTTTTCCTTCTCTTCATTTTTTGGAAAGGTCTTGAACATGAACCAATAAGCAAAATTCTTCCTAAATGGCTCAGGTAGGAGGAGTTTAAGGAACTGAAGAGTATGAGTACAGGAATAGGGAACCTAACCCCTGACCTTGGAGTAGGCTCCACCAGTGCTGAACAGATCAAAAAAGATGCCTGGAAAAAGAGCAGAGAGTGGCCACGGTGACTCAGCAGTGATCCCTCAAGTTTAAACAAAGTGTACATTCAAGTGAATTTTTAAATGGAAAAAAAAGTTTTCTTCCCAAATTGGAGTAGCATTATTGACTGTGGTGTAGAGCATTAGAGTGGAGAGAGCCTTATACTTTGACTCAAATGACTTGGGTGCAAGCCTGCTGTTCAATGAGGGTGCTGGACTCCTTGACCTCTAAGGTCATAGGATCAAAAATTTAGAGCCAGAAGGAACATTAGAAGCTATTGAGTCCACCCCTCCATTTTACTGAGAAAGAAACCAGATGAAGGCCCAGAGAGCATAAATTACTTGCTTAGTGCCCTATAACTAATAACTGTGTGAGATGGGATTTGAACCTAGGAGTGCTGGGCCTGGAATCAGGAAGACCTTAGGCCAAATCTGGCCTCAGACACTTACTAGCTGTGTGACCCTGGGCAAGTCACTCAACCTCTGTTTGCCTTAAGCCACTGGAGAAGTAAATGGCAAGCTACTCCAGTATCCTTGCCAGGAAAACCGCACGGACAATATGGCGGACGGGGTCATAAAGAGTCAGAAACAACTGAATGCCTGAACAACAGCCACATCCTGACTCCAAGCCCAGTGCCATAACCACTATGGCATACTGCCTCCAAGCTCTAAGAGTTTGTTTTACAGTCTGTTCTTCTTAACTGAGATAGCCCCCAAAGGGGAGGGGGACTTCAGGTAGAAGGTGGTACTTGAGCTGTATCTTGAAGGAAGTTAGGGATTCTGTGAGACAGAAGTAAAGGAGTACATTCTGCTCATGGGGGATGAACAGTGAAAAGGAAGGCTGTGTTTGAGGAGCAGAGAGAAGTCCAGTTTGGATGGAATATATGTGTGTGTGTGTGTGTGTGTGTGTGTGTGTGTGTGTGTGTGTAAATATATATGTATATATATATGAATATTTATTTTGTAGCTATATATATAGAAAGAGAGAGAACAACAGAGTGAAAGGGAGATAGGGAGAGACAGAGAAGCAAAAGGCTGTGCAGGTAGTGCAGGATTTTAAAAACCTATATGTGAAGTCTATATTTTGTCCAGAGGCAATAGGGAAACATACATATTGAGTAGGGGAGTGGCATGATCATATTTTTGCTTTAGGAAAAGTCAGTTTGGAAAGGAGGGAAACTTGAAGCAGAGATATCATTGAGAAGAATGTCACAAGAGTACAAGTAGAAAATAATCAGGTCTAAACTAAGGTTAAAGATGACAATAAGGGCAGGGGTTCGGACTGTCAGCTCCCACCATGCATCACTATTTCTGTTTAACGTTGTTTCTTTTGTGAACTGATATTTCTCTAAGCCAGGCTCAGAAGAAAAAAAAGAACAGTGCAATAGAGGTAAAATGGAGTAAGATTTACAAACTCAATAATTTAGGAATGGGCTAGAGGAGGAGGTTAAATTTGGCAGTCCAAAACCTTTTAATTTATGAGGGACATCAAGAGATTGAAATAGTAATAAGTAAAGGCATAGGCCCTCAAGTAAAAAATAGAATTCAGAATAGACTAGAAGGAAAGAGAAATAAAGAAAAAGACAGAACAAAGGAAAACCTCTTAGAAAAGAGGACAGCAAAAACAATTGTTACTTAAACTAAAAGGTTGTAACAATGCCAAGATGTGAGTGGGGCAAGAAATAGCATGAGCTTCCTCCTCTCTCCTGGCCAGACTACTTCAGGTAGATAAAGAAAACACACCAGACCAAATTGTGATTGGGAAATTCAAGAAAAAAAAATCATAGTGAATCATTTGTCCAACCCAGGTCTAGACAGAGAGAGAGAAATAGAAAGGTGTGTGAATATTGGGGAACAGGGTCTGGCCAGGACCATGCAAAATGAATCATCCCAATGCCCAGAAACAGGGCAAGACAATGGTCCAGACTCATCCTGAGCCACAACCTCATGCAGAGTATAAGAACAGGTGCCAACTGGCAGCTTTGTCACTTACTACCTATTTCTGGGTTACAGATCCAAGTTGGACTGAGGAAGGCACCAAGACAAGGGGTGAGGAATGGTAGCAGACCCTCCCTAACCTGTACACCAAGCAAAGACCAAGTGCAGAGGTGAACAGAAAACGTGTGGATCTGACCTCAGGAGTAGAGCAGGATCTCAGTTCCAGCTTCTGACCCAATCTGAAGCCTGCAAAGGAATGACTGGGGCAAGAATCACAGATCAAAGGGAAGTTTATAGTTCTATCCTTGGAGCCAACAGAGTTTTCCAGCTGAGTCCAGAAGCAGTCTACTGTTGCTTAGCTCCAAACCTAGGTCAGAAACTTGCAGATTTCTAACCAGGAGGACAGTGATCAGATTTTGCCCAGACCAGACCATGTTTGGAGCACTGAAGTCTTGCATATCCACAGTCTGAACAGCTCTTGAATAACAAAACATTCAATATCCCAAGAAAAAGGCAACAGGATCAACCCAGATCTTCCCTTCAGAAGTACAGAGCCTGGCTCTAACATAATGTTAAAAAGTAGGCTGAAAGAACTAGCAAACAAAAACAAAAAAGAATCTCACCATAAAAAGTTATTACGGTGATAGGGATGCTCAAGACACAAATACAAAAGAAGACAGTGACTCAAAAAAAATCTACAAAGCCTTGAAGAAAAATCACATTTAGGCACAAATTCAATTAGAATTCTGAGAAGAGATGAAGCAAGAGTTTTTAAAAAGGAGTTGAAATTTTTTTTTAGTAAGATGAATGCTTCTAGAAAAATTAGAAAAGAAATTAGAGCTTTTGAAGAATGAATCAGAAATGGAATGAACCCTCTACCCCAGTCCCTCCATCCCCCCACTCCTCCCAGTGCCACAAAATTGAAGTTTTCCTTGGACTATGACAGTAGCAAGGAGCACAGTGTCAGAGTGTAGGGGAATAAGCCAGACTATTGAGGAACAGAGGGAACTAAGTTAGTACAGGTGTGGGGGAGGGATTGTCCTGCACCTACTAACCCTGAAGGAAAGAGCCCAGTAAGCAGCTGGGGTCAATTCTGTTCCCCCAGAAATCACTTAAAGTAGACCTAGGCTGGTGAACCATAAATTGTCCAACCTGGAAGGTGGCTGAGACAGCTTTGAGATCCAACACTCAGGGAAAGTGCCATCAAAAGGGAGAGAAGTCAGAAAGTAAGGAATAGGGGAAAATAAAGAAAACAGACTGAAATTATCAGATTGCAGGGAAAAGAGGCTCAGTTAGAGACCCTGAAAATAAGCAGATAAACCAACAAGGAAGATATTAATAACAAAAGAGAAAATGGCCTCCAGATTAGAGGGAAAAGTTCAGGCATTTATGAATAAGAATTATGAGGCAAAGAAAATGAATCAATACCTAATAAGGCAGAAGACTCTGTGGATTCCCCAAAGAGCACAGAACCATACCAGAACACTCCTGAATGGTTTAAAAGAGAAATAAGAATTGTGAAGGTAGAATTTATAGCCCACACAGGAGAAATCATTAGCAAAACATAAACATGATTCCGTGGTGGCAAGTCTCACCAAGGAAACAAAAGAGAAGATAACTGATTGAGAATACAAATACATGGAAATAGAGGAAAATCTGGAAGAAAAGAAGCAAAAGGAAGTGACATTAAAAGAAAGTATGATATCCATGCAAGCAAAACATTGATCTTGAAAACAGGATGTATAGAGACAACTTGAGGATGATAGATGTCTCAGAAGGGCACATGTCAAAAAACCTAAATACCATCACACAAGAAATAATGCAAGAGCAATCCCCAGAACTTCTGAACACAGAAGAAAAAGTGTCAATCAAAAAAAAAATCCATGGATCACCTCCAGGAAAACAACAACAAAACTTTGTTAAACTCTGTGTGTATGTGGGTTCAACCCTTCTTTGTCAGTTTCAGGTAAGAATGAGGTTCATGTGATGCCTCCTCCTCTTTAGTGCTTCCTCTATGTTTGTATTTTATTCTTTCTACATGACCCCATTATAATAAATATCAAGTTCTACCCCCTTCTTCCTCCTTTCTGCCTTAGCATATTCCTGTTACTTTCCCTTCTCTTTCCCCTCTTTAAACCCTCAGAACGAAATTAATCCTCCCCTTGGTCCCCTGTTTTTCTTATTGAACCCCCTCAATATCTTTTGAAGACATCAAAGTTTTTGTAGGACCCTTGTCTCTAATTTACCTATAAGAATGTAAGCACTCCATCATCATACATCTTTTTCCAATTGCTCAAATAAATTTGCCTTTCTAAGTTCCTCTCAATTGCTTATGTTGCCATTTCAACATTTCTATTCAGCTCTAGTCTTTTCATCAAAAATGCTTGGACATCCTCTATTCCATTAAATATCCATTTTTCTTGCTGGAGGATTTTACTCAGATTTGCAGGCTAAATTATTCTTGGTTTTAAAGACTGTATGTTTTGCCTTTTGGAATATTATAATCCAAGATCTTTCGTTTATAGTAGAAGCTGCCAGATCTTGTGTGACTCTACCTGTCTTCTCTTTCTTCTTTTCTGGATGCTTGAAGACTTTTCTCTTTGATATGGGAGGACTAGATTTTGACTACAGTACTCTAGAGACTATTTCTTTTTTCCCTCTCCAGGAAGTAGCAGATGATTTTTTTTCTCTCTTGACTTTGTCATTTGCTTCAAAAAATCTGCGCAGTTTTTCATTGATCATGTCTGAAAATAAATGTCATGCTTTAAAAAAAAATCATGGTTTTCAGGGAGTCCAATTATTCTTTAATTATCCCTCCTTGACCTGTTTTTCAGATCAGTTTTTGATACCAGATAGTTTATATTTTCTTCTTTTTCCAGTCTTTTGCTTTTGTTTCATTATTTCTTGCTGTTTTGTGGAGTCATTGATTTCAGTTTTGTCTATTCTAGTTTTCATGGATTCCATTTCTTTAATATGGTTTACCACTTTCTCTTCTAGAAAATTTATTCCCCTTCTAATTCTTTTCTCCAGAGCTTTTATTTATTTATTTATTTGTTTTTTATATCTCACTTCATTTCCTCTAGGTATTTCTGTAGTCCTTGTATAAAATCCTTTCGCCCCTCTTTAAGTCACTGTTTACAGCTGTTACAAAATCACTTATTCCTTCTTTTGGGAAGCCTCTAGATCTACACTAATTTTTAGACTAGTCTCTCCAGCTTTAGCTCCTGAATTTTTATACCTGAGCCAGGCTCTGACTCTTGATATACTTTTTTTTTTGTCCGAGTGGTCAGCAGGCTCTGCTTGTTCTCACCCTGGGTCCCCTTAGTTTCTGTTTTCACAGATTCACCTCATCTCCTTTGTGTACGTCCCCTGAATTGCTCAGATCACTGGATCTCCAGGGCCCTCTACGGCATCTCAGGATGGAGTGTTAAGTACCTCAGAGTCTCTGGGCCCAAGATGACTCCATGTATGTGCCATCATGCAACGCTGGTCTCTATATCACCTGGAGGTTCTCAAAGTTCCCACACTGAGCCCTCTGACCATTCTAAAGTTTTCAGGAGGGTGGGGGTCCTCTGCTGTTGCAGCTCTAGACACAGAGCCCAGCAGGCAATAAGATAATAATACACGGCTTTAGTCCCTTACTCCTCTTGCTAGAAGGCGGGGCTTGTTTGCCTCTTCTGTGCTGGCAGCCCCCTTTCTTATTGCCTATAAGCTTTGGCCTGAATTTTTTTTTGTTGGTAGAGCTCTCTTACTATAGTTTAACAGATCATTATTCAATCTGGTGCAAATTTCAGATTTTTGTTGGAATTAGGTATGTGGGAGCTGGGCAGTCTGCTTCTCATTCAGGCAACTATCTTGGCTGGAAGTCTCCATAATAAATCTTTCATAGTAGTTAAAACTCAAGTGATGGAATTCTTCCTCAGATTTTTTTCAGTGTTTCATGGATGTTAATGTAGCCCTTAGACTGTTAACCGTTTCTTGGTACATAACTCATCTCCTTCTACACCTGTGTATTTCCTTAATTATGCAGGAAGCATGATGTAGTAGAAAGAACAGATTTTAGAGCCAAATAATCCACATTTGAATAATAGCTCTGCTAAGTCATTTAATCTCTAGGCTGACTCAAATCAGCCAGCAAAAAAAAGGGGGGATTTAGAATAGATCATAGGATTTTTGCCTCAAAGCCACCTTGGAGATTATCTAGCTCACTGATCTCTAATTTATCTTCTTACTCGAAATCCTATACCTTTTATATCAAAAATCTTACAAATATAACAGTGACTACCCAGGCTCCTGCTGCCCGATAGACTGATACATTACATTTAACCCTTTCCACAAGGTTCTCTTTTACTTTTAGAGGGTTTTTTGGGAAAGAGGGAGCGAATGGCTGTCATTGGCCCCAGCCCTCAGCATGACTGAGGTGTCCTCACAATGTCAGATTTCCCGGCCCTCCAGTTCCATTTCATCACTTAACAGATTAGATTTAGCAAGAGTATTTGCTTCAAAAGTATAGCAAAGACAAACATATAAAGAAACCCTTCAAGGGCAGCTAGGTGGCACAGTGGATAGAACTCTAGTCTTGGAGTCAGGAGGACCTGACTTCAAATCCAGTCTCAGACACATGTGACACTTACTAGCTGTGTGACCCTGGGCAAGTAAGTCAATTTACCCTGATTGCCTCCCCAAAAAGCAAAAAAAAGAAAAATAAATCCTTCCCTGCCACCTCCCCAAACACCTGGGGAGGGGGATAATAATCCCTCCTGTTCCACTTTAGTCTCTGAGAAGAGGAAGGGGATTCAGATCACATTTAGCTGCATTCCCCTATAACGCAATCCCAAATTCCAAGTCCTCCTTAAGCTCAAGTCCTGGGCACCCTGACTTCTTAGGGTTCCCTTGCAATCCTGGCAGCAACATCAAGCCTAGAATCCTGCGTCCAAGGTCACTACCATCACCTGCAAGCACCTGAAGGCCAAATGAAACAGATCATCACGTCATCCTAAACCTGTTTCTCAGGGCTACAGAACCTAAAACGAGGAGGAGAAGAAGGTAGTTCAATTTATGGTCTCCATGCTATGTGTAAACAAGATCATCACCCCTTCTGGATGCTGTGGGAAAAGAGAAAGATCAACTATCCCAGGGGGCAGGTAGGTGATGAAGTGGATGGAGCACTGGCCCTAGTGTCAGAAGGACCTGAGTTCAAATCCGACTTCAGACACTTACTAGCTGTGTGACTTCACACAAGTCACTTAACCCCATTGCCTCAAAAATAAAAAAAATTTAGAAAAAGATGAACTATCCCAGTCTGGTTGTTTTAAAGATGCTGTCTGTTCCCTCTATATAACCAATGGAAACAGGATGCTTCCACTCACATGGTAGGGAAACATAGAATGTCTTCTCTCAGAAACGAGGTGCCCCATCTTAGGTGATCTGGGCAGGTGCAGCAAAGTCCATTACAAAAAACAAACAAACAAAACTTGGGCATAAGCACATGTTAGTTTCTTCAAATCCTATCACATCTGCTGCATGTAGGGCTGCCCCATTCCGATGAGTTCTGCAGGAATTCATTACAAAGTACCTGTAGTTATTCAACACAGTTTTGGCATGGGCTCTGAAGACAGCTCTGCTTTTATCTTCAAACAAGGTTAAAGATTATTTTTGAAAGAAAGCTTAAACTCTGGATTTGGAACCTTTAAAGCTTTCTTTTGGGAAGTAAAGCATTTGGGCTTTTAGTAATTTATTTTGGAATTGGGAGATTCCCTGTTTTGCTTGAAGCTAGGAGATGAGTTAAAGGCTCTATTAATATTTAATCCTTGTTTCTTTCCTTTCTTTATCTTCTGATGTAGATGATGGCTGAGCGGAATTCCTTTGTATAATTTAACTGTACCCATTAATTTTTTTTCAGCTACGTATGCCACCTGCATCCACAGTTTCATATATTAATAAGTAGAACTAGGAGGGATCTTAGAGATCATCTAGTCCAGAAGTTCCTAAACTTATTTGGCCTACCACCCCCTTTTAAAAAATTACTCAGTGCCCCCCTAGAAATCTACTTTCTCTAACCTTTTAACTTTTTTTTTTAAAAAAATATGTTATTTCAAAAAATATAAAATACCTTTTTTTAAATGATTCAGCTTAAATTTAATAGTTTATTATAAATTTGTGGTTTTGTTCCTGCATTGAATTTTGATGACTGATACAACATTGCGTCATGTAACCATGTAGTATTGTATTGTAAACAAGTCATTACATGCCCATATTTCTTCCAGTGCATGCTGGACCTCTTGACAATTTGCAACATGCTCACCTGCCAACACTTGCATGTTAAGACCTGTTGGCAAACTTGATCACTGATGGGTTATAACTTGCATTTTGTGTGTTAATTTGGAAAATACTGTAATCACCACGACTTTAACTCTGTTACACAATAGATGAAACATGTATGAATGGTTTATCAAAATGTTCATATCTTCTCTTCTTTCCTTATGCTTCCACTGCTCCTTTGTTTTTATTCAAAACCCCCCAGTCACACTCAAAGCTACTACTGCTCCCCTGGATTGTTCTAGCACTCCCAGGGGGTGGCATCACCTATTTTAGGAACCTATGAATTCTAATCTTTAATGTACTCTCTTCACTTTGGGAACAAGAAAGCTGCAGTTTTGGAGGTTTAAGTTACTTGACCTAACCTGGATACAGGTAGCAGAACTCAATTCAATTCCAGATCAGTCTTCAAATCTAATATCTTTTCTACTACTGAAAGTGTGGTCAACCTTGGTTTTTCTGGGCTATTGCTTCTATGTGGCACAGTGGATAGAGTACCAGGGCCGGAGTCAAGAAAACCTGAATTCAAATTTGGCCTCAGACATTTCCTAGCTATGTGACCTAGAGCAAGTCACTTAACCCCTGTTTGCCTCAGTTTTCTCATCTGTAAAATGAATTAGAGAAGGAAATGGCAAGTCACTCCGGTATCTTTGCCAAGAAAACTGCAAATGGGATCACGAAGAGTCAGACACAACTGAAATGATAGAACAACAATAAATTCAGAAAGCCGACACTTGGTAAGTCCAGGGGGGTCTTACTTATACAGCTTCACTAAAGAGAAAAAAAAAACCAGTCTCAATAATTAAATATTTATATAAATAGATTTATGTAATTCCGTTCAGTTTAGTAAGTAACTTTTAACTAACTCACTGTCCTAGACACTAGAGATATTAAAACAAAACAAAACAAAACACAGCCCATACGTTTAAGGACATGTAATCAGGGGTGTGCTGGAGCCAGTTCCAACAGGTTAGTTTTTTTTTTGTTTTGTTTATTTTGTTTGTTTATTTTTTTTTGTGAGGCAGTGGGGTTAAGTGACTTGCCCAGGGTCACACAGCTAGTAAGTACCGAGTGTCTGAGGCCGAATTTGAACTCAGGTCATCCTGACTCCAAGACCACAGCTCTATCCACTGCACCACCTAGCTGCCACTCAATTTTGTTTTTTTTATTTTTGACAAGGCAGTTGGGGTTAAGGGACTTGTCCAGAGTCATACAACTTACTAGTGTTATGTGTCTGAGACTGGATTTTCTGTTTGATCATTTGAATTTTCATTGTGATCATTTATACCTCAAAAATTGAGAAATGCTATAAATCAGGACTTGTTTTATTTGGTTGCCTAGACTTTAAAAATATTGGAGAAAATATTAATAATACAAGTAAAACTTAGAAGTGAGTTCTGAGAACTTTTTTTTTTGGAGAGCTGGTTTTTAAACATTTACCAGCACACATTCTGTACATTCTACATGAAGCTTTATAAAATGTTTTACAAATTTTTGTCTTTTCACAGCTCTGTAAGATAGGTATTGAGATCAGTTTTAACTATGCTAACACTTTTAGGAAACCCTTTGAAAGTGTGTCATACATTTCTACATTAAGATGGAAATTGTGCATGAAATAATGAGAAACGCATGTTTCAAAAAATTCTGACGTCCATTCATCTTCTCTTGACCTTGTTACAAAAAAATCTCTGGCCTCTCCCCATCCAACCCTCACTACCAATTCCTTTCAACAGTGAGTAGGCACAGAGGAGTCAATAATCCCAGCTCAGTCATGTGAGGATGACTTGTCTATTGCGTGCTAAAGTTTAGTTCAGTTTTGTTTTCTCTAGGATTGTGCAACTACTAACTACAGCCATAAAACAAGGTAACAATATATTATTTCAAAAATTTCAAGACTTTATATTTTCTTTAAAAAAATTTATTCGAATTCCAGGAAACATATTTTTAGTTGGGGGTGGGGATAGAGGTAGAGTAGTGGAAAGCAGAAATTGTACTCTCTGTAATCTTAATGATGTAGCTATTTCCTATAAAGGAGATGTAAATGTTGTCTTCCCCTCTCCCCCTCCCTATTTAGTTTTTTCTTGGGTGAATAGTTAGAAGAAAGTGTTTTGAGTAGCTGTATTTCCTTTAAGAGGGCAGCTAGGTGATGCAGTGGATAGAGTTCTAGCCTTCGAGTCAGAAAGGCTCATCTTGCTGAGTTCAGATCTGGACTCAGACACTTACCAGCTGTGTGACCCTAGGCTCATCACTTAACCCTGTCTGCCTCCATTTCCTCATCTGTCAAATGAGCTGGAGAAGGAAATGGCAAACCACTCCAGTATCTTTGCCAAGAAAACCCCAAATGGGACCATGAAGAGTCTGAAATGACTGAACAACATTTTACTTAAGAGACTCTGCATTATGCCAGAGATTGATGTATCCAACACTGTCATCCTCAAACAGGAGTACTCACAGGACCTATAGAAAGTCCCTTCCTGAGGTGAATTCTGTTCTGAATCTCCTCCATGTCAGTAGCAAACATATTTTGTGAACATACATAGCTCTGAAGTTTTCTGCTTCATTTGATGTTGATGATCAAAGAATCAATCAAAACAGATGATTTCTTTTATCTTTCAAGAAAACTTTGACATATGCAGGGAGACACCTTATAGAAGGAGTCCTTTAAGGTGACATTTACTTTATCAAATGTAATGCTTTTTTTATAGTTAATAAGTAATAAATACAGTGGGATCTTGTATGGGCTACATCTAGGTGGCACAGGGGACAAGCGTGCAGGACTTGGAGGAAAGAAGGGCTAAGTCCAAATTCTGCCTCAGATACTTCTGACCATGTGATTTGGGGCAGGTCAATTAACTACTGTCTGCCTCAGTTTTCTCAACTGTTAGATACAGATAATAATAGTACCCACCTTCTGGGGATATTGTGAAGATCACATGAGTTAACATGTAAAGTGCTTTGTAACCCATAAAGCACTTTATGAATGTTAGCAGTTATTATTAGACATCTTTCAATCTATTGAGTGATGATAAAGATTGATTCTACTATGGAATACCATTTGCACTACCCTGACTGTTTCCTTCTAATGCCCTCATAAAGGATGTCCTCATGTGGAGATGCTTCTCATGAAAATTTTACACGTAAAAGAAAATAAGCGTTATGGGTCATTCATTATTGATACTTTCAGTTGGTTTGTGTGTATGTGTATATGAATGGTAATAAAAAGAGATGAGATTTTTTTTGGTACCTTCCCTTCCCTCAGATGTCTTGAGAGTCATTTCAACCCCCTTAAAACTGTGTCACTTCTAGCATGGATATCTGCTGGCTGCATATACTTGGTCTTTGCTGTTTACTCATTCAGTCATGTCCAAATCTTCATGACCCCATGGACCATATCATGTCAATGCTGTTTGTGGGTTCCCCCCTCCACTTAACAGTATTTTATTTTTTTCCAATTACATGTAAAGATAGTTTTCAACATTCACTTTTATAAGATTTTGAGTTCCAAATTTTTTTCTCCCTCCCTCTCTCCCTTTCTCCCTCTCCAAGATGGCATGCAATCTGATATAGGCTATATATGTATAATCACATTAAAAATATTTCCACATTAGTCATGTTGTGAAAGAAGAACTAGAATAAAAGTGAAAAACCACAAGAAAGAAAAAAAAGAGAAAATAGTATGCTTTGATCTGCATTCAGCCTCCATAGCTCTTTCTCTGGATGTGGATAGCATTTTCCATCATGAATCTTTTGGAATTGTCTTAGATCATTGTATTGCTGAGAAGAGCTAAGTCTATCAAAGTTGGTCATGACACAGTGTTGCAGTTAGTATATACAATGATATCCTGGTTCTGCTCTCTTCACTCAGCATCAGTTTATGTATGTCTTTCCAGGTTTTTCTGAAGTCCACTTACTCATCATGTCCTATAGCATAATACTATTCCATTATATTCATATACCACAACTTGTTTAGACATTTCCCAGTTGATGGTCTTCCTCTCAATTTCCAATTCTTTGCCACCACGAAAAGAGCTGCTATAAATATTTTTGAACATGTGAGTCCTTTTCCCATTTGTATGATCTCTTTGGGATATAGCCCTAGGAATGCTATTGCTGAGTCAAATATATGCACATTTTTATAGCCCTTTGGGCATAGACCAAATTGTTCTCCAAAATGGTTGGATCAGTTCACAACTCCACCAACAATGCATTAGTATTCCAATTTTCCCACATCTTCACCAACATTTATCATTTTCCTTTTTTTTTTGTCATATTAGCCAATCTAATAGGTGTGAAGTGGTACCTCAGAGTTGTTTTAATTTGCATTTCTCTATTCAATAGTGATTTAGAGCATTTTTTCATACGACTATAGATACCTTTAATTTCTTCATCTGAAAACTTTTTGTATCCTTTCACCATTTATTAATTGGGAAATGGCTTGTATTCTTACAAATTCGACTCAGTTCTCTCTATATTTTAGAAATGAGAACTTTATCAGAGACACTGGCTGTAAAAATTGTTTCTCAGCTTTCTACTTTCCTTCTAATCTTGATTACATTGGCTTGGCTGCATTTTTAATTTAATGTAATCAAAATTATCCATTTTGTATTTCATAATGTTCTCTATCTCTTGTTTGTTCATAAATTCTTCCCTTCTCCATAGATCTGACAAGTAAAACTGTTCCTTGCTCTCCTAATTTGCTTATGGTATTACCCTTTATGTCTATATCATGTACCCATTTTGATTTTACCTTGGTATATGGTGTAAGATGTTGGTCTATGTCTAGTTTCTGCCATACTCTTTTCCAGTTTCCCCAGCAGTTTCTGTTAAATAGTGAGTTCTTATCCCAGAAGCTGGAGTCTTTGGGTTTATCAAACAGTAGATTACTACTGTCATTGCCTACTGTGTCTTGTGTACCTAATCTATTTTACTGATCCACCACTCTATTTCTTAGCCAATACCAAATAGTTTGATGATTTCTGCTTCATCATATAGTTTTAGATATGGTATGACTAGTCCACCTCCCCTTACATTTCTTTTCATTAATTCTGTGGGGATCTTTTGAGCAAAGATGCTGAAGTGATTTGCCATTTCCTTCTTCAGTGGATAAAGGCAAACAAGATTAAGTGATTTGCTCAGGTCACATAGTTAGTTAGCATCTATGGCTGGATTTGAATTTAGGTCTTCCTGATTTAGGACTAGGATTCTATCCACTTCACCACCTAGCTGCATACTTGGTATGGTTAACTGCTTTTCCCATCTTTCTTTTCTTCAATACATTTATACTAACTCAAGAAATGCAAATGAGAGTCTTATGTTAGTGTCCAAATATGGAAGTTCCATTGTGTTTGACTGAAGAAAGTTTGTAGTAAAAACATTTATATGCCTTTTCTATCTTTTCTGTTTGTCGTCCTCCTTCCAATTTCATCTTTAAATGTCCTCATGAAGATTTTTCTCAAGCTTTCAATAACTTCTTCCTTCAATTTACTTGCCATTGTTTTATGATGCAATGCTGTTCAATGTTCCACTATACTTCTCCATAAGATCTTTTTTTTTTCGGTTGGGCAATAGGGGTTAAGTGACTTGCCCAAGGTCACACAGCTAGTAAGTGTTATGTGTCTGAGGCCAGATTTGAATTAATGTCCTCCTGAATTCAGGGCCTGCGCTCTATCCACTACGCCACCTAGCTGCCCCTCCATAAGATCTTACAAATGAGTTTACAATCCAAGGCAGCACTGCCCTTGGCTGTTATATCTTTCCTTTGATAAAATCAAATGTTGTTTAACCAGAGTGGTTTTGTGTGGTTTTTGATCTCCTTATTATGACATTGGTTTATGTTGGTTAAAATTTTTAATGAAGTGGTTATAACCAAAATTATTGACCTTTTCCCATCCATTTCCTATTTTTCCAGAATCAATAGTTTGATTTAAAAGGTCAAGATAGAGTTACCTTAATTGAATGCCATGCATTTTTCTCACTCTCATTCTTTATTCTAGTTTACTATTAATTTTGTTTTTGGCAAGTCAGTAGTTTGACTGTACCTAAACAAACAACGAAGGGATGATTCCCATATTAGTAATGAGTCATTTTCTATCTGCTAAAATATAATCTAATTATTCTTCTGGTATTCTCCGTGATACTTATCATGTCTAACACCTATTTCTTCCTTCCTTCCTTTCTTTCTTTCTTTCTTTCTTTCTTTCTTTCTTTCTTTCTTTCTTTCTTTCTTTCTTTCTTTCTCTTTCTTTTTAGGCAATTGGGGTTAAGTGACTTGCCCAGGGTCACACAGCTAGCAAGTGTCAAGTGTTTGGTTTGAGGCAGGATTTGAACTCAGGTCCTCCTCACTTTAGAGCTGGTGCTGTATCCACTACACCACCTAGCTGCCCCTTTCTTTCTTTTTTTAGAGAAAGCAATGACATATAACCATAAGTCTTCTATTGTGTCTAAAAATCTGTGGTCTTTTTCATTTCTTATTCTAGTCCCTTATTTCCCAATGCTTTGTTTTGTATTTGACTACTCTCTCTTTTTCCCATCTTTGCATTGAAATTACTTTGTATTTAAGTATATGCTGATTTAATTTAGGCAGTCTTGTTGTATTCTTCACACAAATTCTTTGCCTTTATGGTGGTATGTAAATTTTGATTATTTTTGCAGTTGTCTTTTTGCAAATACCATGAGCACTACAACATGATGCAAAGACCCATGGAATGATATATCTCATTATCTTTGCATGTAGAATAAAACCCACTCTGTGGTCAACTCCTTTATTTGCTTCTTCAAGAGAACTAGTGAGGGGGCAGCTAGGTGGCACAGTGGATAGAGCACCGGCCCTGAAGTCAGGAGGACCTGAGTTCAAATCTGGCCTCAGACCAAACACTTGACCCTTACTAGCTGTGTGACCCTGGGCAAGTCACTTAACCCCAGTTGCCTAAAAGCAAAAATAAAAAAGAGAGAGAACTGGTGAGCCATCCTTACATGTAACTACTACTTCCTTTTTGTTTTCTGGTTGTGTTTGTAGTTAGAATGATTCATTTCTTCCAGTAGTATATACACTTGTTGACTATTGGACAAAGAGCTCACTTTTAGAGTGCCAATGGTTAAAATAATGGTACTTTAATGAGCTAAACTGTATAATTCTTAGCACCATTTTCTTCCTTTTCTGTTACTCTGCCACCATAACTGCAAAAGCAAAAACCAACCATTTCAACTGAGGGCCAGATTATATTTTTCTTTTTTCTTTTCATGGGTTTCCATGGCTAAGGAGTCATTCCCAAGTTGCCATCCTATTAGTGGCAAACCTCTCTTTACATAGCTGGGTTGCTCCTCAGAAAAGAGACATAATCTGTTACTAAGACCATATTCAAAGCCTCTCCAGCATGATAGAAATTACTAGAGTTTATGCTCTCCAAGAACCCAGGGTCACCTCCACACAATGACAAAGCACTAGGATAGAACTTTGATGGGTTGTGTTATGCCCTAGTGTACTTAAATATAGGGAAGAAAATTTATATGAAAATGGAAATGAATATTTAGTACTTTGATATTTATTAATTTTTTTCCTTTTAAGTCCCAAACCCCAAATCTCTTCTACCATCAGCTGTCTCTGCTCTTGTTCCACAATCAAAAAGTTCTGTTAGAGCAGGAAGTCAATGAACTTGGAGGAGAAAAAAGGACATCTATTTCAATGTAACTGATTTCCTTTATAATTCCACATATTTTGTTTTTGTATTTTAGAACATTGACTGAGAAAAGGTCCATGGGCTTCACCAGAGTGCCAAAGGGGTCCCTGACACAAAAAAAGTCTTCCTCCTCTTAGAGGAAGTCATAAAAACTATATTACTAGATCCACTACAGATTAATGCTATATAAATAATCTCAACTGGGTTCTCTTTGCTACACAAATGTTTTTTTTTATGTCTAACTTACTCCCTATTCTGTTCTCTACAGTGGCCATTCCAAATCTTCTCCTCTTTCCTCAAGTCTCCAACTCCAGTTCCACCACCCTTTTAGTAAATGACTTTGCCTTCCACTTTACTGGGAAAGTTGAGTCCATCCTTCATCTTCCTTTCTCCATTCTTCTGAACCTCTCTGTCTTTAGTTGAAGCCTGCCATAGTGTTTGAGATGGTCTTCCTCCTTCACAATGAAACATTGTGCCTTTGAATTCCTTCCTTCCTATCTCTTATGGGACCTTGCTCTGTCAAACATCTCCTTTCCTTCTCCTTTAATCTCTCCCTCCATCTTTTGCCTCAGCCTACAAACATGCACAGGCCAACCATATCCTAAATACAAAAATCGTTGCTTAACCTTTGCATTCTCTCAAGCTTATTATTCTATCTCTCCTCCTCACGACAAACTTTTCAAAAGTATAATTTATACTTGCTATCTTCACTTCCTCACCACCCACTCACCCTCCAAACTTCTACAGTTTGCTTTCTGTTTCTATTACTCTACTTAGACTACTTTCCCTAAGGTCAGTAAGGACCTCCTCTTCTCATCCACTTTGAACTTTCTGCAGTAATTAACCCTGTCAATCATTCCCTTTTTCCTTATACTCTTTCTTCTCTTTACCTCATAAAATAATAAAATGACAGAATTGGAGATGACCTCAGAAATAATCTATTCCAACACATACCTGAGCAGAAACTGCTTCTATAGCATCTCTAACACATCATCTTCCCAATTCTTGATCCCTAGAGATAAAGGAACTCACTGCTTTCCTAGGCAGCACACCCCATTTTTGGATGGCTCCAATTAATAATAATAACTAACATTTGGATAGCGCTTATTACATGCCAGGCATTGGTTTCATAAATATTACCTCTTTTCATCCTTATAACAACCCTGCAAGGTAGGTGCTATTATTGTCCCCATTTTACAGAAAATGAAACAAGAAGTTAAGTGGTTTGCCCAGGGTCACACAGCTAGTAAGTGTATAACGTAGGATTTGAACTCAGTTCTTCCTGACTCCAGGCCCAGGGTTCTATACACTGTACCACCTGGCTATCCCCATGAGGGAGCTTTTATTTACATCAATCCCAGGTCATCTTCTCTAATATCTGTCCACTGCTTCTCATTCTGCCCTCTTTGAATCAAGCAAAAAAAGAAGTTAATCATTCTTTCATATAATAACCTTGCCAATATGTAAAGATAATTATTATATTCCACCAAAATCTTCTCTTGTCAAACCCTGTTCCTTCAATTGTTTCTCTTTATCTGGCATTTTAAAAAGTCTTCTCCTGCTATTCACTTCCCATTGTGCCTGTTTCTTTCTAAAATGCAGTGCTGAGCACTAAACACAATTCTCCATATGTCTGAACAAAGCCAAGTTGAACTATAACAAGCCTCCTTCTAGACACTAATACCACCATTAACACAATGGAAGACTATGTCAGCTTTTTCAGCTACTATATTATTTGCCTTAGCAAATGGTTCATATTGTACTAACAGTTTACTAAAACCCCCAGGTCTTTTTCAGATGAACTGTTGTCTAGCCATCATGCCCCATTCTATACTTGGCTTCAGAAAGTCAAATGTACAAATGTAGGATTTTATATTTATCCCTATTCAATTTCATCTTATTGTATTTAGTATATTGTCTTACTCAGATTATTTTGGACATCTTTGTGTGTGTGTGTGTGTGTGTGTGTGTGTGTGTGTACATTCCAAGTTGATGTAATATGATCTGTTGCTTCCAGCTTGATGTCATCAGCAAATGAAGAAAGAGAGACAGAGGCAAACACCAAGAAACAGGCAGAGACAAGGGAAGGAAAGGGAAGAGAAAGGGAGGGGAGAGGAGGACCAAGAAGTCTTGGGGGAATGTCCAGAGTTATGGAAAGGAGGGGAGAAATGAACCATTAAAGGTAACCTAGGAGATTTGAAGAAAACCATCAAACTTTCTCATTCCTCCTCAAATTCCGCAGCCCTCCTCAATTTCCTCCTCACTTTCTTAGTGGAGGACCTAGCCTCATACTTCATCAAAAAAATTGAGTTTGATCATTGAGAGCTCCTTTCTCCTTCCTCCTCATTTCACATTCTTCGGACATCTTCCCCACTACCTCTTCCTTCATTTGGGTCTCAGATGAAAGAAATGCTCTTCCTCCTTGCCAAAGCCAACCCCTTCCATACAACCTTTCTCCTTCCTTTCTCTTTCAGCAGATAGCCTCCATTATCTATTTCATTTTTAGTGTCTCCCAATCTACTAGCTCTTTCTCTGTTGCCTATAAACATGGCCATGCCTCCCTACTCATTAATAAGCCCTGGCATCATCTTACCATCCCTGCTACCTATAGTTCTCCTTTTGTCTGTGGCTAAACTTCTTGACAAAGCCATCTGCCCTTGGTGCCTCCACCTCCTCTTCTCTCATTGTCTACTAAACCCTCTACAATCTGGCCTCATCATTCAACTAAAACCATTCCCTCCATAGTTAACAAAGAGCTCTTAATTTTAAAATCGTGTTTCTCTTTGAGCTCTCTGCAGCAATTGACCTGTTGATCTGAATATTCTTTCCTCTCTAGGCATCCACGGCACTGCTCTTTCCTGGTTCTCCTCCACTCTTCAGCATTCATTTGCTGTCATCCCTCAGTTCTTCATCTGCATCACATCCATTAGCCTTGACTGTACCTTAAAGGCCCTATCCTAGCCCTGGAGTCTTCTATTCTATCTTGCTTAATGATCTTATCAGCTTTCATCAGCTTAATTACCATTTCTATGCAGATGTTTCTGAAATCCATACATATGGTCCTAGTCTGTCTCCTGAGCTTCAGTTTTGTATCACCAACTATCTTTTGAACATCTTGAACTGGATATTCTATAGGCACCTCAAATTCAACTTGTCTAAAATGGAACTCATCTCCCCCTAGCAAACCCTCTCCTCTTCCCAATATCCAATAGTTCTCTAGGGTACCACTAGCCTCCCAATGCCCAGGTCCTCTACTTTGTTGTCATTCCCTCCTCCTCATTCTCACTCCCCCCACATATCCAATCTATTACCAAATCTTGTTGCTTGCCTTCACATCTCTCCTATACATCCCCTTCACTTTACTTGCACAGCTGCCACTCTAATATTAGCACTCTCCTCACCTTTCTCCTGAAATATTACAAACTTCTAACTAGTCTCCCTTTCTCAAGACTCACCCTTCTCTAATCAGTCCTCAGTTTGGGGGGAAAAATGTTTTCCATGTTGTTCTCCTTTCCAATGAGATATAATAGTTCTGTTACTTCCAGGATTGCATATAACATCTTCAATTTGGCATTTGAAGATCTTCATAACCTGGGCCCTTCCTACCTTCCAGTCTTCTTATCCTCTACTCCACTCCAGGGACCCCATGATCCATCCATACTGAGCTACTTTCTGACCTCACATGACACTCTATCCCTCATCTTCACCTGTGCTTTTGCATTGGTTGACCTCCATGTCTGAAATGCTCTGCCCTCTCACCCCTGTCTCTTAGATCCTCTGACTTCCTTCAAGACTCAGCTGAAATACAAGAGGCCTCTCCTATTTGCCCAAGCTGCCTTCCCCTTTGAGGTTCCTTCCCATCTACCCTGTATACATCTTGTAGATACCTAGGTATACATCATATGCATCTTGTACTTACCTCAAGAATTTCACTGTGGTTGTTCAGTCATTTCAGTGGTGTCTGACTGTTTGTGACTCCATTGGGGGTTTTCTTGGCAAAGACACTGGAGTGGTTTGTCATTTCCTTCTCCAGTTCATTTTATAGATGAGGAAGCTGAGGCAAAGAGGGTGAAATGATTTGCCCAGGGTCACACAGAAAGTATCCAAGGCAGAATTTGAATTGAGATCTTTCTGATTCCAGTCCTGGCACTCTATCACTGAACCACCTAACTGTCCATTACTTCAAGAGGAGGGACTGTTTCTGCCTTTTTTTTTTTGTATTCTTGGAAGTACTTAGCACGGTATTTGGCACATAGTAAACAATTAAATTTTGTTGATTGACTGGTTGACACTATCAAATGCTTCAGAAAGGTCAAATAGGATGAAGAGTGGGAAAAGGCTATTGTATTTTGTGATTAGAAGGCTCTTTGTGACTTTGGGGATAGGTGGTATAGAAGAACTAGGACTATACACTATGCTTCCCAAATTCTAGTAGAGAAGTCTTTCCACTTCCCCGACCCCCAAGTTTTACTTAATTCTTACAAATACTCTTTATGTTGTTGGCTAGGAGAGAAGAGCAGTGCTGGCAATATGAACAGAATTGTACTGAACTGATCTGGGCCATTTAATAAAAATCCAGTCTTCATAATGGTCAATTACACCTTCATCATATTATATAGTATTTTAGATTTGGACTCTGATTCAGAAACTGACTTTTGGAGGTACAGCTAAGTCTTGGTTAGAACAAATAATGCATCCTCTGAAATGTTCTTGTGATTAAATGAGATAGTATATTTACTGTGTTTTGCAAACCTAAAAGAGCTATATGAATGCTAGATATAATTATTATATGCACACTAATTGATATAATAATTATGTAAAATATGGCCATTGGTTCCAGCTTAGCGGAAATATGCAGAAAAAATTCAAATAATGCTACCACTTCATGGGAATTCTTTATTCTCACTGATCAGGATCTAGTTGTAGTATATTTCACACTAGATTGAAAAAGCCTGTGTCAATTGAATGAAATGATTCAGCAGTGCCACCTGCTGGCCAAGTGACTTTGTTTCTGCTCTTTTATAGAGATTATTAAAATTTTATAAATGGCTCCCATGTGGCACTACATCATATTCCAGCATGTAAATAATATGATTTGTCTAGTGTAGATTTTCAAAAGGAGAACTTAGCTAGAAACCAAGAAACTTGGATCCTCATCTTGGAAACTTGGATTCTTCATCTATTTTAATATTGGTCCCCCAAAACTCCATTTTTAAATGATTTTTTTAAATGTCTAGAAGTGGCTCTAAATCTTAAATCTATAACCCTAGTTAGCTTCAGTGAAGATTATAAAATTCTCAAAAAATTCTCAAGACAAGATTAATTTTACAGAATCAGAGAATATATGAATTGCGAAAGACCACAGAGGCATTTAATCAAACTCAGATCTGAGAAACAATCCCCTCTACGATGTGTCCAACAAGCGGTCATTAATCATTTGATTTTCTCCAATATGGAGTAACCTACTATTTCCTAGCTTGGGTCAGTCGGTCAATAAGCATTTATTTAGTACCTACTATATGTCAGGCAATGTCAATAAGCATTTATTAAGTACCTAATATACGTCAGGCACATGGTACCTGGGGATAAGCCCTGGGATAAAAAAAAAAAAGCAAGACAGTCCCTGTTCTCAAGGAGCTCACAATCTAATGAGGGAGAAAACATGAAAATCACTATGTACGTACAGGCCATATATAGGATAAACAAAAAGAAATTAACAGAAGGAAGGTACTAGAATTAAAAGTGGTTAAGAAAGGGTTTTTGTAGAAGATGGGATTTTACTTGGGGACTGAAGGAAGGTACAGAAGCCAGGAGCCAGAGATGAGGAGGGAAAGCATTCTAGGCATGGGGGGACAGCCCAGGAAAACGTGTCAGGAGCCAAGAGATGGAGCATCGTTGTTTGTGGACCAGCAAGGAATCCAATGTCACTGGGCTGAAGAGTGTGTGTCATGGAATAAGGTACAAGAAGATGATAAAGGTGGTGAGGAATGAAGGCTAGGTTATGAAAGGCTTTGAATGTCTAACAGAAGATTTGATCCTAGTTGTGATATAAAGCCCCTGGCGTTTATTGAATATGGAGGTGACATGGTAACTGAAGGTCACTTTAGGAAAATCACTCAGGTTTAATTGTAAAGGAAACTGCTAGGTGAACATGACTGCATTTTGGGGGCATGAGTAATCATTGCCAAGCTCTGAGAGTACATATCTGAGCATCCTTATCTTCAATGGCAAGTCTTTAGGAGACATTGGTGCCTAAGTATCTACTAAGTATTGTGTAGGCTTTTCTCTTGTGGGCTTTATGTCTATAACATAACCACATCCATATTTTTGTTTCTAGTAAGAATTATCATGATATTTAATTAAAAACTGAGCTTCATCTCATCAGTGTCTTCATACTTTTGCATTAATTCTAGTGATCATGTTTTAACAATCAGGAATGGTGACATAACGACTCCATGTTCAATCAAAGTGGTCCATGGATTGAACATATTTGAGCGCCTCAGAAACAGCATGATATGGCATAGATTGAAAGCCATGAGTCCTGAGTTCTTGCCCAAGCTCTACTATTAATTAGCTGTGTGACTTTGAGGAAGTCATTTTACCCTCCCAAGGTTTATTAAAAATAAGAGAGATGGACAAGATGTCTTCTGAAGTCCCTTCCAACTCAAAATGTATGATCCTATGACTGTATGTTCTCTGTTGTTGTTTTCAGATTCTGTGATCTTTCATAATTACAAAGTTTGGCCTAACAATCCACACAGGAAAAAACAAGTGGATAAAGAATACCTATTGCCATTTCATTTCAATTCAATTAACATTTATCAGCTAGGTGATGCAGTGGATAGAGTGCTGGCTTAAAGTTAGGAAGACTCATGCTCCTGAATTCAAATCTGGCCTTAGACACTCACTATGTAGCCATAGACAAGTCACTTAACCTTGTCTGCCTCAGTTTTCTCATCTGTAAAATGAGCTGGAGAAGGAAATGGCAAACCACTCCAGTATCTTTGCCAAGAAAACTCCAAATGGATTCACAAAGGGTCAGACATAACTAAAATGACTGAACTGAAAAGCAACTATTATGTGCCATGCCATATGCTAAGTGCTGGGGATACAAATAAGAAAGAGAAAGGAGCTTACAATCTAATAGGGGAAGATAGTTAAAAAAAAAAAAAAGCTAAAAAGTCAGGAGGAGGCCCCCAGAGGGGTATGGAGAATAGGATCTTGATGTTCCATAGTCAAAACCGAGCTGGGCTCCTTTAAAAAATGGAGAGTTGAAGCAGCTAGGTGGCACAGCGGATAGAGCACCAGCCCTGAAGTCAGGAGGACCTGAGTTCAAATCCAGCCTCAGACCAAACACTTGACACTTCCTAGCTGTGTGACCCTGGGAAAGTCACTTAACCCCAATTGCCTAAAAAAAAAGAAAGAAAAGAAAAATGGAGAGTTATCTGGAAAGTTCCGGATTTTATCATGTAATTAGTTGGGCAACATATAGAGTTTATTTACCAAATATATCTTGGGGAGATCCTGTGAATGGACAATGAATTAGAAGAGAAGAGAGGGGCTAGATGACCTCTAGGGAACTGAAGAATGCCTCTAAGGACTCTCAACCTCTTCCTGAAACAAAGACTCCGTGTTTTAATATCTGTATGTGGCCTGTGTCTTTCTATGATTTTGAGTCATAGAACATTACAGTTTCTGGAGAATTAAAAACGAGTATCAATCAAGGGGCATATGGGAGCTGTGGGTAGCCTACAATACCTGATAAGAGACTATGAAACAGAATCAGAATAAAGCATATCATCAAAGAGATATCTATTAGATAAAATGGCATTTCACGTGAGAGTGAGGGATGACTATGGGAAGATTCCATTAAAATTATTACCATATCAAAAGAAAGCACAGGAAGACACCCTTCACACTGAATGAGGCTGCTGTCCCACCCCCCAAACCCCTATGAAAATAGGCAGGGCGTGGATAGGTTGGGATCTGTATCACTGGAGGGTCCACACAGATCAGTGGCATGGCCAATCCATTTCAGTTTCCATAACAGGACAAAACACCACTAAAGTACTACGCTAACGTTTCACGTGACTTGGGATTTTAGAAGACTGCACAAAGTGTAAGCTCTAGAAGGTCCCACTGTAATTATTATTAGGAAGTAATAATAATTAGATAGTAATTATAATAATTACTATAGTATGATATAATAATAATTAAGTAGTAGTAATAATTGCAGCTGTCATATACGTAGCAATTTAATTTGCAAAGTGCTTTCCATACATTATTTTATTTGATCTATATAACAACCCCTATAATCTATGTACTACAGCTATTACTATTCCCATTTTACAGATGTGAAAATTACAGCACAGAAGACTTAAGTTTCTTGCCTATGCTCTCACAGCAAGTGAGGGTCAGAGGCAATATCTGAACCCAAAGGGGCAAAAGTAGTTCCCATTATACCATGCTGTCTCCCATGATGTCTGAAGTTCTTTATAGCTCTGTCTATGAACCCATGATTCTTTGATATCTACTGAGGCACCAGAACATCTGTGGCAATGAAGGATCTATTAAAGATCCTTTTATAGGTTGCAGAATTTTGCGTAACCCAACAGAGAACTAATCAGAGTGAATCAAGAACCTTTTCTAGTTGCTATAGCAGTTACTGAGGCATTCTGAACAAAAATCTGCCTGAAGAGAAAGGCAAACAAAGCAGACCTTTAAAATAACCTTCTTGGAAATGTCAACATTATTATTCCATCATCGGAGGGCCCATTCTTACTCAAAATGACTCCGACCATAGGGCTTTCAACACATCTCTTAGGAAAACACTTCAGGCTGTAATGAATCTGTTCTGCTTTTATTTCCCTTCCCCAAGTTATTTCTATATCTATTCTTTCATCCTAGTTCCAAATCTTGACTATACCTATATTGTCTGAACTTACCTATATTTATTTAGTTAGCTAGATAGAAAAGGAGACCTGTGTATTTGTAATCATTAATGTAGTTATTGTAACTAATATACAGGATGTTCCATATAAGTGAAGCCATATGGCATGCCTAATAATTTATATTTTTATAAAACAGTGAAAAATGCATTAACAAAATGGTCGCCTTTCTGTGGCACATGCAGTGTTTTTTTCATTTAAATAGCAGTTAAATTTTTGAACAAAATTCTGATTTTGTGTGTGTGAACTTGCTTGGCTTTTATCATCTAAAATGTTGACTGCACAAATACCCATGAGGACAGCTGGGATTCTGGAAGAAAAGCTTTAATGAAGGGCCAAATAAATTTCTTGATGCCAAACATAACACAGGAAAACATTTTGTAAACCTTAAAGCCTTTGTAAAGGTTTGCAAAATCCTAAATGAGTTATGGTTAGGAATCAGAATGCTGTACCCTTAAATGCCTAAATTCTCATAAATTTCAAATCATATATTTCACAAATTCATAGCATAGAGTCGGTAGGGCCCTTAGGAGTTAAGTAATCTAAACTCCTGGTCTAAGGGTGAATTTCTTTCACAATAGCATAAAGAGTCTGGAAAGACATAGGTCACTAAATTGAAGAATTTGAGGAAAGTTCCTCAGCGGTTAATTTCCCTTACATCATTCCCAGTAAGTGCTAATCCAGTTTTTACTCCAAGACATCTGAGGACAAGCAGCTATGCGTCTCCTCAGGCAACTTGGTCTACTCGACTTTTGGATAGCTCCAATTATTAGATACATTCTCTCTACATTGAACTTACATTTGCCTTTTTGTAGCATCCTCTCACTAGTGCTACTTCTATTATCTAGCATCAAACTTTATTCTTATTCCACAAACCATGTCACTACTCTGCTCAATAAACTACAATTACTTATGGCCTCTATAAAAGATAAATTCCTCTGTTCACACTTTAAAGTCCTTCCCAATCTTACCCCAACCTATCTTTCCAGACTTATTATGCACTACTCTTTCCCCTGTGCTCTACAATCTAGCCAAACTAGCTTTCACCTTGTTCCTCAGCCTTGGTACCCCATCTCTTGTCTCTGGCTTACTATTGAATGTCTCCCATGCCAGGAACATACTCCTTCCTTACTTCTGCACCATTAAATCCTTTTCTTCATTCAAGATGCCTCTCAAAGACCACCTCCTTTGTAAAGCTGTTAATGATCCCCTCAGCTTTGAGTATCTTCCTTCTCAAATAACCTTGTATTTAATTACTTTGAATTAATTTTCTTCATTTAATCTGCATAAGCTCGTATGTATTGGTTTCTCCAATAAAACACTAATTCTTTGTAAGTAAGAATTGTTTAGCTTATTGAATTTGTATCTCCAGCACCTAGCACAACACCTGGAACACAGTAGATGCTTAATAAATGTTTGTTGGTTGATTGATAAAATACTTGAGGTGTGTATCAGTGCCCCCTGCAAAACTCTTCTCTAGGCTAAACATTCTCCAGTTCCTTCAACCTATCTGACCAATTAATCAATCAATCTACAAGCCTATATTACTGGTCTCTAGACTTTATTAAGTCTTGTCTTAGACCCTAGACATTATTAAGTATCATCCTTGTGCAAAATACTATGCTAGATGCTGGAGATAGGGATTCAAAAAGTAAGACAGACTTTATTCTCAAAGGAACCTATGTTCTTTTGGAGAAGGCAACACATACACAAGGCATCTCCAAAGTCTCCATACAGCTTTAAGTTACTAAAGTTACCTCCATATGGGAGAAAAGTATCTTGTTGGGGGGAATGTCAAAGAGAATCTATATTTTTTAGGCAATTGGGGTTAAATGACTTGCCCAGGGTCACACAGCTAGTAAGTATCAAGTGTTTGGTCTGAGGCCAAATTTGAACTCAGGTCCTCCTGACTTTAGGGCCGGTGCTCCATCTATTGTGCCACCTAGCTGCCCCTAAAGAGAATCTTTAATCAATTAAAGCTTAAAACTACACTGAGAATTTTGGGACACCCTGTATATGGCATAAATATAAAGAGTAAATGTAAATTAATAGAAGATAATTGGGATGGAGGTGGGGTGGAGGTCAAAGCACTAGGAGTCGTAGGAATCAGGAATCAGGAGTTGTGGGACATGGTGTTTTATGCAGAGGTGTGGAGGGAGTGTATTCCAGGCATGGGAGAAGGCCAAAGCAATGATTGAAAGAAGAAATAGGGACAACAAACGTAGCCATTTCTTCCCTAGGTGTTTAGCTGAGAAGGTTAGGAGAGCAGTATCATGAGGGAAAGGTAAAATTTGGTCTCAGGCATGTTTGAAGGTGGCAGAGATGATGGAACCTGCATATAGCGAGAGATGGAAGATTGTGGGAGGAGATGATTGAGAGAACAGTCTACTAAAGAAAACAGGGTGGGGGAGATAGGATCAAAGGTATGTGTAGGGGGTTGACTTTGGAAAGGAGAAGAGTCACTTCATTATCAAAGACCGGAGAGGAAAGGAGGAGACAATGGGAATGATACAAAGGGTATTTTAAACCTGGAAGATTGTTTTAAAGACCTTATATTCTGTTCTCATACAATCTGCTCTCCAAGACCTTCCCTGTCCTGGTTACCAAAGGCTTGAAGATAGGGGGAGAGAGTGTAAAAGATGTTCTCAAGGAAGTTTTAAACTCAGAGGATGGATTTAAAGATGCTCAACTTTTTCATTTGGCATGTATTCTAGGCACTTTGCTAGACTTGTGGTCCTTTACATTCTCCAGCTTTTCAATGTCCTTGCTAAAACATGGCACCCAGAATGGACAACAGTGCTCCAAACGTGGTCTGGCTACCATAGAGTATAGTGAGATTATCATCCCCCACCTTGTTCTCAGAAACTATACTTCTCAATGGAGTTTAAGACTATTTGCTTTTTTCCCACAGACATGCTATACCATTGACTCATATTGAGCTGGCAGTCCATCAGAACCCTACCTTATTCATACATACTGCCTCATAACTATGTCTCTTCCATTTTGTACTTGGGAAGTCATTTTTTTTAAACCCAGAATAATACTTCATTTTTATCTTGATTAAATTTCGTCTTATTAGATGTGACATAATACTCTAGCCTGTCAAGTTCTTTTTACACCTTGATTCTGTCGTCTAGGATATTTGCTGTCCCTCCTTGCTTTATATTGAAGGCAAATATGATGGCTATGCAATCATCCTAGTCATTGATAAAGATATTGAACAGCACAAGGTTATACACATCCCTCAAGCACTCCACTGGGGAGTACACCTCTTTCCAAGTAGATATCAATCCATTCATTCAAGGCCCAGCTTTGCCTCTTATTAGTTATGTGACCTTAGGGAAATAATTTCAATGTCAGGGTGGGTTGATAGAGGATCTCTAAAATCCTTTTCAGCTCTAACAATGTTAGAACCCACCCTATACATTTTGTAGCGGAGGAAATGGATGTTCATGACGTTGAAATGATTTCTGACAAGTAGTTACCTAGTCTCTGCTTGTGTAAAAGTACTTACCTTCTCCCTAAGTACTTTACTATTGGAGTCTTAGACCTAATCTTTTAGCAAGAGCTCAACCAGGCCACTGGGGAGCTAATTTTCCTAATGAGACCCTTTTTTTTTTCCAGTCCCTACTGGTTTGGCCTTATGCTCCAATTCATCCCCTATGATGAATTATCACTCTCAGGGTAATGTTGACTGCTCTATAAAATCCTAACCACACAATTCTTCAGACTTCTCAAATCCGACAACCTTTTCTTCATTCCACTTAGGCCATATATTATTAGCCTTAGTATCTCCAACAAGTATACAACCTCCAAGATCCCAACCCCGGAAATTCAATTCCTTCAACATAACTTTCTCTCCTTTTATCAATCTCACTAACATTAAACCTACTCTTTTTCCTTATCATCACTTCATGCCCCTGGACCCATCCTTTTCTTCCAGTCTATCACTTATGCTCTGACTTTACTTGCTTCCTTGAACCCATGGGCTGCTACCATAACCACACCCTTGAATCCATTCCAGCGGGTCATTGGACAAAGATCTCACATTTAGAGTACCAAGAGAAAAATTCAAGCTTATTGACAGTAAAAAAAACTAGGAGATTCTTAATATACTCTTACTCCTTTCCCACCACCCTGACACCATCATGACAGAAGTCAAAGGGTGCTACCCAAAACCATCTGGGATGGGATAGTCCTAGTGGCCAAATAGAAAAAAAATCTGCCTTTGCCAGGAAAGGGAAGTGTCATCCAACTAGGATAGGAGGAGAGAAATGCCTCTTCAGTTCTTGAAAGGATTTCATTTCCCCTGGATGCTCTTAAGGAAACTTTGAGAAGTCTTTGGAGAAGGAGGCCAAGGGGATTACCCCTAGATTTTATCCTCTATCTCTCCACATACTAAGGTCAGGATTACACAATGGCAGTGGAAGACACCATCACAAATATATATTATCTCCCTGTATCAGTGCTACCAGGGCTGTGGAGTCAGCCTGTTTATTCCTTCAGATTTTCTACCCTATTAACCAGTTTATTTACCACCCTGTCTTTCATAGGCATCCTCTCTGGTTTATACCACTCCTAATTTGATTGGCAGATTAAATGGACCAGCTTAACTTCAGTGTAGTAGCTCTGCTGATATGTCTCCTACTTATAGGACAGATTGGTTCTCCCTATTACTTCTGATGATTTTAATAATGCAATGCACATATCCATACCACAGCATATCCTCACAAGACTGAGTGATGAAGGGGCATGGTAGACTCTTTTTCTCAATACCCTAATTGTAAAAAAATAGTTATTGATATTCCTTCTTTCTCCTTTCTCCACTAGTAAATTCATTTACCCTCCTTTCTCTTTCCCCTATTAAATGCCTTAGAATAGAACCAATCCAACCATTTTAGCTTTGAGGGAGTACATTACTTGGATAAGGTTTTACTAACATCTCTTCTAAGTTATTTTATTCTCTTTCCAAGAGCCTTTATTGCATTAAAATGTCTTACTTTATTTCTTGTAGGTCTTCATGTATTTCTTGTGAAAATGCAATGTTTCACCTTGAGTTTCTAGCTGTAGTTTTTGTTATATTATTCTCTTCTTCTTTTGAGCCATCTCTAGATCTACAATAATTAATTGGTGTTTTCTTTTCTTTACCTTTCTCCAACTTTTGTTCCTGATTTGGGATTTTGTTCTAGGATCAGTCTTCACCTCCTATTACCCATTGGTTAAGATGACCTCCTTTTCTTTTGCCTGTGAGCAAAAATCAGATGGCTGATTTTGGGGGCAAACCAAGAAAAAATAAATCACTCATTGAATTTCTGGATCATTATTCAGTCTGGTATGAATTTCAATTTATTGTTGGAGTAGATATGGAGAAACTGGGCAGTCTGCCTCCATCTAGGCAGCTGTTTTGGCCAGAAGTCTTCCAGACAGAACTCTTGGAAAAGGGAACGGTGTGTGCACCTTCCAGCAATACAGGTGTAGCCCAAGTGTTAGTGCACAAAGGCGTGGGTAGGGGCAGATAAAAGTAGATATGAGGTCTTAGTACTCCTGAGTGAACGACTCCCACCAAGTCAGTTGAACAAATTCATAGCTCCTCCCCCATGAATTCTTAAAGAGTTCTTTTGTGCCAGACCTTGGCTGTGTTTATTGATCCAGAACTGCCTCACCCACTGTAGACCTCATTAATGGCATATGCCTGCTACCGGCTTTAGATCCAGCTCTTCTTTTTCAACTCTGTTCACATTGGAATTTGCAAAGCACAAGCTCTTGGGTTCTTCCCCTCTTTAGTCAGCTTAATAAAATCCTTCTTGTGCCTATGGAGCTTCCTAGAGTCACCACAGAAGGTGGTCTTTGCTACATGGGACATGGAGCTGAGAGTGGAATTCCAAAAGATTCACAGAGCATGAGAATGGTCAAGGAACTGAGGAAAGATGCAAGACCACCATATCTGGACCCTGCTCTGCCAGACGCTGCCCCTTTTCTGCCATGAGATGCTATTGCCAAAGGCTAGGATTGATGGGGAGAGGAGACACAAATTCTCGCCCTGTAAGAGGAACATGGGAAAAAATGAGAAAACCTCAAGATCTGGGGTTTCCTCACCTGGCTCCCTTCTTAACTCTCCAGAAGTTCAACTGTTTCTAGGGTTGATGTCTTAGTCCATCAATTTATCCATGCCAGTGAGTGAATGAATAAAGGGTCATTGTTTTTACTAATCCTTAGCCAAGCTTCCTGGACTTTCATGTGCAAATATAGCACTCATAATCTGAAGTCCTTTATAAGGCGCAAATAGGCTCTTCAGCATCTAAAAAGGGCAGATCTTTACAATTGACAAATGCAGCCCCTCAAAGTCTGAAAGGGACAGGATCTTACCTCTCATTTTCTCTGTTTCTTGACTATTAATAATTTCATAATAATTATATATTGTTATATACAAAATAATAAATAACCATAATATATAATTATATATGGCCATATATAATAATAGTTTATCTAATAATAATTTCATCAAGTGGATTTGAGGGACCCAAAATGATCAAAGGCCCCTTGATTAATCCCTCTATCCCAACTATCCCAAATTTTGAAATCAGTTAGGCCCTTTTTCGAAGGTAATTATTGCTAAATTAGTGATGAAACTACTTATCTGGCCTCAAATCAGACAGCAAACATGAAAACAATGACTCCGGAGCCCTCAGATCTTCTTATCCCTTCAAATGGTTCCCACACATCTCTTTCTGAGCATGGGGCAGAATACTATCACTTCTAAAGTGGATTCTTCAGTAAATTCTACTCAGTTCATGTTTGTTCGATGCTGATCATGGGCAAGGCCCCATGCTAGGTGCTAGGGATGCAAAGAGGGTCTTCCAGGGAAGGGAATGAAATGAAATGAAATATGAAAAAAAGCTCATATCTCTATTTTCACAGAGCATGTAGTCCAATGGGGATTAGGGATGGCAATAAGACAAGTTTGCCAATGAGTACACCATAAAGTACAATGCCCAAGCTTCCGCAGGCAATGAATTGCAAAGTCTAGATTTGAACTCACATCTTCTGGCTCCAACAAGCAATCTTTCCATTATATGGTGGTACTTTCCATATTCAGACCTGTGCACTAGAGAGATTATTTTGATAGCTGATGGATTGGGGAAGAAAGGAATTGGAAATGGAGAGAAGAATTAGGAGGCCTTATAATATATTGTCCGGGGAAGACGTGATGAGAGTCTGAACCCAGGGTGATGTCAGTGTGAACAGAGAAGTGGGTAGAGATATAAGAAATGTCATGGAAGTATAAATGATAAGACTTGGCAACTGATTGGATAGGATTAGGGGTATGGAAGAGAGTACTGTAGATTCAAAGATGTCTGGACTTGCGAACCTTGGTTAGAGAACAGTGAAGATCAATTCTAGAAACATGAATGTGAATGTGTTGTGAAAAACTCTAAACTTTCAGCAAATCTCATTTCCAAAAAAAGAACCCTATAACCTTTTCTGAAATGTTAGTATGGCCTTCTCTATTCTGCTCTCTGTTATCCCTTGGGACTAAAGGTACCGTAAGTGCCTGCTCTGTCCAAAATACTCTATTTGATTTGAGTGGATGGATGTTAAATTCATCATTGTGTAAAATGGAACTATCACTTCAGGGTTGGTTTTTTTTTTAATAATGCTTAAAACCCTAGGTAAATTCTAATGTGAAGAGTAAGATAAACGCTATTTTTCATGATCTACATTAGCGATAGTGTCTTTGCTAACCACAGGGCAAAGGGAATACTCTGGGTATTCAGAGTATCAGGTGTTGGCATAATTTATGCAGCTGCTTGCAAATGACTGAACTGTAGCATAATGGAGGTCCAGCTCATGCACAGGCCTCATCAGCTGGCTCAGCTGATGCAGCCTTTCAATGTGGAGGATGCTGGGGTGAGGTTTTCCAGGAGAATTAAGATGATGTATGTGCCTTGTAGAGACTGTGGAGCCCATATAGACATTCTGTAACTGACTCTTAGCTTGCCGCATGGCCAAGAGACGCCTTTTTGTATTAGTTTTGGGATTAGAACTGTTGGTATCTTCAATAACAACACAAAGGCCTGGGTCAGCGTTGGCCTTTTCTTTGCTTCATTTGAGCTTTGCAGAGCTCGGTGGCCCTTTTTTCATAAGAAATCATGTGGTAGGTTGGGCCTTCTTCCTCCTCTGGAGCCATCTGGCCCCCGAGAAGCAGGCATCAGTCCTTGGGCTTTTTTTTATTGGTCCTTTTCCATTATATGTTATGGGAATGGAGGCTCCATTTTGGAATCTCAAAGGATTAGAAGGGTGAGCCATCAGAATGCAGGAGTTGGGATCCATGCTGGATTCTATAGCCAGTATAGCATCAATGGCCCAAAGAGCAAGGAAATGACCTTTGGGAGTAAGCTTCCAAATACTAACCCAGCAGAAGGACTTATTATGCAGCGATGCTGACTTTGATGATGAACGTTGTGGGACCTATGCTATGTAGGAATTGAACTAAGTTTTGAGCCTACTAGCCAGAGGCAGCTAATTGGTATCATGGAGAAAGCTCCAGACCTGAAGTAAGGAAGACATGAGTTCAAATCTGGCTTCAGACACTTACTAGCTATGTGAGCCTGGGCAAGTCACTTCACCCTATTTTCCTCAGTTTCCTCATCTGTAAAATGAGCTGAAGAGGGAAATGGCAAACCACTCCAGTATCTTTGCCAAGAAAACCCCATGTTCAATATGGTCATAGGGTCAAGAAAAGTTGGACATGACTGAACAACAAATCAACCGGGTAGTGGAGGAACTGATTCTCATATCAGTGGAATGGAATACAACTGTGCTTTAAGAAATAATAAACGAGACAATTGCTTGGGTAGTATGAACTGATACGAAGTGAAATGTGAAGAACCAGAGCAATTCATACAAAGGAAACTTTGTATTTTTTTTAATTTATAACACTGTTAAGAACTTCGAAAGACTAGTGAATTCTGATTGATGTGATGGCCAACCGCATCTCTCCATTGCCCATTGATGAAGCATGTTTCCTGCCTCCTGGCAGCAGGGTGATAGACTCAGAGTACAAAAAGGGACATTTTTTGGCAGTACCACTGTGTAGATTGCTTTATTTAACTATACATATTTTTTACAAGGGGATTTTTTTCTTTCTCTCAGTTTTTAATGGGGGTAGGATGGGATGCAGAAAAGAGCTTAGCAGTAGTGATGCCCCCCCCAAAAAAGAAATGTTTTCAAATGTGTAAAGTTCAGAAGAAAGCACAAACAGGAAAAATTTGAATTTGTTATTATATGCTTTTTTTTAAAAAAAGCAAATTATATTAAACAGAAATTTATATTTCCTAAGAATCCTTTTTGTGTTCTACCATGTATGTGGAAACATTCCCCATTTTTGTTTAAGTCCAATATAAAGAAATAAAATTTTTCGAGAAAGATTCCAGGTTCCCTCACACCCATGTATATACTCACACACACCCACACACCCACACACACATTCATTAGTTGTTCCCAATGAGAGATCAATTAGATTGCTAATTGTTCCTCTCCCCATATCCAGTGGCCTATCTCCATTCAACAACCTTTTTCCAATTGGAGGGAATCATCAGGAGAAATAGAGTGGTGTAATAAAAAAATAGAGTGGTGGGGTCAGAAGACCTACTGAGTTCAAGTCTAGGCACTTACATTTAACTCCCTGACCTCAGATGAGTCACCACTCCTTGGTGAGCTTTTCGATGATGAGAGCCACAATCCTTCATACAGGCGACCCAGGCCACAGGGTCATCTTCTCAGTGGACTGAGGCAGCAGTTGGAGTTGGCTGTCCCGTCAGTGTCTGAGCAGCCTTTTTAAGGACTGCACTGCTCACCTCTTGGTGTGAGGAAGGGGTTAGAAAAGGTGCCCTAAAATTGTCTGTTTCATCCAAGCTAACCCTAGTCTGCTTATCATGGCAGGTGGAGCTCTACTTTGAGGTCAAAACACAAAAAGATGCACAAAATCTTTTGCCAAGATGATTCCACTCTCCATTGGTCCACTGAATGTGTGCGTATGTTTATGGACAACATGAAATCCAATGGACCTGAAATGACTGAACTATAACAACAACAAAAGCCTTTTCATATTGTGTCATCAGAACAATGTTACAATGCTTGTTATTCCCTTGCCTTGTGACCTTGGGTAAATAATCCCTTCCCTTCGCCCTAGTTTCATTATCTGGAAAATGAAGGCATTTGACTAAGTGATTTCTAAAGTCCTGTCCAGCTCTAAACCTTATATTCATTTATTTATTCACGTACTAAGTACTAGAGTCCATCAAGAAAGTCCAGAATACCCTAACCTATCAATTAATCAATCAACAAACATTTATTAATCATCCACTAAGCATCAGACACTCTGCTAGGTACTGGAGAAGATGTAATCACTACTCAAGGACCTTTCATTCAAAGGTGAGGCAAAGATGATAATAGATGGAAACAACCAATGTTGGAGAGATTCTGAGAAACCAGGTGCAAAAATACGCAGTGGGAGGAGTTGTGTGTTGGTGTGTTGCTACAGAAAACTATTTGGAATTATGCAAGAAAAATTAGTAAATTGTTCGCTAGTGACAGCAGTGTTCACTTGTAGAATTATACCCCAAGGAGGTCAATGACAGAAAGAAGTATTCCATATATGCTAAAATAATAGAACAATTGTTTCCAGACTTTATTACAGATGCTGTCTCTTTTATACAAAAATTCCCCAGCCTGCCCCTACTTTTTTTATCTTGTATTCTGTCTGGTGGGAGCTCTTTTGATTCCAGTTCTAACTATGTTGACTGTTCAAAAAAAGTGGAATTTTTGAGTCAAAAGGGACCTTAGTTGCCATCTAATCAACACATACATGAAAGGAATCTGCATTACAACACATCTGACATTGGTCCTTCCACATTTCCTGACACCTTTATATCATCCATAAATTTATTAAGCATATAATTTATTTCTTCATCCAGCTCACTGATAAGGCATACACACACACACACACACACACACACACACACACACACACACAATTAGGTGCCTTCTATCTGTAAGGCCAAGGGCTGAGTTCTGCAGCACTCTTTTAGTGAATGCCACCCAGGCTGACATCAATCACATAAGCATCCAGCCATTCATTCGGTCAGCAATTCACCTAACTCTAGTATCATGCAGTCCACACTGTTCAATCTTCTCCACAAAGATATCTTTGTTATGCTCAACCACTAGGGAAGTGGAAATTTACTAAAAGACCCTGAATGTCTCAGGGGGCAACTTTGGTACTTTTCAAAGGCATTTCTGAGAGATGTTGCCATTTTTATAGCACTTATATAGGGCTTTAAAGTTTGCAACGTGTTTTACAAATATTTCATTTTGTCCTCATAGTGACCATGGAAAGTAGATGCTTTATTATTCTCATTTTACAGTTGAAGAAATTGAGGTAGCCAGAGGTTAAGTGGCTTGCCTAGGGAAACAGTTAGTACATGTCTGGTGCTGGATTTGAACTCAGGTCTTCCTGACTCCAGGTCCAGTGCTCTATCCACTGTGCTATCTAGTTATCTATGATTATAATACAGCAAACATATAGTGGAAGCTCATATGATTATATAAAATATATTTCCTTTCTTTTCTTTTTTTTAAGTTGATATATTTTCATTCTCACTTTATTTTTTTAAAAAATCTAATTGTCTGTTAAGGAGATGTGATCCAGGAAAAAAAAAACTGGCAAGAGTCTAAATGTAGATCAAGGTGTACTATTTTTACTTTCTTATTTTTGAGGGGTTTTTCCCTCTGGTCTGTTTCTTCTTTCACATGACTAATATGGAAATGTTTTACATGATTGCATGTATATAATCTATATCAAATTGCTTACCATCTTCAGGAGGGAGAAAGCAGGAAGGGAGAGTAGAGAGAGGAACCTCAGCTTCTTCTGTAAAATGAAGGAGGGCCTGCCCATTTCTTAATTATGGCCCCCTGTAACTTTAGAATTTATGTGATACCTAGGAATCAACAGAACCCTGTCAAACACATTGATAGTAGCTTGATCATTCTTTTTTTCTGAAGGACAAAGCCTCTTCTTTGCTGGTGGCTGCTTGGGAGTTGGTGTCCTTCGTATGGTGGACATTAATCTTTACGCAGAGGTGGTGGTCATCTGATAAAGACACTTGGTAACCCACTAGCCAAGATGTTCACTCCAGAATGTTTAGAACCTTTACAACTACTTCTAACTAGCAAAAAATACATTATATTTTCTTTCATTCTCATCTGGAATTATTATCCTTTTCTTTCTCTTTTCAGTTTCTTTAAATTGTCAATAAAACCCATTTATCACTGGAATAATTTTATTTTAATTTTCTTATGATTTCTGTTTGGAATTCTTAAGATACACTTTGGGATATTATCTTGACCTCAGGGTACATGCATTATTGGGGGATTGCCTCATAGAAAAGTCTCTGAGCACTTTAGAAATTTAGTAAGCAAATCTTTGGGATGCTGTCCAAGTTTATCCAATCTTGTCCAACTTCTATTATGCAGTGAAGAGTGTTATAATGAGGTACTAGTAGAACATGTGTTTATTTTATGGAAGGGAGTAACTCACTGCCATATTCAATATTTAAAGATGGGCTAACAAAATTCTATTTTAAAATAGTTATCTCTTCCACATTGCAACTTTCTCCATCATGGTTTTGATATATTGGGGGTCGGCATAAGAAATTAAATGGGAATTTTGGGGGGAGTTTTGCAGAAACCACAGACAACCTGTGAAGGCCAGCAGATGACACAGACAAAGTTTAGAAACTCAGAAATGTATAAAATATATGTATACTAGTGTAAACACACCATAAAAAAAAAAGAAAAAATTCATACTTCTTCTCTCGTGTAAAGGAAGGGCCATGGATTTTCTAGATCTTGTGGAGGGGAAGTCCCTAACCCCTGCGATGTGGAAGGGATAACTGTATTCCAATGGCTCTGTTAAAGTGACATTCATTTACAAAGCACAAATTTAAAACAAAATTTATTTTTAAAGTGAAAATATAATGAACTGAAGCAATCTCCCAGAATATTGGGTTTGGTGATTAAAGGGGAAAATGAATATGGCTATGAAGTATAGGACAGGAAAAGCCCTCACATTCAGCATAATTGCCAGTTAGAATACACTTATTGTTGGCCTCAGAGAAGAAATAGGCAACCATACCTTCCCTTCATTCTTTGCAGAGTAACCATGGATATGGAGTGCAGCGTATAATGTCAGGCTTTTTTCAAGTTTTGCTTAGTTGTTTCTCCCTACTTTTTCCTCTTTTATGAGAAAAAGGATGAGAAAGAATATATTTGGAAACTGAGGTGCTATAAAAACTAAAGGCATAAATACAAATTTTAAAACAGTCTATTGTGTGTGATATGGTGGAAAGGTCACTGGACTCAGTCAGAAGACCTGAGTCAAACTCCTATCTCCACTAACTTTTGGCCAAGTATTTGAGCCTCAGTTTCTTCATTTGTCAAATGATAGGACTGAACTAGAACAGGTGTTTTTAATCTATCTTGTGTCATAGGCTCTGTTGGAGTTTAATGAAGCCTATGAAGCCCTTCTCAGAATAATATTTTATGTGGATAAAATAAAATACCTAGAATTACAAAGGAAACCAATTGTATTGAGATAGAAAAAAATTTATTTTTGAAAAAAAAAAAGTTCACAGACCCTAGATAAATAATCAGTAGAAGCTTTCCAGGTTCCTTTAGATGTAAAGATCTCTGATTCTTAATTATGATTATGGACGAGATGGCCATTGAGGTTCCTTCCAACTCTCGGGTTATAGAATCATGTGATTCTTCATCCACTCTGGTACATTATCTGTTTATGACAATGAACATCAGGCAAGACATGAAACAGGGAGATATACGAATGACAAAAGTAGTCCATACTGTGATGGAGCAAATCCAGCGAAAAGGTCAGGGAGCTGAGGTCTTACGGGTGTTCCTCTTTGCAGATGACGTTATGATCTTTGCATCAAGCCCCAAGACATTGCAGAAGACTCTCACATTCAACATGGTTGCTAGTTAGAAAACTTTGTTAACCTCAAAGAAGAGAGAGGAGAAGACAGTTTCTTCTGCTTCTTTGTAGAAGAAATCTCCTAGGAGGGATCTGTCATCACTCAAGAAAGTTTAGCCTTTCTATCTATGCAGGAAATACAAAGAGGATGAAGAATGTCTATTGTCCAGGTTTCCTATAAAGTATGACTATATGTATGAATATCTAGGACAGACAGTACAGATAGACAATGATCTGGGCATAAAGTTGAAAAGGAGGAGAGCTGGCTTTCAGAAAATTACAAAGGACTTTTATGGGCCACAAGCTTCCTTTAACAGCAAAGAACTACTTAAAAAATTTTTAAATTAAATTTAAATTTTTAAATTTAAAACATTTCCATTTTATATGTATGACATAATATGTATGACATACTGTATGACTGTGCAATCTATCACACCATTGCCTTTAAAGAACTTGAGACAAGCATTATCTAGAATATTACATACATGGAAAGATGCCTACAGAATGTGAGCAAGTTGAAACACTATGAACTCTGAAAAACGGGACCAGTAGATACCCTCAAACAAATGATAAAAAGAGAAGATGGATTGGTCCTGCAGTGAGTGAAGAATGACATGTGGAGACCTGAGTGCCCACTCCACTGGTACCTTGTGATGTGAGGAGAAAGCAAGGTTACTATAGCACATTGGATAAATACAACAGCAGCAAATTTTTAAGAAGACATTGAAGAGAGCTGCATAGGATGGATAGCCATCGACGGATTACAGTCTGCATTGCTGGAGAAAACTCTTGAATAGATGAGATCATAAATCCATTTGAGTATTTGAGATTATGTCTCTATGCATGTACACTTTATTATATATATAAAATACAGATAGGTATATATAGTTACATGTATTCATCTATCTCTTTACTTACGTATGTGTGTAATACCTGGGGCATTCTCACACATGGGCCTCCCCTCAAAAAAAATTAATACAGGCATGAGATACTCTGCGGGTCAGTGCCCATGCAAAAATACATATTATAAACTTGCACAAATGTGCTGACTTCTACCAGCTAACTCAAAGTGGATTCAAAACTTTAAAGCAAAAGACATTTAGTCAAACACCATAGCCAATAAAATTATCCCCAAAGACCTGCCATATGTGCATGGAGTATATCCTTCCCGAGCTAACTTAGAACCGATGAGGAAGGGTTATGCTTAGGGAACACAGATAACCGAGAAACAAGCATGGTGATCGCATAGGTAAGAAGAATGTGTGACCAGGGAATATGTGTGAAAGGACATAGCCAGGAACCCCCACAACCAGTCTGTGTAGGACAATACATGTTTTCAATTTTGTAGAACAGTTAATAACATAATGGCATTGCGTATATTAAAGATAACACAGCCATGCAAAACAGTTACTTAAGCCAATGCAAAGTTCACATGCAGAAATATAACACATGCATATAACATGAATGTGCATATTAGCACACATGGAGAATAGTGACACAAGAAGAAAAACATACTGAGTAGGAAGGACGAGAGTCCTGTGCAATACATGTTCATGCACTATGTAATATCTATTGCAGGTTTATAGAAAGTACATTATATGTATACTATAGTCATAGGCTTACTTGTTACATGAATGATCACTCTCCTCACAACCACTGAAACAACATACTTTAGTTTTGTCTCTGGCACTTCTACAGTTGATTTTTTTTTTTTTTTGGCTAGGCAATGGGGTTAAGTGACTTGCCCAGGTCACACAGCTAGTAAGTATTATGTGTCTGAGGCTGAATTTGAACTCAGGTCCTCCTGAATCCAGGGCCGGTGCTCTATCCATTGCACTACATAGCTGTCCCTTCTACTGTGATATCTTGAACTCATAGAGACAGTAGCTTAAAGGCACAGTGGTTAGAGTACACGACCTGAGGTCAGGAAGCCCTGAGTTCAAATCTAACCTCAGACACTTAGGAACCGCGTTATCCTGGTCAAGTCACTTAACCTCTGTTTGTCTCAATTTCCTCAATTGTTACTGAGCAATCCTACGTTAAGTCACTTTACATCTCTAAGGCTCATTTTCCCCATAGAAGGGCTGTCACTAAAGTCTTGGTGCTCTAACAGCATATGAAATATTAAATCATAAGGCTTTAATAAGCTTGAAACTGCATAAGTCTTTGGGGATACCATGTATAAAATGGAATAAATAGTGCTTGCTCCACCCATAATACAGTAATACTGTGGGGGAAACGCTTTGTAAATCTTAAAGAGCTGAAGAAATACCATTTATCTTAATGGGTGTCATGAAATTCTCCTTCTGAAAGTGTTTACATATTTTGTGTAAATGTGTAAACACACATGCACATATATTATGTACAGAAATAAATGTGTAAATATGTACCAGCCTTAGAGCTCTTAAGGCTAAATCAAATAAGTGAAAGGCCACTGCTGTAGCTTCAAAGAATTAGGTGATTGATACCTTAAACAAATACTTGAGGCAGCCAATTAATATATTAATTTACTGGGAGGGGCTCCAGGGTGTGGGGCGATGTGGGAGCATTCCTTCACGTGCTCATGAGAGTGCTCAGTTAAGACAGGAAGCAGAGGTATGCTGAGCAAAGGGGCCGCAGGGAAGAAAGCCGTCCGACTAGTTGTGGAAAGAAGGAGAAGTGCTTATTAAATGCCTACTATATGCTAGACACTATGCCAAGAGCTTTACAAGTTGTATCTTATTTGATCCTCACAATGATCCTGGGGAATCAGGGTTGGTGTTATCCCCATTTATCAAATATCAAACATTTGAGGATCCTGGACCAGATGGTTTCATCCAAGTGAAGGAGATAGAAGGCAACAGTGTGGGATTTGAGGAGGGAGTAGGCAACTAGGCAGCATTCACTATAAGTTGTTCTCTCTAGATGTCCAGAACATAGAAAGTCAAAGGTGGAAGGGACCTCAGAGGGTATCAAATCCACCCCGTACCTGAGCAGAAATCCCCTCTATTACGTCCCTAACAAGTGCTTGGTCAGCCTCCCCTTGAATCTCTACAGTAATAGAGAGCTAATCACCTTCTAGAGCAGACAATTTCACTTTTGGACAGCTACAGTTAATAATTTATTCTTTATACTGAACTAACATTTACCTTCCCACAGTTTCACCCGCAGGTGCTAGTTTTCCCCTTTAAACCAAGAAAGAAAGAAAAAAAAGTCAAATCTTTCTTTCATGTGAATACTTAAAGATGGGAATCATGTCTCCCCTAATTCTTATCTCTAGCAGGCTAACACAATCTTTTCAGTGGTCTTATAAGGTGTGGTCTCTAGTAGAACTGTAACTAAAGTAGGGTAGTCAGAGCTTTGCACCAGGGCATGAAATATTTGAGGGTTCATTCCTTTAGCATGTAGAAACAACTGAGCTTTGCCCTTAGCGAAAATAATTGGTTGGAATAAGAAACTCTGGATGATTGAACTTTCTCTTCATGATGTAGAACCTCATGTGAGTTCCCTGCCTCCCTGCCAACTCATTCATTCCTCTCAGGGCTCTGCTCCTAACTCTCCAGACTTCTTCCTCCACCATCCCGCGACCCCTGGGTGGGTACCTTCTCCCTCCACCTTTTTCTGCTTCCACTATTACAATACAAGCTCTTCGAGGGCAGAGATTTCCTTTTTTTAATTTCATTAGCAGTCCTAGGGCTTAGCAGAGTGGCTGACACACAGTATGTGCTTAATAAATGCTTGTTGACTGACTATATGTCTTACCTTGCCTCCCCTGTGCAGCTTTAAAGTGCACAAGTCTCTGTCCCTAAGGAACTGATGATCTATCTCTTCACCATGGGCTGGTATTATCCTGGGGCTTCTCCTTCCCAACTAAGTTTGCCTTAAAAAAAATTTGTTTGAGGGAATGTTTTTCTTTGAGTGTGTCATTTGCCCGATACACTGAAATTATTGTCTATGATTGTAGTCTCCCATCCCCTCATCATCCTGGTTGCCCTCCAGATGGTCAGTCTTCCAGTCATTTAGACTAGGATGGTAACTATCTACCTCTAGCCCCACCCCAACCACCACCCCCAGCTTCTTCCAGAATGGTAGTGGTTGCTGTTGTTCAGTTGTTTCAGTTATGTTCGACTCTTTGTGACCCCAATGGAGGTTCTCTTGGCAAAGATACTGGAGTAGTTTGCCGTTTCCTTCTCCAGCTCATTTTATGGATGAGGAAACAGGCAAACAGGAAAATGACTTGGCCAGGGTCACACAGCTAGGAGGTATCTGAGGTTGGATATGAACTCTGATCTTCCTGACTCCAGGTCTATAGGATTGAGTAAAAGGGGCATTTTATAAGAAATGTGAATAAATTGGGATGATTATAAGACATGTTTCTGATCATTCGCTTTGTAAAAGCATACAAGTATGCCCCAAGACCATATGAGGTATTGTGAGGAAAGCCCTGGAATGGACACAGAGGTCCTGAGTATGATTCTCAGCCCTGCCCCTGATCTTATTCTGCTCCTCAGGTCCTTCTGGGCATTGGAGGCCAAGTCATACCTCCTGTTTTCTAAGCTATGCAAGACCTGGTCATGGTATTGACAGCTGGGGGCAGGAGGGAGAGGGACTTCAGAAACATCCCGTCCAAACTCTTCATTTTACAGATGCAGAATCTGAGATATTTGAAGTAGCCTCCCCAGAGACACACATCGTTAGGAGCCAGGATTTGAAAACCAGTCCTTTTGACCCTTTCTACTCTACTGCTCACAACAATTGTTTTCTAACTAGCCAGTGGTACCGAAAAGGAGAGCCAGGAATGCTCTCTCTCCTCCTCCCCCTCCTGGCTTCCCTGGCTTCCTTCAAGGTCCAGCTAAAACCCACCCCTTCTAGGAAACCTTCCTCCTTCCCCTCAATCCCAGTGCCTTCCCTCTGTTGATTGCATCCAGTTTCTCCAGTATTTAGCACGTCTGACCACAGTTGCTTGCTGGTTGTCTGTCCCGTTAGAATGTGAGCTCCCTGAGAACCTTTACCAAAGGTAAAGGCCAGTGTTCTGGGAGGTTGCTTCAGTTCATCACATTTTTACTTTAAAAATCATTGTTTTGTTTTTTGAACTGGCTGGGCTTTTTATGTCTATGCCATTTTGTCAAAACCATAGAACCATTTAAAAAAAAAAGACTTGTATTAGCCTACCTTTAAAAATTAAATGTTACTCCATTAACTCCTCCAATAAAATAAATACATACTACACAAAGTCCTCACTATAACATTCTTCACTGTATAATTAAACTCTGAATAAGACTGAATGGTCTTGAACATCATCCTAGGGGTTTGCTTACAAAGTTTTTGAGGTAGCTACAGAATTTCTTTATAAGGCATTTCCCTAAAAATTCATGTGCCCTAAGGATAGGAAATATCCAAATGTATCATAAGATAGAAAGGCCCGTGGTATAAGGGAAAAAGCACTTGGTGTGGAATCAGAGGATCTGGGTTCAAATTCTGTTCTGTCACTTTCTACCTGTGTGATCTCAGGTGATTGACTCAACCTCTCCGGGCCTCAGTTTCATCGTCTATAAAATGAGAGGATGAGAAGAGGTGGACTCTAAAGTCCCATCTATTTCTAAATCAATAGGCTATAAAGAAATACAAACAGCATTAGAAATTTAAAATAAAATAAATTCCAACAGTAAATAGGTTTTATTGACAACTTGAAAACAGAGAGAAAGAAAACAATTCATGATAAGCAAGATGGGAAATAGAAACAATTTATTATTATTTATTTATTATTAAACTTTTTTTTATTCTTAATATTAGGATTTGAAAAGTTTGGGAGATCACGCCATGACTGGTGGGTCTTTAGCGGTTTCTTCACACAGTTGTTGCCTCTCCACAAATTGAGATGTTCACAAGCCAGAGGAGATCAGCGTTGAAGCATGAGCCACTAAAGAATGAGAAGCTTTGTCCTGGGTAGAAAGGAATGGTCAAGCCAACGTCAGTGTCTCTAACAGTACTGTTTCTTTCTGTGTGTCACATAATATGCTACAGCCACCTTTTCTCTGAGCTCAATAAAAAGTTACATAGGTAAAAATCCCGAGGTCAGTTCAGTTGCCTGGAAGCGTGCCATTAAGAACCATAAGCAGCCCAGACCTAAAGACATTCTACATCAGGGAACTGGCCTGTGACAGGATATGTTTGCTCCTGAGAAGGGCAGAGTTCCATATATTTTTTTTTAATTTTTATTTAGTATTTTATTTTTCCCCAGTTACATGTAAATTTTCCCCTGTTACATGTACAGTTTTTAACACTTGTTTTTAAAACTTTGAGTTCCAGGGGCAGCTAGGTGGCAAAGTGGATAGAGCTCCAGCCTTGGAGTCAGGAGGATCTGAGTTCAAACCCAGCCTCAAACACTTGAGACTAGCTGTGTGACCCTGGGCAAGTCTCTTAACCCCAAGTGCCTTACCAAAAAAAAAAGGGAAAAAAATAAAACTTTGAGTTCCAAATTCTCTCCCTTCCTCCCTCCCCACCCACCCTCATTGAGAAGGCAAGCAATTCAATATAGGTTATACATGGGTAGTCATGCAAAACACTTCCATAACAGTCACATTGTGAAAGAAAACATAGACCAAAAAACAAACAAAAAACATCAAGAAAAATAAAGTAAAAAGAGTGTGCTTCAGTTCTTCCTCTGGGGATGGATAGCATTTTTCATCATAAGTCCACAGTTGTCTCGGATGGCTGTATTTCTGGGAATAGCTAAAGTCGTTCACAGCTGATCATCTTACAATATCGCTGTTACTTTTGTACACAGTGCATTTCACTTTGCATCAGCCCACGCAAGTCAGAGTTCCTAATGATTGCTGAACAGTTCTCTTAGTCCTTGCAAGTCAAGAGTTCAGGAAAGGGAGCCAATGCTAGAGGGATGTCTGGTGCCACCTTCCTATTATCTTCCTCAGCTACACTCCCATCCATTTCCACTGCCCTCTGTGCCTATCTATGACCACGTCACCCATTGCTTCATTTCTTTCCTTCCTTCCTCTCACTGGACAGACTCTTCTAATCCTCTCACCTGAATTTGCTTCAGGAGCAGTTTCCACTAGTCATGATTCTAACTATATTATATTGGAGGACATTTATTCTTATTTAAAGACATTTTCTGAACACCCATGAATGAATTAGTTAGAAGATTCATAGATAAAAGGCACACATTATTAGCCAAATTAGGAAACAATATGATTCATTCATTTACTCATGCATGCAAATATATAGCATTGCCTTATGTCTTGAGGTAGAAGAATGGATTGGATCAGGGTTGGGGAACCTGCAGCCTCGAGGCCACATGTGGCCTTGTAGGTCCTCAGGTGTGGCCTTTTGACTGAGTCCAAGTTTTACAGAACAAATCCTTTTATTAAGGGGATTTGTGCTGTGAAGTTTGGATTCAGTCGAAGGGCTGCACTTGAGGACCTAGAGGGCCACGTGTGGCCTTGAAGCCACAGGTTCCCCGTCCCTGGATTAGATGATTCACCTGTTCAGTTCACTGTTCAATTTTGACTGATTCCTTATCCTCACCTCAAACTTATCCACATTTTCACTCATGCTCGTTTCCTTCCCTGTTGCCTCTGAGAATGAGGTAACCCTCGTTCTTAATGGGGTTTATGCTCTCCACCTGTGCCCTTGATCTTATTCCTCTCCCCTTTGCTCCAGGACTTCACTTCTTCAATCATCATCATCAGTATCATCACCATCATCATCGTCATCATCATATCATTTTTCTCCTTCCTCCCTCCAATCTCTCTGCCACTACTCTGGTCCAAGCTAGCGTACTTCTTGTATGAGCTATTTTAAGAGCCTCCAAATTGGTCTCCCCATGTCTAGTCTCTCTACCCCCTCATCTAGTTAATTTATCACCTAACCACCAGAAGAGGTCCACTCCAAAAAGTTTTAATGGTTTCCCATTGACCTTCTAATAAAATCCCAAAACACTCTAGTGTTACCTCCTGAGTTCTCCAAAAGGTACCATCCTTCAGATGAGGAAGCAAGCCCAGACTACAAAACCAGGTACCCAGCCCTTAGCATACAGTAGGCAATTAGAAAATGCTGATTGATTGATAGATACTTGTTTGCTAAACCTGAAGCAGTGATCATCACAAAGTACTACCTGTAGTAGCCTATCTTTAAAAATTGACCGCTACTCTGTTCGCAACTCCAATAAAATGAATACGTACTGTGAAGGAACCTCACTATGATGCTCTTCTTTGTGTAGTAAAAATCCGAACAAGATTGAAAGGTCTTAAACTTCATCCTAAGGGTTTGGTTACAAAGTTTTGGAAGTAGCCAGAGAACTTTTTAATAAGGCAACACCAGACACCAGAGGGTAGGATGAAAAATCGAGCACACAAAAAGAGACAACAAGAGCGCACCTAGGAAGCCTGACTGTGGCAACCACTCACTTCAGGAGCCCTGGGCAGCTCTGCCTGGCTTCTCTGCCTCACTCTTGTAATCTATCTGTACCAGAAGACGCGCATCAGTCAGTATAATTGACACTGCTTCCTTCACTTAAACACCTTGGCTAACATAGCCTAGGGCAGAAATTGTGTTGTAGTAACACACATTGTAGCTGTTGTCCTCCTATCTGTAGAATGACCCAACCTTTCCTACTGTGCTACAATTTGGCACCCAAGTCCTTCCATAATCTGGCTCTGGACAACCTTTTGAGCCTTATGTTATTCTATTACCTTTTATTTTCTCTATACTTCAGCTACATTTACTTATAGGTTCTCAAATATGTACCCTATTTTCCTGATGGCTCATGGTTCTAGAATGGTTCCCCTCCACAACAAGCTGTTGACTTCTTGCTCATCCTTCAAAGCCCAGGTCAAATGCCACCACCTCCTTGAGGCTTCACTTGATACTCCCAGCTACAAGCAATCCCTCTCCTCTTCCGCCTGGCACTTTATTTTATGCAATTACTATTTTCTGATGTATTGTATCTGAGTATATACCTTATTAGTCCCACCTGACCCCTACTAAACTGTCTGAGGTCAGGGACCTTACATAATATTTGGAACCATCAGCAGAAACTGCTAGGTCACAATACAATATATACGATAGGAGTTTAAAAATGTACATTGAATGAATGAGTAAACATCTATTCTGTACTTGGTACTACAGCTAAGCAATTTCTATTGATGATTGCAAAGGCTGGTCACAGAATAGCAACAGAATTGGAATGGAATATCCATTAGGAGAGATACTCACCTTGTACTTCCTGAGCTTTGTATGTACGAAGTCCCTTGCACATGTTTTCAATAGGAGTTCCAAATTGAGTCAGATTTTTTACTTCCTCAGGTTCAATTTGATAGTGCAGACTTTTGGGGGAAGGTCCAGTATGTACATTTGCCTAAGGTGACAGTCAAACAGGGCAAGTGATACACAAGCTGAGGTGACCATTCAGTTATGAGGCATGCTTATAGGATGTAGCTAAAGCAGTCCCTTGGGGACAATTTTTATCTCTAAGTACTTTCATCAATAAAATAGAGAAAGAACAAGTGAATGAATTGAGTGAGCATACACCTAAAAAAACCTAAAAAAGCAGCAAATTGATCCCCTCAACTAAACACCAAAGTAGAAATTCTGAAAAATCAAAGAAGAGATTAACAAAATTGAAAGCAAAAAGAAGAAGAAAATGAAGTGATAAATAAAACTAAAAGCCAGTTTTGTAAAAAAAAAAATCAATAAAATAGTTAGCTAATCTGACTTTAAAAGAGAGGAAAACAAAATTGTTCACATAAAAATTTTTAAGAATTCAGAACAATTGAAATGGAAGTAAATCAAACTATAAGAAGCTATTTTGCCAATTTATATGCCAGTTATATGTTTTGTGATATTTATGTGTGTTATATGACATAGGTTATATGATACCTTAGAAATAGATGAATACTTACACAAATATAAAATACCCAAATTAACAGAAGAAGAAATGGTTTAAATAACCCAATATCACAAAAATAAATTGAACAAACCACGCAACTGTCAAAGGGAAAAAAAAGCCTCCAGAACCAGATGAATTTACAAGTGAATTCAATCAAATATTCCAAAACAACAACAACAACAGTTGTGGAGATGTAAAAGGGAGTCCATGGAGATTCTTAGATTGACAGGCTAAATGGTCACTGGTCAGGGATGACAAAGAACTGCTTAAGGATAGTGAAGAATACCATGTAACTTGGGGAAGGGCATTAGTCCCAGCTCTGGGATTCTGGGTTACTCTGAATGATCAATAAGCTATAGAAGGAGCAGCTAAAAAGAGAACAGTAATGGATGGAATGTATGGAGATGCCTTTCACCCAACATGTGCAGCCCACAGTGTCTTCACCTGGCCCATTTAGGAAGATCAAAAGCCTTCTCTTTGGCCTCCACTCTGACTTCTCTAACTGGACTCTGCCTCACGTTGACTGTTTCTCTTTTATAACGGGAAATATTTCTTTTACCCTCTTTTCTTTTGCTGTCTTCTCAAGGTCCTGAAGGCCAGGCACAACATCTCTGTTCAGCCTGTACACGATGCAGGTTTTCTTGGCAAAGATCCTAGTTGCTGCAAAGCCCTGTGAAAAGGAAATGATACATAATGAGGTCTTTATTTCCCAGTATAGGTCTTCCCTTCAGAAATCAATTCTGCTAAAGTAGAAAGAGAATTGACTGTGGAATCAGAAAACCTGGGTTCCAACCATGGCTGTATTGGAAACAGGTACATGGAGCAATGGATAGAGTGTTGAACTTGGAGTCCAGAAGACTTCAGTTCAAATCCTGCCTCAGCCACTTATCAGCCATATGACCTTGGGCAAATCTTTTAACCTCTTAGCCTCAGTTTTCCTAATCTGTGAAACAGGTAAGAATAGCACTTATCTCACAGGATTATTATTGGCATCAAATGAGGTAACTTATGTAAAGTGCCTTGCAAATCTTGAAGTGCTAGATAAATACTTCTGATGATTATTTACTGTCTTGTGACCTTGGGAAAGTCATTAGACTCTCTGAGCCTCAAATATCTCGTTTGTAAAATTAGAGGGATAGATTAGATGATATCATGGGTCCCCCTGAGTTCTATGTTCCCACGAACCTGGAGCAGAAACAAGGACTCCAAGAAACATCTGAAATGGAGTGAAATGGGACCAGCCCACCGAATCAGCTTCATTTAATTAACCCTTTCCAATCCAACAACAAGTATGTATTAGGTCTTTGCTATGTGCTAATCACTCTGCTCAGTACTTGGGATTCTCTTGGAGACACTACATTTTAATATTCAAATAATTTCCATTTCAGAGGCATGCTAATAAATGTTTAGCAACTGTTTTTCACATAGGGAGTGTTTGTGTACATATATGTATAAAAGTATGTGGTATATATAATGGACATGCATGTATATATGCATTGCAATATGCATTCGTATGTATGCATGTATATATACACATATGCATATATATGCACACACATGTGTATAAATAACACCTATATTATTGTTATATTATAACCTATTATATGTGCAATATGTTATTAAATGCATGTATGTGTACTTGCTTGCACATGGCATGTACAGGTATATGTGCATGTGTTTTATACACATGTACATACGTGTGTGTACATACACAAATACAGACGTATGTGCATATATAACACATGCATAGCACACTTTTACATTTGATTTGCACTAATGGTTTCGCTTTCACCTTCTTAAGTCCTGATTTTTAGCATTAGCTGATTTCTGAGGCATAAATGCTTACGCTGAACATTGAACAATTAGCTCTCCTTAGCCAGCTCCAGCACGCTACTGATTGTATTTAACTTCAGAAAACACTTCAGGATCATGGACTTAAAAAACAGGAGGAGACCTTAGAGGTCATCTCATCCACTTTCCTAATTCATAAATGAGAAATGAAGTCCCTAAGGGATTAGATGATTTTTCATGTGTTTTTCTCCTTTCAGCTTCACAGACACATGGGGCAAGGACCCTAGGCTCTATTAAGATTATGTATGTAAAATACTTTGCAAACGTTAAAGTGTTGTGTAAATGTTAGCTGTTATCATTATTATTCTAACGTTGTAAGTGACCATAAAGCTCATGCATGACTAAGTTCAGCGCCCTGAGTTTTATTTTCATTTGTTTACGAATGAAGAAATTGAGGCCAAATATTGTTAACGAGCCTTGTCCAAAGTCACACAGGGAAGGAGGAGAAGGGCCAGAATTCAAAAACAGATCTCTGACTCTAAATCTGGTGCTCTTCCTACTAGTCAAATGGAAAAATAAATAAATGAGTTTCAGAGAGGTTGACTTGCCCAAGGCCACACAGCCACTTCATGGAATAACCAGGCCCAGATCACAGGTTTTCTCATTTTAATCCTAGAAACACTAGGTCACACTATCACTAACTTTTCCATAGGGCCCATGGATGTTTCATGTCTAATCATTGGGAGAGAAGAGTAGATAAATCATGGGCTCCCCCAGCCACCTTTTTCTTTTCTTTTTTTGGCAGAGTCTAAAGTCTTTCATGGTGACCTGGTATCTGGAGACCTCAGTCTATTTCCTGTGTCATGTAGTTAAAAATAATGTAGGAAAATGATTTAACCTCTCTGTTTCTCGTTGTCCCAATTTGGTAGCGTTTTGTAGTGTAAAGAACACTCAGCTTTTTTACCTAACCAGAGCTCAGTTTTGGCTCTCCCACTGAGTAGAGTGGTGTGGCCTTGGGGAACTTGGTTTCCCTCTCTGGGTCTGTTTCCTCCATAGTAAAATGTGGTTTGAAAAAAAAAATGACCTCTTAGGTTCCTTCTTTTCAGTGACTCTAACATTGGAGTAATAATACTTGTGTCACGTGCCTCGTGGTGCTACTGAGGATAGAGTGTTTTGTAAGCCTTGAGGGATTACAGAAACGTGAGTTGTTAGCGTGAAGAAGAACGTTCTTCCTGAGAACCTGCTGGCTACTTACGGTGTTGTAGTCCCAGAGTGAGTGCCAAGACTCCCATCCCTTGTCATTATCAATATTGGCTACATTGTGGCTGTGGTTAACACTCACTGTCTGCTGCGCACCACCGCCACCGACGTTGTTGTCATCACTGACGCTGATATTCTGAGGTTGCAAAAGAAATTCAGAAGGTACATCAATGTAGTTCCTTAACAGTATCACTAATTTTATTTTCATTATATTTTTATATTATATATATATTTATATTTTTATATATTATATATTTATTTTATTATAACTTGATAAACAAAAAAGTGACCATTTCAATATACAAGAAAAACAGAAAAAAGAGGATCGCATATGAAACTGTGAGCTATTATATACAGTTTTTTAGAGTGTATATAAAATTAAACATATTAGTAACAAAACTGGGCTGTCCTGGACATTTTCTTAGGAGAAAATTAAACCAACAAATGTTTCAGAATAAGTAGACTCACAGAGTCAGCAAAGGTAGAACCCTGGAGCAATCCAAGGAGTCCAATACACACAATCTGAAATGAAAAAGAAAAATAGAGAACATGAATGGTTTGTCTCTATCACTATCTCTGTTTTTTTCCTGTCTCTCTGTCTCCATCTTTATGTGTGTCTCCTGTCTCTTCTCTCTTCTCTCTTCCCTCTTCTCTCTCTCTCTCTCTCTCTCTCTCTCTCTCTCTCTCTCTCTCTCTCTCTCTCTCTCTCTCTGTCTCTGTCTCTTCTCTCTCTCTTTTCTCTCTCTTTTTTCTCTCTTTCTCTCTCTCTCTCTCTTTATCCTCCCCCCCCATGTCTCTATCTGTCTCTGTCTCTATATGTCTGTGTCTGTCTGTCTGTCTGTCTGTCTGTCTGTCTCTCCTTGCCTCTGGCTCTGAATCCAGGTCTTTCTGTCTCCCTTCTCCCTCTTCCTGTCTCTGTCTCTAACTAGACCTGCCTACTCGCTCTCTCTCTCTCTCTCTCTCTCTCTCTCTCTCTCTCTCTCTCTCTCTCTCTCTTTCTCCAACCCCTTCTTCTACTGTACGGAACCAGTTTGAACTGGATTATGCCCGTTTGAACTAAGAATCCATAATTCTTCCTCCTGTAAGTGTTTTCTAAGTTTGCAGCCTTTAGTAGATTGTCTTAATAAGCTGCTGGTGCCAAAAAAGTCCTTCCTTTGTGACCAGCTAAGTGACTAGATTCACTGCTCTTTGCTAGGTGTGTTCTAAGTAAATAGGCATACAGCCCATCTCCAGTATGTATGTGAAGCTTTTCACATTTGCTAGCATCTGCGAGAGTCTTTGCTTGTCTAGTCAAGGTCTTTAAGACCTAAAGTCATTCCTAACACACTGTGACCTCCAACATTATACTCTAGAATATGTATTCTACTTTAGCGGAAAATACATACTTCATTACAGAATGCATGTATATATACAAATATATATATGTATATATATATGTGTGCATGTATATATATATATATATGTGTATGTGTATGTATATATATATATATATATATCCATATATCTATAAATATTGAAAAGCAATATGGGAAAAGACCAAAGATGAAATATGCTACCCATCTCCCACAAGATAAGCAATTGATTTAAAATACAGAATGAGATAACCATTTTAGCATGGCCAATACAGTGATTTGTTTAGCTGAACTATACATATTTGTTATAAAGTTTTATTTTTTCATTTTTATTCAGTTGGGGAAATATTGAAAGAGAGATAATAAATGTTTGTACAAATAAATATCTTTAAAATTTTTTAAAGGCAGAGTGGGAAAATGGGTAGAGGGCCATCCTTAGAGTCAAGAAAACCAGGGTTTAAGTCCTGCCTTTAGTACATATTGACCGAGTGACCCTGGGAAAGTCATAACCTCTCAGTGCGCCAGGCTATAGACTCTCAATATAGGCTTCAGAACAGTTGCTGATCTACATTGTTAGAGGGATTTTCCTCACCAGCAGTTCCCTACACTAATGACATCTCAGGTCCAGATCATCATTATAGCTAACATGTATATAGAACCTGGGGTTTGCAAAACACTGTACATGTTATCCCTTTTGATACAACAGTCCTCCTCCATGACAGCAACAACCAGACAGAGTAGGATAAAATATTGGAGCCAGGAGGCAGAGCTAATGCCAGCTGTTGTGAGGACCAAATGAGATAATGTTTGTAAAGGCACTTAGCACAATGACTGGCACACAGTAGGTACTCTATAAATGTTTATTTCCTTCCCCCTCTTCTGCTTTCTATCACAAAATAAACTCCTGTAAGAGTGCTAACATTCTCTACAGGGTTACTAGATTCAAAACGGGAAGGGACCACCGCCACCAACATTCTCATTCTGCAGAAGGCAAACAGGCTCAGGCAAAGGAAGTGATTCCCTCAAGGTCACGTGTTTAAGTTGATGGCCAAAGCCTGGTTCCAAACCCAGACTCACTGACTCTAAATCCAGGGTCCTTTCCACTGCACCACATCATCTTTCTAATTCTGGTGTTAAAAATACAAAGGAAAGGCCAGTCTACTCACCACCAGCTTCATCGTGTCCTTAGGAGAGAATAGGGCAGATTAGAAAGATCTCACAGAGTCAGCTCTGGAGAACCATCTCAATATATATTCTCTGACTCTATTCAAATCAGGTGTGGGTGGATTGAGTCTGACATTAATCTTCCACCTTTCCCCTTATCTTTACCATACCACAGTGTCCCAGGAAAATTTCTAGGATTTATATTTCGTTATCAAGACCCTTTGACCTGAATATTATATGACTCATCTGTTGAAGTTGAGGGACTGTTCATAACCATAAATCCAATATGTTTTATGATAATTTTGGGTTGACTTGAAATTAGGGATGGGTTTGTGAGTGGTTTTGTATGTTGACATTACACAAAATCAATACAGGAACTAGGACCCCCAAAATCAAACAAGGTAGAAAGGGAGAAGCTGTGTGCACTCCAAGATAACAGATAGCAGCCCTCTTGGTCATGGTGTCCAGGGCTTCATTCATTCTGTGCAGTTGACCTTGGAAGTGAAGGAATTTTACCTTTGTGCATTTTGTACTTTAAAGCCATGTCTTAATACTTGCACTATGGGATCATCTATGATTACAGTATTTTTCAGAATATTTTTCCAATATTTTTGTCTATGATTCAAATAATTTTTGGAAGTTGGAAGAGGATTGGGACTGAGAAGAGGGAGAGCTCAGAGCTCAGTAAGAGGTGGCAGGAAAGGGTTTTTTCAAGATAGACAATCTCAGGGATTAGAAGAGTAGGATGTAGGATCATAGACTTAGAGCAGCAAGAGACCTTAGAAATCATCTTACTTCAATGGTTTCATTTGACAGATGAGAAAACTGAGACCAAGAGAAGTTAAATGATCTGTCTAAGGTCAGCTAAGCAAGTAGAGGAGCAGACGTGTGAATATAGGTCCTCTGACTCCAAATTCAGAATGTTTTCCACTACACTTTGGGTTGTAGCCAAGGGGTAAAGTATAGAGAAACTTATAAACTTTTTGTTGTTTAGCCATTTTTCAGTCGTGTCCAACTATTTGTGACTCCATTTGGAGTTTTCTTACTGCAGTTGTTTGCCATTTCCTTCCCCAGCTCATTTTACAGATGAGGAAACGGAGGCACACTGGGTTAAGTGACTTGCCCAGGGTCACATAGCTAGTAAGTCTCTGAAGCCAGATATGAACTCAGGAGGATGAGTCTTCCTGACTCCAGGCCCAGCACTCTATCCACTGCACCACCTAGTTGCCCCAATTTATCAACTAAATTGAGTTAAAAGTGTCCTTTAATTATGCCATATTAAAATGTCACTTTGTGGAATGTCATAATACCTCTCTGGGCCTCAGTTTCCTTTTCTATGAAGTGAGGGGTGAGACTAACACCAAAACTGGTGTTCTCAACCTTTTGGCAGCCTGGTGAACTCTATGGATGCACCCTTTAAATTATATAACAAAATATATAGGACTACAAAGGTAACCAATTACATAAAAAGATACAATCTTCTTCCTATCCGAGTTCATAGATACTACCCCCCCCCAAGGTTAAGAACCCTTATACTCTCCAAAGTCTCTTTCCTGCTCTAAATCTTATGGTTGTATGTATCTGTGACCCTTCTTTTTGGTGGGCAGCTCATAGGATCGTAGACCAGAAGGGACTCTTGAACTTTACCATTATGGGCTTCAGTTTCTTTATCCATGAAATGAAGAGATGGGTCTTGAAAGGACCCATTTCACTCTCTAACATTCTATGACCCTGAGTCTAGAAGATAAAGATAGCAAGGTCTCACCTGCCACCCCTCACCAGTCACTTTTTAAAATGTCCTTTTATTCGATTCTCTTCCACTGCTCTCCCAGCTCACTGCCTGTTCATCCTATGCAATTTTTAAATTGAGGAAGAGGGTCAATGCTGTCTTCTTTATGTCCAATACACTTTAAAACATGGAATTATTCAGCACAGTTAGACTAAAAAGGTTGGAATCAGCTGCTAGAACTTCCACAAGGACCTGGGCAGCATCTTCCCATGCAACCCCTCTGCTCAGAGTGGCTCAGCGGCTACACTCTTTCCCCTCCTCAATTCCTGCCCTCCTCCCACATACACAACCTCCACACCCTGGAACTCCTCCCAGTAAATTAATTTATTAGTTGGCTATTTCAGGTATTTGTTTAAGGAATCTATCACCTAACTCTGGGGAGCTACCCCACCCTTTCATTTGCTTGATTTATCTCTTTTCTAACAGACTAATGTATTATAATTCAGTCATGCCCCTCTTTACATCGAACAAAGTCCACGGCATTTTCTTGGCAAAGACACTGGAGTGGTTTGCTATCTCCTTCTCCGGTGTGGTTGCATTTTACAGATAGGAAATTGAGGCAAATAGAGATTAAGTGACTTGTGTAGGGTCGCACAGCTAATCAGTGTCTGAGCTCAGATCATCCTGACTCCAGGCCCAGTCCTCTATCCACTGTACCACCCAGCTGACCCCATATTCATCTAGCCATTAATAATTTTTAAGTAAGTGATTGGGGGGAGGTGAGGAGATGAGGAGAGGAATATTTCATGATACCTATTGAGTTTGCAATAACTTCCTTTCTATACCACTTAAGGCTTTACAAAGTGTTCCCCTCCCCATTCCACCCCAAATAATCCCATGAAATGGGTGATACAAGTATTTTTGCCCACTTTCGACATGTGAGGGAACTGAAGTCTCAGAGAAGGAGGTGGTTAGCCCTGGTTACCCAGTGAATAAGCCTTGTCTCCTGCCTTCCAGTCCCCTATACTGTGCTGGTTCATTGGAGGCACCTAAGTGAGTCTCAAAGCGAGGGCTGGGAATCAGTAACTTCAAAAGACAGATGACACTTACCAGCTGTGAAATTGTGGGCAGATCACAACCCATCTCTCAACCTCAGCTTCCTCATCTAAAATGAAGGGGTTTTTGATGAAGACATTTAAATCCTCTCCATGGAAACTTCTAGCTTTTATTAACTATGGGCTAAGTGTAAGAGAAATTTTACCCATATTGGCCTAAATTCAGAAACAGCCCCAGCAGTTTCTTAGTGGCTCATTCTCAGTCAAGAGGCAGTAGAGCAATGGTCCTGAGGTTTTGGGATCTGGGTTCTAATCTTGCCTCTGATCCTAACCAGCCATGAGAACATGGGCAACATGGGACAATAATCCCCATACCTCAGAGTACTATTGTGAGATTCAAATGAGTTAATGAATGTAAAGAATTTTGCAAACTTTTAGGTCCTAAATGTTAGCTTTTGTTATTCTGCTCAGGTTAGAGCTGTAAAATCTTAAATCTTTCAATTCAATAAGCATTGATTAAGCTCCTACTATATACAAAATGTTGTCCCTAGGGTTTTCCTATAGTGGATTATAAAAATTAAAGAATACCATTACAGGGTTTAGGGTTAGGGTTAGGGTTAGGGTTTAGGGTTAGGGTTAGTTCTAGTTCAGTTCATCTAGTAGCTGTTCCTTTGCTCATTCACCAAAGTGAATGTAAAAAGCTTGACCCTGGGAGTGATACAAAATCTGGATAAAGCTTAGCTGCTGGCCTCCTGGGGCTTAACGTACTATCACAAAACAGTTCACTGAATATGATGAAGAAGGACATTTTGCAAGTGAACAATCTTCTCTGAACACAACTTTAATGAGCTAGGCCTTTTTTGTTGGATTTTTTTCTAGTCCAGACCTTTGATTTCACTAGAGAAAAGAGTTCTATATGAGAAAATTCATGGACAGCTAGATAGAATGGTGAATAATGTGCTAGACTTGGAATCAAGATCATAGTCCAAATTCTGCCTCAGACACTAGCTGTGTGATCCTCAGCAAGTCATTTAACCTCTCTGTGACTCAGTTTCCTCACCTGTTGGAGAGAGGAAGAGGAAAAATAGACTTGATTGATTGTAGGGTCCCTAAATATGTGCCTCTATGAACTTCTACCAATGCAGATCAGCAATTATTTTGTATTTTATATTTAATCTAGGTGTACCTTTCTACCCTTATTATCTGTTACTCCCCTGCATGCACACTATGGGCTGCCTTTCTTTCTGTTTCTCATACACAGTATCACATAGACAACCTCTAATTATGCCTTTTCCTTGGCTCTTCTCCATGTTTAGAATGCATCCTCTTCTCATCACCTCTGGAAATCCACAGGTTATTTCAAAACTCTCCTCAAGCATCACACGAAGTCTTTTTTGATCCCCTCAGCTGTCAGCACCTCCCTCAAAAGTATTTGGAACCAATGTACTGTCCTTAAGGGCAGGGAGTGTTTCATTTGTCATTGAATCCCCAGACCTTGCACAGCACTATGTGCAAATATTGGAGTTTGGGGGAAAGGTAAAGGAAGGGATAAGTACCTGCGGTTTCATCAGTGTGGGGAACTTCTCACGCAGAAGTTCCCTGCATTGACAAAGCTTGGTAACTCATCTATATCTTAGAGCCTTAGAGGGCTTGTTGGGGACACTAAGAGGCTGTCACCTGCACAGGATCACTCAGACAATTTGTGTCAAAGGCAGAACTTGAATCCATGTTTTCCTATCTCCAGAGCAGAAATATCTCTTCTGAAGGTGGAGAGGAATAAGAAAGAATGAGTGAAATGATGGACATTTTGAGGTGAAATTTGTGGATACAAGTTATGTTTTGAGGCAGAGAGGAGGAAAGATAAGGGAGGAAAAAGAAAAAGAGAAGAGAAGGAAACTCCAAATGGCTTCAATATTTCCAACAGAACAGAGTTTATTGGCTAACAGGATGTAGAATACGAAAGATAAATCAAAGAAGCATTGAGCCTGGGTGTTTGGAGAGTAAGGTGACTGAAATAGGAAACTTCAGATAGGGGAGCCCTGAAGACCTCCAGTAAAGAAGAGCCCTCTGCTTCCCAAAGTAGTCTCTTCTACTTCGGTAGAATTCTCATTACGAAGAGATATCTTTCTTTGGGGGGAAAAGTCAAGTCAGCAAGCATATATTAAGTGCCTACTATGTTCCAGGCACTGTACTAAGTGTTAGGAAAACAAAGAAAGGTTAAAAAAAAGTCCTTGCTTTCAAGGAGTCACAGTCTAACACAAAGACGGTGAGGCTGCTTTCGAATATGTTGGAATTAAAGTGAAAAAGGAATATGGAATTGGAAAAGTCTAAGAGGTAAAATGATAGTGGATTTTGGACACAGAACAGAGACAGGAATTGAGATTTTGAGATCATTTACTTTGGAGTGGTTTCTGAAGCCCGGGAAATGGAAACATTCTCAGAAGGAAAGAGAATATGGAGAGAAAAGAGTTTAAAGGTTGAGGACTAAAATCCTGAGGGGAGTGGAGGCCATCCGTAGTTAATGGAGGAGGAAAAGCAGTTAGCAAAAGAAGTAGAGGAAGGAGCAGATCATAGGACAATGTAGAGTTGCAGAAGGCAAAAGTGGAAAAGACCTCGAGATGGGGGTTGTTTAGCAGTACTTTGCAGTGATCAAATAGAGAAAAAGAGGGCAGCTGGGTGGTACAGTGGATAGAGTGCTGGGTTGGGCTGGGAGTCAGAAAGACTCATCTTCCTCAGACACTCACTTCACCCTGTTTGCCTCAGTTTCCTCATCTGTAAAATGAGCTGGAGAAGGAAGTGGTAAATCACTCCAGTATCTTTGCCAAGAAAACACCAAATGGGATGGCAAAGAGTAGAAAACAACTGAACAATATGGATTTTGGTGTGTTTTTGCTTTGTTTTTTTGGCAGGAGCAGGGGAGGAATTCACTGGTGAATGGCTTTTATTAGAGTGGTCATGTGGAATCCAAACTAAAGAGTAATAAGGAAGAAAGCTCAAAGTTATAGGAAACTGTGAACTCTGAAGTATGACTAAATATATCTGAATAATTTGAAATAGTAGACTGTTATTAGAACCAAAATTATTATTATATAGAGTCAAAGACAGCATGGACATGCCTTTCGAAATGAGACTATTATACACAAAAAGCCTCTTTAAAAAAATAATCTAGGGGCAGCTAGTGGTGCAGTGGATAGAGCACTGGCTCTGGACTCAGGAGGACCTGAGTGCAAATCTGGTCTCAAACCAGACACTTGACACTTACTAGCTGTGTGACCCTGAGCAAGTCACTTAAGCCCCAATTGCCTCAAAATAAATCTATAACTTTTCTGCTAATTTTGTTTCCCAGTACCATTTTAAGTTTAAGTCTATATAGAATTGATAACAATAAAAATATCATACATAACAATATGAAAACAATGAATGCAATAACAATAATTCAATGGTTTAAAGGACTCTACCCACAACATCCCTGGTACTTACTTAGTGCCAGCATTTATTATCCCCATTTTACATATATGAAAATTGAGGCTTAGATGAGTTAAAGTGATTTGATAAGCTATTGCTAGCCACATGACAGAAATATGCTCTAACATTAGAGCATTTGAGCAGGGAATTCAAACCCAGGCTTCTTGACTTCAATTCATGTTTTCTTTCCATCTCAACGTTCAATTTATTAGATACTTGCTACCATGTTAGGTATAGAAGATGAGCAGGACATGATCTCTGCCCTCAATTACAGTTGGGCAGAGGACACAAGGCATTTATATATACAAGTATCTACAACATGTAGACCATGGTGTAAGGAACGTAAAGTACACGCAAATAAAATGTAGTAATGGCTCATGCCTGTATGAAGGAGATAAAATAAGTGCAATGTGCAGCAATGCAAACCATCAGAGAGATCTGGGCTTTTCAGGCAGGAAAACTGAAAATTATAGGATCTCAGAGCTGGAAGGGACCTCACAGGACAGGTGGTCCAAAGGATATCTAAATAAGCTCACTGAGGACAGGGACTTTTTTCCTTTGTATCCATATCTCTTAGCAACAGCACCTGTCACATAACAAGTTCTTAACAAACACGTGTCAATTGCTTGATTATTGCTGTGACTGTGAGGATCCATTGCAGAGAATTCTACCTGCCACTTAATTTAAGGTAACATCCATTGAAACTCTTTGAAATCACAATTTCACTAAAGGTGCAACACACTAAAGGTGCAAGCGGGTCGCTGGTAGAGCTGGCCAGAAACACTCCAGAGTGCAACCAAACCAGATTAAAACATAATTGGGAAATATATAACAAAATAAATAAAAATACAATAGAACATAGAAAATGTTAATATGTGGTTTTCTAATTTAATCTGCACTCATAAGGATCTTTATGCACTGTCTAGTGCCCTCTCCCTTGCTTTCTATTTGAGTTTGACACCACACAGTATACAAGTCCATAAGTCCTATTCTACATACTCAGTGCCAGAAAAATTGAATGACATTTGACATTTGCATAAGGTTTTGAAGTCCATAAAGCACTGTTCTGCCATTGTCTTGTTTCATTCTTAGGATAGCTCTGCAGGCTCTGAGAGGTGGGTAGTGAAAGTATCTTTGTTTTACAGATAAAGAAACTGAGATTCCAAAAAGTAAAATGAATTGGCTCACAAAACTGTAGGTGGCAGACCCAAGGCTATCACTCACTTCTGATTCCAAATCCATTGCTCTTGTTTTGCTCCAGTGTCCTTCCTCCCTATAGCTAGGTTTTCTTGTCACCTAGTGCTGGAAAGGACTTCAGAAATCATCTACTCCAACCACCTCTTTTTACAGATGAAAAATCTGGGGTTAGAAAGGAGAAATGACTTGCCCAAGGATTCACAATTTGTAACAGGATGACTTTAGGATTTAAACCCATGACTTTTGACTTCAAATTCTGTGTTCTATAATAACCATGACATTTTACAGGAAGCCATGATTTAGATGGTGTCGGTCAGTCAATAAACATTTGCTAAGCATCTAAGTTACTGTGCTAAGCTCTGGGAATACAAAAAGAGGTAAAAGACAGTCCTTGATCTCAAAGAGCTCACACTCTAATTGTTGGGGGCCAGCGGGGAATCATAAGAAATACTTTACTTGGGGTCAGGAAATCTGGATCTGAATCCTGGTTCCAAAATTTATTAACTACATGACCTTACACAAGTCACCTCATCTCTCTGAGTCTCGGTTTCCATATCTGTAAAACTAAGATAATAATTCTTATATCTCTTATCTCCAAGGGTTATTGTGAAGAAAGTGCTTTGTAAATCTTAAAGACCTATGGAAGTGGAGGTGTGTGAGGTATTATTATTACTAGAAATGCTCTTGGGAAAAGGGTCATTTTCCTTGTGTTCTAATGTCTATAAGTATAGCTAGGCCATCAACTTGGAGATCAATAGTCATACAAAGTTAGAAAGTGAGAAAAACATATTGTGAGCAATTAAAAGGATAGACTCTTCCCATTTGTTCCATGTGTCGATAAGGTCTGAGACTTTAAGAGACTTAGACTAGCCTTACACTAAATTGCTCTAAATACAATCTATGTTCATACAATGCAAACTGATTCGGTGAAAGTGTTCACTTATACAAGGGTACAAGACACACTGCCATCCCAGGTCTCATCATCTTCCTATTTGAGAGAAATGAAGTTACTCTCATAATTGAAAAACCAGGCAATGACCCCTATCCAGTCAGCAGATCAATGCTGAATGGTCTGTTGATGTTGGGGGGGGGTGTGTGTGTGTGTGTGTGTGTGTGTGTGTGTGTGTGTGTGTGTGTGTTTTGCCAAGATAGACAGTGTCCTTCACAAAGACCCATTTTGATGCCTTATTATAGCATCAGAAGGTGATCATTGGTCTTGAAGGCGTGTCAACAGAGATCAAGATCTTTCAATTCTTTTCAGTCTTAGGATCAAATGAGACAGTATTTGTAAAGCTCTTAGTATGGATCCTAGCACATTTTTGTTGTTCAGTAGTTTCAGTTGTGTCTGACACTTCCTGACCCAATCTGGAGCTTTTTTGGCAAAGATACTGGAGTGGTTTGCTGTTTCCTTCTCCAGGTCATCTTATAGATGACAAAACGGAGGCAGACAGGGTTAAGAGACTTACCTACGGTCACACAGCTGGTGTTTGAGGCTGGACTTGAACTCAGGAAGACACATCTTCCTGACTCTAGGCCTGGCATTCTATTTACTGTGCAATTTAGCTGCCCTACTAGCTCATGGAGTGTACTTAATAAATGTGTATTCTTTTGTTCCCCCCCACCAAGCTAGGAAGGTTTTGAACACGGTCCCAGTAGCTGACTGAGTCTGCTATCCAAAGCTTGACATAGCTAAGGACAGAAAGGCTTATCATCTGCAGGCTTACCACGTGAAAATGAACTTTTTTGAATATGGCCACCCTTAGTCAGGTACAGCCCCACTTTGCTTTTGCTATGATTGGGGAGAGAATAAGAGAAAAGAATTCGTAGGATACTAAGAATCCCACAGGTTTTAGCCATCTATAAATATTTACTTAGCTTTTGGTCTCTAAATAATGAGATTTTCCCCAACAATCAACAATGGACATAGAACTGGAGAAAATGGAATCCTATATTGACATTTTTGCTTTTAATAAAACCAATAGGTGAAATGGAAGTTTCAGCTAAATGGAAAGATCACTCATAGGTTTTACCTAGTGAAGGCAAATAAAAGCGCGGATGGAAATGGTTTCTATTGTGCATTTAAAGGCAACAAGAAACATAATTACTGGAATAATTGGTAATTTTTACTGCAGTGCTCATAATACACATTGCAAAAAAAAAAGAAGACTACCATGACAATGATCGCCCCTCATGTTCAACTATTTCAGAAAATGAAGAGAGAAAGTCTACATAAAATTCAATGAGACCCTCCAGATTAAATCATATGCTATGATATCTGGGGACATCAGTGCAAATGTGGTAATAGGTAAGGACAATGAAAAATACATTGGAAAATATGTACCAGTCATAAAGAATGGAAGCGGACAAAGACTTATAGACAATTTATAACCTGGCTATAGCACAGTGCCTGGCGCATTCATAAAAAATGCTCTGTAATCTAACTAGCTAGCTAGCTAGCCATCATGCATATTTTATTTGATAAAAGAATCAAAAGTCAATGGACATGGCAAACACCAAACAGTGCCAAAATAACTCTATTTTAAAAGACAGGAAATGATTCATCAATCATTCCTGAATTAACTGTTAATTATGTGTATAGTTAAACTATACATATATTTGTAGGAGCAAAGACCAAATCAATACAAATTTAGGAAAAAAGAATAAAAATGAAGGAAAAAATATATTGTGTACAATTAGAACAGTTCCAGTCTGATTTATTTAAATGAGTTAACGATGGTGGAAAATTATATGTGGCTTGAAGAAATGATAAACTAGTTATAATAATTTCATAAGAAGCTTAACCAATGTAGATCAAGTGTCATAATGGGGAGATTGAAAGAGTCTTAAAAGGAATGCACTTAATTTAGTTGCCAGGAAGAGAGACAGGGCAACCAAGGACCATGCCAGTTTAGAGTGTAAACTCATTTGTAAAACCTTGCAGGAAAGGCCGATTCAAATTTAGGAGCAGTATTATGTCCGAAATAACACCAATCACTAGGTCTATATGCCTGCTTTTTCATCCATGTAATTGTTTTATGAGACTAATATACATATTCACGCATGAGGGCATCCTCACTGAGGGCTTGATGAGCAGAGAATAGGCAGCATTTCACAAGTGATATTCCTCAATTCTATCATAGCTTTACCATTACACAATTGACTGAAAAGTATAGAGAATATGACTTCACTATGCTTATTGCTTATTGACTATCGAAAAGCTTTTGATTAATCAGTAGAGGAAAAGTTTCACAACAAAATATATCCTTTCATACATAAAAATTATTCAAGATTCTTTTGTGTAAGGATATGAAGCTTTCATACACAAAAATTATTCAAGATTCTTTTGTGTAAGGATATGAAGCTACACTTAAGAGGGGCCCACATATAGGCAAGGGCCTGGCCTTGTTTATAGCTCAAAGAGAGGCAAGCTAGACATCTCTAGTTTCTTCTCCCCCCATCCCTGTTTTTTTTTTAGGCAATTGGTGTTAAGTGACTTGCCCAGGGTCACAAAGCTAGTAAGTGTCAAGTGTTTGGTTTGAGGCCAGATTTGAACTCAGGTCCTCCTGACTTCAGGGCTGATGCTCTATCCACTGAGCCACCTAGCTGCCCCCTGTTTGTTCCCCCCACCCTTTTCCAAGGGAGACTTTCATTCTTGACAGGAAGGGAAACAAGAGGTTGGGGCCAGAGGCCACCACTGTGCTCTCCTCAAAGGGAGAGAGGAATACCAGACTAAAAGTATATCCATCTGCTCCCTTAAATATTATTAGTCTAGGGGATATGATCCATCTAACTTTTGACTGCTTTATCATTTTAGGAGGCAAGGGGACCCTAAGCTCTATATCTAAGACTTGATTCCTTTCCCACCTAATACCAATTTCACAACGAACACACATAGAGAACAGCAAAGAAGCCTTTTTATCCAAATTGTACCAAAACAGAAATCAGAGAAGGTATATATGGGAGAATACGTACCAGATAACACAGAGTGAAGAAGCTGTCTCATTGGGAGCGAACGTAACTCAGCTCAACCAATAGAGAGTGTCCTGGATCTCACTAGAGGGAAAAATTTCTCAAAGTCTCTAGAGTAGCAAGCTGGGAATGCTTATTATCCTCAGTTCTCAAACAGGACCAAAGTGAGATCACTATGTTGGGGTCAAGGCACAGTGTGTCCAGCTCTGGATGATCAGACCAGTGCGAGCTCAGGCTTTGCCACAAGTCAGGTATAAATAGTGCATTCCGGGGTGGCCTCAAGAGTGCAGGTCCCCCACCCTTGGTCCATGTAGACATTTGGAGTGGAGACATCTCTAAATTTGTGCACCTCACATTTCTTTTAAGCTACTGCAATTCTTCTTTGCTCATAGAGTACAATGCCTTCTTTGATGCAGGCATGCCATGCTGGGTGGTCCTGTGCCAGTGTCTCCCATGTTTTGCAGCTGATTCCAGAGTTCTTCAGAGAGACCTTAAAAGTGTCCTTGTAAAATTCCTTCTGACCTCCATATGAGTGCTTGCCTTGTGAGAGTTCTTTGTAAAATCATCTTTTAGGCAAATATACTTTTGACATTTGAATAAGGTGGCCAGCCCATCAGAGTTGCACTTTTTGCAGTAGAGTTTGAATGGTTGGCAGTTAAGCTCGAGAAAGGACCTCAGTGTCCAGTGGCTTATCTTGCCAGGTGATCTTCAGAATCTCCCTAAGACTTTTCAAATGGAAGTCATATTTCCTGATATGACACTGGTATACTGTCCAAGTTTCACAGGCATATAACAAGGAGGTCAGCACAACAGCTCTGTAGACCTTCAATCTGGTAGGCAGTCTAATACCTCTTCTTTCCCACAGAAAGTTGGCAGTAGGGACATAATGGAGACCACCTGCTCCTCTCATGTTTTCCCAGAGTCTGAACTTGAAGTGAGACTGGCCTTTTTCTCTCTTGAAGCTGAAAGCCAAGAACATCTGAATGCTGAGTCTCCCTTTGGGGACTGTGCCAAGAACTGCAGCTCTCATCTCTCACCAGTTCCACCCCACCCCTCATGCAGGGCAGGGCATTCATCTATACAAATAAGGAGAGAGTCCCATACCAACGGACTTTGGGATAGGGGTTACACTTGAAAGATGTAACAATGGAGAGAATCTTGTTTGATGACTCTATGATTACTAATATCAGATGAGGGATAAAACAGGATGTTTTGCCATGGAGGATATCCAGTGAAGAGTCCAAGTTGAATAGTGATTCCATAGAGATGGTGAGATCCTTCAGGTGCATCCTTTTTGGAGATGACACTGTACCGGTTAAATTAAGAATATTACAAAGCATCCTGGAAGAGACCACTGTAACTAAAAAGTATTCAACCTATCTACATTGGAGAGCTAAGTAAAGGGCAGTTAGAGGGCACAGTGAATAGAGCACCAGCCCTGGGGTCAGGAGGACCTGAGTTCAAATCCAGACACTTACTAGCTCTGTGATCCTAGGCAAGTCATTTAATCCTGATTGCCTTAAAAATACTGAGTGAATGAAGAATGCTTATTGGCTGTGCAATGATGGGGGATTAGATGGACAACTTTTAAAACTTTATATATAAATAATACATATGTGTATATAATATGTATGTATATACATATATAACATACATGTATACAATGTGTGTATTATATGTGTATACATAAGTACACACAGAGAGTATCTTTTTTTCAAGAAATAACCTACTGATGTCTTCTCCCTTTGAGAGGCCAGCACCTGACTCAACCTCAGGTTGGAAAAATCCATCCTCAGTATCTCTCTAGTGTCTGACCTGTGCTCAGAAAAAGAAACAGATAGCAGAAGAAATTCCCTCTCAGGCTTGCCTAGGTACACAGATTGAGCACCATATGCTTCTCCTATAAGTCACCATTTTCTTCTCTTTTGGGAGTAGGGTGGAAGAGAGAATCCCCCGCCCCTCCTTTGTGGTCTGGAATTCTAAGGCAAAGTGTTGTGAAAAGGGTGGGGGGAACAAACAGGGGGCAGCTAGGTGGCTCAGTGGATAGAGCATCAGCCCTGAAGTCAGGAGGACCTGAGTTCAAATCTGGCCTCAAACCAAACACTTGACACTTACTAGCTTTGTGACCCTGGGCAAGTCACTTAACCCCAATTGCCAAAAAAAAAAGGGGGGGTGGGGGAGAAGAAGCTAGACATGTCTAGTTTTCAAATATGAAACAAATCATTTTTTCTCACACACAAAAGAGGGAAGATCTGAGATGAATGTATAAATGTGTTAAAGAATCATAATGCACATTGCAGAATGATTAAAATGACATTTGATACCTTGCTCATAATTACTGTTGTGATTTGCTGAAAGTCTGTTGCATAAGCCTCATCAAGTTATAACAGTTTGGCAATTCCACTTATTAGCCATTTCACATTTCATCTCTGTACCTAACATTGTACAACCACACAGTCAGCCTTCTTTTTGGTGGAGATCCATCATTTTTATCACCAAATATTCTATTGGTGTTATATGGCTGTAAATCATGGAACACTATAGTCTCTGAAGAAATAAAATTGAGTATCACTCAGAGCTAAATAGAGAATAGCTGTTATTGTTATTTGTCCTTCGTTTTCGAGGAGGATCAGTGATGTCATGGGATGATGTCTTGACTCATGCACGAATTGTATTTAAGTGAGGCAGAATTGTACAAAGTCATCAGCCCCACTCTCTCTTCCAGAGTCACTGAAGTCCAGTGGCAAGACAAAAGTCATGATGACTGGCGATGCCCAGGGAGGCAGTGGGTGACCTTGGCGTCTTCAATGTCTGACCAAGCTCTAAGTGCTCCATATGGCAGGTATGAATGGGTTGTGGTAAATGAATGCATGAATGAAAAAAACATTGATTAAGCACTTATTCTGTGCCAATTGTAATGGTTCAGTCATTTCAGTTGTGTCCAACTCTTCATGACCCCATTTGGGGTTTTCTTAGTAAAGATACTAGAATGGTTTGCCATTTCCTTCTTTAGCTCATTTTATAGATGAGGAAACTGAGGCAAACAGGGTTAGGTGACTCGCCTAGGGTCACTCTGAGGCCAGATTTGAACTCAGAAAGATGTGTCTTCCTGATTCCAGGCCTGGCGTTCTATCCATTCTGCTACCTAGCTGCCCTACAGCTGTGATATACCAAGGGACAATTTTGACTACAAGTGGGGCAGCTCAGTTCAGTGGAAAGAGCGCTGTATTTGAAGATAAACGTCCTGGGTCCAAATCCCATCTCTGCTTATTCCAATTTATGCAACCTAGGATAAGTTACCTCCTTCTGTTCCTTATTTTCTTCATCCATACATTGAGAAAGCAAGATTAGATGACATTTAAGGTTCCTTCTGGTTCCAAATTCTGTGGTTCTAGCATAATTCAAGACAATGTGGTACATTGGATAGAGCCCTAAAGTGGGCATGAAAGACCTGGGCTCAAGTCCTAACTTGGAAATACTTGGATCATAATCTAAAAGGATATGTAGAGATCACCTCAGAGGTGAGATAATTTGCCCAAGATCACAGAGTAATGAGCTGAATGTCACCTTGGGCAAGTCACTTCCCCAAAAGGGGTAGGGAAAGCCTCTATTTCCTAACCTATGAAATGGGGACATTGGATTAGGTGGTCTCTACAATCCCTTGGGGCTTGCATTCTACAGCTGCAGAAGGAAACTCTTAGGCCTTTATATAATTGCCCTACACAATGAACAAAAGAAAATGAAAAGATTAGAAGAAACCAAGGGTGTACCCTGATTTCTCTTAGAAAATGGAGCACTGATAAGCCTGTAATATTTACAGAGTGGTGAAGGGAGGATGACTAATTCCTTTCTGCCATATCATGGCATGTTCTGGGTCCTGGTCCCGAGATAAAGACGTTTGCTGTCAAAGAGATATCTCTGTTAGGAACTCCCTACACCTCCAAGCCAATAAAACAGGCAGAAGCCAGGACAGTTGAGCTTCCGCCAGTCACACAAGTTCCCTGCAGCCAAGATGAAGACTCATGTGAGTATTAACACTGCTTTGAACTCTTCTAAAAATGGTCGGAAACCTCGAAGGGTTGAAAGGGAACTCAGAGGTGATCTCGTCTAACCCTCACCCAAACTGTTGGGTAGCACAATGGTAGATTTTAGGTTAAACACTTGGATGACTCCAAGAGAAGTATTTTGAATTTGAGCATCACAGTGGATTGAGATGTTCAGCTGAAGTAGGGGAACATGACAGCTGTTTTCAAGTATTTGAAAGATGAATATACATATAGAAGAGGTATTAGATTGGTTCTCTTTGGCTCTGGAAGTCAGAACCAAGAGCAAAGAGGAAAATTTAGGATCTATATTATAAAAAAAAACCACCTTCTTAACAATTAAGCCATCTAAAAGTGGTAGGGGTGGGGTGGAGGAAAGGGGTTCCTGTTGGAGCAATGAGTTCCCAATCTTTGAGATCTTCAAGCAGGGTCTGGCCGACCATTTGCCTGGTGGGGATTCCTTTCATGTATGGGTTGGACTAAATGGTTACTGAGGTCTCTTACAGCTTTCAAAGTCTATCTGTGACCTTTTATTAGTATTTCATTATATTTGGAAATCTTACCCAAAAAGACCAAATAGAAAGGGATATTTGGGAAAACATTTGAGATGATTTTTGAAAAAAATTATTTTCTTATACACCACAATTTCTTCTTTGTGATTTTTTTGGTGGGAAGGGAGGGTTTAGAAATTTCAGTGAAACAGATATCTGAAAGAAACACACAAAGGAAAGTCTCAGATGGTATAACACAGCTGGAAATTTGTAAAGCAGGAAAAGTTTGGTTTTTTTTTAATATCCTCTGATAGCCCAGTCCTGCCTTTTCCTCCTCTTGAACACTACAAACATACACACACAGAGGTATTTCTCTTTTCCTCTGTGTTTCTCCTTTGGACAGCACCAGTATTTATTAAAAGGGGGGCTAGTCACATAGCAACAGCAAGAAATGACAGGTAGGCAACCAATAGGCCTTACTGGTACCCTCAAAATATCAGGAGAAAGTGAGAAGGGCCTCCAGAACTTTATATGATCTTCCTGTGGAAGTCATGGAAAAGAATTATACTAGATGGGCAGGCATGGGTGACCTGAAATCTCCAAAATTGAAGGAAACCTCCAAATTAATGAGATCAAAGATCCATCCGAGAAATCAAGATTCCCACTAGCACCACCACCGCTCTCTCCCCGCCACATTAGTCTGTCTGCCATTGTAAATTCAGTCTTGGTTTCTGGAAAATAACAGGGACTTTTCCCCTATCAACTTGGAGATTTGGTATATGGAGGGGAGGTGGGGATCACTTACATGGTAAGGGATAAGTACTGGGTGGGCCATTAGCAAATTAGGACAGATTTTATTAGAGTAAAATGATGTCATAACACAGCTTCTTATTACATGTATTTGTATACTTCATAGGTCAAACCATGTCCTCTGAAATATCAATCCTTTTTTTCGTTGGTAGTAGTGGGCATCAGGGTTCAGTCTTAACCTGTGAATGCAGATGTCTTACAGGATTGTAGATTTAGAACTGGAAAAGAACTCAGAGTTCACTTAGCAAGGTGATATAATGCACAGAATCCTGGACTCAGGGCCCAGAAGACCCAAGCTCAAATGCTGCCTCAGACACTTACTAGTCACGTAGCTCCAGACAAGTCATTTAACCCCCTTCCAGCCTCAGCTACCCAACTATAAAATGGGAATAATAATAAAACCTACCTCACAGGGTTATTTTAAGGATTGAATGAGATAATGTGTACAGTGTTTTGTGAATCTTAATTGCAACATAAATTCTAGCTATTATTATTCTTCAGATCCCTTCATTTTACAGGTAAGAAAATTGAGGTTCAGAGAGGTGAAATTACTTCTCCAAAGTCACACAGCAGAGCTAGGATTTGAACCCAGCTCCTCCGACTCCAAAGCCATAGTTCTTTCCATTGCACCCTGCTGGGGGGTCTTCCTGATATGAAACTCTCCACTCCCCAACCTCCATGCAAGTCGAGAATTATTCTTCTGCCTGTTAGTCTTAAGAGAATTGTCTGAGGCCACTGAAAAGTTATATGTCAGAGTGAGGCCTTGAACCCAGGTCTTTTTAACTCTGGGGCCAGCCACTACATCATATTACCTCTTGCCAGGGAAAAACTAAAGATAAATGAATTTGAAAAAAAAAAGATTTAAGTGAATTCAGATAACGAAGTAAAAGTGGAAAAACTGAAGCACTTGCAGAACATCCCATAACCTTTGAAATGGACATCCAGAAGAGGAATCTATCTGCGATGGATCTGTCAAAGACAGACTCATGGACTAGATGGACCATAGGTCTGACCCTGTGCTTATTCTTACATTCTGGTTATTACAAGTAAGATGCTGACACAACAGAGTTATTCTATAGCATGTAGGTAAGTTCTCTCTTCCTCCCACTTACTTACCCTTTGATAAAGTCAAAGTACAAAGCTCAAATGGGAAATGTGTCCAAGAGAAAATGCAGCCCTCTCTAGCAAGGCTGAAAATGAATGAATGAATGAATGAATGAATGAATGAATGGTTTATTAAGCATTTGCTGTGTATAAAACACTGTGCCAAATGCTGGGAGTACAAATGTAAGACTGGCCCTTTCTTAAGGTGCTCACATTCTAATGGGGGAAGATAACATACCTGGAAGGTTTCTTTGCAAGGTTCCATGATCCTTAAGGAACAGGATCAAAGCAAATCTCAATGTTCCTTCTTTAGTAGCGTTTCCACTGATAAGACCAAAACCATTTGACAGTGCCAAAGACTTTGCTTGACAAGGACTTTCAGTATTGTGGCTGTAACACCTGCAGGAGCAGGGGCCAGACTCTATCCTCACAGGGGTGGCTCTCCAGGATGATGGCCAAAGACATTGGGGTGGAAGCATTGCTATTCCAAAGGCTCTTGGGTTCCAAGTCCCAGGCTGTCTCCATTTAAGTCTGAGGGGACGTGGAGGTCAAATCAGTCGTGGTTTGACTCACCTAGCACATAATGCCTCCTGTATCTCCCTCAGAAAAAGGAGGAGAGGTCCCTGGAACATCTGTGTGAGCACAATGCTATTTCTAGGGCCTTAGTGTCTGAGAACTCCACCCTGGAATGGAACTGATGGATTTTGTGAAAGCTCCTGTGACTTCTGCCAAGAATAAATGTGACTCATTTGTTCTCAGGTATCCCTTCTAGCTCTGCTAGCAATCTTCTACACTCAAACACTCGGATATGAGGTGGGTAAACTGGCCATTTTTAATGCTAATACACCACTTCAATTCAGTCAAAAAGCATGTTTTATAGCTAATTATGGACCAGGTGCTGAAGACACAAAGACAAAAATTAAACAGTCCTTGCATGCAAAGAGGTTCTATTCTGCTGTGGAGAAACACGTACATATATGAGTAGACACAAAATAAATAGAAATTCATTAGGAGAGTGGGACTAACAAGTAGGGAATTAGGAAACACTTCTCATAGGAGGTGGTCTTCTGGTGACACCAAAAGGTGATAGGGATTCCAATGGATGGATATGGAGAAGCCAACCTAGATATTAACCTCTTCAAATTTAGCTGCACTAGTCTGTCAATAAGCATTTATTAAGTACTTACTGCGTGTCAGGCACTGTGCTAAGCACTAGGGATATAACAAAAAGCAAAAATGTGGTCCCTGCCCGCAAGAGGCTTACAGTCTAATGGGGGAAACAATGTGTAAGTAACTATGCACATACAAGACAAATACAGAGTAGATGGAAGGTAATCTTGGGCAGAAGAGCAGCTAGGTGGTACAGTGGATAGAGTGCTGGGCTTGGAATCAGGAAGATTCATCTTCCCAAGTTCAAATGTGGCCTCAGATGCTTACTAGTTGTGTTACCCTGGGCAAGTCACTTAGCCCTGTTTGCCTCAATTTGCTCATCTGTAAAATGAGCTGGAGAAGGTAATGGCAAACCACTCCAGTAATTTTGCCAAGAAAACCCCAAATAGGGTCATGAAGAGTTGGACACAACTGAAACAACTTAACAACAACAACAATCTCAGATGGAAGGCATGGAGGGAAAGGGAGACCAGGAAAAACCTCTGACCACAGGTGAGATTTGAATTTTATTGTGTCTTAAGGTAAGCCAGGAAGGAGTTTTCGTGTCTCCTAATGCAGATGTACTCTTCATCACCAAGCTGACACCTGAAGGCTTTCCAGCTTGGAGTTGGACCTGTCCCATGCTCTGATGGGATGTACTCTGATGGTCAGCTCCACAGTGAGAATCAGAGAAGGACTTCATGGAGGAAAACAGCCTATAAACGGGAGTTATTTCTACTAGTATTCCTCTACTTCTACTCCAAACCTCTTCTACCATTGAAAGAAGTATTACCAAACTTCTCTAGTCCTAGCCTTTGCTAGAGATAAGTATTTAAATTTTATCATGATCCCAGGTCATTAGCTGATGGAAAACTCTCATTTCAAAATTTAGTAGCCAATTAATAGTAAATGTTTTACTTTCCCCTAAAAAGTGAGACCCACTAAACTCATAAGAAAGAGAAATCCAGGTCGGATTAGGCTTCAGTGCCTTTCTGAGCAGAGCTTCGTCCTTTCTGAAACAATGCCATACTCATTTTGGCTCTTTATCAGGTACTAAGTAGGCATAAGATACTGTGCTTGGCACTGGCTAGATACAAGGGTGAAACATAACAGAGCCCTTGGCAGCAGGTGGTAGTGAGTAGATGTAGTACTGGATTTCTGGGGGCAAGATCTGGCTTTAACGCTGCCTGGAATGCTTAGTGACCACGTGAATATGAGCAATTCACCTAATTTCAGTGTGCCTGAGGCGACTCTCTGGGATTTATCCATGAAGTCACAGCACCATCACCCTCAGCATTGATGGAGGAAGAGTCTATGGTAGAGGCAAGTTCCAAACTAGGACATGAATCTGGATCCTTGGAGTACTGGCATATTGACAAACCAGAACGAGGTGTCGGAATGGCCCCACTTATTGGCCCACTAAAAATTAGAGCTATAAGTATCGTCTATTTGGAATAATGAAATGTACACCAGCTTTGGATTCAGAGAACCTGGTCTCACTCCACCTCTTATACTTAATACCTATGGGACCTGTGTAACTTCCCTGGGCCTCAGATCCCTCATCTGTAAAATGAAGGGCTTGTATGACCTAGAGCAACTCTGATCTAAATCAATGACCCCTTTGATCCTATTTAAAACTTGAAGGGCCCTTCAAGGTCATGCAGTCTTTTCGTTGTCTTTCAGTCACGACCACCTCTTCATGACCCCTTTGGGGTTTTCTTTGCAAAGGTACTAGAGTGGTTTCCCATTTCCTTCTCCAACTCATTTTACAGATGAGGAAACCGAGGCAAACAGGGTTAAGTGACTTGTCCAGGGTCTTACAGCTAGTAAATGTCTGCGGCTAGATTTGAACTAAGGAAATCTTCCTGACTCTAGGCCCAGCACTCTATCCACTGTACCACCTAGCTGCCCCATGTATATGCACATACAAATTAGAAAATGACCAGGAAGTGGTTGCAATTGCTATGCTTTCTTCTCTTCCTACTTGTAAATTGGCCTGGTCTGACTATGAAATAGTCCTCAGGGGTTTATTCCATGCTCATTGCAGATTGATGTTTTAGTTTATTGTTCCTGTTTTACATTCCCTCCCCTACTCCCTTCAAAAATTTATAATACAAAGACAGTATGTATAATTTTTTTGTATTTGAAATCCAGGTTGTTAACTACATAAGTTCTACCAGTAATGGTAGCTTGGCCCAGGAAACGGTGCAAATTGAAAATGAGAAAAATGTTGCCATCATCAACATCCACGAGGGAAAATGCTCTTCCACCACCATATTTGACTACAAACATGTAAGTCATGCACCCAGAACAAGTGGCTTCGAATGAACTTGGGCAAGAAACGCAAAACACAGCCTCAATCTAGTTGGGGGGGACAGCGGTAATATCAGGCAACCCTGAGACATCCACAAGGTGGCTGTTGGGAAAGCCACCGTGAAAGGAGGCAGACCATGGCAATTTCCTTTTTTAATGAGCTATTCTTGCTAACCAGGTGCTAAACTCAGACATTTGTCCATGGCTGAAGGACAGCAAATGTAGGCAGTGCTCTTTAAATTTTGGAATCTAGGGGCAAGGCCTCGTTCTCCCCATCCTAGTTACATTTGTGTTCACAAGTCAGCTTTCTCTGAGTCTCAAAGAACACTAGTAACAGGCAATAATTCAGCTCTTATCTACCCCTAGGGTTATATTGCTTCCAGACTACTCTCTCGAAGAGCCTGCTATATCATGAAGATGGACCATGTAGATATCCCTGCTCTGGATGAACTTAAACGATATATTTATGAGAGACAGGTAATTGTTATTCTTTTCATTGAGTTATAAAAGCTGTCATCTATGTAGCGCTTGAAGCCTTTTGTGTAAATGACCTCCCTCGATCCTGACAACAATCCCACGAAATAGGTACTACAAGTGTTATTCCCACCTCACAAATGGCTCAGAGGCTCAGAGAAACCTTTAGTCATATGTCCATAGACGCATAGCTAGCAAGTGTGGGAGGCAGGATTAGAACTCATGTATCTCCTCATGCCAGGTCCAATGTTCTTTTTGCGGTGCCATGCTGCCTGTGGGAGTCTTGCATATCACCAGTTCTATAGTCAGCACCCAGTAAAAGGGAACAGCAGGGATAATTTCTGCATAAAAATGTTCATAGTAATTATAAAGAATTTATAGCTAGAAGAAACAGCAATAAAAACAGACATTAATACCTCCTGTGTTTGGAGCATTGTTCTGGGAAAGAGGGAGAATTTAGCTAAAACTTGGTATTTTCCTTTATGTAGCTTATAGATCAGTGAGGATAAGACACAAATGTAGTAAATATAATAAATATAATGCACAATATTACATGATTAATGTATTAAAGAGATTTTTTAAATGTCCTTTGGAATCAAAAGGGAGAAGACTCATTATTTTTATACAATATTGTAAAAAGTGGAGCATAGCAAGTGCAATCCTTGCATTCATTCTGTTCTGTTTCACTGGAACTATACAAATTCCCATCCTGATATATCCCATATTTAATAATAGCTAGATGGCGCAGTAGATAGAGCACCAGGCCTGAAATCAGGAAGATCTGAGTTCAAATCTGGCCTCAGACACTTACTAACTATGTGACCCTGGGCAAGTCACCTAACCCCTATTTGCCTCGGTCCTTCATTTGTAAAATGAGGACAAACTAGAGAAGGAAATGGCAAACCACTCCAGTATCTTTGCCAAGAAAACGCCATGGTCACAAAGAGTCGGATACAACTGAGCAGAAAACAACATTTATATAGTACTTACAATGTGCCAGCATCTGTGCTAAGTGCTTTACAGCTATTATCTCAATTGATCCTCACAACAACGCTGGGAGGCAGGTATTATCCTCATTTTACATTTGAGGAAACTGAGGCAAAAAGAGGTTTCAGTGACTTGCCCAGAATCACAAATTCTGGGGCCACACAGCTAGTAAATGTCTGAGACTGGATTTGAACTAAGAGAGATGAGTCTTCCTGACTCCAGGCCTAGCACTCTATCCACTGCACTGCTTAGCCGCCCCATGTATGTGCATACAAATATTATCATATTTGACCTCAGGGCTCTGTGACTCCTGGCCCACCACTCTATCTACTGTAGCACTTAGCCATACTTTCTCTTCCTTCAAAGTCCTCTCTCCCTGCATAAGGTTCAAGGGTTGTTAGTGCAAGAAGGGACTTTAAACTAGAAATAACCTAGTCCAGCATTGTCATTTTAGAGATTAGCAAATTGAGACCCAGAGAGGAGCAGGGACTCAACAAGTTCACACAGCTAGTTAGCGGCATAGCTTCCGAGACTTGAACCCAGGCCTCCAGATGTCCAGCACCTCACCTGGCTCATTGGAGGTGCTAAACAAATACTGGCGGATTGATTCATCAATTCCAGGATGGTTTGTTTTCCAGTGAAACAGGTTACCTCCCTATGGCTTAATCACTAAAATTCTTCTACACTAGATTGATATCAATTGACTTCTCTTAGTTAGTTAGGAGCAAAACTTAGAGTGAAGCTTTGAATGCTGGGCAACTCACTCCCCTGTCTTTAATCCAGCTGGGGACTAAAGATGTCCTAGAATGATGGTGAAGCCCTCTCTCTTAATGGCTTTCTCTTCAGCTCTAGCCTGAATAACTAACCATAGCATAGTGGAAACAATTTTTATTAAAAAGAACATGGTGTAGTGGGAAAAGCAACTTGGTGGGAGGTGGGAATCAGAGTCTCCTTCCCCAACTCTCACCGCTTACCTGGGATCTCTTCTATAAAATGAAAATAATAAGGCTTTACTTGTCTTAAGACTGGACCATTTGATGTCTTGAGGTCCCTTATGCAAATAGAAAATCGTTTAAGAAACAGAGCAATGAAATGGAACAAACTCTGAGCTTTAAGTATCTGACCATAGTCAGTCAACTAAGTTCCTACTGCGTGCCAGGAACTATGATAAATGCTGAGCGGTTATAACTTTTGTGATTCTCTATTTCCTCAACTATAAAATTGGGATGAAAATCCCTGCCCATCCTACCTCACAGGTTTAGTGTGAAAAGTATTTTCTTAACCAAAAAACATTATAGGATTTGGAGTTATAATAACATTTTTATATATTAGTGACATAGATGATTAGTTATTTATAACAATAATTATTATTATAGAATTTCTGTTATGAATATAGGTACACAAAAAGTATCAACTTATTTCATTTTTGTCTTCTTCAATTTTTATCTAGGAGATGCAAAATATGTTTTCTCCCAAATATACTTGGGTGAAGTACAACCCCATACGGTCCCTGCTCACCAATATTGATTGGTTGCTGTTTGGTTCACCCATAGAGAATCTTTGCAAACATGTGTCCCTGTACAAGGCCGAAGTGGCTAAAACCAAAAGTGAGTATATTATGGGAAATCTTTGGAGTGTTCTTGGAATCTCCTATTTTCTTCCTCATATGAGCATTTTGGCTTAGATGGGAATGGGAAGAAAGAGCAAACATTTCTTCAAAGGATAGGACCAAGTATTGCCTGGGGGAAAACAGAACAGTGGTCTAAAGGTTTGTAGAAAGACTTTGAGGGTTGTTTTTCTACAAGTAAAGTGCTTGTTCCATATGCGTATATATAACAAGTCACTGTAGCACTTGTGGGTATTTTTGTTAAAAATGACAAAGCACAATTGGAAGGATGATAATAGTAAGAAAGCAAAGGCAATAAATTGGTAAATACATCAAAAAATTTTCCTCCTGTAGAGGGAGGAAGACAGAGAGAGAAGAAAGAAAGATTAATAAAGAACTAGTCAAGAGAAAGGGGAAAGTCCACCTCTCAGAAAGAATTATGAAGTCCTCTCCAAATCCAAAGTCTTGACCAAAGTAACTTGCCCAAAATCCCACAGGGAGTAGGCAGCAGATACAGGATTATAACCCACATCCTTTGACTCCAAATTCAAGGCTCTGTTCATTGTACCATGGTATGTAAAAATACATAGATATCACTAAGACTTAGTGGGATAGGGCCCGTGATTGGAGCATGATTCATGAAGAGAATGCTTTATTCAAAAGGAAAAGGATAGGGGGCAGCTAGGTGGCACAGTGGATAGAGTACCAGCCCTGAAGTCAGGAGGACCTGAGTTCAAATCTGGCCTCAGACCAAACACTTGACACTTACTAGCTGTGTGACCTTGGGCAAGTCATTTAACCCCAATTGCCTAAAAAAAAAAAAAAATTTAATAAAGGAAAAGGGTAAGTAGAGAGGTCAGGGCAAGAGTAGGGAAATAAAGGGTAGTATTGTATATTAGGATTTACTCACATCAGGAAATCCAGGAACAAGAATGGGGAACCATTATGGAGGGTATTTAAGAATGGACTCAGAAACAGAATATTATTATAAGAGTATGCTACAGACAACCTGGACAGAAGGAGGAAATAGATGAGAAGTTTAGGAAACAAGTTATAAGCCCCATATGGATGCTTATGATATAGTAGTGATTGAGACTTCAATTACCCAGCTATTGCCTGCAGCTCTCATTCTGCCCAAAGCAGAACAATTAATAATGTCTTAACTTTCTTTAATAAAAAATCCATCCTTTAAAAAGTGAAGGAAGAAACAAGAGGAGCTATCATTCTGAACCCAATTCAGACCTGAAGTAGACATGATGGAAATATTTGAGAAAAGTGAACACTTCGTCTTTGAATTTATGATTCAAACAGAGGAAATTTATTGTTTTTGTTGTTGTATGTTGACCCCTTTTTGGAGTTTTCTTGGCAAAGATGCTGGAGTGGTTTGCCATTTCCTTCTCTAGGTCATTTTACAAGTGAGGAAACTGAGGCAAACAGGGTTAAGTGACTTGCCCCTTGCCCAGGGTCACATAACTAGTGTCTGAGGCTGAATTGAACTCAGGTCTTCCTGACTCCAGGCCCTACACTCCATCCGCTGTACCACCTAGCTGCCCATAAAGGACAGTAGGGCATAGCCTAATAGGTACCCTACATTTTGAGAGAACAGATTTCATATGATAGTCCCTGATCTAAAATTCTATAAAAGTCAGCCTGAGAGGTATACAAAGGTCACAGAGATGAAATGCCCAGAGAATATGTGACTGTTCTTGATGAATTCATCTCACCAAGCCCAGATGAACCATATCCCAAATACTCGAAGAATCTGTGAATGCAATTGTTGAGTATCTGCTAATGATCTTTGAAAGAACATAGGAGACAGTAGAGGTGCTTCAGGTATAGAGAAAGAAAAATGCCCCAATTTTTCAAAAAGGGAAAAGAATGGAGACACACCCTACAGACCAATGAAAGTTTTTCATAAAATTTTAGAACTTACTGTTTTTTAAATTAAATTTTATTTCCTAACTAACTGAAACCCATTTATCCTCCCTCCTACCACTCACAAACTTGGAAGAAGAAAATAAAAACAAATTTCTTGTAACAAATATGTATATTCAGCCAAAACAAAACCCCTCATTTGTTTCTCTTGAGCAAAAGAAAATCCTGCATTCAAAACATATATTCCTCCTTTTGCACCCTGAATCCAGAGAAGGCAACATAATTGACCATGACCCCTAGGACTTCTGGAAACCTAGAGAAAATTCTTCCTACCCTAGTCCATCTGCTCCTTCCTAAGCTGTATAACCTCACTTAGGGTAGCAGGGACTAGGAAATACGACATGAGGAAAAAGAAAAGAGGAGCATTAGCGAGATTCTACCCCAGCATTTGGCATACCGCCTGGCACATAGTTGGTGCTTAATAAATATTTATTGATGACTGCCCACTCAAATTGTTACCTACCTCAGGTTCCTCTCCTCCCACCTCTAGACTGAAGATGGATCTGGGCTCAGTCATTTTATACTTCAGTGTGAAGATATTACAAAGCTAGGGCTGCTAAGGGAAAATTCCAAGAACTCCTGGATCTCAATATTTTCCCCAGAAACCTAGAATTTCTGAGTTTACACTCTTTGTGTCTTTTCTATCCTTCCCCTACTCTGTGAATTGGCCTCTGGATAGAGTCTCTGAAATAAAGCTGAGTCATCCATCCATAGCCTCAGTCTCAGCTCCCTAATTCCCCTTTAGCCACCAGGGCAGCCAGATTGGCTCTTCTTGGTAGAGATAAAAAAGGAAGTAATCTATAGCCTTCTCAAAGACTTGAACGAGAGGAGAGCTAGGAAAGAGAAAGAAGAATGGAGGAATGGGGATGGAACACAAGGAATCTCACTCAGCCTTGAGTCATAGTGGATGGGTAATGGGGGATAAAACAAGTTTAGATAAGACATAGCCTCTGCCTTTAGGGAGCTTATAGTTTAGGAGGAAGATATGACACATACCTAAATAACTATTAAATAAACGAACACATGATAAATACATTAGAGAGATACAAACTAAGTGCTATATAAGATCTGAGGTCATTACCAACTATGGGCATCAGGGAAGCCTTCATGAAGGAGGTGTGTTTTGAGTTGTGCTTCAAAGGAATTCAAAACATACCTCCTTCATGAAGAGTGGAACAGGCAGAGGGAAGGTGGTATGTTTCAGATACAGAGATCAGTCTAAGAGGAGGTACAAGTTGTGAAAATATGATAGTTGTAGGGAAAACAATGCATAATCCAGTTTGGTTTGAGAATGGGGGAAGTGGAAAGGAGCAGTCAACTTTTTCCAGGATTGCCACAGTCAGCCCATCTTATCTTACTTAAACCAACAAATGATTATCACAACAGAATCTTGACTGGTGAAATTGTTAATTATTCATTTGGGGGGAAACATTCAGTTCTTAGCCAAAACACTGAAGTGGCAGTAGAGCAGCGGGATTGGTAGTAGATTAAGAGTCATGATGCTTAGATTCTGCTGCTTATTAGTGTGTCTGTGGGTAAGTCGCTTAACTTCTCTACCCTCATTATTCCCATCTATTAAATGGGTAAATGTCTTGAGGAAATGGACTTTGTAAACTGTGAAAAGGTTCTAAAAATGTGAGTGATGACTAAAGTCTCTTGTTTTGGGGATTAAATGGTAGTAATTATTTTCTTCTTTCTCTTCCTTCTCTTAGCTGGTGCTAAGGGCTGTGCCAAAGTTGGGCTCCTGGGCATCCTTCATATTGGTATCTGCGCAGACCTTTCTCTTTAGACATCATCCTATCAGAGCTGTCATTCAGAGGAGATTCACTTGAATTGCATGATCCACTCTGCAGCCCAATAGTGACATCACAATGCTCCCACTTACCCTCTGATCGTGACTGGAATAGAGTAGTGTGTTCTTCAGGAATAAAATATATGCTTTATTTACAAATGTTTGAGGCTTTTTTTTTTACCTTCACTATAAATAGTAAAAAGAAAGGCAGTGTATCCTTACATGTACTTGGCCAAAGATGACAATAACCTTTGTATCAGAGGCTCCCTTCTGAGATGAAAGGCCTGCATACAATTAGACAGAATTTTCACTTCTCTAGCTTGTTCTCATCTAGATAACTTGGGAATTACCACACCTTACAATGCCAGGGTTTAGTGACCAACTAACCTTGTAAGCAGGCAGCGAGGCAGCACAGAGAATAGAACACTGTGGTGGGAGTCAGGAAGACCTGAGTTCAAATCTGGCCTCAGACACTTACTAGCTATATGACCCTGGGCAAGTCACTTCACCCTGTTTGCCTCAGTTTCCCTGTCTTTAAAATTAGCCAGAGAAGGAAATGGCAAATCATTCCAGTATCTTGGCCAAGAAAACCTCAAGAAGGGGTCACAAAGAGTTGGACGTGACAAAAAATGACCGAAAAACAACAAAAACCTTGCAAGCACACGTGTTCTCAAGGCTCAAAGTGTAAACTTTATTTAGAATCACAGAATGTGAGAGTTGGAAGAGTCCTCAGCTGCCCTCCAGCCAGTTCTGAATCTCTCTGATCCTATTATCATCTAATCCATATTCCCATATTCTCCTTAAAATTATTAGCAGGATATTTATCAAAAGCTTTGCTAAAATCTTAGGTAAATTATACCCACAACATTCCTCTCAACTACTAGTTAAATAGTTGTAAAAAAAAAAAAAAGGGAAATAAGGTTAGTTTGAGATGGCCTATTCTTGATGAAGTCCTTCTGGCACTTTGTAATCAATGCTTTCCTTTCTAGATGTTTACCATTATAGAATTTTCCCAACAAATCAAAGTCAAGCTCACTTGCCCATAGCTTTCTCACTCTGTTTTCTTCCCCTTTTTTTTTAAATATTGGGAAAATATTTTCCATTCTTCAATCTTATGCTATTTTCCCCATTTTCCATAATCTTTCCATTATCATGGATAGGGCACAACAATTTACATCTGCATCTTTAGAACTAGGGAATGTAGTTCGTCTGGGTCCCTCTGTTAAAACAGTGCGAAGTTAGACAAAGAACTAGTTATAATTGGTTGTTGTATCAATAACTAGTTTGATATATCAACATAACAAAGATCAGTTTCATTTTAACTCTGAAGGAAAGAGTAGGCTGCATCACTTTCTTACAATTATTTTATTGAAACCTAAAGTTTGGTTTCCAAGGTGGAGACAAAATAGCTTCTCCCTTGAGAAGCAAAGAACCACAGTTCCTTAGCAAAAGCAGAAGCTCCAACCCTCCAGTAACTGACAATTATTCTCATCAGAGACCTGGAATCTCCCCACAGATGGAGAGGCCAAAACTGTACATGTTTGCAAAAATTCTTGCTTTAAAGCAGGTTTGTGGATTCAGAGCCAGGGCAGTGCCTTAAAGGAGAAAGAAACTCAGGTTAAGAGAAGAAACCACCTCACTACCAATTACCTTCAAATTAAACGACTTCCAGGTTAAATGTCATATATGTTACATGAAAAGCATTATTCCTCCATCATGTACTGGCAGAGTGAGTCTAGGAAAATCATTTCATCTCCAAGTGCTCGAGGCAGTTGTTTTGGGGCTATAAATTACAAGTGAGTTACTGATAGTGTGTTTTTATAACACAAATATCTTACAACAGTGGTCCTTAAAGATTTTGGTCTCAGGATCCCTTTACAATCTTAAAAATATTAAAGAATCCCCTCCAAGAGCTTGGTTATATCTATCGATATTTACTACATCAGACATCAAAATGTCTTCATATTATTGTGAAAATTGTTTCAACCTTGTGGACCTTCTGAAAGGTCGCTGGGACACCCAGTGTTCACCGGACCACACTTCAAGAACCACTACACTATACAGATAAAATTTTTGAGTCCAAACCAATGTGTTATATAGTTGGACATAGTACTGGATTCATGGCTATTTGTAAAGAATTATGGAATTAGAATTGGAAACTCCTGAACAATGGGAGCTATTGGCAAAATTTGAAGGAGGTAAAATGTTTCAGCATCCCATCCCTCCCATTTTCTGTTCCTTTTCATCATCCTCTTGAGTCTATCCCATTTATGTGCCTAATGATCATAGGATTTAGAGATCAGAGAGACTTTAGAAATTATCTTTTCATTGGATCATAAACCTGGAGTCTAACCTCTTGCCTTCTCTAGTTTCAACCTCTCATTTTACAGATAACGAAACTATTGGCCAGAAGAGGGAAAATGATTTTTTATGTTATAAGATGGAAAGTAGCAGAGCTAGGATTCTAATATAATAGGACCTCTGATCCCAAACCTATAGCTCTTTCTACTGGATTGAGATATTCTCACAATGACTTCTCCTTTTAGGAGTAATAACAATTGCTAACTTTTTTTTAGTGTTTTAAGGTATGCAAAGTACTCTACAAATATTATCTCATTTGATCCTGGCAACAACCTTAGGAGGTAAATACTATTATTATTCCCATTTTACAGATGAGACTGAGACAGACAATAGTTAAGTGACTTGCTCAGAGTTGCCCAGCTAGTTAGTGTCTGAAGCTGGATTTAAATTCAAGTGTTCCTGACTCCTGGCCCAATACTCTTTCTAACTGAGCAACTTTTTTTCACATATCAAATCTAAATTAACTTCTTTGCCACTTCTCATGGCTGCTACTTCTATCCTTTGGGGCCATGAAGAATAAGCCTAGTCTCTTCTGGACACTAGTCCCTGTAGTAAACTACAGCAGGGGTGAGTAGTAAATAGAGATGGGTCTCTCAGCTCTGTCCCTTGTTCCGAAAGGCATGATGTTTGCCTGGTTGGACAAGTGCCAGAGTCAAGAATCCTGGAACCCAGGGGCTGTTATGTGGCTGACAGGGTTTAAATAGCTACATGTTCTTTCTCTGAACAGCTAGGTGGTGCAGTGGATAGAGTGCTGGGCCTGGAATCAGGAAGACTAATCTTCCTGAGTTTAAATCCAGCCTTAGGGGCAGCTAGATGGCGCAGTGGATAGAGCACCGGCCCTGGATTCAGGAGTACCTGAGTTCAAATCCGGCCTCAGACACATAGCACTTACTAGCTGTGTGACCCTGGGCAAGTCACTAAAACCCTGTTAGCCTTGGTTTCCTCATCTATAAAATGGGCTGGAGAAGGAAACAGCAAAGCACTCCAGTATCTTTGCAAAGAAAACCCCAAATAGGATCACCAAGAGTCAGACATTACTGAAAAACAACTAAACAACATCAAAATGTTCTTTCTTTACCTATTTCCATGAAACAATTCAATCTACTTGGATGGTATATCAAATAGATCCTTTCCCTGAACCTCCCCAAACTCTAATCACCCCTCATGACACAAAAGAAATTGACTTACCTTCAATGCATTGCTGTGCAAAGTATGTAGGAACCCCTCTACACAGATCACTGATGGTCTTTCCATACCGAGCAACATTCTTAACCCGAGCAGGTAAAATGATGTAAGTGAGACCTTGGGAGGAGTCATAATTCCTAGGTAACTGAAAGTAAATAGAATTTAATATTTAGAGAAGAGACCTTACAGGTAGGTCACCTAGTACAACATCTTCATTTCACAGATGAATAAACTGAGTCCTGGCAAAGGGAAGGGGGCTAACCCAAGGTCACACAGCAATATGATTATAGAATCAAATATCTTGAGCTAGAAGGCACTTCAGAGGCTATCCATTCCATGTTCCTCATCTTTACATATGGGGAAAATGAGGCCAAGCGTGGTTACGTGACTTGCCCAAGGTCATACAGGTAGTAAGCATCTGAGGCAGGATTTGAACTCTGCTAGATTTGGAAAGTTGCATATGGAAACTGTCAATGGATGGACCAGCAGTGGGGAGAAAATGTTAGCCCACAGGATGAATTTGGGTTTCAACTTACCTTGATTCAGACTGTAGACCACAAACCAAGACACCAAACTTTCATTTATGATTAGAGTTGCAAAAATGTAATGTGATTTTTAAACAATGTTAGCATCAGCGTTCCAAAAGTAAGGTTGTTGATCCATGCCTATCTGTCTCCATGTCTGTCACTCCCTTTGCCTCTCTGTGTTTTTAGGTCTTTCTTGGGCTCCTATTTCTGTGCATAACACTTCACTGACCACATTATAGAAGTATATTTTATATTAATTACTATGTTTAATAAATAATTGTAGGCTCCCTTTTTAAAAAATTTTAATAATGACATTTTTAAACCAGTTTATGTCCATTTTATATCCTCTCCTACACTAGGGTCTAAATGTCATGACTGTTGATTTGAGTCCAAACCAGCCCACTTAGCTCACTCTATCTAGCTGGCTACAGACATCAGACCATTTATTGAGTTCACGTTCAATCCATCCATCCACCTCAGCTATCATGCCATCTGTTTGCCATACAAGTGCATGGACATTTCCCCACCCCTTTCCTCCCATAGCTCTGGCCACAACTATCAAATCAATAGAGACATTGCTTCTTGGAAAGAAAATAGTGAGTGAAAATAAGATGGAGGGAAATTCACAAATAGCAATTATAACTTCGAATGTGAATAGGATATTTATAGCAGCTCTCTTTGTGGTAGCAATGAACTGGAAATTTCAGAAATGCCCATCGATTGGGGAATGGCTGAACAAGTTATGGTGTATAATTGTGATGGAATACTACTGTGCTATAAGAAATGATGAGCTCATTGATCTTAAAAAGACATGGAAAGATTTGCACAAAATGATGAAGAGTAAAGTGAACAGAACCAAGGGAACATTGTATACCATAATAGCAATATTCTTTTAAGAATGACTTTGAGTGACTAAGTCATTTTGACTATTATAAATACACAAATTAAAAATAAAGGACATATGAAGAGAGATGCCACATGCACCCAGAGAAAGAACTGAATAATTTTACATATATATGTGTGTGATATATATATATATATATATATATACCTTTTTGTGTCTAATTGTGGTCATCTCTGGGGTGGGGGGAAGAAAAAAGGAAAAAGAAAATAAATTTACATAACTTGTTGTATATTTGGAAGAAGTAGCAAGTTGTACATAGTAGATTTGCAGTTTCATGTGTAATCATCTTTTTTATTGCACTGCATTATGGAAATGCTTGTTCTATTCTGTGAATTGAAAATAAAATAAATTTTAAGAAGAAAGTGTGTGTCAATTGATTGCCCTTAAATTTCAATGGTACCTCTGGAGGAGCGGTGGCCTGGGGAAAGAGTGTTGATCTGGGGAATGAGAGGGTTGATGAGTAGATAATTAGGTTGGGTTCCACAGGTTTACCTAAAAAGACCTGAAGAAGCAAATGGTACATACATATTCCAGAGCATTTGGTAGCTTTGTTCATATTCTTTTCACTTTACCAATCAAAAGTCAACTAATGCTGCAGATCAGACTCCATCAAAACGAGTATTTCTAAATTAATTGATAGTGTACAATGTTACCACAGCCAATATCCTTTGTCCTAAGTGGGTCACTGTACTTATTAATCCTTTGCTGGACAGCAAGATTCTATCATCATCATCAGTAACAATAAATACTAGTAATTCTCATGAATTCCAATCTCTGTGACACTCTAAGGTTTACAAGAGGCAGCTAGGTGGTGCAGTGGATAGAGTGCCTGCCTAAGAGTCAGGAGGACCTGAATTCAAATCTGGCCTCAGATGCTTACTAGCTGTATGACTCTGGGCGAATCACTTAACCCTGTTTGCCTCAGTCTCCTCATCTGTAAAATGAGCTGGAGAAGGAAATGGCAAACCACTCTAGTATCTTTGCCAAGAAAACCCCAAATGGGGTCACAGAGAGCCAGACATGACTGAAACAGCTCAACAACAACAAAGTTTACAAGGTATTTTCCCAATGGCAGTCTGCAGAGATAAGTAGTGCAAAGAGCATTACCTTCCTTTCACAGATAAGGAAAACTGAGGTTCAGAGAGTTCACAGTCACACAGATGGTAAAAGTGCCCAAGGTAGGATTCAAATCCAAGCCTCTTACTCTTTCTACTACTTCACCACCAAGTATGTGTAAGACACTGTACAGGGCGCTGGCAATACAAAAAAAAAAATGTGATGCCTTCTACACATAACAAACTGGTTGGAAAATTGTCCTGCAGCAGTCGTCGTTCTGCTATCAAGAAATCTCTGGTGGTCAGCACTGCCGCCTTACCTGTTTATCCAGGGCTTTTCGAAGTGCTTCCAGACTGGGGAAGATAACTTTGTCCATCCTGGTTAGCACGCAAGCCTTCTTACTATACAGTTTGGCAGCCAAATAACCCTTGAATGACCCAATAGAAATGTTTGTAATAAAAGCTATTACTTTTGCCTGAACTCAGTTCATTCTAGCAGGATGTAATATGAAAATAGGAATTATTCCTCAAGACCAGTGCAAATGGAAAGCCCAGGGGAGGCTAAGTCTTTGAAAAAAAATATGATAAACTTCCAGACCCTTTCTTTCTGGCCTGCTTAGTAAAGAAGGTCCAACTTATAAAGACTTCCTGATGATGATAACTGATATTTGTCTAGTCATTAGAAGTTTCCAAAGAGCTTTGCACACATTATTTCATTTGATCCTTACAACAGTCCTGTGGGATAGGTGCTACAATCCCTATTTAAAAGATGGAGAAATTAGGTTTACGTGACTTTCCTGTGGTCATATAAGTAGGCAGGATGCCATATAACAATAGTCAGGAATCTCCTGACTCCATGCCCAGAGCTCTCTCCATTATATCAGGATACTTTCATTAACCCTCTCTAAGGAATGATGAATTGCCCATCAGTGTTTACAAACTCGAGATTCGTGGCATTCAGATATGGAAGGGACCTTAGAGTTAGACCTTAGTCCAACTCTATCTCATTTTACAAATGAGAAAACTGGAGCTCCAAGGGGTTGAGTGATTTAGGACCAGTCGGATCACGGGCTTTAGAGTTGGAATGGACTTGAGGCACTGCCTGGAGGTACCATAGCTTACTCAAGACCATAGAGCAGTGAATGTCAGAGCCAGGATTGGGAACCAAGCTACTCACTACACAACCAGTACTTTTCCCACCGTACCAGGGAGTCACACAAGGGGAAATGGAGGAAGGAAGGAAATAAGCGTTTTTATCATGCCTACTGTGTTCCAGGCACTGTACTAAGAGCTTTACAAATATTATCGCATTTGATCCTCACAACAACCCCGCAAAGTAGGTGCTGTTCTGACCCCCAGAGGCCAGCCTTGCGTGAACCATGCCGCATCACTTCCCCAACCCCGGCCGCATTATTTCTTTCTTATGAAATATATAACTGAACAGCAGCCCAGACTAGGTTTGTTCCAACCTTGTGCTAATGAGGCTCGTGCCTTACATGGTTGTAATCCAATATGCCATCCCATTCACTCCAAGGATTAGTGTCATGGATGAGAATGATGCTGCCGTGGATATCGACATTGGTGTTTTGGTCCTCACGGGTTTCGGTTGGGAGTTGAGTCTGGCCCTAGTGAAGACAAAATCTTGAGCGCCATTCAAGAGACTGAACACAGACCTTCTCCACATCCTCAAGGGGGCACTCATTCCAAATTCTTTCTTTTTCTGCCAGGGGAGTGAGAATCTCCTTCTGAGACTGCACTTTTAAAATTCCCTTGGCTCTCAGAAATGCCACTGCTAAAACCTTTGGTAGCCACTCACCATCTCTCCTGGGGATGGAGTCAAGAACGTTACCACAAAGGCAGCAATCATTGTCTGTAATTGAAACAAACAAAAGTCAAAACAAATAAACAGAAGAACCAGAGCTTAGGGCCTTTCCCTCCCAAAAAAAGTCTGGAGCCTCTGCTCTCCAAATTGTTTTTAGTTAATGAAATTGAAAGATAGGAGAGATCTTAGAGATCAGTGAGTCCAATCCCTTCATTTTATAGACAAAACAACTGAGGCCCACAAGGAAAAGGTAATCTGCCCCAAATCGTGAGGCTCCTAATAGAGAAGGCAGCATTCAAACTCTCATCTTCCAACTCCACATTCAGAACTTTTCTTCCAACCTCATAATGCTTTAGCAGAGCAATCTGCTTAACAGAGTCCCTGGTACACCACTAGAAAGAAGAATCTGATTCATGTCCTTTATTCCTTAGTGTACATGGTCATTAGTCCACTGGGTAGTTCTCTCAAGAGTTTAGAGCTAGATGGTAACTTAGAGACAGTCCTGTCCAATTATCTCATTTTACAGAAAACTGAGCTAACAGAGATGTAGTAATCTGCCCAAGAACACACAGATAGTAGAACCAGGATTCACACCCAGGTCCTGTGACAGGACCCTTTACACTATGCTACATAGTGGGAAAGACTGATTTTTTAAAATTAAGTTGGAGTTTTTCCATCAATGAAAATTTGCTTTTTCTCTGTCACACCACCCCAAACCAAACAAGAAAGAAATACAAAACCCCTGTTATAAACACGCATAGCTAAGCAAAACAAATTCCCACGTTGACTATGTGCAAAAAACCTGTCTCGTACTGCCCTCTCCATCACCCCTCTGTGAGAAGGTGGGGGGCTTGCTGCATCTTCAGGGCTCTAGTATCATGTTTTGTCATAATTAGAGTCCCATAGTCATTTCAAATTGTTTGTCTTAACAATCTTGTTGTTATTCTATATGTAAAGGCTTTGCTTCTTGAGTAAAGAAACCTAATGCATTAGTTGGTCAGTAAGCATTTATTGTTGTTGTTCAGTCATGTCAGACTCTTTGTGATCCCATTTAGGGTTTTCCTGGCAAAGATACCAGAGTGATTTGCCATTTCCTTCCCCAGCTCATTTTACAGTTGGGGAAACTGAGGCAAATGCGGTTAAGTGATTTGCCCAGGGTCACACAGCTAGTAAGTGTCTGAGGCCAGATTTGAACTCAGCAAGATGACTCTTTCAGACTCCAGACCTGGCTCTCTATCCACTGTGGTGCTTAGCTACTCCTAACTATCAGCATTGATTTTCTATATTTCTCTGCCATCTATGAAATTCTCCATTGGAGACTGAGATTGGGGCTTGAACATTTTCTCTTGGCAACTTCTGTAGTTTGTTCCTTCTATGGTTTGCACCTGAGCATGCCTTTAAGCCTTTTATTAAGCACCTACTGTGTGCCAAGTACTGGGCTAAGGTTTGGAGATACAAAGAAAAGCAAGACAGTCTCTGCTGTAGCAGGGAAAACACTTTGTAACTCTAAAATGCTATAGGAATATGAGTGGCTATTGCTATTTTTATCCCATCCTCTTCTCCCAGAATGAAAACAATGAAATCTAAAATGAATCTTAATATCAGCCAGCTACTACATCAAATTTAGTTCAACAAAAACAGTTATTGAAGTCCTACTCGGTGCAGGGGGCTGGGAGGAGGAGGCAGCATGGTATAGTGATCAGAGAGCTGACCTCGGATTCAGGAAGCTTTGGGTTCCAGTCCTGCATCTGACATGACACATTTGGGCTGTGTGGCCCTGTGCAAGTCACAACCTCTCGGTGCCCCTGAGCAGCTATCTTAGACTTCTCTGCAGAGAAGGGTAGAAGAAAAGTCTCACTGGAAACTCTGAGCTAGATAAAATCATAAGTCTGCTAAAAAAAAAAGCGCTAGGGATGGTGTTACACACTGGGAAGAAAAAAAATGAAATTACACAATTTCTGCCCTTAAGGAGCTAATAATCAGGTAGAAGTTTAAAGTCTAGAAATATTAATGTTATATATTTAACAAAGTGGATCCTTTTTTACATTAACTGCAACATTATTAACATTATCATTTTGTGTATACATTTATTTATAAATGTATATATTTTTATTTCTGTATTTTAACTATATTATATACTTATAAATTTATTTAATATATTTATATAATTTTAAATAAATCTATATGTTGTTTCATATTAACTTTCTATTGGGCGCTCTAACAAGGAAAAAGAGGTCAGTGCCACTTATTTCATCCGTATTTAGAATTTAAGCCTGAGAAGCAGAGTCAGGAAGACCAATGAATGTTTAAGAACTGTCTCTTACACATTCTGGGTGTGTTGCTCTTGTTATTTAGTCATTTTTCAGTTATGTCTGACTCTTTGAGACCCCATGTGGGGTTTTCTTGGCAAAGATACTGGAATGGTTTGCATTTCCTTCTCCAGCCCATTTTATAGATGAGGAAACTGAGGAAATCGGGCTTAAATGACTTGCTTAGGGTCACACAGTTAGGAAGTGTCTGAGGCCAGATTTGAACTCAGATCTTCCTGACTCCAGCCCCTATACTCTATCCACTGTACCACCTAGCTGCCCAAAAACTGGATGTGTACCCTGGACAAGTCTTTTGACGTTCCAGTGCATCAAGGCAACCCCCTAAGACTAGAAGTGTCAGAATAGGAGTGTATTCAGTTTGGCAGAGGGTGTTTCCTCAAAGGGGAGTTCCTGAGTCTGGGTTAGAACATGCAACATTTCTCTGCACTGGAATTTTGTAACTGAGACAAATGTGTAAGTAGGAACCCTCAGCTTTGGAATCTCTCCCAGACTCTCAAAGATTCTAAAAGCTTCTGCCCATAGCTACTTTGCAAAATAACATTTATTGAGGAAAGTGATAAATGTTCACAGATAAATAGAGTCGAGTCAAAGGACTTTGCATATTGTAAGCATTTAATGATATTTGTGCTTCAATGTAGATTTCATTTTTATTTTATTTGAATAACCCAAAGAAAGAATGGTATAGTGACTATAAAGTCAGTCTTAGAGTCAGGAAAACCTGGTTCAGATCCTTCTTCTGATTTCTATTAGCTGCATGACCAGTAAGTCAATAAACATTTAAGTGCCTACTGTTTTCCAGGCACCCTGCTAAGCGCTGGAGAGACAAAGTGAAAAGACAGTCCCTGAGCTCAAGTAGCTTCCATGAGACAACATGCAAACAAATATGTACAAACTATAGACAGGAGAAGTTGGAAAGGAAAGTCATTCAGCCTCCCATTCAGGTGAGCTGCCAATCTGCCCTGGTGAAGCAAGTTTCCATACCAGACACTCCTTACCCTATGCTGGAGAAATCATAGCTCTAAAGAATTTATATGTATGTAAACATATATAATATATAATTTTACATACACATATTATACATTTATATATGCAAATATATATATAATAAATTTTTTTTAAGAAAGGAAACAAAGAAAATGTAGAGAACTACCTTGGAAATTGTAATAATGAGGGATAGCCATAGAAGCAGTAATGCTGAGGAAGTAGCACTAGCTCCATAGTCTGAGGATGTGGATGAGAATCTTGCCTTGGGCACTTGATACCAGCATGGCCTTGGGAAACAAATCACATAATCTCTGATCCTCAGTTTCCTCATCTGCGAAATGAGGGGGATAGATTCAGTGATCACTAAGGTCCTTCCAACCCTAAGATCCAATCATTGGAGAGTCCTATAGTTTACTAAGAGGCAGCTAGGTGGCACCGTAGCGCACAAAGCACAGGACCTGGAGTCAAGAACACCCATCTTTCTGAGTTCAGCTCTGGCCTCAGATACTTACAAGCTGTGTGACCCTGGGCAAGTCCCTTAAGCCTGATTGCCTCAGTTTCCTCATCTGTAAAATGAGCTGGAGAAGGAAATGGCAAACCACTCCAGTATCTTTGCCAAGAAAACCCCAAATGGGGCCACAAAGAGTCATACATGACTGAAACAACTGAAAAATAACGAATAGTTTTATTAAGTGTTTAACGTATATGATCTCATTCAGTCCTCATAAGAACCATGTAAGGCAGGCAGTTTAAGTATAATTATTTTGAAGTTAGAAAGTATACTTACATGGAACTTCATATTACCTGTCTTCTGGACCCAAGGAAATAGCAAAATAGCATTTTCTGTCCGACTTTTATAAGTATGCATTCAATATTCTGTTATCAGTTTTTACAGAGGACATTAGGTAGCTAGTCAATGGCTCAGAGACTGTTAAGCACCAATAGCCGGTAAAGGTAAATAATGCTATCAGTTTTCCCCAACTATTCTTTCCTATTTCCCCATTGCCTTCTGTACCCCATTGGTTCCAAAACAAATAACCAAATGAAATGGTCTTTGTGGTGTGGCACAACTGGATGAGTTTGCCACGCCAACTCAGCTTAGCTGGCTAATGTGCCCCTTGGTCGTGACACTCTGTCAAACGAGAGTCAGAAAATCGTAAGCCAAAAAACTTTTATTCAGAGCCAGACCTAGCACAATGTTTAGCACAGGGGATACAAAAAAGTCAAAAATAGTCCCTGCTCTCAAGGAGCTCACAGTCTAATGGGGAAGACAACATGCAAACAATTATCTACAAACAAGATACATACGAGATAAATTGGGGATAGGGCTCAAGGGAAGGCATGAAGATTAAGGAGGACCAGAACAGGCTATTTGCAGAAGATGGGACTTTAGCTGAGGCTTGAAGGAAGCCAGGGAGGCCACGGGGTGGAGATGAGGAGGAAAAGAATTCCAGAGATAGGGGACAGCCAGTGAAAATGTGTAAGAAACTAGGAGGCTGGTGTCACTGGGTCTTAGAAAAAGTAAAGAGGAGTGAGATAGAAGAAGACTGAAAAGGTAGGAGGTAACTAACCCATGGAGGGTTTTAAAAGCCAAACAGTGGATTTTGCATTTGATCCGGGAGGTAATAGGAAGCCACTGGAGTTTATTGAATGGGCGGGGGAAAGGTGACATGGGAGAACTTCACTTTAGGAAGATGGGTTTGACAGCTGAGTTAAGGAAGAATCCTAAATTATTAGAAGCGGTGGGAACATTAGAGATCATCTAGTGTGATGCCCTAATTAAATAGGCCAGAAAACAGAGACCCAGAGATGGAGTGTGTTATTGTCCAAGGCCACAGAGATAGTAAGTTTTGTTTCACAATGCTTTCCTTATCTGTGTCCAGATCATCAGCAAAGCTCTCTTAAAAAAAAAAAGTTATGGTTATTTTATATCAGGAATATTACTTAGTTCAGAATTTCATAGGATCATAGATGAGCTCAGAAGGGACCTCAGAGGCCATCTCAATTTCCCCACCTGAGGAAACTGAGACCCAGGGAAAGTAATTTTTTTCCCCAAGTTCACACAAGTACTAAGTATCAGAGGCAGGATTTGAACCCAGATTCTCTGATGCCAAAGTCAATCCTTTTTCCACCCTACCAGGCTGCTTCTCATCTACCTTGTTCTGTTTCCTATTTAATGTAAGAAAAAGTGATCTAACAACTAAAACTACCCCATTTCCATCCCCCAAGGAATGGGCTGCCTCCGTCAGTGGTGAATTTCCAAAAATTGGGGATGCATGTAGGAGTACAAGATTTCCCTGTTTCCTCAGCCTATAAAATTAGAGAGCTGGACCAGGTGATCTCCATTTCCTTTCAGCTCTGACATTCTGAAATTGTGTTACAACACAAAAAATCTGAGTCATCTTCTGGCCATTTATACCTTTGGGCCCTTGGCCCAGAGAACTCAGTCCTTTCAGCTCCAGAATGTCAATTGGGGGGCCTGGTAACTTGAATCAGTGACTGTCTCATGAGGTCCACTATATCTAGATGTCCCTAGTCATGCTTCACCTCACACCCTGGGCATCTTCTCTTAGTGAGAAGATTAGTTAGTCCAGGTTAATCCTCCTTCCCATTCTTACCCTTTTCCCATTGTCTCTGACTCCAATTCTAGAATCATAATCAAATCAACACTGCCCTGGCTATTGGAAAGACTGTCTCTTGGCTCCATTTCCCATTTCTATAGCTTTCCAAACCAAACTATCACCTTCCCTGCCACTATTCCCCAATATCTGTTGTCTCCTCCTATTAGAATGTCCTTCAAGGCAAGGAATTATCTCCCCTTTTGTATATGTATCCCCAGCACTTAGTAAGCTCTTTATAGAATTTTTATTCATTTATTCATTCAATCAATGGAGATTTCAATCAATAGAATTTGGATGGGGTTTTGTTTGGTCCAAACCTGTGATTTGATTGATATAGAAGGTCCTGGTGAGGGGCCTTTTTTTTTTTTTATCAGTGCAGTCCATTGGCAAGTATTCCACAATTTACAATTTTAGATAGCTGCCTGGGGCTCTGAGGAGTTAAGTGACTTGCTCGAGGTCACTCTACCAGTAAATGTCAGCGGCTGGATTTGAACCCACAATTTCCGGAATCAGAGCACAGCTCACTAGTCACCATACCATGCTGCATCTCAAGACCAAGTTCCCAAGTATTTAGAAAGTCAGGTGAGGATAATTGACATGAGCAAGGGTGTGGGTGGGGAATGAATGATAAGCACATTTCCACACAAACACCTTAAGCTGTGAATGGTCTTAGGGCATCAATTTCAATTTCCCCACAGAAAAACATTGAGAGATTTATTTTCTGTTTTCATGTTTTCCCCCAGCAACATAAAATAAAAAAAAAGTAAAAACCCCAATTCTCTCTAAAATCTGAAGTTCATTTGCAACAACTATGGATAATATTTTGGTACTTTAGGTCAATGGATTGTAAAAAGATATTTATGCTTTTGTCAACTGAGACAGTGGAGAGCAGAAAATTATAGAAAGTCACCTGAAGGTTATCTGGCAAGAGCAAAGAACGGTGACCAAACCCGGATCTCTTAGTCCTGCTTATTGATCGATAAAAGTTTCGTGGATTTCCTTTTAATATTGTTAATTGCCTGCTATAAACTGATAGTGGCTCTGAATATTTTCCTCATCAATCTACATTTAGTAAGTGTTCCTGGAGAGGATGGGGAGGATGATGAGGGGATCCTGCCCTTGCCCCAAATCCAAATTCCCTTATAAAAGACGCCCTTCACAAATACACAATCTATTGATTGTTAACAGGACAGAGGGGTATGACCTTTAATTATCACAGTGTGGTACTAATTATGGACTGTGGAGTTTGACCAAAACTGTACTGCCTCTCAATGATAACCCAGAAAGACCTAAATTCAAATCCAGCCTCAGAGATCTATGAGTTGTGTGACCTTGGGCAAGTCACTTAACCTCCATTTGCCTGAATTTCCTCAACTGGAAAATGGGAATAATAAAAAAAAAATCTACTTCCCAGGGTTATTGTGAGGATCAAACAAGATATTGCAAAGTACCTAATATACTTCCTGGCACCTAGTAGGTGATATAGATATGTGTATATATATATATACATATATATATATATATATATAAATATATATATATATATAATATATATATATATACATATATATATAAATATATATGTAAATATATATAAATATATATAAATATATATAAATATATATATAAATATATATATATACACACACATACATACATATATATACACACACATATGTGTATGTATATGTATATATGTGCATACACATGCATGCATGTGTGTGTATATATATATATATATATATACACACATATATGTATACCTATATGATTGATATGCTTGTTTCCTTCCTTCCTTTAACTGAGTGTGTATACGGGTTTTTTGGCTCTACTTTCTGAATTCTGTATCATTTTATGCAAATCTTCCCACCTTTCTCTGATTTCTTCATTTCTTAAGACAGAATAATGTTTCATTGTGTTCATGTACTATAATTTGTTCTACCATTCCCCAATCATTAGGCATACATGCAGCTTTTAGTTATTAAAAATAATGCTGTTAGATATGTTTCTGTATATCTGGTGGGCTTTTTCTTGCTATAAATTAAGGCATTTGAATATAGTCTTAGTAGTGAAATCACTTGGCCAGCAGGTTTGAAAAGCTTAGTAACTTTTACTGCATAATTCCAAATTGTTTTCCGAAATGAGGGAACCAATTTACAGGCCACTACTAGGGAGCTAGCATGCTTGTCTCCCTACATCTTTTCTAATGATGATTTTCCCTGCCTTACAAGTGTTTTTGTTAGCTCTCTGGGATGAGATGATAGTTCAAACTAGTTTTACTCTTTCTCTGATTATTAATGATTTTGAATATGTCATTTCATTATCAAGAGTTTCTATTTCTTCTTTGAAAACTATTCATTCATATCCATTGACCATTTATGTATTAGGGGAATGGCTCTTAATTTTATGTACTTGTATCAATTCGATACAGATTTAGATGATACTTTCAGCTGAGATACTTAATGCAAAGTCTTTTCCTAATATATATTTTTCCCCTGACTCTAGCTTCATTTACTTATGCAAAAAAATGATCTTTTTAAATTTTGTAACATTAAGATTATCTTTTTGGATTTTTATTACCTGTTCTGTCCTATAACTGCTTATGAGTTTTTCCCCTATCAATGATTATAAAAGATATACTTTTCTATTTCTTCTCTAATTCGTGTTTTTTGTTTAGATTATTTTTATCCATTCATAATTTATTGTAGTATGAGATTTAAGATGCTGATCTAAACCTACTTTTCACTAGGCTGATTTCCAGTTTTTCTGGTGGAGCATGTTCGTTCTGGGCAGCTAGGTGGCACAGTAATGCTGGGCCTAGAATCAGGAAGACTCCTTCTGAGTTCAAATCTGACCTCAGACACTTACTAGCTGTGTGACCCTGGGCAAGTCACTTAACCCTGTTTGCTTCAGTTTCCTCATCTGTAAAATGAGCTGGAGAAGGAAATGGCAAACCACTCCAGTATCTTTGCCAAGGAAAACCCCAAATGGGGTCATGAAAAGTCAGACACAACTGAAAATGACTGAAAACCAACAACAAATGTTTGCTTTAGCCCTCTCTCCCAGAGTCAAGTTCTGGTAGGTAGCCCTGAGAAGCTAGGGTTAGCTAGGATGTCTTTCTCTATGACCATCAGCTCAAATCTTTCCCAGTTGTACCCCTTCAATTATTGCTAGCTAGTGACTAGCTAGCTCCCAGTTCCTTTTAACTACTTAATGTCAAGTAGCTTTTACAAAAGGAGGGGAATAAGCAATTATTAAGGGCCTGCTACGTGCCAAGCACTGTCCTGAGCACTTTTATAAATATTTCTTCATTTGATCTTCTCAACAACCCTGCAAGGTAGGTGCTATTACTCCTGTTTTGCAGTTACAGGAACTGAGGCAGACAGAGGTTAAATGACTTTCCCAGGGTCACATAGCTCCTAAATGTCTAAAGCTGGATTTGAACTCAGGTCTTCCTGACTCCAGGCCCAGCACTCTGTCCACTGCCTCACAGCCTAGCTGCTAGCTAGGAATGTTTACTTTGAAGAAATAGCAAAAACAAAGTATGGATTTTTTCCCCCATCCCTCATGGGCACAGTCTCCCATACATTGCCTTGGTCTCTGGAGTAGTGGACTCAAAACAGCTGTTTTCACATAGCATTGGCTCCACCAAGTTCATGTCCAAAGGCAGTATCTCTACCACCTAAGTCCTAAATGTCGCTCTTTGCTCCTCAGGGCATCAATGCTAGTCGAGCTTCACAACTAGACCTGGAATTCTGGGATACCTAAGCATCCTGCAGACTGTGGAATGACTAGCTGCCATGGCATTCCACAGACCTTTTGAACTCACAAGATGGCAGAGGCACCCCTCCTTTCACCTGGAATGAAAAGAACAAGAGCAGAAAGCCAACAACTGGGGGTCAGGTCCATGACTTCAAAGGGAAGAAGGCCCCAAGACTTTGTCCATTACAACATGATTTCTCATTGGATGCCATTAGCAAACAGGTCACCGGAGCTCCCTCAGAAGAGTACAAGGTTACAAGGAGATTGATGATGCTGACTCACCATTCTGAATGCCTCCAAGGCCAATCAAAGAGCCTCCTCTTTACCATGTAGTTGGTAAACCAGAACCAGAACTTCCACTTGCAAGTGTTTTCCTCACTCTGAAACAAATTAAGCCGCTACTTGATTTCTGACATTCCTGCCTCTGGCCTCCCCTGTTTTGTCTCTACTGTCCCCAGGTTAGAGAACGGTCCGATCTGGACTACATTCAAAATTCTGTTTATAGTTCCTTTCACGAGAGTTCATTTTCCTGGGTTTATCACACACCGGATGGCTGTATGAATTTGCTTGTTTTACTTATCTAGTCTATTCCACTTATCTACTTTTCTATTTTTTTTTATCTAGCACAAGTTATTTTTGACAGCTGCTGCTCTAAGTACAGTTATAACACAAAGCACCCCTCTGTTCCACTTTTTCTCATTATACCCCTGGATTTTCTTAAACTTTTACTCTTCCAAATGAATATTTGTATTATTTTCATTCCAAAAGTGTAACTTTGGTAATTTGATTGGTATAACACTAAATCTGTTAAGTAATTTAGAGCCAATTATCATTTCCACTACAGCACCCATGAGTGCTAAATAAATGCTCAATTATTCAGATAATTATTTCTGTAAATTTACATTATAATTTTATATTATAAATACACATTATAATTGTATTTGTTTAAATACTCTTGTCTTGTTAGGTTAATCATCAGATATTTAATACAGTTTATTCAACCAGGTAAAGTGTGTCTTCCTTCAGCCTACTTTGTTACTCAAAATCTTTCATTATCTGACCCCCTACTAAGTTTCTAGTCTTTATACCCGATTCTCCCTCAACCCCATCTAACATGCTCTGTAGTCCAGTGACACCAGTCTCCTTGACAACAAGACAAAGATCCCCCTGGAGTTATGTAACATAATCAACTCGTGGGGAAACGGGCTCTGGTCATCAGCTTTGGTAGCTGATTCTGAAAACCATTTACTTTTCCTGTGATTCGGGTTTTGGTATTATGTTCAATATTCCTTGCAAAAGACTAAAATCCTCATGGCAGTAGGGCGGAGGTGGGATGGGAATACACAGGAATAAGTAGAAATATTACGAGCAGCCAAGAAATACTAAAACTTTACTAGCCCCTTTGGTGCCTCTATAACTAATTTCCAAATCACAAAACAAAATCTTGAGTTAATTCAAGTTACACACAAGACCATTAGATAGGCAGGCTCTAATCCTTGAACAAGACAGTCTTCCCACTCTAGGCATTTTCACTTGTCTGTTATGTTTGGAATTCTCTTCCTCCCCATCTCCACCCTGTGGCCTCCCTGGCTTCCTTCAAGCCTCAACTAAAGTCTCACCTTCTGCAGGAAGCCCTTTCTGGTCCTCCTTAATCTTTGGGCCTGAGTTTATGTCCTGTGTTTATTTGTGACTGATCACCATTCGTTCTTAGCTATTTTTTCTGTTTCTCCTTACTTTCCCCCCCATCACCACCTGCAGTCTACAATCTTCTGTTTTCCTCTCCTCCACCCAATGTCTTCCTCCAGTCTTTGGTTTCTGATTTCCCTGTCTTTTATAGCACCAGGCGGCTTTCCTGTATTGCGGTGGCTGGGGAATGGGAGGGCCCAACATGGTTAACTTAGTTGTCTTACTTCCTCCTTTGTTCTGGACCCCAGAGAATGGCTTGATTATGACTTTTTTGCTTTTGATAAACCTGTCCTTCTTGGCCCTTTATTAAATCTGTCAGTTGTCTTTATTAATTTTCTATTGATTTTTCTAGGGAGAAGTAAACTCCATGAGTTGAACCTTAGGCCACCCACCTTTTTGGCATGGCCACTGTTTGCCTGGCTGCCGTGCCTGTTATTTCAAGCCTCAATCCCTGATCCCCTTCCTACTCCACCCCTATACCGGCCCCCACATCGGGCACTTTCTTCTCTCATGGACGCTATTCTAGACTCAGAATTAAGCTAATCATATATTTACCTCTGCCCTAGATTCATTATCAGAGTTCCCAAAACGTTGAGATTGTCACTTTAGGGTCAGTCCTGGGACCCAGTTTCCACCCAGCCTCAGGGACTGAAGGCCAGGAAAGGGTGCCAGACTCCACCAGGCTCAGCCTAAATCACTCTGCTCTCTCAGATTATCCAGAGATCTGCACCTGAACAAACAATCACAGTCACTCACAGCTACACTGACGTGTACCCACAGCCAACCTTCCTCAGCTCCTACGTTGTTCCATTAACTAATTCCTTTCTCCTTCTAGGCAGTGGTGGAAATCACTCACTCTGCCTTCCGCAAACTCAAATTCTGCTCAAGAACAGGGAGATAATGTGTATATATGTATAAACACACACATATATATAATATTATCATATAATATAATCTATTACATAATTTATATTATTATATTAGATATTAATATATTATATGTGTGATATAATCTATATTATATATTAGAATATATTATATACAAAAATATAATTTGAAAACATAATATATATGTTATCTCCATGTCCTCTTCCCAATAGATAATAATGTATTAGATAATTTGTTATAAGGTGTGGCATATTATAGCATGGGCAGCTAGGTGGTGCAGTGGATAGAGCACTGAGCATAGAATCAGGAAGACGCATCTTACTGAGTTCAAATCTAGCCTCAGATACTTCCTAGCTATATGACCCTGGGCAAGTCACTGAGTTTGTTACCTCAGTTCTTCATCTATAAAATGAGATGGAGAAGGAAACTAGCAAACCACTCCAATATCTCTGCCAAGAAAACTCCAAAAAGGGTCACAGGAGATGGACACGACTAAGCAACAGTTTCTCTTTAGGGGCCAGGCCCAACTGAATTTTGGTGTAACCTGATTTCCTCCAATGTAGGCCCTTACCATGACCTACTGACAAGTGAATGCTGACTGTTTTCTTGATAAAAAAGAGTTTTTCAAGAGGGTTTTCTCAAAGTCCCCAAAATCAGATTCACAAGAGCTCTAAAGCCTGATATCTAGAGAAATGGAGTAATTTAATAGCAGCCTATGGTGTTAAAACCCTATCCTGGATTACAAACTGTCAGAAAAGTAAGCTGCCAGCAGATGGATCAGGGACAATTGAGAGTGTCCAATGAAGTAACTGCACTGCAAAGTAAGCATAGTGTGATGAAAAACATCTGGGGGGGGGGAAGCTAGGTGGCACAGTGAATAGAGCTCTGGCCTTGGAGTCAGGAGGACCTGAGTTCAAATCCAGCCTCAGACACTTAATGCTTACTAGCTGTGTGACCCTGGGCAAGTCACTTAACCCCAATCGCATCACCAAAAGAGCAAAAAAAAAAAAAAATCCCAGAATGGGAGTCAGGAGAAGGGGCTTTGAGTGCTCTGTGATCTCAGGGAAATCCCTTTCTTCCCGGGGCTTCAATTTTCTCATCTGTAAGATGAAGGGATCATAGATTAGAGCTGGAAAGCAACCTTTAATGTCAGCTAATGTAATACCCTAATTTTATAGATAAGGAAACCAAGGCCCAGAGATAGGAAGGGATTTGCCCAAGGTCACACAGGTGGAAGCTTCAACAATAATACTTGAACCCAGGCCTTCTGAAGCAATTAAGCAATTTCACTAAGCAGTAAGTTTTCACTATAAACTTTGTGACAATGAAATACATATACGTCATTTTCTGTTGCCTTGTTTAGTGCACCGTGCATCTGACAGAAAAGTAATTTTTAACAAAATTCATACATGGTATGAATGAGGCTGCCAACATTCTGGTTCAGGGCCTGGCTCCAAGACATGAAGGGCAGGTACCTGTGGCACCTTAAGGCCTTCAAGGTCTCTACTCAGTGCCTCATCATGAGTTGAAGTCAATGCTGCATTTTCCAAAGTTGTTGTCAAGGAGGCACAACCTCAGACAGGCAGTACCTACCTTCAGGAAAAGACTTTGAAGGCCCATGGGTTCCAGGACCAGCCTGGTCAAGTGGAGAGCAGCTTGTCACTAGTTAGTGGACTAACAGTGGGTGAATATTTTGGCTATTGTAAATTAAAATTGAGAGGCAACGTGGTACAGGAGACAAAGTGGTGGACTTGGAGTGAAAAAGGACTGAGTTAAGCTCCAGTCACAGGAAAATACTAGTTGTGTGACCCTGGGCAAGTTATTTCATTTCTCTCAGTCCATTTCCTCCTCTGTAAAATGAGGATAATAATGGCATCTACTTCAGAGATGATCAAATAATATAGAAAGCACTTTGTATAACTTAAAAAGCTATGAAAATGCTAGCTGTTATTTTAGCCAGCCTTAGAGTCCAGAAGAGAGGGTTCAAGTCCTCTCCCTGACAAATATTGGCTGTGTAGCCATGAAGAAGTAACTTCAACTCTCAACGCCCCAGGAAACTCTTTTTTATAAACTTATTTTAAACGTATATACTAAAACTTAAATACACAATAAGAAAATAAAAAGAAACATATTATAAGCTTAAATACTGAAATTTAAATACAGAATAAAAAAGAAACAAAAACATTGCCACATGCACTGCAGAACATAAGAGATGATTCAAAATATACAGCAATAACTTTCCATTTCAAGAAAGCCAATATAATAAATACTACATATTGTGTTCAGAGCTGTCCATCTTTTCTTCACTTCCTTGTGAGCTTTCTTTTGTTCTCTGCTGTGCACTTTTTACTTTGTTCTTTTTTTCTCCCTTCCTCTCCCCCCTCCCCCAAGAAGGCTACAATTAAGCACAATATATATATGTGTATATATATATACATATATATATATACACACACACACACACATACACACACACACATACATACATATACACTGGATAACTTCTAAAGATTAAACTACAGAGGGATAACCAATATGCATTGGAGAAAAGGGTTTCCTACATGGAAAGTCACAGGTCCAGAAACCCTCACTCCAAAAAAACAAACAAACAAACAAAACCTAGCAACACACACTTCCACAACCCTACTTTCTGTCTCTTTTCTATCCCTGTCCAATCCATTGATGCATTATTACTCTATTACCTCACTCCTCTATTCAAAATCTTTCTCATCGGCTGTTATGGTAAAAACGGCCTTTCCTGTTGAAATATTGCAGGGAAGGCTTGGGGAAGGGGAAAGGGAGAAGGGTGAGGAAGTGATAAGATTATATGTACAACTAATTTTTTATTGTAATAACATTTGGTCATCAGGCTATAACCACAAAGGGAAAGGTCCCCATGAGCAATTGTGAAGTGAGGAAATTTTTAGAGCATTAGCACCGCTTGCTCAAACACTTTTCCTTCTTACAACGCTATTCACGGTGACATGGCAGCCCCAGCTTTCCTACTTCAACAACATCATGGGGTCCAGCACCTGGGGTCACAGAGCTAATAGGGATCACAAGCAGGATTCAGACCTATGCCTTCCTGCCTCTGAGGCCAGTGTCCTTTTCTATATCTCTCATTGATGATGCCAGGCTGGGAAATCCAAAAAGGTTTTGGCTTTTCCAAAAGGATATTGCTAAGGAATGAGGTTAGTGGGTCAGGGACAAGTGAGAGCCAGGCAGTATTCCAGATCTGAAGGCAGAAGAAATGGGTCGCATCCCTTAGTAATGCTATGGTGCCTGTGACATGGAGTCTTCCTCAGTTTCCTTATCTGTAAAATAGGGATAATAATCTTTATACTCCCTGCTTCGCAGGGTTATTGTGTCCAATAGAATGTAAGCTACGTCAAAGCAGGGTCTATTTAATTTTTGTCTTTGTATCAATGCCTGGCACACAGTAGGTACTTCATAAGTGCTTGCTGATTGATGAAAATTCTTTGTAAAATTTAAACCAGTAATTAAAATGCTGCCCCTCACGCAAATGTCCCTCATGTGTGGCTACCTATATGGCTACCATTGCCCAGATCTGTAACTAGGAATTATTTTCAACTGGGTCATTAAGAATTGAGTGGGATGGCCACAGAGGAGTGGGCAGTCCCTCCAGGAGAAAGGGCAGTGCCAGCCTCAACCCCAAGGGGTTTTGAGAAGAAGACATAGCAAGCAAGCCAGGGGACGTTGTGCACTTGCAGATGACGAGAAGGCCAGGTGCAGGGACAGCGGTCAACAAAGAGGAAGTGGTTGTTCCTCCTTGAGGAGAGAGCACATCCCCCTACTCAGGGTCACCCTGAGGAAAAGCCAAAAACATACACTATTCTAGTTACAGCTCAGGCCCACCAGGTAGAGCTTTCCCTAGACAGGGCTGCATTTTTCACAAATGAGGCCTGGAGGGCAGTGGTGAGCTCTTCTGCACTACAGAGGGGTCAGAGAGCAATTGTGATCCAAGAGGGAATTTCAGATTCTGTGGTTAAACATTGGCTATATAGGAGACTCTTCGGGGCTGTGCAATTCACAAGGACCAGCAGAGGGCATCAGAAATCCGGCTAAGTTAGAGCAGTGACTCCATTTTTGTTAGCATTTTGGCCAAGTGACTTCCTTCAGCTGGAGGATGCTGGTCCTGATGAGGGAAATAGGAATCCAGGACTATGTGACTTAACAAAGAGTCCATGGAAAGTCAGGGGAGCCATGTGAACAAGATTGTGGATTCTGCAGAGTCAGGCAGTAGTACCTGTTGTGATATCAATTCTGAAGTCACAGAGTCAGAGAAGAAGCCAAGAAGCAGGACAAATGAATTCACACTACGTGCTTAAGAATGGGTGTGGAAGGCTGGAGCATTACTACAACCTTGCAATAATGCTGACTCCTACTTCTATAAGGCTTTAGCGTTTATAAAGCATTTACAACAAATCTGTGAAGTAGGTGGTTCAAGTATCATTATCTCCAGTTTGTAGGAGAAGTAGGGACCCAGAAAAGCAAAGTGACTCCTCCAAGGTCAAAAAGCAAAGCTGATCATAAAACAACGGCGGAGCTAGAATTTAAACTTACTCTGGTGTGTTCTCAACTTGGGTGCTGTGTCTTTCTCTGAGGGGAAGGACTGTGCTCTTTTAGATCTTTATAAGCACAGTTCCAACATTAGAGTTGCTTAAATAAATTAGAAATAAATTAATTAAATAAATAAAAGAATAAAAGATGAAGATAAAATAAAGAATAAAATAAAATAAAGATTAAAAGATAAAGATTAAAAAGGGAAAAATAAAATAATAAATAAATAATTGGAGTCTTTAAATAAATGTTTTTTGAAATGAATTGTATTCAACTGAACTGAGTGGAATCGAAAATCTGAATCAAAAGCCCACGTGATAAAGCCAAGAAATCTGAATCAAAAACCCATATGGTAAAGGCACCGCAGGTCAGTAAACCAAGCAGAGATTGGAGACAGTACAGTTCTGTATAATGGGAAAAGTGGTAGGCTAGGACTTAGATTGCAGATCTGCTACTGGCTACCTGTGTGGCCCTTGACAAACCTCTTCATCTCTCATGGCTTCTGGTTTCTCATCCATATGTAATGAGCAGGAAGCATGGGCCTTGCCTGCTTCTGGCTGATGACATAGGACTCAACTCTGAAAGGTCCTGGGCTTTTGTATAACACTGACTCAGCAAAACCTGAGTGGCCCCTACGTCCTCCCCATCACAGATAGAGCATGGAGGTGGAGGTCCTGCAGGAGCTAAAAAAGAGAGTGCACTTCTAGCTCATTCTCTTCCTTTGACTCTCTCATGTGGCAAGTAGCTCTTTTTCATTAAAATTTCTGTGAAAAGAATGGGTATGGGTTGGGGTAGATGCCATCCTTTCTTGTATATTGGCATTATGGTTTCTGATACTTTGTGGTTATTCAGTCATTTTCAGTCATATCCAATTCTTTGTGACCCCATTTGGGGTTTTCTTGGCAAATATACTGGAATGGTTTGCCATTTCCTTCTCCAGTCCATTTTACACATGAGGAAACGGATATAAACAGGGTTAAAGACTTGCCCAAGAGGCTAGATCTGAACTCAAGAAGATGAGTCTTCCTGACTCCAGACCTGGCACTCTATCCACTGCATCACCTAGCTGCCATTCTGACACTGAATGGCAACTAAAATAGTATTTCAGCTAAGTAAACTGAGACTGGGCCTTTGGAACTTGGGTTACCTTTTCTCCTTTGTGTTTCTTTTCTTGAGCCAAGTTGTTACATCAAGACAACACCAGTGAGAAAGGAAGAATCTCAACATCCTAGAATGGCTGTCAAAAAATAGTCCCATGGAGGGCATTGTCTGGAGAGCGCAGAGCTAAGTGAAGTATAAAATGCCTGTTCAGCAGCATCAGCTGACATGCTTCGATGATGGTTTTAAGGCTTAACCTCTTGTGAGAGTATAACAGAAGTTATTATTGCTGCTTGTTCAAATTTTCTGTCAATGCATGCTTGTGGGTCATTGTGTTAAGCATTTCTTTTGTGCAGAGGAAATAAATACCTGTTTTGCCTTACATTATACAATAATTACCTTTCTATTACCCTTGGAGGGACCTAAGCCAAAGCTCAGCTTTAATTAATTTCCTCCAGGGCTTCAGAGTAGGGATATAATGAGTTATAAGAGTGTGAAAAGAAGCCTGCCCTTTCTTTTAGGCGGTCAGGATCCTTTAGGGCTGAACTTGGTCCGGATTACATGCATGGGTCCAGTGACGGGGTTCTTTAGCAGAGAAAGAGACAGAGACAGAAAGACAGAGACAAACAGAGAGAGAAAGACAGACAGAGGACAGAGAGAGAGAGTGCGTAATGCCCCAGCCCCTTGGGTCTCACCAACAGTTTAAACCATTAGATGTAGAATGAGGAGGGAGGATGAGATGACCTCTAAGGTCCCTTCTAGCTCTTCATCTATGATCCTACGATCCTTTGAATTGTCTGTTGATGGATTTCTGTGTTCACTGAGCCCTCGTTGCCAGGGTGGTTACTATGCTCCTTCTAGTGTTTCAAAGAGCAGGTGTCCTGACAATCCTGGGGCCTGACAGCTCCTCTTAGAACACTTAAAGGCTTATTTCTGTGATCAAGGTATTCACCCCTGATAAACATGAGGATTCATTGCAGAAGAAAGTCTGGTCAAATGATGACAGGTGGCCCTGCCCAAGCATCTGCTAAGCAGCAGTATCCTTCAGGACCAATTTCAATTATGATGCAGGGTGAATGAATTCTTTATGAAATGTGAATCTGGGTCACTCCATTCAGCACTTGATTGTCTCCCGTCCTCTCTGCCTAATAGAAAGCATTCCAAAGCTTCTGCCGGCAAAAATACAGTTCCAGAGTCATCTTGAGAGAAATACATTATATTGGGGTGATTGCCAAGGGTCCAAGTTTGGGATACCTCATGTGATCACACGAGGACAAGTGATTGATTGGTTAAGTAAGAAGTGGCTCTTTCACCACTTGATATTTTTTAAAAAAGCATTTTAAAAGCCTGAGGTTGCTATATAATCTAGTCTAATCTACTATAGCATAGCATAGCATAGCATAGCATAGCATAGCATAGCATAGCATAACATAGCATAGCATAACATAGTATAGTATATAGTATAGTACAGTATATAGTATAGTATATAGTATAATATAGTATATAGTGTAGTACATATACTATGCTATAGTAGAGTAGAATATAGTGCAGTATATAGTATAGTATAGTCAAATATAGCATAGTATATAGCACATAGCATAGCACATAGAATAGTATAGTAGAAATAGCACTGTATTGAGTATCATAAAATCTAGGTTCAAATCCCAGCTCTGCCATTTCCTACCTATGTACTCAGGCAAGTCACTTTCACACTTTGGGTCTCAGCTTCCTCATCTATGAAATGAGAGGGTTGAACTACAAATCTAAGGTCTTTTACAATACTAAGTAAAGTCCTATCTTTCTAAGACTATAACACACACAGTAATCCCATGACACTGGCACCATCCAACTGCCATAAACACCAAGAAAAAGGGACAAGAATATTTCCTACCCCTTCCATAAGCATCCCTTTGGGACTGCTCTTGCCCCCTCTCAAGGTTTCCTTAGGGGTTCAGTTTAACCAGATTTCACTTGGATAAACATTTTGAGAAATGAGGAAGTCTCCTTCTTCCCAAGGAGAAGTTCCATGTCACTTTGAAGATCCAAGAAGGGTTCATGTCTCCATGGAGATTTCAAATTGAAAGTAGCAGGTCTGAGATCGGAGAAGGGGTGATATAATTCCTGAATCAGACTGAAAGCCTGGCTATGGAAGTTAGTGAGGGGAGGAGGGGGCATAAGTGGGAACTGAATAAAATTCCAGAGAAGCCAGAGAACCAACCTTGCCATATATAGGCAGTGATTAGAAGCTTACATGTGCCTAGGCCAGTGAATATAACAAATTGGAATTTTCCTGGTCTAGCTTGGCAGGTTTTTTTAATACCTTGTACCAAGCTTTGATTTTTAATTTTCCTTGTTTCTTAATTGTTGGTTTTCCACTAACAATTCCACTACCTTCCACGGACTTTATTGTACTTTTTGTTTTGACCCATCCTCCTATAAGGGGAACATGGATTTGCTGTGATAGCAGGAATGTTAGGAAAAACTGCCAGATTTTATCCCTTTTATTCTAGCATGTTTAATGTTTTCTTGAGACTTCAAGGCAATTTGCATATCCTGGCACTAACTAGATGGTATGAGAGAAATTGGAAAACACATGGGAAAAGGTGTGTGTTTACCTTTAGCTTTAAAAGGACTCAGAGAATAGAAGGGAAGACCACACAGGGCCAACCATCCCACTCAAAAGTGTAGGAAAGGGTTGAGCCTAGCCCTGGCACAAAGTCCCAGTTCAGGAGCTAAAACTGGAAAGATGAGTATTAAAGAAAAATACTATTATAAAAATATTATAAATCTAACATCATAATAATTGCAAGCCGAGACTAAAAGGAAAAAATTAGATTATCCATAAGGAATACATATTTATGTACATATATGTATAGACATACATATACATATATATGAAATGGGGCAAGAGATTTAAAAATGGAATAAAAGAAAAATTTCCCAATTTTCTGCTTTCCTTACAATTTTGGTTGCATTGGTTTTGTTTGTGCAAAGAACTTTTTAATTTTACATAATTGAAATTATCTATTTTACATTTTATAATGCTCTCTGCATCTTCTTTGGTCCCAAATTCTTCCCTTATCCATAAATCTGACAGATAAACTAATCCATGCTCTCTTAATTTGCTTATGGTATCATTCTTTGTGTGTAAATCATGCATCCATTTTGACCTTATCTTAGTATATGATATGAGATGTTGGTCTATACCTAGTTTCAGCCATACTGTTTTCTAATTTTCCCAGAAGTTTTTTTTAATCAAATAATGAGTTTTTGTTCCAAAAGCTTGGACCTTTGAGTTTATCATATACTAGATTACTATGGCCATTTACTATAACATAATTTATACTCAATCTATTCCACAGATCCACTACTCTATTTCTTAACCAGTACCAGATTGTTTTGATAATTACCATTTTATAATGCAGCTTGAGATCTAGTACAGCTAGACTACCTTCTTTCACATTTTTTCATTGATTCCCTTGATATCCTTGAGCTTTTGTTCTTCCAGACAAATTTTGTTATTATTTTTTCTACCTCTATAAAATAATTTTTGATAGTTTGGTTGGTATGGCACTGAGTAAATAGATTAATATAGGTAGAATTATCATTTTTATTATATTGGCTCAGCCTACTTATGAGCCATTAATATTTTTCCAATTGTTTAGCTCTGACTTTAGTTGTGTGAAAAGTGTTTAATAGTTGTGTTCATATAGTTCCTGGGTTTGTCTTGGCAGATAGACTCCCAAGTATTTTATAATGTCTACAGTTATTTTAAATTGAATTTCTCTTTCTATCTCTTGCTGCTGGAATTTGTTGGCAATACATAGAAATGCTGATGATTTATATAGGTTTATTTTGCATCCTGCAACTTTGCTAAAGTTGTTAATAATTTCAAGTAGTTTTTTAATTGATTCCCTAGGATTTTCTAAGAATAACATCACATTATCTGTAAAGAGAGATAGTTTTGTTTCCTCTTTGTCTGTTCTAATTCCTTTAATTTCTTTTTCTTCCTTTATTGATATAACTAACATTTCTAGTACAATATTAAATAATAGAGGTAACAATGGGCATCCTTAATTCACCCTTGGTTGTATTGGGAAGGCTTCTAGCTTATCCCCATTACAGATAATGTTTGCTGATGGTTTCAGTTAAATATTACTTGTCATGTTAAGGTAAGCTCCATTTATTCCTTTGCTCTCTAGTGTTTTTAATAGGAATGGGTGCTGTATTTTGTCAAAGGCTTTTTCTGCATCTATTGAGATAATCATATGACTTCTTTTGCTTTTGTCATTGATATTGTCAATTATGCTGACAGTTTTCCTAATATTGAACCAGCCCTGCATTCCTGGCATAAATCCCACCCTGTCATAGCGTATGATCCTTGTGATATATTAGTATAATCTCTTGGTAGAGCTAAGTTTCTACCTTGAAAGACAAACTTGAATCCTGGAAAACCTAGAAAGGTGAATTTATTTTAAAAACTCATTAAGAGGCTATAAGATGATGTAGTGCTAGTATTTTAATAAAAAGAGAAGAAATACATAAACTTTCATAAACTCAATGCCTTTCTTGTTCCTCAATGAGGAACTTAAATAAGAAAAACAGAGGTCCTAGGGGAGTGTTGGTTCTGTTCCAATGGTTTTGAACTTAAGAAAGAGAAGGCAGGGTCAAAGAAGGAACAAATAAGGGTAGAAAGAAAGAAGAAAGGAATGAGATTTGTTTCTCAAAACTGGGTGAGGACGGTATACACAAGCAGTGAAGATGGGATCGGGGAGGGGGGGCAGTGGACGACAGATGAACGTCACTCCTATCTGGAAGCCAGAGAAAAGTTGAATACATAAACACACTGGTGGTGGTGGTGGAGGTGATTATGTGGATAGGCTAGCCAGGGGTTTCCCCACAGGGTCAGATGATTTCTGGTTCAGGGGAAGGGGGATGCACCCTTGGTTTCCCTAGGGTACTCACACTTGCAGAGCCCTTCTAGCTTCCAGATGGGCTTCTGGCTACACCTAGGCATGGGGTTTCCCAGAGCATACCTGTCTCTGGATAGCCTTGGTTATGCTTTCCCTTGTTGGGGTTTGAGGGTGCAGGGGACACCAACCCCCGACTCAGCCTGAAAAGGGCCCTCAGACCCTGTCTGTGGTCTGTAGGCCATGCAGCCAAGCAAGTCTAATGTCAAATACAGAGGTGGTCTTGATGGTGTCCCTGCCATGACTTTGCAGCCTTTCAAGTCCATCACCCAGCTCTGTGGAATGGCCAGAGAGGAGACTCAAACCCAGGGACCCCTTTTTCCTCTCTCTCCTGTACCATGAAGTGAGGCCTCTGGGTTATCTCCGAACTTCTACAGTATTTCATCAGTTTAGATACAACACAGCTTGGCCCTTGAGCATTTGATGTCTCCTATAGGTCTTTTCTTGCTTGTGTTGGGTTTCCCCCCGCAACTAGACTCAAGATTTCATCATGGCAGGGATTCTCTCCTCTTCAGACATCCCCAGCCCTTGAAACTTTTCTGGCCTAAGATTGCTGAGAGGAAGGAAGGAAGGAAGGAAGGAAGGAAGGAAGGAAGGAAGGAAGGAAGGAAGGAAGGAAGGAAGGAAGGAAGGAAGGAAAAAAGGAAGGAAGGAAGGAAGGAAGGAAGGAAGGAAGGAAGGAAGGAAGGAAGGAAGGAAGGAAGGAAAAAAGGAAGGAAGGAAGGAAGGAAAAAGGAAGGAAGGAAGGAAGGAAGGAAGGAAGGAAGGAAGGAAGGAAGGAAGGAAGGAAGGAAGGAAGGAAGGAAGGAAGGAAAGGAGGAAGGAAGGAAAGGAGGAAGGAAAGAAGGAAGGAAAGATGGAAGAGGAACCCATGGAGATGTGGGTATCAATCTCTTCTTCCTAGAAGATGCCTTCCCCAGTTTTCTCCCAGAGGAGCAGACTGAACAATGGAATTGAAAGAACCTCCAGCTATTTGATCTGCTTGGTATCCCTATACTCTCTGGCAAACAACTATGCCTCAAATATCGAGGTCATTGAGGCACCATCAGGAGTAGTGGCCAGGCCTTCTAAAAGATCCACCCTGGTCCTTTCCCCAGCCTTCCTGGAGAGGGGAAAAGGCAAGGTCAAAGCCCTCATGATTACTACTGGACCTAGAGGAAGTTTCTGGGACTTCATCTGCTTGACATCCTGCCACTCTCTGGTAGACAATTATGCCTTAAAAATTTGCCCCCTTCCCCAGCTTTCTTCTTTCCTTCCTTCCTTCCTTCCTTCCTTCCTTCCTTCCTTCCTTCCTTCCTTCCTCTTCTCTCTTCTCTCTCTCTCTCTCTCTCTCTCTCTCTCTCTCTCTCTCTCTCACTCTCTGTCTCTCTCTCTCTCTTTCAGAGGCAAAGGCCAAGACCCAACTGGACCTGGAAGAAGCTTTCTTAACTCAATACAGTTGAGATAAATCCCTATTTTTCTTTAAGAAGATAAAAGGAGGACACTCATAGAAGCCAGGCATTATATGAACATTTCTGCCTCCTTGTGCCCTGCTCAGCCTTCCCCTAGGAAAAGAGAGTAGGGGAAAAGCCAGGCAGTCATGGCACTCTGGACCAGACTGGCCACTTCTCCCTTTCAGACTTGTACGTTCTGCACATGCTGTGGCAATTTAGTGAGACTACCCACTAATGAAACATTTTTAAAAGAGACTTCATTCAAAATCCTACTAAAAAAAAGTGTAAAAAAAAAGGAATATGGACACTATTGAGATAAGAAAAAAAATAGTGGTGCCCCAACTGGTCTTGCCAATACCCACCCTACCCCAAAAAAGAATATTAATATTAAAGCCTAGTCAAATGAAAGAGAGAGAAGAAGGAGGAGGAAGAGGAGTCATTTTTTGTCATGTCCAACTCTTTGTGACCCCTTCTTGAGGTTTCCTTGGTAAAGATACTGAAGTGGTTTGCCATTTCCTTCTCCAGCTAATTTTACAGAGGAGGAAACTGAGGCAAACATGGTTAAGTGACTTGCCCAGGGTCATACAGCTAGTGTCTGAGGTCAAATTTGAACTCAGGTCTTCTAGGCTCTAGGCCCAGTGCTCTTCGCACTGTGGGCCACTTACCTGCCCCATAGTAAGTGACAGGATGGAATTTGAACCTACAGCCTCCAGATTTCTAATCCAGCATTCTTTCTAATGTACTACACTACCTCCCTTTTAATGAATTGTTACAACAACACTGTTAGGAAAGGAGTACAAAGTATTATTTTCCTCATTTTACATGTCATGGGGGTGGACTGACCCATGTTCTTAAAGCACAGGCAGATATTCCCTCTCTGGTACTAGTCCAAATGATGGGGCTGAGTGATGACAAAAAGTCTTCTAATTAATTGTCTGAGGAGCCAGAAGAACTGATGACATGGAATTGGTGAGCAGGAAGTAAGTGTACCCAGGATGGCAGCCACCTGCCCAATTCACCATCTCCTTTGAGGAGGTAAGCCTCTGACCTGTCTGCAAGGTCAGCAGGTCTACCCAGCTGCAAGCCAGAAGCGCGCAGTCACCTCTATTTCTTTTGTATTCATTCTTTCTTTATCTGAAGCAAGACAGAATCTCAACAGAGCTATGTCCAGGAATCAACCTTGTGAGTGTGGAACATTCACAGGTCCCACCAATGCCAGAGACAACATCCACAGTCACCAGCACGTTAGTAGCCAATGGCAATGGAAACGACTGCCTATGGTTATGGAAAACCAGTCACTCCAAGATGGCGGTGGCTTCAGTCAATAAAACCTCTCGCAGTGGAGAAAAGTACCAACTATGGATTCCACAGATCCAGACAACGTGGGCCTGGCTGGGAACCTTGAAGGCTCCATTCAAGTAGAAAAAGATTCCCAGAGCCAGAATTGTCCAGGCATCCCGCAGACCCCTGTTTTCTCTTCATGGGTGCTCTCTAACTTTGTATTTTAAGTTTGAGGCCAGCGACCTTATGAGTACAAGGGAGACTGTGCCCCAAGGTTGAGGGAGAGCATTTTATAGCAACTGTTCCTGCTACACCTTCTCAGTTAATCTCCCTTTTTCTCTTTTAAATAGAATTCAACTAGTCGATTGTTAATGGGCAACCTACTGGTAGAGAGTGACGCACACCAGTAATAAGAACCTCAGCCTCTCAGGGTTGCCCTTGAGAACCCCAAGAGTAGTAGCCGCCATTCCTCTGAGGGTTCCACTGCCAGTATCAGTGAGAGTTGGGAGGAAATGAGCCTCGAGGTCATGCTAATTATAGATACACCGATTTGGAATGATTTGCCAAAGTCACACAATTAGTATATGGCACAGGGGGAATTTGAACCTGAGTCACAGAATGTCATTACCAGAAAGAATCTTGGAAATCAGCTAACTTGGGCTCCTAATTTTATATGTAATTAAATTGGGAATCAGAGGGGTAAACTGACTTTCCTTCAGGCATTGAGATAGTACAACGTAGAGAGTGCTAGACCAGGAAGACCTGAGTTCAAATGTGACCTCAGAGACTAATTATGTGACCCTAGGCAAGTCATTCAAAACTCTGCCTCAGTTTTCCCAACCACAGAATGGTGATACTAACACCACCTACCTGCCAGGGGTTGTGGGGATCAAATGAGATATTTGTAAAGTGCTTAACCCAGTGCCTGATCAATGCTTGTTCCCTTCTCCACCGTCTTTCCTCCTTGCCCACCCCACCCACACACACCTCAAAGGCCCATCACTAATAAATCTCAGAGCCAGGACTAGAACCCATTTTGAGTTCAAGCCCAAGGTTCTTTCCACTACAACATACTAGACCTCACATGACTCTAAGTTCCTTCCCGATTCTCAATCTATCATTCCATGGGGGCATTCCATTATATCCTTGCCCAATATTGGCCACAGCTGGGAACAAGTGATTAGATTTCCTGGGAGAGAAATCCTCTGTGACTGACCCTGTATAGTAAAGGATTATATCCATCCCTAGCCCTCAAAAAAGGACCTGGATTTTCCGTTTGGGAGGAAGTGGCTCTCACAGGAATTTGATCTCCGATAACCTGTCCCGCTCCCCTCATGGCCGACTCTGGTGTGTATCTGTTGTGCTGGGCCTCTTGTTGCACAAGGCAACAGGCTGTGTTTGGGCTCAGAAGGAATGTGTGTCGTAGGCTTGGTGCTGAAAGGTTGGAAAGTGAAGCAGAGCTTGGGATGTGTCAGGGTCGATGATACCCCATGATGGAAAGGGTGTGATCCTCATGAGGGCTAAGAGGCTGTGGGGGGAGGGCCAGGCTAAATGACTTCTCACATGTGAAATTACAGAATCACACAGTGTCAGGGCTGGAAGGGACCTTAGAAAGACCTCCTCGTTTGGGGGCTGGGGAGGAAACTGAGGCGCAGAGAGAGGAAATAGCTTATCCAAGGTCACATAGGGAGGAAGCAACAATCCAGATTCAAACCCTAGTTTTCTGATGGCACGTTCCTTGTTTTTTTCCCCCTACACTGCAACGCCTCACTTCAAGCAAATTCTTTTTTTAGAGAATCAGTCAGGGCCTTGCCCCTTCCCTTGAACTTGGGGGCAGGTCCCCTGATAGCACTAGATACTGAACTCTTGCCTTAAATTTGGAATATAAATGGGCAGAGAGAATGCTGTGTTTGGGGGCTGCAAGAGCACCTGGTGTGTTAGAATAAACCTCCTGACCCTGAGAACTAGGTTAGCAGTTCTATGGAGGAAAGGAGCTAGCTGCATCAGCCTAGACTGAGACCCAGCTGCCTCTCAGAAGGGGTCTGCTGACCCTTGTTCTTGTTAGGATAGAAGGAAGAGATATAAAGCCCCTCTGTGAAGAAAAAGGCACTCAGACTGCTGTCAGGGGACCTGGATTCAAATCCCAGCTCTTTCACTTACTAGCTATGTGACTTTGCATAAGTACCTTCCCCCACTGGGGGCCATTTCCTTCTCTGCAAAATAATAACAAAAACAGTTAGAATTTTATAGTGCTTTAAAGTCTGAAAAGTGCTTTCCAAATATCTCATTTTAAACTTACTGCTAATTATTATTCCCTTTTTTACAGATGAGGAAACTGAGGCAGGCAGTGGTTAAGTGACTTGCTTAGGGTCACACACCTAGTAAGTATTTGAGGTCTGATTTGAACTCAGGTCTTCTTGGTTCTAGACCTTATGTTCTATCCATAGCACCATCTAGCAGAAGAGCAAGTAAGCCAGGACGGAATGTCAGGGAGGACTAGCACATCTTGTGCCAAGCCCTTTTCAGGGCTACTCATCTACCTTTGGTGCCCACTTGATCCACCCAGCGCTCAGCTGAGGCTTCAAGAAGCTGTAGCATGTGCAGGAACCGTACTCCAGTAAAACCATCTTGGCAGATGGGCTAAACCAGGTTAAGGGTAACTAAGAGGCCTCACAGCTGTCAGTGAGCTGGGGCAGGGGGGTCTACTCCAAGCACGTGAAGACTTCCCCTCGCAGAATGGGCCGGTAAGAACAATTTATTCCAATGTCCATGAAAGTGGCTGAAGCAGGCAGTCTGGTCACTCTGGATGACTCTGGAAGAGAGAGTGAGGCTGATGACTGATGCAACTCCGCCTCACTTAAATCCAATTCGTGGGCAAGTCAAGTCATCACCCCATGAGGGTGTGATGTCACCGGTCCTCTTCAAAATGAAGAACTAGCAGCCACAAGCCAGAACGCAGGGCCTTAGAGAATGACGAGGGGACGTGTAAAAAGACCAGAAGAGTAAGAAGGGACCAGATCGTGAAGAGCACTACCTGCCAGGCAGAGACATCTCTACCTGAACCTTGAGGCAAGAGGGCCCTACTGGACTTGGCTGCCCTGGAGTCAGGAAGACACGGGTTTAAATACTTCCTCTGAGTTTTAGGACAAGGGTTTTGTGACCTCTCTGAGCCTCAAATTCCTCATCTATAAAGAGACTATACTGAGGTTCAAATAAGTTAATGTAGACAAAGCGATCAAAATGCCAAGTAAATAACAGGTCTTATTTTACAAGTCAAAAGAGCTAATTTCAAATGTTAACTCTGCCACTCTCTGTGTAGCCCTGGGAAAGTCACCTCCCTTCTCCAGACCTCAGTTTCCTCTTCTTGTCAAATGACAGAGTTGGGTTTGTCTCTGAGGTCCTTCCCAATCCTGAGTCTGTGGATGAAAAAAAAAACTCACTTGGGTTCAAATCTTGCCTCTGATGCTTATATTACCAATGTGACCTTGGGCAAGTCACTTGGCTTCCTTGGGCCTTGGTTTCCTCATCTGTAAAATGAAAGGGGTTGGAGCAGATGAATTCTGAGATCCCCCTCCAGATCTATATCTTTGAGCATATGGTCTATGATCCTAAAAGGGTTGGGATCAGGCATAGAGATTGGCAATCTTGGCAGTCTTTATGTATAACTTATCAGTTTCCCCTGTGGGCACCACAGAAGAAGCATCCGTTCTAAGTGACCAAAGAGATTGAGACAGTCAGGGCTCTCTGATGAGCCACAGGCTTCTTTACCTCTGAGGTCCCAGGTCCCTGTTGTTGGGGTTGTTTTCCCACCTTCTACACTTCTATACATTCAGTGGATGGCCAGGTACTTACCAAAGTTTCTCTTAACTAATTTCACAATTGAACTTATCTGAGTGCTTTTCTATTACCATCTCCAGTCTCCTGATCTGTATCTTGCCACTGGCCCTAGATTGAACAGGAGAGAGTGAGGCCGGTGACTTTGCTCAGCCCTCCTTCACTTCAATCCAATTCACTCGCATGTCACGGCATCACCTCCCTGATATCATGGTCCTCTTCAGGAGCAAAGGACAAACAACAGCATTTAAGTTACTTTAAAGTTTGCAAAGCGCTGTCCTCACAATAGCTCTGTAAGGTAAGGAGTGTAAGTATGATTATCCTCATTTCACAGATGAAGACACTGAGGCTCAGAGAGGTTTAATGACTTTCTGATGGTCCATAGCATAACTGCCCCAGTGTCTAGGGGCAGAATTTGAACTCAGGCTACCTAACTCCAAGTCCAGTGCGCTATTAATGCAGTTGCCAGTAGAGTTGTCAAGTTAAAAATAAAGCTGAGTCTGCATTAGTGTGTTACTGAAGTGAGGAGTAAAATTAAATATTTGTAAATCCCATCCTATGTTGAATGCTCTGGAACTTACAGACTCAAGAGGTCATGGAGTTGGATGGAACCTCAAAAGCCTTCTAGTCTAACCCCCTACCTGAGAAACATCCCAACAAGGTTCTATTTTCATACCCCCAATGACCAGAAACTTACTACTTTACAAAGTTAATAAAATTACAGAATCTCAGAATGTTCACACTAGAAAGATATTAGCTGTCACCTAGTTATACCCATTCATTTCACAGACAAGGAAACTCAGCTCCCAAGAGGTGAAGAGAGAGGCACTATAAGCTAAAACATAAAGTGAAGTTTTCCAGGTCCAGATCTGGTGCTCTTTCCATCACTTTTCTATTTGTGGACAATTCTAATTACGATGAAATTCACCAAGGAATCAGCATCACTGCATGCGAAAAGGGCAGCAGACCCCAGCAGGCCTGGTTTCATTTCTATTCTCACTTGGAGTGCAGCAGAGAGATTCCCTAAAACACCAAAAACTTTAATCCCTGATCCTGTGCTTTCAACTTCAGACTTTTTGTTTGTTTATTACCTGGCCACTGGGTATGTGGCTTAAAGTGAAGCAGTGTGTACAGCAGCCCTATATATATATATAAACACAAATGTGTTTTTGCCCATCTCAGATGCCACCTCCTCTACAAATCCTTTGTGGAAAGGAAAGGATTCTTTCTGTTGATTTTGACCTTCCCTCCCTGCCCTCAGCTAGTAGATAGAACACCAGGCCTGGAGTCAGGAAGACTTGAGCTCAAATGCAGCCTCAGACCCTTACTAGCCGTGTGAGCCTAGGCAAGTCACTAACTCTGTTTGCCTCCATTTCTTCATCTGCCAAATGAGCTGGAGAATGGAGTGACAAACCACTCCAGTATCTTTGCCAAGAAAATCTCAAATGAAATCACGAAGAGTCAGACATTACTGAACAACCACACCTCCAACCTCCATCTTATTACACCTTTCTAATGCGTTTCATCTTCCTCATGGGGCTGTGATTTTGCCAATGTGGGTAATCCCTCTGTAGAAATCGATTACAATCTCTTCCCACCACCACCATCATCATCATCCCTAAAATTTATATAGTATACAATATAGTATATAATAATATAATATAGTATAATATAATAATATAGTATATTATAATATAATATGATATGATATATAACAATAATTTATATAGTATATAATATAACATAAATATATTATATATAATATATGATAATATAATATATATTTAGTTTGCAAAGCACTCTCCTGTAATATATTAACTCATTTGATACTCGCAGCCACCATGTGAAATAGATACTATTGTTATTCCCAACTTTACAGATGAGGAAACTCAGTCTCAGAGGAGTGAAGTGATTTGCCTAGGGTCACTCAGATAGTATATGTCTAAGCCAGGATTTGAACTCAGGTTTTCCTGACTCCAAGTTCAACACTTTGACCATTATTCCACACTGCTTCTCCATGACTTAGGGGGTGATTTTCAAGAGTTACTATAGCTTAAAAATTGAAACTGAATTATAATGAGCAAACTTATCCCTGAAGAAAAGATGAGAAAATGCACCTCCCTCCCTTCTTTCCAGAGATGGATGATTATGGATATGAAACATTTATACAGAGATAGCCATGTATGTATATATGTATATATGTGTGTATTTAATATGTGTAGATAGATAAATAGATGGATGATAAATTTAGACTCAGTCAGTATGCTGATTAGTTTTGCTAAACTGTTTCTCTCTTTTTAAATTATTTAATAGAAGAAATGGTTCTCTGCAGGTAGAAGGACATTTGGGAAAAAGGTGATATAAAAATACCAATGAAAAATTTTAAAATAATGGAATTGCTGTATCTGAGAGATTCATCACTCTGAGGCAACCCTAATGATGGCCCTCTGAAAATATAACTATGTTAGTCCTCAGATTAGACACCTCATCACCAAACCTGTACTTGAAACCTGGCCCACTTGGTAGAGCCTACCCTAGCTTTCGCTCTACTGGCAAAGTCCCCCTTCACTCCAAACAAGGCATCAGAGAACTTCAGTAGAAGTCTGATACACTTTGGCTCATAAATTTAGTACTGGAAAGTACCTTAGAAGTCCTCTAGCTCACCCTTCTCATTTTTCAGTTAAGGAAACTGAGGCCCAGAGAGGTGAGGTGACTTGAATATTTTAGTTATCTTCTTGGTGACTGTAAGCTCCTTGAGGTCAGATACAGCATCCTATCTAGATTTCTTATCTCCCCCAGGCTAATATAACATACTGTACCCAGAGTGTATGCAATTGTTTCATTAATAAATGTTCATGGAAAGGTTGAACTCTGATTGCCATGCTAAGAAATTAAAACACAGATTCATAAGTAGTGGCTAATTCCTTCCCATGTCTGTAGGCTACTTTCTGGTTTGGCTTTAAATATCAGTGAAGAAAATAAAATACATACGTATTTCTGAAAGTTGTTAAATACATAACACTGCTAAATTGTACGAAGGATATTGAGATTAACCAGAGGTAGTCTCTGCCCTCTGTGACGCTATGCTGTAGTTTTGGAGACCGGACACATACTGAGGACAAGTTGAATCTATCAATTAACAAGCACTTATTAAAGCCATATTATAATCTATGCCCTGGGGCTGAAACTGCAAAAGTGAGATAGACTCAACCCTCAAGAAATGTGCATTCCATTAAGGAGAAACAATTAGCATCAAGTGGTGGCCAAAGAAGGAGATTTTGGTCTAGACATTCACAGGGATTCTGAGTGGAGGCAGAGGGCAGTAGAATGCCTCGCCCTCTAGTAGCAATGCCAAAACAAAAAAGGATAGAAGGGATGCCACCAAGGGCTGTAAGTGAATTCTCCTCTGGTGTGCACCATATTTGGATTTCATTGATTACATGATTCGGCAGCCTTCAGTCAGGAAATATTTCTCCCCTTTGCTGGATACTTCTGAGGACACTGTTAAATATTCATCCAATGATAAAATGTCCAAGTGTGAAGCATTTGGCTCATCCTGTGATAAATTCCCATTCCTAGAGGACTGCCATTTTTATCCATTGTCCAGAAGGTTCTGACTGCCAACTGGATGCTAGCAGCTACTTTCTCAGCTGCTTCAGAATGCTGACATCTGCTCCTCTACTGTCCTTTTGGGGCAATGTGATGACACCCTGGCCATTTGGGTAAATAGCTACCATGGCAATGGACAACAAAAAGTTCCCCCATTCTTATGGAAATGCCCATAAATGCTGTGCAGAGCTGACTGCCACATGAGCTACCATTCGGTGAGATAGGAGAGATACGGGAGAGCGTGACAGTGGGATGAGCATGTGGCAAGATGGCTAAAATTAGTTTCCAATCTAGCATCCTCACTTCCGTCTTCTCTGGAATGACAGCCATGCTCTTTATTTTTCCCCATACATGGTCTATTCTGAAAGGATTCTCATTGAGAGGTCCAAATGTCAACCACTCTGAAAAGGCTAGCTAAGGTTCTGCTAGAAATGTTGACCAGCACTCCAGCTAGTGCTCATCACCAGGTGGACAGCAAGGGACAAAACCAAAAACCTTCCATAGCCTTCTGAAGGAGTAGCGTTCTCTCTGCCCTTGTAAAGAGGTGACCCAGATACACATAGTACACTTACAAGTTGATGAGCCATCACTGTGTCCTCTTGTAAATCCTCATCTTGTTCTATAGCTTTCCAACCATCACCCTGTCACCCCACACCCTTCAACAGACCCTCCTCAAGAACAATTTCATCAGGGGTGGGTAAAATAAGGAATAGAAGGGTAAGGGGAGAAGATGAGGTAACCAGGATAGGGTAAAAAGAAAGGCTGAGAAGGCAAATAGTGAGTAAAAATAAGATGGAGAGAAATTCACAAATAATAATTATAATTTGAAGTGTGAATGGGATGAACTTGCATTCAACAAGTGTAAAGATCTAAGATCTGGGGGTAAGAATTCATTATTTGGTAAAAAAATTATTTGGGAAAACTGGAAAGCAGTATGGCAGAAACTGGGCATAAACCAATATCTTACATCATTTGCTAAGACAAGGTCAAAATGGATACATGACCTTGATATAAAGAGAGCTATTACAAGAAAATTGGAAGAATATAGAACATATTAAATGGATAGGAAAACAATGTATGAATAAACAAGAGATAGAGAGCAAAGTTAGGCGTAAAATAGATAATTTCAATTACATTAAATTGAAGAGTTTTGTACAAATAAAATAAACATAAGCAAGATCAGACCAAGATCAGAGGAAGGCAGAAGATTGGGGGGGGAAATTATAGATAGTTTCTCAGATAAAGGTTTCATACCTCAAATATATGAAGAACTTTGTCAAAGATTTGATATGATAAGAATATGAGTCATTCCCAATTGACAAATGATCAAAGGATATGAACAGTCAAATCAAATCAATTTATAGTCATATGAAAAAATGCTCTAAATCATTAGTGATTTGAAAAACACAAATTAAAACTACCTTGGGATATCAATTTATATCCACCAGATTGACTGAAATGATTAAAGGGGAAAGTGACAAATGTTAGAGAAGATGTGGAAAAATTGGGACATTAATTCATCATTGGTGGAATTGTGAACTAGTCCAACCATTTTGGAGAGCAATCTGGAATTGTGTCCAAAGAGTAATTAAACTGCCTATACTCTTTGACCCAGCAATAATACCACTAGATCTATTTCCAAAAATGATAGTGGAAAAAAGGGGGAAAAACTGTGTTTTAAAATATTTATAGCAGTTCTCTTTGTGATGGCAAAGAACTGGAAATTGTAGGCATGCTCATCAATCGGGTAACGGCTGAACAAGTTGTGGTATAGATATACTACTGTGATAGAATACTACTGTGCTCTAAGAAATAATGAGCTCAATTATTTTAGAAAAACATGGAAAGAATTGCATGAAATAATGAAGAGCAAAATGAACAGAACCAAGAGAATATTGTATACAGTAACAGCAATGATGTTTTGAGAATGACTGAGAGAATAAATAATTTTGACTGTTACAAATACCCAAATTAACTATAAAGGGCATATGAAGAAAGACACTATCTGCATCCAGAGAAAGAATTTATAAATAGAAATATGTATAGAATAATTTATGTATATATATATATACATATATGTCTAATAGCCATCTCTAGGGCAAGGGGGAAGAAAAAAAGGGAAAAAAGAAATTTACATGATAGCTTTATTATATATTTTAGTAAGTTGTACATAATAGATTTGTAATTTCATGTGCAATCATCTTTTTTATTATACTATGTTATGGAAATGCTTGTTTTATTCCTTAAATTAAAAATAAAATTAAAAAAAATTTTTTTTAAAAAATGGTTTCATGACACAGCTGGTTTGCCCTTATCCCATCATGTAGGTAACTGGGTATATTACCCATTCCTGAATGGATGTGTAATAGATTGCTGAACTGATGTTTTTTTGAGGGGAGGGTGTTGGTAAAGCAGCTTTCCTCACTCTCTCTCACTCATAAAGCACAATACTTTATAGCTCAATAAATGTATTGACTGATAAAAGAAATGTACAAGAGCTGGTGGCCATTTATAGAAAAGATGCTATATCATTGTCTTCCATTTTGCCTATTTTTCTGTTTCTTTTTTAATGTCAACAAACCAATCATGAAACCACTAAAAATGTAGTTTAATATTCTGAAATTAATTCTACAGATAATTCAACACTACAATTCCTTCAGTCCATGATGATCACAACTATCTCTGACCTTGTAGAAGGTCTTTGAGAATTATTTGGAGATAACAGGGTAGGGAAGAAGGGGGACAAGAAGAAAAGGGAACAGCTAAAGAGAATTTCTTTAGCCAAAAAATTAATCACCCAGGCTCCAACCTGGGGATGAATTTTGTTTTCCTGAACTAAGCTAGCCTTGTCCACAAATGACAGACACACCATTTGTAGAGGGAATAATATCCTACCTTACCCACCTTCATGAAAATTAGATTAGCTTTTCTTTAAAAGATATTGAAATTATCATAAAGACTTGATTGACCCAGGGGACTGAAAGCTCAGGCCGTTACTATCACTTCCTGATCTCCTAATATAAAACTGCACCAAAAAGCTCAAGCCTCTCATTCTGATGCTTGGCTGGCAGATCACAAAGAACAACTCAGAGGCAGCAAAGCTTTGCTGAGAAGAATCAACCAGATGTGTCCCCAGTGCCTATCCTTGGGTTTATATTTTTTTTTCTTACGTTTTAGGTTCCAAACTGTCTCTCTCCCTCCCTCCCTTCCTCCCTATTCCACACTAGAGAAGGTCATCATTTGACACAGATACATAAATATGTGTAAAACCATACCATGCATACCTCTATTTATCAATTCTTTCTCTGAAAGTGAATGTCATCCTCCTTCATAGGACCTTCATAGTTGATTTAAGTATTTAAAATAGCAGTTGTTCACAGCTGCTCTTCGAACAATATTGCCGTTTCTGTATGCAACATTCTCTTGGTTCCGCTCCTTCCATTTTTCATTATTTCACACAAGTCTTTCCATGTTTTTTGTAAAATTAACCTGCTCATCATTTCTTACAGTACAGTGATATTCCCAATGCATATCCTTGTTGAATATCTTTCTCCTGCTATGGCCAAGTATAACTCCTGTTATTCACTATTTGATGACCTACAAATGTCTCATTTAGATTCAATGAGGAACACAAACTCCTAGGTGACGTGCCTGGCCCAGACTATCATCCATCGCTGGGCCTGAACACAAAGCCCACCTCAGTTACATCTACCAAAGCTAGGTCCTCCACTAGGAAAGTCTTCAGGAACCACACCACTATGAGGCACCAAAGGTAGACTTTAGCATAAAATAAGACTTTACTGTATAGAATGTACTACTGTACAGAGTGATTTTTAAGTTGTTATTTAAATGATTTTTTTATATGAAGCACAGCTCAACGGGTGGTGATTTTAAAATTATGACCATGGTTCATAAAAGTTTAGTCAGTTCAAAATTTCAATACAGTTCTTTGGAGGATATTTTCAGTCTTAAGAGCAGCAGATTTGGAAGCAGATGACCAGGGTTCAAATCCTGGATCTGCTACTTGCTAATTGTGTGACCCTTGGGCCTCATTTTTCTTCTTTTTAAAATGAAAGTGTTACAGCAATACAAGGATCTAAGACATCTCCAAAGGCCTCAGGGTGGAAAATGCTATCTACCACAGCCAAAGAAAGAACTATGGAATTTGAATACAGATTGAAGTATACCACTTTCTATTTTTTTTCTCTTCTGTTGAGTTTTGTTTCCTCTTTCTTGTGGTTCCTCCTATCAGTTCTAATTTTTACTTACAATAGCACTAATCTGAAAATATGTTTAATAAGAACGTATATATATATATATATATATATATATATATATATATATATATATATATATATATATAGCCTATATCAGATTGTACACCATCTTGGGGAGGGTGGTGGGGAAGAAGGGGGAGAAAAATTTTAAACTCAAAAGCATATGGAAGTGATTGTTGATAAATCAAAAGAAATTAATTAAAAATAATAACAATAATAAGTGAGAGGGTTAGACAAGATGCTCTCTACAATCCCTTTTAGCTTTAAATTCTGGATCTGGAGATCCTGTCATAATTCTAATCATCCATTACTTGACCTATTTTTGTTCTGACCTAATTTCCTTTAGACCTGGAGCTTAATAATGATATCACACATATATACAGTGCTAGAAGGTTGATGATGTTCAGGTCCCTCCAATCCATGGGGCTAAGCCCATTAAGGAATTTCTCTGCATAATACCTATCTCTTCCTTTAGGAAGGATGCAAAATATGTTCTACCCTGTCTTCAAAAAGGATGATCTTTCACTGCCTCAAAATTACAGACTGACTTAGTTTATTAAACAGTTCTTCAAAAGTGACGCTAATTTTCTCTTCAATAAATGCCAGGCCTGAGATTCTAGTCATGAAAAGAGTGGTAATGTTAGTAACTCATATAGTAACTCATAGCATTTATATAGCACCTTAAAGCTTGCAAAGCACTTTACACATATTTTATATCATTTGAAATTCAAAACACAGGGAGATTGTGTTATTATAATCCCTATTTTACAGATAAGGCAATTGAGGAAGGTAGAGGTTAAATGACTTGCTTAGGGTCAAGCGGCTAGTAAATGAGTAAGGCAAGATTTTAACTCAGGTCTTCCTTATTCCAGGCCCAGTACTCAAAAATAATAATAATAGCAGCTAACATTTATGTAATGCTTTATATTTAAGGTACTTTATGATTATTATCTCATTTTATTCTCACAGCAACCCTTAGAGGTAGGTGCTATTATTATCCCCATTTTACAGATAAGGAAACTGAGGAAGACAGAGGTTAAGTGGCTTGCCTGGGGTCACACAACTAGCAAAAGTCTGAGGTATTCTTCCCAACTCCAACCTTGTGCCCTTCTATATGACACCTAACTATCTCATGCTTATAAACATTTGCAACCTACAAAACATTTTCTTTAAAATAACCCAGTGACGATTATTCCAGACTTTCCATCATCTTTTGCCATAAATTTTAAAATAAAATTTTATTGTAATCTTTTGGGTTTTACATTATTTACATTTCTCTGTAAGTGTGAATTCTTCCAGGTGCTCCTATTTGTGAATCATATTGTTGGGCTGATTGCATAAAACACCAGAACATTTTAGAGCTTCCTAACTGAGATCCTAACTCTCCATTCAGGAAAAAGCGAGTAGATGAAGTGGTTGAAGAATACCCATCATTCAGACAAGAGGTCTCCAAACTCTTAAAAATGTGCGCCCTGATCAACAAATTTTTAAAAAATACACACAAAAAATCAGAAACCAAAATCAATGTTTTCATATGAAAACCCATGTACATGTATAAAATTTAGCATGTGTATACAATGTATTTTTATAAATCATATACATGAAAAAGTGTACTAATATATTATGTCCATTAAAAAGTATGCACAATTATTAAAAGGATGAAAGATGAAATAAATAATATTTTAAATGGTTTTATTTAGTAATGGTACAAAAATTAAAAACATGACATAAAAGAACAATGAAACATACATGTATGGCAGGAATTTCAGCATTTACATGACAAAGATCTAACTAAAGGTGAGAGAAACCAGCTCGATCCGATTAGTCTTGTCGAGGTCAGACGTTGGTAAGCCAGCCTAGAGTCAGGACCAGCACACATCCACTCCCATTGCCCTTACAAAATGAAATCACATCAAGACCATTGCTTGTCCCTTGTAATTCACACATCACCTTAAGAGTTGCTAGGGAGGGAAAAGGAAGGAGGAGAGCAATGGGGTCAGGGGCTGGGAAAGAGGGATGAGCGGGGCATGATCACTTCACTGCCTACCTGCCTGAGCAGGAGAATGAGACAATGAGCAGGCCCAGTATTAAACAGGAGAAAGGTGGCACGCCATTTTGCCTTTGGGAAATAACAAAGTTCTTTAAAGACACCAAGTTCTCCCTGAAATAAAGGCCCACATTTTTCACACCAATCTTCTTCTAATAGTAATATGAGGCAATAAGGCATGGAACACCACCATTTCAGGGTGCTACCAGGCTGCTACATATCCCAACCAAAGAATTATGTAGGAGAAGCAGTTTAAAGTGTATCACAAAAGAAGCAGAGGATCAAAAAAAAGGTGAGTCAAAAGATTGTCCCAGTCGTGTACTTCGAGCTGGAACGGCTGATGGGTGTCCAGCAATCTCCCTTGGTATCCCAATGGTGTAAAGAAAACATGAAGAGGGCAGTTGGGTGAGTGCAAAGGATGAGCAGCCACAGGTGGATTACAGTCTGCATCACTGGAGGGAACAGCCACATTGGTGAGGTCAGCTGATCCTTGGATTATTGTGAGGTATTTGTTATTTACTTATGTGTATCTCTTGTGTCCCTGACAGAAGGTTTGTTTCATTTTTGTCTTTGTATCTCCAAAACCTAGCAGAGTGGTGGGGGAGGGGAATGGATAAGCATTTATATAGCATTGTGCTGAGCACTGTGCAAAGTAGGTACTATTATCCCTACTTTACAGCTGAGGAAGCTGAGACAAACAGTGGTTAAGTGACTTGCCCAGGGTCACACAGCTAGTAAGTATCTGAGGCTGGATTTGAACTCAGGTCTTCCTGATGCCAGGCCCTGCTTTATCCATTGTGTTACCTCTATCCATTGTGTTACCTCACATGTGGTCCACACAGGAGATGTCTGATAGATATTTGTCGCATTGCGTTGGATTGCATTTACTACTCTGAGCATATTTCCCTACCTATAAAATCTGGGGGAAAAGAAGGAATATTAGACTAAATGATTCCTCCTAGCTCTGTCAATCTATGGTTCTGTGTCACTAGAGTCATTTCTTTCAGAAACTATTGGTTCCTAATACATTATTTTATTAAGAAAGACTCTCATAGGACTCAACCTCCCCTACTCTAAACCTTTCACCCCGTTAATGAGTTATCTGAAAACTATATCCCTAAGTGAATGAATTATTTGATCTTTTGACGGAAAGTCAATCATTGGATTGTTGGTGAAAACCTACCAAAGACGATGTTCATTAGTTTTAGTCTAACTAATGTTGAGATAGTTTCTCCTTTCAGGAACAGTGGACCAAGGGATCCAAACTGCCAATCCAAATATCATCCTTACCAAAACCAAAGATGCCAATGTCAAGGTCTATATTGATCACAAGGCAAATAGTGCTTTTCTCTAGTGGGCCAATATGGTGGGGTGTGCTATCTTAATAGGGTACCCAGGTTTTATTTGGCAATCTCTGGTAGTGTATATAGTACAATTGTCTCAGTCATCATCCTGAGGTCTTACCGTACCACCAATAACAATTTGTATGTGAGAAGTAGCATAGAAAAGTATTGATGAATTAAAAGCTGCCTCAATATACAACTATAGAGGAACATCTAAGCAAAGGAAGTTTTGACTGGCTTAACAGATGCTGTAATGGATGCCTCCAAAATAGGAATACAAAGCAGCAATACAGTTGTTTTAGTGAGCAACTAAAGAACAAAAATGACTTGGAGATTGGGAAGGAAGATAAATTTTGTTCGGTGAGGGATGGAGGGGAGCTGCTGGTTTAGACCAGAACTTTGAGTTCATTGGTACAGGTTAGAGGTGTCAAATTCAGGCCTGCAGGCTCCTTGAGGTCTCCAACACTCTGACGGCCACCAGAACTAGATTAAAATGTAACTGGAAGATGTTTAACAAAATCAGTAAAAATACAACATAGATAATGTGAATTTGTGGTTTTATAAGTCAATATGCCTCCTGCAAGGATGTTTTTATTTGAATTTAACACTCAGTTGTTAAAGGAGATTCTCTCTACCAATACAGATTGAACCTATTCTGTAATATGTGGTCTTAGAGATGCATATCGCCAGAGATAAGACTTGAATCCACTACCAATTTCTAGAAATTTTATGGCAACCAGAAAGAAACAATCATGCCATGCTACTTATTATCAAAGACTGGGTAAACTACAACCCAGATTACTGAAAGAACCAGATGTGATGGCTGTGCATTTGTCAGTAATCCTTGTAACATCGTGGACAAGAGAGATAATTAATAAGGTCCCACCCTGGCACTAAAGCCAATGATGCTATGAGGCTAGGAAATTTGGAAAAGTTTGTGTCCTCCAGAACTCATATGCCCTCTTTACTGGATTACACTTAGCTTTAGAATTGTTGCTGTTTTCAGTTATTCAGTCATGTTCAATTCTTCCTGACCCCATTTGGGGTTTTCTTGGAAAAGATACTGGAGTGGTTTACTATTTTCTTCTCCAGCTTATTTTATAGATGAGGAAACTGAGATAAACAGGGTTAAGTGACTTGCCCAGTGTCACACAGCTAGTAAGTATCTGAGGCCAGATTTGAATTCATAAAGATGAGTCTTCCAGACACCAGGCCCAGTACCCTATCCACTGTGCCACCTAGCTGCCCATCCCTATATAAATACTCGTTAGCTATTATTGATAATAATATGCTCTAAGTTCTCTTTCATGCAAGGCACAGTTATATATACAAGTTCAGAGTAGATTAGTGTTCAGTGAAATGTCATGCCATTGCTTACCTCTGAAGTGACCCACTCTGTTGCTTTAACAAAAACGGAAAAGAATATTTTACTGCTGAATTTACTAATATTTTTCTCATTATCTCTAGGTACACCATGTAAAATGTTGCTTAATTACTATAGTTCCTTGTTAAGGTAATTTGTATCCTTCCATAAAAGATGCACCAAGAGTTCTGAACAAGATTATACATTCTTTTGTTCTAATTAAATAAAGGTGCTTTTCTTTTCAGATTTTCCTGGAAATATTCCATTCATCAAGCATTTAATGAATGTTTGCCTATGTCTGTGGGTGACCATTCTATGGATCAGAAGGCAGCTTTGAGCATTCATAGTTTCTTTGGAATTCTCCCCATCATCATTCAGGGATTCATTTGAGTGTTGCATCTTTGATAAGTCAATAGATAACAACCCTGGTGACATTGACAGAAGCAAGATGACTGACGGAAATCTCTTAACAAAAATTTCCAACTTTGCTCCATGATTGGCTGGCCTATCTCCCCTTAGCTGTCTAGTTGAGTATTCAAAGAATTTTGTAGCTATCCTTAATGAGAATTCCATTGAAGGACTGTTATCAATCCTAAACCCACAAAATTCCCAGGGGAATTAACAATTGCGTCCTGAACACACTCAGCACCAATGGGGAAACCACTAATTATTTTGAAAGAAATGTGAAGGACTGGGTAGGTGGTTTGGTCTTCTCGAATCTGATACTACTGGAACTGCACCCAAACAAGTTTGAATCCAATATTGGATGTAACAACTGGAAAGTCACTTAATCTTCTTGAATCACTTATAGTCTATTCATTTGTGAGGAACATGAGCAAAATTTCTACCCTCTATGATATATCAATACAGGTGCATATACATATGTATAATATACATTTATACACACAGAAACTATATACATATATATCATATATATGTGTGTATATGTGCCCAATACTCTATATATCCTATCCACATTCACACATATACACAAATACGTATACATGCACATATACACACATTTTACCAAAATTGTGACTTCATTGATTTAGGGGACTCCCAATGAGAAAATGTCTTCTACCAAGGCAGATTAGTACCTGCTCAGGAATTTACGTAGTCTTAGAGAGTTGTCTTAGGATATTGAGATTTTAAGTGACTTGCCCAGAGTCATATAGCCAGTACGTATCAGAAGCAGATCTACATACACATACACAGACACATACACATACACACGCACATATATAGAATCTAAGTAGAAGTATATGTAATTTTCTGGGGGATTGTTCTGTGCTAAATATTCATTTTCAGAAAGAAATTCTTTCTGAAATTCTTCAGAAAGAAAAGTTTCCTTCTGTTTTGGAATAATAGGGTTGAGTCTACAAATGGATTTTCAGTAATGACATTCCCCAAACTCTACCAGCCCCATCTCTTCTTTTTCATGTGAGGCATTTAGTGACCTTAGGGATAGACAGACTTTGATTGAACAAAGACATGTTTGTTGCTAAGCAACAGCCAGATCAAAACACACTTAGGCTATCTATTGCTCTGATATGGTAGACCTCCTTTAAGGAACCTTTTGTGGTATGCAGCTTTCTGGGCTTGTAAAGTGGAGAGCACAGTCACAAAAGTAGCTTACAAATGATATAGAAAGGCTTCCACTTTTTCACCCTTCATAACTTCTACATTCCTATCTTGAATGGAATATTAAACAAGATGACCTCTAAGGCCTTTCCAAAATTTTATGATTCTAAGATAGAGACATTGATTACTGTTCACTCAAGCTCACTTTTCTGTGTGTGTATGTTTGTGTATGCCAGAACTACTTGGTGTGAAAACTCCCTCCCCAGTACAGACTGGCATCACTTCTGTAACTTAGAAAGCCACCTAGGCCAATGAGAAGGTTTGTGACTTGCCCAGGATCACAACTGAATTAATTTGTCCTGTTTGAAGATGTTTCCAAATAATTAAAGGTTGGCAGAGAGGAAGTGTTGACATATATACCTGCTTCAGTTTGTTACTCTGGCCATTGTGGTGACAGTATTTCAAGCTGCAGAATGAAGATGCTTCCCTCCTGTTGAATAGACCTCTGTGTCTTTCTGTATTCAGCCCCTTTGGCTCCAACCTAAACTACGTCTTCACTTAAACTGCTATGCAAAAACCATAAACCCTTTGGAACAGAGAATATTTTTGACCCAACTGGTGGAGTCTGAATGCAGATCAAAGCCTACTTTTTAAAACTTTCTTTATTATTCCTTTTTTTCAGTCTGTTTTCTTTTGCAAATGTGGAAGTTTTGCAAGACTATAGATGTATAATCTATATCAAATTGCTTGTCTTCTTAAAGGGGTGGGGAGAGGCGGGAAGGAGAGAATTTGGAACTCAATTTTTTTAAAAACAAATATTAAAAATTGTTGTTTACAAGTAATTGAGATAATTTTTTAAAAATGTAGGTAGGTCTTCTGACTTAAGTCCTGTGTTCTACCACACTATGACTTGTGATTCTTAATGGAGGAGGAGACAATCAAGCTGGAGAAGAAGAATAAAGCAAAAGGGGAAGAAGATTGTGCTAAAACAAGAACAAACAAACAAACAAAAACAACCTCCAGTTACAAAACCCCTGAAGCCCACAACCATAAAATGAGCCTATGATTGGGGGGGGGGGGAGAACCAAGATTAGGGCCACTTGACTGGAAACAGCGATCCCTGATCCTATTCCACAGACATCTTTCAAGCTTCCCTCTGAGGACACTTCCTCGCCTTCTTTCTTCCTTCTAGTCTACCTGTGTTGGTCATTTTAAATAAGTATCACCTGGATTTAAGTAACGGACCACAGAGTGTGATCTGCCCCTGCTTGTCCCTTTCACCAGTGCGTGGTCACATGCTGCTCTTTCCAAATTTGGACAGAGAAATTGTTCAAATAACAGAAAGGGTCAATTCATATAGTAAACCTCACCATTCGTTAAACTGATCTCAAAATGGCCCAATGGAAAGTGTCCTGGACACTGTCCAGTGGAATGTGTCCTGGACTTCAAGTCAGAAATTCTGGCATCAAATCCAAGCTCTGACGCTAAAGTGACTAAGGGGGTGTTTCTTCATTTTTCTAGGCCTTAGTTTTTTCCTCTTTAAAGTGAAGGTGATAGTACTTGTGTCATATTTCCTTACAGGGTTGTTGTATAGGAAATGCTCTACGGATTTTAAAGTGTTATAGACATGAGTTGTGTGTTCCTGGACCAAGTCAAATTCACCTTTCTGAGACTCATTTTCATCCCCTATAAGATGTGGGTAACAATATTTGCTCTATCTCCAAGAGGTTCGAAAGTCTCCTCCTCCTGCAGGGCACCATCTCAAATGCCCGGGAGGAGCAGGTAGGGAACACAAGTTACCCAAAGCTAGCAAGCAGAGCAGAACCGGGCGGCAGCAGGGCTGCTCTTCTACCTCCTCCTTCCCATGGCCCTGAGGGGAGTTGTGGCCTAGCCCCCTGAGGCGTAGCAAGCAACAGAATGAAAGGCGATTCTGGTCATGAGAAACTTTCTGTGGTTTTTAGATTGTTCACAAGACTTGGACAGATTTACCAGTCCTGGTTAGACAAATCTGCTCCTTATACAACTGTGCAATGGGTTGTAACTTCGGGACTGAGTTTCATCTACATGATTAGAGTTTATCTATTACAGGGTTGGTACATCGTGACATACTCCTTGGGAATCTGTCACTTCAATCTTTTCGTGGCTTTCCTTCCTCCAAAAGCAGATCTCTCCTTAATGGAAGTCTCAGATGAAGGATTTTCCTTACCAACAAAACAAAATGAGGAATTTCATCCTTTCATTTGAAAGCTTCCAGACTATATATATTTTGGCACTCTGCCATTAAATGCATTCTTGTTGCTATGATCTGTATGGGTTTTTTGGATGGTTTTCAACTTCTCAGGGTTCTAGCTGATCCTTGTGATATGCTTTGTCATGCTTTTCTGTGTCACCATGAAGAGGCAAATAAAAAGCATATGATAAAATACAGGTATATGCCACTCACACATAAGAAGAGGAAATAAAAAGGAAGACATGGGGAAGAAATTTGCTAGTCAGAATCTGAACTGACCCTGTCACCCCATAATTCGAGAAGAAATGTTTTGAGCCGTTGCAACAATGCCTTTTTTCTTCATATAAAGTAGATGATTACGAGGGAGTCGAAATTTTCTTTGTTAAAAGGATCTTCGATTATTTGTAACTGAAATGGCAGTAAGGTTTTTGAAGACGCTGACATTTAAATCAAATTGCATTGAAATCCTTTTGCAGTCATGTACCGTTTAACTCTGAAGAGATTCTGGCAGACTGGGGACAATGAGTGAATAGTTCTATGATACAGTGACATTTCTCTGTTACTGTCACTATCCGTTTGCATGGCCCCTTGAGCGTTTCGAGTGTGAGTGGTGAAGGAGGGAGGGAAGCATGCTGGGAGTGCTTTTTGCTTCCCAAGTGGTACGATATTCATGGGGCTGTTTCTAAGACCTCCCTCTCATGCAGTCAATTATCTTCCGCTGTCTGGGCACATGCATAATATTTGGAAGCCATAATCAAGTCATTGAATAGTAGATCTGATGATAAGTTGAATGCTGCCTTTTTCCTAAAAACAAAAACAAAACAAGACAAAGAAATTTCACATTTTAAAGGTGATTTTCAAGTAACTGTGTATGGGATCTGATGCCAGTTTCCTAACTACATCTTACTAGAGATGTTTAAAGCTCGACTTTTTTCATAATGACTCAAAATTTTGTTCTTAATGGCCATGATTTCTTTTGAGGGCCCTGAAATATATATGTGTGTGAATATATACATATATGTGCGTGTATGTGTTTGTGTGTGTGTTCACACACATATGTATATACATATATATGTATTTATATGTTTATAGTTCTTCAAATGTAGTTTTTATATTGTGGGACTCTGCGATGTCACTTCAGCTCTTGGCACCTCATTTGTAAAATGGGACTAATACTACCTGCATTCCATATTTAAAAGTTTATCATGGGACAGACAATCAGGGATATAGAAATAATGAAAGCACAACAGAATTGGAGATTGCTATTATAATTTAAAAGTGATCTGTAAGTTAATCAGTAGTTTAACAAGTTTACCCCAGCTGCTCTGAAGGCTGCCTTTGCCACCAATGATCCCATTATTTGCAGTTAATGCAGCAGAATTCTCTCCTAACATATGAGGGAATTGCGATTAGAGCAGCAAGTGGTAGTGGGAATTGAGTGAACCATACTGACTCCATTTTGTGACACAATTCTGGAGCTAACCAGTTCCCTTTCTATTTAATTATGGGTTTGGTCCAACTTCTGTCTTGTGAGAAAACTTTATTCAATTGTGGGAATTGGGGAGGAATTGCATTGTTTGAACCAATCCCTGCATGTCAGGGAACCAGGACCACCCCCAGTGCTGCTTAGAGACCCTTAACCAAGGACCTAAGTTAGACTGACCAGAAACTCAGTGAGATCTGAAGATTGATGAAAGTTTTCTCACAATTATACATCTCAAGCAACCCATATATCTTATCTGGAAAATGGCCCAGTACTGATCAATAAATTATTGTTTCAGTGTTCTTTTGATCCTTTACAGATACTTGGGAAGTGGGACACCTCTTTTCTGAATTCAAAGAATTATGCCTATTCATTCTCCTCCTCCCAACTTGGAAAGCCATAATCTTGCATCCAATTAGAAATCAAATTACCTAATATTGTACTGTTTCCTTTTAATTAATTGTCTTCTTTAATTGTTTTTAATGTGTAAAAGTCTATCTTCTCCTCTTTTGGGGATCCAGGCTTACACTGAGGAGATCTGATCCCACTTTGTTAGGCAATTGGCATACATTGCTTAATAAATCTATATTCTTGGAAGATCAAATCTTTGTTTTCCTCAGTCATTCATCTTTCACTCACAACATATTCTTTATTTATTTTGAGAAGCAGTGTTGCATTGTGACTAAATTGCCAGACCTCAAGTCAGGAAGGTTTTTATTCAAATAACACTTTAGATAATCAAATAAGTGTTTGACCCTGGACAAATCACTTAACCTTTCTGAGTCTCAATTTCCTCATCTGTAAAATAGGGATGATAATAGCACCTAACCCCCCAGTGAAGTCAGAAGGATCAAATGAAGAAAAGCTTTTAAAAAAAGGTACTGTGCAAATGTGAGTTGTTATTATTGTTGTTATTATTTATTCATATATAGATTCAAATATTCAGTGAGCCAAAGCCAACAACATATAAGCATATTACAATATAATTAATTACTCTATAAATCAAGTTTTTGTCTCCTCCCCTGACATCAGGAGAATAAAAGTGGTCCTATTATATTTGTAAATAGAGTCTTGTTTTAAAGCCTTATTCTCCGGGCTGTGGGATTTGGTGGTGTTTTCTTTTTCCTGAGTTTTTTGTTTTGTTTTGCTTTCTCCAAATAAACAACCTTTAAAGTTAAAAAAAAAAAAACTATCATCTCCCCCAATGACCCAGACTCCACACTAGTTTAGAAAGGAAAAATTTTACTCCTAGCAATAGTCACTTATTCAGATCTTATAGCTTTTTCCTCAGAGCTGCTTTCCAGATCTGAGTGTCTTGTGAGGCGTGAATGGCAGCTTATCTCTTTGAGAGCATGGAATAAACCCTTAGCAGTCCCTGGTGCTAAAGGGCTTAACTTATCTGAATTTAATGGCAGAGTGCCCTGGCTTACTTCTTTGTCTGATGCTTCTGCCTTAAAGTTTAATTGGGCTGTCACACACTTCTAATGAGCCCAAGAGCCAGTTGGTGGACAGTTCATTCCTCTCCAGGAAGGTTGCTAAGGCTTGCATGAGCAATAGGTATTTTAACTCACACAGTCCAGGGCTTCTTAGGAAAGAGAGCTTCAGTTATAATTGCCAGACTTCTTCCTTCTACTCCTAGTCCTCACCTTGGGGACAAATGATTAATGGGAGAGAAAGAGAGAGTACAGGATGCCATGAAGCTTATTGAAATAGCGTGAAGTGGAAAGTTAAGCACCTCTCCTCTAGAGAATACAATGGACAGAGGATGATGAAAATGATGCATTTCCCAATACTCCTCCCTCATATAATCCTTTGGTAAAGAAGACATGCAGTTAAGTAAAACAAACTGACATATTCACCACATCTGACAGCACACACCACATTCTGCACCTATAATTATCCACCTCTCTAGTGAGAGGAGGGAGGCGTGTTTTATTATTAGCCCTCTTGAGCCAAGATTGGTCATTGCATTGATCAGAGCAGAGATGTCTTTTTGGTGTTGTTTCTCTTTATATTACATAATATGTGTGCATGTGTGTACATAAACATACGTATGTTACCTATAGAGATGCAGACATATTTTTCAGTCATATTCACTTCTCTCTGCATCAGCTGATACAAGTCTTGCCAATTTTCTCTGAATTCTTCATAATCATCATTTATTTTGGCACAACAATATTGCAATGAGCATATTCATGTAGCACAACTGGTCCAGCCATTTCCTAAACGATCATGTTGTTGTTGTTGTTCAGGCATTTCAGTCGTGTCTTATTTGAGGTTTTCTTGGCAAAGATACTAGACTGTTTTGCCATTTTCGTCTCCAACTCACCTTACACATGAGGAAACTGAGGCAAACAGGGTTAAATGACTCGCCCAGGGTTACACAGTTAGTAAGTGTCTGAGGCCAGATTTGAACTCAGGTCTTCTTCATTCCAGGCCCAGCAATCCATCCATTGCACTACTTAGCTACCCTAATCAATCGTAGGATCATAAACTTTAAGCTAAAAAAGACTTTAGAAGCCATTTAGTCTAACCCCCTCATTTTATAGAAAAAGAAGTCCAGAGAAGTTAAATAACCTGACTAGGGTCACACTCAAGTAGGTAGATGAGGTAGCATTTGAACCCAGCTCTTCCTGACTCCATACTACACAATGTTGTTGGGCATTCACTCTGTTTCCTATTTCTTACTACCACAAAAGAGGGCTGCTATAAATATTCTGATATAGATTGGAATATGTCCTTCTGTCTTTGTGCACATGAATAATTTAATCACTTTTCTAACAAAGTTACGAATTGTTTTGTTTCAAAGGAGGTTTCTCTAAGGGAGTCATGATAATATATAAGCTAAAAAGCACCAACAATTAAAAAGAAACACATAGATGATAAACACAACTATCTCCTTTTGATTGAGTTCAGCACCATTTTAGATATCCCTAAATGACTCTTAACCATGACTACCCATTCTGCCCCATATCTCAACATCTCTGAACTGCCAGCTCACAATTCTGGACCTCAGATATGTCTCCCATTCTCAGCCACTGCCTTCTTCCCATGGCTTCAGTCTCCCGTCACCAGTTTCTTCTTGGACGTTTCAAACTGGATGTTTCAGAGACATACCCAATTCAATATGTCCAAAACTGAACTCACTATCTTACCCCCAAGAAAAACTTTCCCCTTCTAGATCCCTCCCTTTCTGTCAAAGGCACCATTATCCTTCCAGCCTCTCAGATTCATGACTTGACTTTTTCCTTCACGAATTACTCTCCTCACTCCAAATATTCAATCAGTTGGCAAACTTTGCCATTTTTACCTCCACAATGTCTCTCCCATCCAACCCCTCATTCCACTCACAGCTTAACACCTCAGTGTAGGCCCTCATCACGTCTTGTTTATGTTATTGTTACAGCCTCCTAATTGGCCTTCACCAGTCAAGTCCATCTAACACACTGCCGCCAAAGTAATTTACCTTAAGGAAAGACCTGACCACCTGACACCCCTACTCAGCCAACTCCCGTGGCTTCCTCTCGCCTCTGTGATAATCCATATGTTTAGCTTTTTCTCATTTTAAGCTGTTTTATTCACATATTTTGTTTTTATATCACTAGAGTTCCCCCAACATCCCGCTCATTCCCCTTCCTAGAGAGCCACTCCATATATCAAACAGCATTTGTTAAATATTAAAATAGAAGGGGGGAAATCAACAATAACTAACCAATAAATCAAAAAAGTCTGAAATTTTGTGTAATGTGCTTAACTTGCGGGCTTCCCACTTCTGCAAAGGTATGGAGTGGGAGTGTCTTCTCATATCTCGTCTTTCAAGACATACCTGGTGTTTTTTTTAATGATTTCGCTACATTCACTTTTTATATTTTTAAAGATTTTTCTATCTCCATTGTTGTACTTATTGTGTATATTGTTTTCTTGGCTCCACTTACCTTATTACACATTGATTTATGCAGATCTTCTTATGCTTCTCTATACTCATCACATTTGTCATTTCTTACAGCACAAAAATATTGTATTACATTCGTATGCCACAATTTGTATAACCATATACCAAGTGATCACCGACTACTTCGTTTCCAATTCTTTGCTACCACAAAAAGTGTTGCTACAAATATTTTGGTGTTTATGAGTACTTTCTTCTTTTTTTGAGTACTTTCTTCTTAACAAGGGCCTTCCTGGGGTATAAGCCTGGTAATGAATCTCTAGGTCAAAGCATATGAACATATTAGTTACTTTATTTGTAAAATTCCAAATTGTTTTCAAAAATAGCAGTATTGATTTGCAGCTCTACCAACAATGAACTAGTATGCCTATCTTTCCACAGACCCTCCAACATTGATTATTCTCATCTTTTGTCATTTCTGCCAATTGTCAGGGTGTGAGGTGAAACTTCAGTATGGTTTTGATTTACATTTCTCTTATTATTAGTTATTTGGAACATTCTTTCATGTCGTCATTAATAGTTTGTTCTTTTGAAAACTGCTTGTTTGCACCCTTTGACCACTTATCTATTAGAGAATGACTTTTAGTCACATATTTATATAATCATAAAAATGTGTAAACATATATATATGTACATATGTATGCATATATACACATATAATATCTGTGAATTGTTTAATATCTTGGATACCTTATCAGAGAGATTTGATACATAAATTTTTTTTCCCATTTGAGTGCTTTCCTTCCTATCCGAAATGCATTATTTGTGAAGAAGCTTTTCAGTTTCATGTAATCAAAGTTATCTATTTTATCTTCTATAACTTCCTCTATCCATTGTTTGATTAAGAATACATCTCCTGGGTCATGTGAACAACAAGACAGAGAACTAGACATTTCTCTGACCCCCATGACCACTCAAAGCTCTATTAAACAGAAATTATGTTCAAAATACAAAACAGCTTCAGTTGTCTCCGTGATCTACACCTCAGTCCCCCCTCCTCCATCTTTCCAGTGCTGTGGAGACCCCAGCTTTAGGCTGTGGAAATTTTTTCTCAGTGACAGATAGGTAGCTGTAGCCCTTCAGGAGCAAAATCCTGCTGGGGGCCACAACCTGGAGCCCCAGTGCTGCAAAGTTCTGAGTTGCCTGTGATGGGCCAGAGAACTGAGGAACAAAGCGAGTGGGACAGGTCACCAGGTGAAAGCACTATATGTGTTTTGAGGGAAGGGGGAAGTGCAGTACCCCACCATGCCTGAGGGACAGAGCACAAAATCCAGCTGGGGCCAGTTCTGATGACCCAAATGTCACTTGGAGCAGAGCCCTAGGCTGGTCAACTATGAATTGTCCAGTGTGGAAGGAGACTCAGACTCTTTGAGATCCAGCCCCCAAAGAATTCACTATCAGAGGTGACAGAGTCAGAAAGTGAATAGCAGAGAATTGGGGTAGGGAGAAGACTGAAACTACTGAAGATCGCAAGAAGAAAATTCAAAGAGCTTGATCTTAAGCAGAAATCAACAGAGAAGACAGTAACAAGAGAAAGAAATATAGTCCCTTTGATCTGGTAATTAAGCACAGTCATCTATGAATAAATACTGTTAAAAAAAAGGAAAATGATCTAACACTTGATGAGACAGAGATCCTGTGGAATGCGTGGGGAACATGGAATTACATGCTGTTTCTGAGTGTTTCAGAAAAGAAATGAGAATCATGAGAGCAAAATTTGTGGGCTGCACAACAAAAATAATGTGCAGAATAGAAAAGCTGTGGTAAAGAAGCAAAAGAGAGAGCACTAAAATTGTGAATACAAATACATAGGAGTGAAAGGCAATTAAAAGAATTCAATTACCAAAGCGATACTTTATAGAATTTGATGAAATAATAACAAAATTTATTTGGAAGAAAAAAATTGAGAATATCAAGGGGAATGATGAAAAAAGTAGGAATGAAGAGGAAATAGCACTTCCAGACTTCAGACTATATTATAAAGTAACCATTTGGATTTGGCTAAAAAATAAGGAGATAGATCAATGGAACAGATTAAACAAGAGAGATTTGGAAACAGTAGAAGTGATAAACTATTGTTCAATAAAGTGGAAAACACAAATGACCTAGGAAAAAAACTCCATTTTCAAAAAAAAAAAACTTGGAAAACTGGAAAGCAATCTGGCAAAAATTACCTTTGGGCCAACATCTTACACCATACTCCACAATACATTCTAAATATGCATGCAACTTTAAAACTAAAAGAAAAACAGATCATATACCTTTCATAGCCATGGGTAGGAAATTCTTAACCAAACAAGAGATATGGGCAATTACAAAAGATAAAATAGGTAACTTTGATTACTTGAAACTGAAAATCTTCTGCGCAGACGAATGTAATGTACCTAAGAGAAGAAGAGAAGTAGCAGAAAGGGGGAAAAAAATCTTTCTATCAAATTTCTCTGATAAGTGTTTGTTATTCAAGATACATAAACAATTAATAAATATACATAAAACTGATAGCCATTCCACACTAGATGTAGTCAAAGGATGTGACCAAAGTGTCCTCAAAAGAACTGCAAAATATTCACAACCATATGAAAGAATGTTCTAGAGCACCATAAGAGAAATGCAAATCAAAACAACCCTGAAGTTTCACCTTACACCCTGTAAATTGGCAAAAATGACCAAAAGTGACAACAGGAGGGTTTGTGGAAAGACAGGCACACTAATACACTGTTGGTAGAGCTTGAAATGGTGGGACCATTTTGGAAAGCAATCCGGAATTATGCAAATAAAGTGATTAAAATACCCTTCCCCTTTGAATCAGAGACTCCATTGCTAGGCATATAACCCCAAGGAAGCTATTGAAAAGGGAAAAAAGTCCTCATAAAAGTCCGAAACATTTATAGCTTCACTTTTTGTGATGGGTAAAAACTGGAAACAAATTGGGGAATAGCTAAACAATTTATGATACATGAATGTAATGGAATATTCCTGTGCTGTAGGAAATGATGGGTGTGATGAAGACAGAGAAACATAGAAAGATCTTTATGAACTGTTGCAGAGTAATGTTAGCAGAACCAAGAAAATCATAAATACAGAAACTACACCAATATAGATGGAAAGAGCACCAACACACACACACACACACACACACACACACACACACACACAAATCAAATGTAACAAAATTATAAAGATCAAGCAGGATTCAAATGAAGAGATATGAGAGGACACCCCAAGCTACCCCTTCATGGAGGCAGGAAGTATTGCACATGTTTTTGGACCTTATCAATATATCGTTTGATGGTTCTGACTTATTACTTCCTCCTCCAAAATACTACTTGTCATATGGAATGGTTCTCAGGGAGGGAAAGGGGGAAAGATAAATGGGATATGGTGGTGTAAAAATAGGAAATATCAATAAAAACAAAACACACATCAACAAATACAATATAATTTGGAGGGAGAAGGAAAAGGCACTAGTAACTAGGGAAATCAGGAAAGGTCTCATGTAGGTAGCAGCTCTTCAGCAGAGCTTTGAAGAAGACTCTGGATTCTGTGGAAGTGAGAAAGAAGTACATTTCTAGCACAGAGGACAGTGATGGTGTTGAGGGATGGAGCATACGGGTGAGTAACAATTTGAAGATCAATTTGATTAGAGTCTAAACCATGTGTGTGAAGGAGAAAAATGCATAATAGCCCTGGAAAGGCAGGTTGGAACTGATCTATGAAGGGTATCAAATAAGTGCCAAACAATTTGATTCTAGCCCCTAGTCTGTTGAGGAAAGGAGTGACATGGTGAGTCCTGTGATTTGGGGATCATCCTTTGGCTACTCTATGGAGAATGGGTTGGAGTAGGGAGAGGAGAGAGGAAAGGGGCTTAAGACAGGGAGACAAATTAGGAGGTTGTCGAAATAATCTAGGTGGGAGACAACAATGGCCTGAACAAGGGCGAGTAATCTTATTCCCATTATCATCTCCATTTATAGAAGAGGATATGTACGTATATACATATATATGTGCGCATTTATGTACATTATCTCTTCCACACCATGTGGGTTAGGGGAACAGTGACCCCACGATCTAGAAAATTCCACGTAAGACATTTTGGCCCTCCATTTGTACCACAGAAGAAGTCTTAATTTTTTTCTTTTTCTTTTACAGGATGTTTAGAGTACCTTATTGCAAAATTTGGGTTAAGCATTTCTGAGTTTCTAAATTTTTTTTCTGTGTTGTCTGCTGGCCTTTTTGTGTCATCTGAAACTTCCACAAAACTCCCCCCAAATTCCCATTTACAGTCATTTCTTTGGTCAACTCACAATATACCAAAACTGTGATGGGGAAAGTTGTGATGTGGAAGGGATAAATATGTACATGTATATGTATAAGTAGATGTAGATGTAGATGTAGATGTAGATGTAGATGTAGATGTAGATGTAGATGTAGATGTATGTGTATGTGTGTGTGTGTGTACGTGTGTGTGTATATATATGTGTATATATGTGTGTATATGTATAAGTAGATGTAGATGTAGATGTATGTATATGTGTGTGTGTGTATATATGTTGTGTGTGTGTGTGTGTGTGTGTGTGTGTGTGTGTGTGTGTGTGTGTATATATATGTATATATATGTACATGCACCTACCATTATTATACTCCTTCCGAACCAGCTACAAACATGCTAAAAGGGATTTAGGCTGCATATTACATAAAGCGACCCAACTTTTCAATAATAATAATAATGAGATTAAGGCCACATTATGCGGCATTTTGCTCATAAGAACCTTCAGAGGTAAGGAATGTTCATGTTCTCCTCCTTGCAGATGAAGAGGATAAGGTAACAATGGCACCCCCAGAGAGAAGGGCCTGAGCATCCCCAGCATCTGGTGCAGAGCTGGTCTTAAGCATTTGATGAATTGAAATCAATCATTTAAGTGTCAGCCCTCAGACTTCAACCCAGGCCTTTCTCTTACTCCTGCACCACAATGCCTTGCTGCCAACACTGAGCCAGTAAAAGAACATAAAGAATATATGAAACACACAAGATCAGTTTGTATTCGAGCTCTTGCAAGCACAAGGACTGATTTCTGCCGTCTGGAATATCTATGTATCTTCCTCTCTGCCTCCATTGGCTTTATCTCTCTCTGTCTCTGCCTATGTTTCTCATTGTATCTCTCTCTCTCTCTCTCTCTCTCTCTCTCTCTCTCTCTCTCTCTCTCTCTCTCTGTTTCTCACTGCATTTCTGTCTCTATCTCTAGGTCTCTGTCTCTCTGTCTGATTCTCCCATCTGTCTCTATCTCATTCTATCTCTCTCTCTCTCTCTCTCTCTCTCTCTGTCTCTTTCTGTCTCCCTCTCTCTTTTTCTCTGTCTCTCTCTTTGTCTCAGTCTTTGCTTCTCTGTCATTGTCTCTCTATCTCTGTCTCTCTCTGTGACTCTATGTCCCTCTGTTTCTGTCTCTGTTTCTCTTTGTCTCTCTGTCTGTATCTCTCTCTTCTGACCTGGAGAGACAGCTTGCTCCACTTAGAAGTGGAGCCCCTCACACATCTGTCCCATGGAGGCCTTCTGCATCTGCCTGCCTTCGACTTGTTGAAGTGTGTGTTGACGTGCCTCTGTTTGTTGAAGAGATTTGGATGCTTGTTTTGATGCAGACCAGGATAATCAAGGCCTGGCTGGTGTGCTGTCAGAATGCTTCACGTTAAAATGTTAGCACCATGCCAACGAGGACCTGTCCTGGGTCCCAGGAGCGTGGCTATTCTGAGCCCCTCCTATTGGGAGTCTGTAACTGACTCTCCTTTTTTTTTTTTTAATAGTAATAACAAGGTTGAGGCCTCAGGCAACTAAAGAGACTTTCACCAGAGAATCTCATTTGAACCAATATCTACAAGTACTAAGATATAATAAGTTATCTCAAGGAACAGATACTCTCTGCAATATAATGAGCAGACATCAAAAAGAGCAGCTGGCCTGCAGAGTTGGAGGGTAGGGAAACAAATTGGAAACTTAGTCAGAGAGAGAGACAGAGACAGACAGACAGAGAGACAAGAGACAGAGAGAGACAGAGACTGAGAGAGAGAGAAGGAGAGAGAGAGAAAATAAAGGGAGAGAGAGAGAGACAGAGACAGACAGCAACAGAGACAAACAGAGGCAGGGAAAGGGAGGGAGCAAAATTAATTCAATCATGCAATTCCTTTTTTCCCCAGCCTTCATTATAGCCAATGGACTTCCTGGGTCAGTCATTCAAATGGTTTAGAAAGTTCAAAAGATCTTAGATTTAGGACTAAAAAGGGCCTTAGAAGTCATCCAGTCCAAGTCTCTCATTTTACAGATCAGGAAACTGAGGCTTATGAGGTTAAATGACATGCCCAGAGTTCTACATTAGGAAGTGTTTGCAGCAGGCTTAGAACCTAGGACTTCCTGACTCTAATGCAGTGTCCCTGCACTATTGTTTGGACCTTATTATATGAGGCAATGAGGTGTCATGGAAAGACTCATTTATTTGAATCCAAATCCAGATCATTCCATGTGGAACTCTAAGTCACTTCCACTTTCATCAGTTTCTTGTCTGGAATATGAGAGGACTGGACTAGACCAGAAGATCCCTATGGCAGCTCCCTTCCAACTCTCAATCCTGTGAACAAGGGATTCTCAGTCAAGATTTTAGAAGAATTAAGGATTACAACTGATGTTTCACTTCCAGCCCAGCATCTTCCTTATGGTCATCCTCCCAGCTATGTTCAGTATCCCTGGTTCAGTGACAACCTAGTAGGGCTATGCAGACATGGCCCCCTCAATAAACCCTAGCCTATTCCATCCTTATTTTGTAAACGTATGCTTCAGCTGGATTAAAATCTTCGGTTGCTGAGCAGTGGACATTTAATCCCTCCAAGATTTCCTCCCACTTATCCTGTTTATATCCTGTATATAAATAGCTGTTTGAAGGGCATCTTCCCTATTTAGGGGCTGTTTTTGCCTTTCTTTGTATATCTAGCGCTTAGCACAGTACCTGGTACATAGTAAGGGCTTTAAAAATGCCTGTTGCCTGACCAACTAACAGGCAGGTAATAAAGCTTCAAATCAAACAAATGTTAACAGGCATTTGTGAGTGCTTCAATGCTACTTAATTTAAAATTGTTCTTTCTATTTTTGAGTTCAGCCTCTTTTTATACCTAAAAAGCTTGCTGATTAAGAAATTCAAGAAGTTTGCATTAGCTCAGTGATGACGGATGTTTGGCTGTTTTTCAGAAATGTGTAAGGGTCACCATTTTAAAAAATGAATTTGTGTGTAGTGTTGACTTTGTTTAGACCCAAGCAACTCATGAAGGGCAGTGACTAAGGCATGGAGGGGTTGGGAATTGTGCCAATGGAGAAGGGGTCCAACTCAATGAAATCCTGGATCCTTGAACTAGCGAGCTAAGTAAGGGTCATCAGAATCCTCCAAAGCCCTCTTCTAATGCCTCACTGTGGTTTGGAGGTAATTTCCATGGTCATGCCAGCAGTAGATAAGCTCTGGCCACTACTGGCCAAGCCAGATGGCTTTGATTACAGATGGTCAATGGATTTGGGTACCTATTATTTGAGGACCAATCCTGCTAATTGTGGAGAAGCTTATCACCAGACAATTGGCTATTAGGGGATGACCATCAAAAAACATCTAAGTCATAAATGGGTCAAGATCTGTGTCCAATGAACAGGGTGTCAATACGTACAAAATCACAGTTCCTGGAAGTATTGAAATAAGAAGTAAGTTAATTTTTGACACCTCCTATGTTCTTGTGCATGACAATCCATTCTTCCCTGTGAGCTAGAAATGTTTAAGATCAAAAAGTGTCCATGTCCGCTGAGAGAGGCTGCTTGAAAGGAAGCAAGACAGAACCCTTTCAAGAAGAAAATTGTCCTATCTTCTCACCAGTGTCAGAATGTAGAAGTGTTTACAAAATGCTCATTAAAAGAAAAAGGAATTGGGAGATAGCTACAAAATCTGGTGCACAAGTTTACACTAAAGAGATAAGAAAGGCTAGGCTCCCATAGGCGATCCTGCTGTCCAATTACTGCAACCTGGCTTTTTTTGGGGGCAGAGGAGGAACAGAAGGGAAAGAGACAGACAGAGTGAGGGAATGCTTCTGAAAGAGTTTCCAAACTTGGCAACTCCGGATGACATAAGTCAAGTCCTCTCCAGAGGATTCGGACCACTTGCACCACTGACACCTAAACTTCGCTGGGCTTGGGGGCTTGAGCAAAGCCATGGGCTCCTCAGTCCTACAGCTCTATGCAGTCCTCTGTCTGGGAGCCTCCTTGGGATCTGGCAACCCCATCATGAGCCTGGAGGACTCTCCCCTGGAAGAAGATCTGCCCCTGCTGGATGATGTTTTTTCAGAGCAAGATGGTGTTGACTTTACTTCTCTGCTACAGAGTGTGAAAAATGAATTTCTCAAGACATTGAACCTGTCTGATATCCCCCTGCCTAGTTCAGCCAAGGTTGATCCACCAGAGTACATGTTAGAGCTGTACAACAGATTTGCCACTGATCGTACCTCAATGCCATCTGCAAACATCATCAGAAGTTTCAAAAATGAAGGTAAGTTTGGGCTTTTGCCATCATAAATTCAACTATACTTTTAAAAAATGAAGATATATATATATATATATATGTACTATATATAATACATATGTAGATTTTTGACATATAAATTCACACACATAGGGTTGTGACAGCAATTAGGTCCTGGGTTTCACTGGTACAAGGAATTCCTGGGTGAGAAAACCCTCTCTTCCAACAGAGTTCTGCATTTTCTCTGCAATTGACAATCACAGAAGTTGCCAAGAGCTTGAAAGGTTGTGACTTGTACAGGATCACACAGCCAATATATGTCTTACTAATTCCAAGGATGGTTTTCTATCTATTAGGCCAATATGTGTATGTGTGTGCATGTGTGTGCGTATGTGTATATGTGCGTATATGTTCATTTATGTTACATATAGATATCAATATGTATATATATATATGTGCATACTATATATAGATTTTTTTAAACCCACATGAAAAAATACTGTGAACTCTTGCTAGCACTGTATAGACTTGCATATGTAATTATATTATATACAGACATCAATAGGTGTATATATGTGTGTGTGTATGTATACTGTATATGTATAAAAACCATATAAAAATACTGTAAGCTCTTGCTGGCACTGTATGTGCTTATATATGCATTACATTATATATAGACATCAATAGGTATATATGTGTGTATAAAGTATATATACGTATATATGTATGTATGTATGTATGTATATGCACTGTATATTTTTTGCATGGTGTATATAGACACACACTGTATTATATATATATATATACACACACACACATACACTGTATGTATATACATATATATAAACACATACATACATATATATATATACCTACTGATGTCTATATACAATACAAATGCATATTCAAATCTATACAGTCCCATCAAAAGCTTACAGAATTTTTTGTTTGGTTTTTATGTAGATCTTGGCAGGAATGTCCCAGTAGACTTTCTATCTGACATCATAGCATTACCTCTGAAGTGGGCTCATCTTCTTCTGATCAGATTACCATCTTCTGTTTGAATGCCTTAAAACACATATGGGTCATATCCTGCCTGTCAGTCTGCCTCTAAGCTTGCACTGCTAGTCAAACTTTCTTACTGGCTTCACTTTGTCAGTTTAGCATAGGAAGGAAATTTAGAAAACTCAGACAAAAGGCAGGATGATGTGACTGGCAATTTGCTAGGGAATGGTTCCATTTTGCGTTTATATTCAAGAAAAGTTGAAACGGTGTAGAAATGGAAGGGGCTGCTATATTAAATCTGCTAGTAAAGGGATAACGTATCTTCATGCAGTTCAGAAAGAACTTTCTTCCCCATGATTCAGTCAATCCTGAGTGAGTTATCTCCCTCTCCAAATTTTTTGATCATAATTTATGTTATCTCCTTTCCCTCTACTATAATCTACCTTATATGCCATTTATCCGTCTCTGTGCAGTACCTCACCTAATAAACTGCTTGAAGCTCCATAGAATCATAGATCTAGGGCCGTCAGAAGCCATCTAATCCAACCCCTTGATTTTATAATCGAGTAAACTGAGGCCCAAGGAGATTAAGCTACTCGCCTAAGGAGATTAAGAGACTCACCCGGGGTCAACAGGGAGTAAGTGTCATAGCTGGGACAGAACCCACGTATTCTCATTCAAATGCTGATTCTCTTTCCACTCTACCAGCATTCCTCCAAGAGACCGTGCTGGGGTTTTTTCAGTTTGTTTGTTGGTCCCCAGGACCAGGTACTTTGCCATGCATATAGTAGGCATTTGATAAATATTTGTGGAATGGAGTGGAACCAAGATTATTCACTGAATCACACGACTTTAGAGTCTTATTTACAGGTTCTAATTAAATACAGAACTTATTCCTGTTATTCCTTACAAATTTCAGCATCCAGCAGAGCTTTCTAGGGAATGGGCAGGGCACCGGAAGACAGGTTAGCACAGCTTTGTCCAGACCGCTAGGTTCAGTAGCAATCTCATACTTTGCAATAGCAATATTCCATCACATATTGCTTGCTCAGTACGTACACATTTCTTCACAGATCGTGGATTTAGGGCTGAAAAGGACCTTGGAGCTCATGTCGTTGTCCAACCCCTTCATTTTATAAATGAGGATCTGGAGGCTAAGAGAGACTTGAAGAAAGTCACACAAGTAGAACGCTGCTAAGCAAAGATTGGAAACCAGGTCCTTCTGATTCCAAATCCCATTCTGAGGTTCTTTTCACCTCTACCGCATGGACTGTTTCTAATATACACAATATAATTTAGGGATAACTCTGTTTGGCTTTGGGTCTGGGATTTCACTGGTATAGAGAACTTCCTGGTGTGGAAACTCTCAAAACCAGTGTAGATCAGCAACTCCTTTATACATCAGAGACAGTGGTGTACGGTAGATGTTTAATAACCAGCTCTCCGGGAGAAACAAAAATGTACATATTACACACTTCTGCTTTTAACCTGCACCTTTATTATTTCTTCCATCACTTTCTTAAGTCTAGATAATCAGCAAAATAATAAATCAAGCCTGGACTGGTAGGGTTTGATGACTTTTAACAACAGGCCAGCAGATTTGAGCTTGGCTCCAGCACATTCCTGCCTACAGAGTTGCCTGGAAAACTAAGAGGATTAAGTGACTCACCATCCATGATCAAACAGCCAGAATGTATTATAAACAGGATTTGAACCCAATTCTTCCCCACTCCAAGGCTAGCCCTCTACCCACCATGCCTCATGATCTCTCAATGATCCTTTCCAAAACTAAATCTATGACTCTGTGACCTATATTCATATGCCCATCAAGCCAGCAATACGTGGCTCAAATGTATTTATTGGTTAGGCTCATATAAGTTTATTTTTTAAAGTTTTTTTAAAGTTCCAGTGTCTTTTGTAAAACATCACACACACACACACACACACACACACACACACACACACACACACACACACACACACATACTGCATTGTATTTGCTACCTACCTTTAAATTTTGCTAAAGCTTTAGGGGAAAAAAAATTCAGCATTCAGTAATTTGTGAAAGAAGACAAATGACATTTATATCTGTAGACACCTTATGCAGGCAAGTTCAAACTCAGTGATAATCTCACTCCAGAACCTATTCTGAAGTGCTGCCGCATACCTCTGGGCTTATCCCTAAGAGCCCCTGATCTGTTGAGAGCCTGGAGAGTGACATCGTTCATATCCACGCATGAAAAAGAACCCGTTGGCCATCCAGAGTTCTCAGTGTTAGCTCTAACATTCAAGCGAAAAATTAGAAACAGCCTTGAAGTCAACTATGAGAGAATGATTAAATAAATTGATATATTCATGGAGTAGAAAACCATAATTAAGAACAAGTGTGAGGAGTACAAAGGAATCTGAAAGGAATTTGTTGAAACAATACAAAGGGAAGAAAAGGCAAAACCAGGAAAGTGGAGAACATTATTATGAGCATAAAAGAAGAAATGCACACCAGAAAGAATGAAAAAAGAACGCTTGTGGGATCTTAGAGGATGTGTAGTAGAAAGAGTTCTGAACTTGGAGTCAGAGGACATGGGTTTGACTCCCAGCTCTAGCACTTGCAATCTATGTAACCTTGGATCAGTCACTTCATTTTTCTGGGCCTCAGTTTCCTTATCTGTAAAATAAGGGGATTAGACTAGATGATCTCTAAGGTCCGTTCTATCTGAAAATTATGAAACAAGATTGGGTTGCTATGACATTTTATGCATTTAAATTTGTTTATTTAGATGGAAATAGCTGTGAAATTAATTTAATTGGTCACACTGAGTGTTTTAAATTGTCTATTACTCATATAAAAATGAATCTATTATAGATACAGGCCAGAATTTTGAGTTTGAAAAACCTGCAATTAATTGTCCAATGATAGCAAAAACCTGAAAATTGAACTCAGCTTGTGCATCAAACTTTCAAAGTCTATCCTGAGTGATTAAGGATGATAAGGTCCAGAACTTTAAAGGGCATGTAGGGCAGCTCCCACGTTTTTACATATGAGGAAACTGAGCCCCCAAGGAGTGAAGTGACTTGGCCAAAGTCACACAGACGTTGAGGTGATAGCGGAATATAGGCATTCTGATGCTATCAGACCATAACCATAGGAAGCAGTGGGAGACAGCTGAAGCACCAGCAGTAGGGAGGCAGAGTAGTGCAGTGGACAGACCACTGGACATATAGTGAGGAGACCTGGGTTTGAGTAGAAGGTCCTAAATCTACCAGCTGTGCAACCTTGGGCCCCATCACTTCCTAAATGAAACTTAGCTTCCTCACCTGTAAAACAGGGAAAATCATAATTGAATGAAGTTACTATGTAATTATGAATGGGTAAAAGCACTAATTTGAAGTCAGGAAGACCTGAGTTCAAATCCAGCCCACATGTTGTTGTGGTGGTGGTGGTGTCCAATCATTTCAGTCTTCTCCAACTCTTTGTGACCCCATCTGGAAAATTAAGAGGATTAAGTGACTCACTCATCCATGATCATACAGCCAGAATGTATTATAAACAGGATTTGAACCCAATTCTTTCCCCACTCCAAGGCTAGCCCTCTACCCACCACGCCTCATGATCTCTCAATGATCCTTTCCAAAACTAAATCTATGACTCTGTGACCTATATTCATATGCCCATCAAGCCAGCAATACGTGGCTCAAATGTATTTATTGGTTAGGCTCATATAAGTTTATTTTTTAAAGTTTTTTTAAAGTTCAGTGTCTTTTGTAAAACATCACACACATCTTGGCAAAGATACTGGAGTGGTTTGCCATTTCCTTCTCTACCCCATTTTACAGATGAGTAACTGAGGCAAGAGGGTTACATAACTTGTCCAGGGTCACATAGCTAGTAAGTATCTGAGGCTGGATTTCAATTCATGGAAGATGAGTGTTTCCAATTCCAAGCCCAGGGCTCTATCCACTGAGCCACCTACCTGCCTCCCAGCCTATTTTACAGATGAGGAAACAAGGCAAACATAGTTAAATGATTTGCCCAGGGTCACACAGCTAGTAAATGTCTAAGGCCAGATTTGACTCAGGTCTTCCTGACTCCAGGCCAAGGCTCTATCCATTGTGCCATCTAGCTGTCTCTTGGCAAGTGACTTAACCTCTCACTGTTTCAATTTCTTCATCTGTAAAATGGGGATAATAATACCACCTACCTCAAGGGGTTGTCGTGTGGATCAAATAAGAGCATAAGGAAAGCCTTTTTGCAAACCTTAAAGTGCTGCATAAGTTCTATCTATTATTATTGTCATTATTACTATTATCTTCCCCAGCTTTGGGTCTCCTTAATACAAATGTTATCCTAAAGGAGCTTAAAAAAATTTCCGTAGAAATACATATATATATACACACACATATACATATGCATATACATATTATATATACACATATATCTATACCTATATCTGTGATTACTCATAAAACCATTGGCTATCTATTCCATTTGCATATGTAAAGAACCTCAAACATTTTTAATCAAAAATAAAAGTTTCCTCATTGATTTCTTCTCCTTTCTTTGGCCCTCACACAATCACTGTTCATGTTACTATGGCAAACAGGGAGTTTCAGGGCAGGGCCATCTCCACTTTTCAGAATGCTCCAGTGGAAAAAGCTCCAAGCTAGGAGTCAGAAGACCTGAGTTCAAATCCCAGCTCTGCTACTCATTTGCCGAATGGCCTTAGCCAAGTAACTTCCCACCTCTGGGTCTGACTTCCTGCAAATGTACAGTGAAAGGGTTGGGCAAGATTACTAGTTCTTAAGCTGTTTCTTGCTCACAGCACAGTAGTATCTTTTACCATGCAGAATCATGGTGTACAATGGGGTCTCCTGAGTGGGCATGTGATCACAAATATATTCCAAGGAGACTATGCGTGTGATTACAGGTGAACATTCCATACAATTCATAATGTGCCTCAACGATATTGCCACAACGTACGAGAACCACTGGGCCAGGTAACCTCTAAATTACTTCCATCTCTAGATTCTGTGACCCACCTATTCAGTACTGAAGCAAGTACACACACCCACTGATAGGGCATCTCATCAATCAGTAGAAGCATTGAGGGTTATGGCTTGGAATCAATCAGGATTTATTTGTTAAGTACCTAGTAAGCAGAGCTCTCATCTCCACAGTGCTCCAAGGTTTACAAAATGCTTTTCTCACAACAACCCTCTAGGGTAGGGGGTTATGATTATTATTATCCTCATTTTATAGACAGGAAAACTTTGACTAAGAGAAGGGAAAAAAAGTGGCCTGCCCAGGGTCATGCCCCTAATTGGTATAAGATCCATAACTCAAATAAAGATTTTCTGATTAAAAGGCCAGTGCCTTGCTGCCTAACTTTGTGTGAGATGCAGCTCTATGCTACAGTAGGAATTCAGTGATAAGTTCCTAGGGCACTGGGACTTGGAGTCAGTAACATCTGGGTTCAAATCTCACCTCAGACACATACTAGCTGGCCCTGGACAAATCACTTCATCTCTCTCTGTGTCTCAGTTTTCTCTTCTGTTACATGAAGAGGTTGGATTTGATGGGCTCTAAGGTTTATTCCCATTCTAAAGCTATGAGCCAAAGGTTCCTAAAATTATGGCATGATTTTTGCCCTTAATAAACTTGTACTCTAGCAGGGAGAAGGAAATCTACATATAGAAAGTCTTCAAATACTGTATGGACTATAATTTGGTCCACGTGAGTATTCCCTCCACCAATTCAATTCACAGCTCCTCTCTTCAACAATTCAATTCCATTCAACAAATATGGGTATAGTGTAAGTATGTGTATAGATATGGTACGTACACTAATTTAATATAACAACTCAGTAGATGGCCCTGGAGAGGTGCTGTGGACACCCAATTTCTTCATCCTGTGATAGTCACCCTTTAAGCAATCTGGTACTGGGTTTCTCCAAAGTTAGCTAGATATGAAAAGGTAACTAACAATAATGGGAAATACAAGCCGTGACAAATAAATGGTAAGAAATAAAAAAAAAACAGATTCCTTACATGGGAAGGAGCAGAGAAGATTCTATTGGGTGTCAGCGGGAGGTGAGGTTGGCCTTGAAGGTGGTTAACTATGTAAAGAGGCAGAAAAGCGAGGAGAGGAGAGGACAGAGGACAGGACAGGACAGGACAGGACAGGACAGGACAGGATAGGAGAGGACAGGAGAGGAGAGGACAGGACAGGACAGGAGAGGGCATTTCAAGAGAGGGGAATGGCTTGAGCAAAAGTGCAGAGAATACAAAAAAAAAAGACGTGTTCAGGGAATAAGTAGACATTTGGAGCAGAAATTTCATTAGGGAAGAAGGAGGATAAATTTGGGAAGGTATATTATGGGGGCTTTTATCTCCAGATTCCATTTGGACCATTCACTGACTGGAGAGGAGCCACTGAAAGGTTTTGAATGAGGGGTCCCCAAGGATGTTGAGCAAGAGGAAGAATGCTAATTGGATGTAGTGTAAGAAGACCTAGGGGCAGCTAGGTGGTACAGTGGATAGAATGCTGGGCTTGGAGTCAGGAAGACATCTTCCTGAGTTCAAATCTGGCCTCAGACACAGGCTGTGTGAGCCTGGACGAGTCACTTAACCCTGCTTGCCTCAGTTTCCTCATCTGCAAACAGAGCTACAGAAGGAAATGGCAAACCGCTCTAATATCTTTGCTAAGAAAACCCCAAATGGGGTCACAGAGAGTCAAACGTGACTGAACAACAAGAAGACCAAAGCTTTGGTCTCAGTGCCAATACTTACTAGCTGTATAATCATGCCAATTCACTTCCCCGAGCCTCATTTTCATCATGTGTAAAATGTGGATGTTTGCACTATCTACCTCACCTGGTCATCACGAGGCAAGATCTTCATAAACCTTCAAGTGCTACATAACTGTGTTATTCCTATATAAATATAAATTATCACATTCATCAAAGCAACGTTTTTAAAAATGAATATGATAACAGATTAGAGGCAGGTAGACCAAATATAAGGCTATAGGATAGTCTAGGGATGAGGTGACAAAAACTAGAAGGATACAAGCACCTTGAAGACAGGGACTGTTTCATTCTTGTCTTTCTCTGCCCAGTGTTAACCCAGTGCTGGGCACAGAGAAGGCACTTAATAAATGCTTATGGAAACGAATAGAATCATAGATTTAGAGCTCTTCAGAAGGGACGTTGGAAACCATCTCGTCCAATGCTTCATTTTACCATAAGGAGACTGAATCCGGAAGAGCTGAAGTGACTTGCTCAGGGTCACACACATGGTCAATCATAGAGGTAGGATCTGAATCCAGGCCATCTGGCTCCAAAGCCAGGGCTCTTTCCACTGTGCTGTGGGGGACTAAGATGCAGACGTAAGTCAGATGACGTGCCCGTGATCACACAGATAGTGAATAGCAGGGACAGAATTAAATTAAACTGAAATGAATCAGATTGAATTGAGTTAGGGTGGTAGCAATGGAAGTGGAAAGCAATAGATGGAGGCAAAAGTCACTGCAAAAAAAGGCAAATAATCTAATAAAAGGAAATCAAAGAAGTTAAAATAAAAAACCTAGGGATATTTAGCTGAAAGAAGACTTAGAGGGGACATAGCAACTGTCTCCAAGGGTTTTACTCTCTGAACAAGGGATTAAACTTGTTCTGTTGGGGCCAAAAAGAAAGCAGAAGAAGGAGCAATGGGTGCAAAGCACAAGGAGATAGATTGGGCTTAATTCAGGGAAAAACTTCCAATCAATTTGCAAGTAGAACAGACTGCCTTGGCAAGCAATGAAGCTGCCTTCCCTGGAAGTCTTCGGGTGATGCTTGTCAGTTATTTCACAGAAGGGATCTCTATTTAGAGGTAAGTTAGACTAGAATCATTAAATTCTGTGATTGTTGCCTGAGCAAATTCTAAAAATGTATCCTGTTATTGAGTTGTTTCGGTTGTGTCTGACTCTTTGTGACCCCATTTGGGGTTTTCTTGGCAAAGATACTGGAGTGGTTTACCATTTCCTTCCCCAGCTCATTTTACAGATGAAGCAAATGAGGTAAACAGGGTTAAGTGCCTTGCCTAGGGTCACATAGCTAGTAAATGTCTGAGGCCAAATTTGAATTCATGAAGGTAAGTCTTCCTGACTCCAGGCTCCACTCTATCCACTGGGCCACCTACATTCTCAAAATACAGCAATGTCAAAATTGTTCCTTTTTTTATTTGATCTGAATGTCTGTCATGGGGTAAGTATAAGTTAGTCTAAAGCCTTCATGCATTGATACTGAAAATAGTTAATTAAACTTTAAATTATCTCAAATTAAGATAAGAAGTATAGATCAGTCCATAATTCATAGATGAGTTGGTAAGACAGTTGAAGCAATTTTCAAAACTATAATTTAAGCAACTACTTATACGTGTGTGTGTGTGTGTGTGTGTGTGTGTGTGTGTGTGTGTGTGTGTGTGTGTGTGTGTAGTCTTTCTATACATCAGGAACTCTAAAGTAGGGAAATAGAGGCTTTAACTCATATGTAACAGTTATTTGATATGAGGTCTGGGCTATATTACAGTAAAGTGTGCATAGGATATATTGGCATTTAGGGTAAAAAGGATTTTCAGCTCCTCTCTAAAAGGTTAGACTAGATAAGGTCCTTTCTGGTCTAAAGGAGTAAAAGCAGTTCTCTTTGAGCAGTCACCTAACCCAACCCCATAATTGTACAGAGACATTTATATCCAGACTTTAAGAATCTGTTTAATGGATTGCCATTCTTTGTTCTGGTGAAATTAGCTATGTTGGCTCTCAGACCATAGACACAGCCCTTTCAACTTGATAGGATCTGCCATGTATGCCCTCTGCTAGCATTGCCTTAGAGACTTGGAGGTCACGCACACCACATCTGGTGGGCAACAGGGAAATACTTTTAGTCTGAAAGATCTTCAGAAAAAATTAAACTTCTATTAATAACCCATTTAAAGACACAGAACCATATAATGTTAGTGTTGGAAGAGGTCACAACACCATGGACATGAGTTGAGGTCATAGCTTAGTTCTTGGGTTTGGAATAGTAAGGGATGTTAGCAATCATCTGGGTCCATTCCCTAATTTTATAGAAGACAAATATGAAGCCCAGTCAGGGGAAATGATTGTCTAAGGTCACCCAGGGGTAAGCAGCAGAGTTGGGACCATAACCCAGGTTTCCTAATTGCCAGTCCAAAGCTCTTGCCACATTAAGGCCTCCAACTAAAGGAGAGATACACAAACGCATTGAAATATATCATTCATCCGTATTCTTGAAACATGCCTTCCAGTGCCTATGCCCTGAGCCCCCATGGTGTCTTTAAAATTGCTTTTTTTCATTCATATATTCATAAAATCATGGATTATTAAAGTAGGGAGATAACTAGTGACCCCAAAGTCAAAGGATAGGGGTTCAAATCCTGGCCCTACCAGTTACTAGATGACCTTAGGGCAATTCCTTGCCTAGGCCTTAGTGTCCTCTAGCTGGACCTCTAGGGACTCTGCCAATTCTAGATCTTCTGAGCTAAGTGATTATTTCAACCTATGCTCCTGATAGTGTAGAAAACTTGAGTTGCTTAAGAGAATGAGGAAAATAAGTCTCTAGTTCTAACGAGGTTGATTGTCAATGGCAAAAAATTTTCCCACCTAATCTTGGGGTCACTTAGGGACAATATCTTGCACATAGTAAACAATAACTGTCAGATTGCATTGAATGTAACTTGACCTTATTACTTTCATTTTGGCTTACTATTTAATACTTTCTATGTTACAGGAACTATGATAGACACTGGGGATACAGATACCCCAAAAATGAAATAAATCCTACTCTCAAAAGCTTACATTTTATCAGGGGAGAAAACATATGAATATAAAAATAGGAGGTAGGGCATTGGCAGGGAGAGGGGAAGGAAAGGATGAGATCAGGAGACGTTTCATATAGAAGGTAATTCTTGAGCTATGTCTTGAAGAGAGAAATGGATTTAACAAGAAAGGGATGAGGAGAGTACATACTCTAGGCACAGAGAACAACCAGTGCAAAAAAAAAATCACAGAAATGGAGAACCAAATGGAAGACCAATCTGACTGTACTGTATAGCAGAAGAAGGGAAGATACAGATATATATATATAACACACACACATATATATATATACACACATACACACACACACATATATATTTATACACATATATATACATATATGTGCATATACACATATATACATATATGTGCATATACACATATATACATATACATATGCATATACATGTATGTATGTGTGTGTGTATATATGTGTGTGTATATATATACATATATATATGTATATATATGTACATAAATCTGGAAAGATAGGTCAGAACAAGGTTATGAAGAGCATTAAAAAACAAACCAAAATAAGGACTTTATGTTTTATCCTAGAAATAATAGAGAACCAATAGAGTTAATTGAGTAGGGGATTGACATGGTCAGGTCTGTGTTTAAAGAAAGTCTCTTTGGCAGCTATATGGAAGATCGATCAGAGTGGCAGGAGACCAATTTGAAGGATATTGCAATAGTCTAGGCAAGAGGGGTTGAGAGTCTGAAATAAGTTTGGTGGTTGAGTGAGAAAGGAGAAGGGGTTGAATATAAGATGTTATGAAGGTAGAAACAGCAAGATTAGGCAATTGATTGGATATGTGGATCAAGGGAGAGTTAGGAATAGAGGATGACACAGAGTTTATGAACCTGGGAAATGCCCTCAAAAAATAGGAAAGCTTCAAAGAGGTGTGGGTTTGTGGGGAAAGATAGTTAATTCTGTTTGGAATATATTGAATTTGAGATGACTCTTGAAAATCCAGTTTGAAAGGTAAAAATGGAGGTTGGTGATGTCAAAGCTCAGAGGAGAGAGACAGAAAGACAGAGAGAGACAGAGACAAAGAGAGAGAGACAGAGAGACAGAGACAGAGAGAGAGACAGAGAGACAGAGACAGACAGAGAGACAGAGAGATTAGGCATGGTTAAACAGGTAGGAGGAGAATTAGGAGAAAATAATATCACAAAAACCCAGAATGGAGAGAATATCCAGGAGGAATGGGTAGTCAATATTTTCAAATGAAGCAGAAAAGTGAAGGACAATAAAAACTGTGAAGTGTCAGTGGGGAGCAAGGGATATTGGGACTCCTCCTCCAGTGTCTTGGTATACTATAGCTAGTGCTGGAGGGGAAGATCAAGGATTCATGTGAAGGAAGCAAAGTCTCTAAGAGCAAGCATATGGAAGGAATATAAGAAGATATCCAGAATGAAGAGAAGTATGTTTATTATGGAATGGGAATTCCTGAGGGCTCAGTGGAAGACATGGGCAAAGTTGGAATGGGACATGAGTGGGGCAGTGTTGAGGAAGATAAGGAGGGGAGAATAGGAAGTAGGTATTAAGGATAGTTTACACCTAAGTATGAGGTAATTGAGCACTATAGGGTTAGAGGATTATAGGTGGTGGGAGTTTTCTGTCCATAGTGGTAAAGTAGTGGGTGGGTGGGTGGGTGGGAGAGAAGTTGTATTGCTCACAGTCTCCACTGAGTGGTGTTGTAAGGCAAAGGCCAGGGCTACTGGATCTTGGTTGCTGCCTGCCCTACGCCGGGGGGACTGGGTGAGAGTATAACAAGACAGGGTTGCGGGGCAGAATAGAACTCCAGGAATGAAATGACTCCTGGGAATGTAATCATCTAGCCCCTGTTAGAGCTGTTTACTCTAAGCCAGAAAGTTCACATGGGCCATGATGCTCTGGCTTTGTGGATGGAGATTCAGTGCAAAATGAAAGCTCATGGATGATAAAATGAAAGTATAGGAAGTGACTCCATGAGGATGGGATGAGTATAACAAAGGGAACATTCCTGAGCTGTGAACATGGATCCCCATCGCCTACCAAATAAAGCAAAAACTCCTGACTCTTCCATTGAAGGCACTCCACAATCTGGCTCCAACCTACATTTCCAGCCTTATCTCCTACCCCTCCTCTTCTGATGCTTCATGTTCCAGCCAAACTGGAGTACTCTCCACTCCACCCCCCCATTTTCATGCTAATCTCCATGTCTTTGCTTTCAGTTTCTCACGCCTGAAATGGACTCTCTGACCCTCTCCAACCCATATCTTCATTTGCTGAAGTCCCTCCCTCTTTTTACAGCCCTGTTCAGGTGCCACCTTCTCCATAGAGCTTCTCTGACATTAACGCTAGGGACAGAAATATCTTATACCTCAGGTTTCTCATAGGACGTTGCTTGGACCTATTCTTTGCATTTATGTCACTCCCCTTTATATCATAATTATCTTTGTATCTGTTCTTTCCCCAAATCATTCAGCCATATCTTACCCTATGCCATCCCTGCCACTCTTGAATTATAGGCTGGGACAGAGCAGGAATGTGCCCTGTATCTTTTTGTATTTTCTAAACTTAGTGCAGGGTCTTCTATACAGGAAGCCCTGAATAGGTCTTTTTTGAAACAGTTGCATGCAGAAGGAACATTTGGGGCAAGCATATACATCTATTCTGTGTAGAACTTTTTTTTTTCCTATTTATGGTAAATGATTCTGCTTTATTTTGAGGCAATAGCTTCCATCTAAAAGTTGGTTTTTGTCCTTTTCCAGATCTGCTTTCTCAACCAACTAACTTTAATGGACTCCAAAAATATCAACTCCTCTTCAATGTGTCCATCCCTCACCACGAAGAAATCGTCATGGCTGAACTGAGGCTCTATGCCTTGGCCCAGAGGAGCCACCTGCTATTTGATGGCATAGAACGAAAAGTGACCATTTTCGAAGTGCAAGAAAATGAAGGAGAGGAAAGAAAAATGCTGGTTTTGGTGTCAGGAGAGATCTATGGAACCAGTAGTGAGTGGGAGGCTTTTGATGTCACGGATGCCATCAGGCGTTGGCGAAGATCAGGTTCCACTACCCACCGGCTGGAAGTCCACATAGAGAGCAGAAATGAGGAGGCTGAGCTTTCAGAGAGGGGTCAGCTGGAGATAGACATCAGTGCCCACAACAATCATGTCCCTTTACTCATCGTGTTTTCTGATGACCAGAGCAGTGACAAAAAGGAGGAGAAAGAGGAGTTGAGTGAAATGATAGATCATGAGGACCTTCTGGAACTGGACAACCTAGAAACCGATAATTACCATGATGGTCCTGGGGAAGAAGCTCTATTGCAGATGAGATCCAACATTATTTATGACTCCACTGCTCGAATCAGGAGAAATGCCAAGGGGAACTATTGCAAAAAGACTCCACTCTACATTGACTTCAAGGAGATTGGCTGGGATTCCTGGATCATAGCTCCTCCAGGATATGAAGCATATGAGTGTCGGGGAGTTTGTTCTTACCCTCTGGCAGAGCACCTCACCCCACAAAGCATGCCATCATCCAAGCACTAGTCCACCTGAAGAACCCCCAGAAAGCTGCCAAGGCTTGCTGTGTGCCCACCAAACTGGATCCCATCTCAATCCTATACTTAGACAAAGGAGTTGTCACCTACAAGTTTAAATATGAAGGCATGGCTGTGTCAGAATGTGGCTGTAGATAGCCAATGAGAAAGAAAGGAGTGATGTGCGATGGTAGCATATTCAAGAACTGTAAATTTTGTATATTTCGAGTGCCTATTTAATAAGATTATTTAAGGAGGGGTGTACAGAAAACAGAAGGGGACTGCCTCAGAAAAATAGGTACGTTGGTGGGTTGTAGAAAATGTATATTTTGCTATTCAGCCTGCTTCTTTCTGGGGGATTTCCTTGTAATTTGCCATTTCCAGGCAACGTACCTATACTTAAAAATGGCACATCCAAATGACAATTTCTACCCATCCTTTATTGCAATGTCTCACATAACATATGGCTCCCCAAGCAGAAAAATAAAGCCAATATGTACATATACATGCATATACATGTATGTACGTAAACACTTATATGTATATGTAGATGCCACAATACTTCATGATTTCATCAATGTGTTCCCTCCATTGACAAATGCCTCAAATGCCTCCACACCTTAGGAGATGTGTTTATTAGTCGCTATGGCCAAGAAAACTCATTATTTTGTGGATAGCCCTCTAGTGTTGAGCCTCCAGTCACTTAGCTAGTCTGGTCCGTGGGCAGCAGTCAGAGTCCATCACTGGGTTCATACTCAAAGTCTTTCCAATTTGGTAGGACTTGCCAGCATCTGTGTTCTGTAGCCTTCAAAGACCCAAAGTCACTTTCGCACCAGGAGTAGATATCAAAAGATTGTAGCGATCACTATATGTGTATGCATATAGTATGTATATGGATATATACACACGCACTCGTCAAAATAGTAAATTCATAGTATATCAGAGATGAAAAGGATCTTAGAGATCTTCTAATCCAAATCAATCATTTTATAGATGAGAAAACTGAAGCCTAGAGAGGTTAAATAATTTGCCCAAGGACACATAGGTATAACATATATCTATATATATATAGATAAACATATCTATATATACATATTTATTTTGCCTCTAAAAAGTTTCTATGTTTGAGTACGATTTATATTTCTATCTCAAGCTAATCAGGTACTGGAAAAAAATCAATGTAAAATTATATCACCCTTATGAAAAATGTAGTTCTTTTATTTTCTCAAATGAAAACCTTTTCACCATTCTTTTGGCCTTCCTTCTTGCAGAAGGGCCCAGTGCTGAAGCTAAGTATTTGTACTGGGGAGGTAGCATTTGCTAGGGAAGTCACTTGACTTAGAGAGTTAACCTAGATCCCACAGGAGAAGAGCAATGAACAAATGATGGGATAGGTTTGACAAGAAGTCATTTAGTGAACATAAGGAAAAAGGAAAGAATATGTTTAGAGACCAAGACCCATCCCCAGAGGCATAGGCCCAATAGGAATTGTATTTTGTCTTTCATGATCGCAGGAAAGCAGAGTCCCTGGCTGGTATCTGCTTGTCTGTGCATGTCATTGTGGGCTGGAGACACTCAGACGCAGGGTAAGCTGTGAGGTGGCCACTAACGAGAACAGATGTTAGGCTACTTCATGGATTTGTGCTAGAAGGCCCTCATTCCAGTAAGGTGACCAACCAGTGAGGGCAGAATCTCTCATAAAGGTGTGGAAAATTGGGATAATGGGTGGCTAAACTCAGGATGTTTATATAAGTCCCTGACACAAGCTCATTTTGCTGTGATTTACCTCTTCCTGGTAAATAATAAATGCAGAAAAGTATGATTAATTGAGGGTTCTAGTGAACTATGATGCAGTTTATCCTTGTTTTTCTGTTAGTTTGGTGACTTCTCTAGAGAGGGAGAGGTAAAGAGCTATCCACATAAGTACTGAATGGAAACATCTGTGAAGTTCCTGCTACCCACCCCCACCGCATGTGTAGTGGTGTCACATGCCATGTTTCCACCACTCTTCTGCAACAAATGGAGATGATAAGAAGGTGTGAGAGCTGAAAAACAATAGACCCTTCACTTTATTTATACTAAGGTGCAAATTTGTCAGATTCTTGGGAAAGTCTAACTGCCTGATGATCCCTTTTCTGGTCACCATCAACTCCTACTTCATTCATCCATGCATACGCTGTACATTTTTACAGTAGATTTATCCTCCCTGGAAATGATAAAGGACTGTCTCTGAAAAGGCTAATTCCAACCATTCATGGGAATCCATATGAAAAAACTACCAGCCAATAGCTAAAATACCCATGTGAATTCTTCTCTTCTCCCCACTATTTATTGATATATTTATTGTTGTAATATACTGTAGAATACTAAATGGTTTATTTTGTTTTGTTTTGTTTGTAATTCACACTTGGGGGAAAAAAACTGCCATGGAACACATCAGATACTAGGCCAACCTTTTCAAACATTACCCTCCCCGGGTGGATGATGACTCATTTATAGCACGTTGTTGCCTAGAGTTTCATCTTTTCTCACTTTGGACTCTTATTTTTTTGGCAAACTTCACGTAACACCATCTACTTTGCATGCTGTCAATCTCTTGAAATATTTGGCTTTTTTGTAAATAGTGCAAATTGAACTCAAGTGGGAAGGTTACAAAAAAGAGTAGCCAATAAATGTAGATTGTCCTGTTGTCTCATACCTAAATGTTATCCTACTGTCCTATCTGTAATGCAGTGTGACTGCTCATGTAACACACCTTGAGAAGGAGAGACAAACACTTTAAGCCTAGGAAGGGGTCCTTTGGGAGAGGCTCATCACTGAGTTGGCTGAAGGATGATACATTTTTTCAGCCATAGTAATTCTTGAAGACCATCTACTGTGTCATAAATGGCTTGTAATCTGCATGGGTGGCGAGAATCAGTGAAATTGTGGATAACTGATGCTTGAAAGTAATGTATATGTGAATAGCCATTAGTCTGTGCACTGACTAATGTTAATATTTAATAGATTTGGTCCTCAATGCTTTCTTCCCCATCTTGCTGAACTGGTCAGTCAATTCAGTGAAGTTATTGAGCAAAGCAGTATGAATCAACCCAGGGCTCGACTGAATAGTCAAATGACTCATCTAGTGATATCACATAAATATGTCCTCAACATGCTTAATTTCATCTCAGGACAGACCTTATATATGTGCCCCTCAGTCCCAAGATATTGGGTATGGCATAGATATGGCATATGAGTGAAATTCATCTTTATCCTTTAAGACATCATATAATGTTCCTATAGGATTCCTTACCTTCACTAGAAGTATTATTTATGGAAAACCCACTGAGAGTTGAAAAGTAGGCTCTTAGGTCATCTGGTCCAACAGCCAATATGATGCAGGAATTCCCTCTACAGTGTTCCTGACAGGTAGTCATCTAGCCTTTCCTGGAATACTCCCAGTTTTGGGGCACTCATACCTTCCCAAGGTAGTTTGCTCTCCTTTTGGATATCAGTTGTTATGAAGGTCCTCTTTATACAGAGGGAAAATTTACTTCTCTGTAATTTTCACCCATTACTCCAAATTCTACCTTCTAGAGTCAAATAGGACAAAACTAATCCCACTTCCCATGACAATCCTCCAAATAGCTGATGAAAAAGACCTCGTTCTCCTTAATGAGTTCTTTCACCAGATTGTGAGCTCCTTGAGGGCAGGAACTATCTTTTACCTTTTTGTATTGCTAGAGCTCAGCAGAGTGCCTAGCACATAGTAGGTGCTTAATAAATGTTTATTGATTAATGACTATTAATGATTAATGATAGATTAATGACCATTGGCTGGTTAAAGATAAAAGATTAATTAATATATTACCTTTCCTATTTTCATTAATGCTGTCAATATCATGACACATAACTTACTCATCAGTTCAATTTAGAGTCTTGTTTTTCTACAAGCAATCACATTCTATGAAAAAGGAAATAATTCTGTGGTATAAACCCTGCTAGTTTACTTTTCTTACTCCAACCGAGAAAATTTCTCATTAATGCCTTAGGAGAAAGTAACATATGATATCACAGGCAATGAGGAAAAAAAAAGTTTGTCTTAGCTGAATACTAGAGTGTAAGCTCCATGAGAGCAGACTGTCTTTATCTAGACTTTGTGTCTCCCTAAGTTGATAAACTATGTTCTGCACATAGTAAATGTTTATTAAATATTTGTTGAATTTGTTATTTTGAAAATAATTTATTATACACATAAATATGAGATCTCTGTGTACATAATCTGAAGTTAAGATTATGAAACCATTCTGATTTTGTTTATAGGCTGAACCTCTGAATTCATCAGTACAGTGAGCCTTCAACATAGAAACTCCCTCTACTTATGCAGAATGGCAACTGTCTATAAACTACAGCCTTTGGGAGTTACCTGGGGCACTAAGGTTCAGTCATGATCACACAGCCAGCATGTGTCAGAAGTAGATTTGAACCTAGTTCATCCTTATGCTAAGGCAGGCTCTCTACTATATTTATGGGGTTTTTTTAATTGTAAACATTTCTACTTCCCATGGGCACCCAACTTTGTCAACCCTTAACCTATTTTCAGGGGGGAGAAAGATCAGCATAAAGTAATGGCGCCCATTTGTTGAGCAGCCGCAAACATATGCTTTGGAAAGAATCAAAGGTGTTATGCTTCTCATTCAATATCTCCTTCAGTACCTTCATGCTCCTTTATAAAAAATAATTTCCTTACACTAATTCCTTGCATGAAATCAAGTCAGAAACTAACATCTTACTATGTTAATGAACCAAATGTGTGCATTCAGAAAAAAAAATCACCTTGTAGAACTAATATCGAAGCAGAATATTTTGGGGAATATTGTTTGCGACTTAATTTAATACCATTTCTAGTTTTGTCCATTTGGTCTCCTCTCTTATCAACAGAATGTTACTATGAAATTCAATGGCTAATTTCAGTTCAAAGCCTTAGCAAAGCATAACTTAAAGAAAACAAATAATGGCTAACCTTGGATGTTGAGACCGCCCATGCGAGCAGCTACCATCCTTTCTTACCCGGTGTATCACTTTGCCATTGTTGGCAGCTTTCTGTCGGTGATCTTATTCTTCAGTAAATTTGCTGTATTTCTTTTGTGCTGTAGGACTTTAGAATTGGAAGAGGCAATAGAAATCATCTTGTCTAACCCCATCATTGTGTAGATGGGCAAACTGAGACCCAGGGAGAGGAGCTGATTTATCCTAATTTAATCAGGTAACAAGCAGCAAAGTCAGGAGTTGAACTCAGCTCTTCTTTGAAATCAGTCCTTGGATAGCTTGGATACTATCGAATTCAGGGAAAACATTAAGTATTGTTTTCACTGGTATTTGATAATTATGTTGAGTATTTGTGAATGATCTTTGAAATAAAGCAAGAAAAGGAAGTAAAATGTAAGACTGCACAACATTCTAAATGTATCATAAACATCATATGAGCACAACATTCATGACTCAAATTTGTTCATCTTTCTTATGGCATGGGAAAACAATAAAACAAGGAATGGCTATTGAAATATCTTTTGTGTCACTTGAGTCATATATAATAAATATAGTCATTTCTGCCCTTCCTAGTTCTCCTAGGTGCCAAATCAAGTGAAATGATGAATGTGAGCAAGCTATAGAGGAAAGATTCTTAACCTGAGGTTCATGTACTTGGTTTAAAAAAAAATTTTCATAATAGTATTTTAAAATAATTGGTTTCTTTTATAGTCTTCTGTAATTTATTATATGCGTTTAAAAACATTATTCAGAGAAGAGGTCCATAGGTTTTGCCAGACTAGCAAATGGGTTGATGACATAAAAATGACTAAGAATCCCTCCTCCAGATTCCTAAAATACTGTACATCGGGGGATGATTATTACTGTCATGACTTGTCTACTTCAAGTGCCCATGATTTCAAAGCTATAGTTCTTCTTTCTACAGAGGCAGATTGCAATCCCATCAGGTATTGGTAAGCCAGGCTTTTAGGAGTTCCTGGGGCTGAAAACCATGGTCAGATGCCAGAGAGCCTGGTGCTCAGCCCCTCCATCCTGGTAGTCCTAGGAGAGACACAAGGTGTGTCTCTGGGTTCCTTCTCCAAGGCTGTCTAACAGGTAGAACCTTGAGGAGCTTGAGTTGGAGAAACATTTTCTAATTGCTCCATTCATGATAATTATCACTTAGAAGCTTTGTAGTACATTTTTAGGGAGAAGCACTTCTCTGTCAATAAGCTGAACTCTATTGGGTGATCAGGAAATAAGCAAATTTTACTTCATCTGCGATCCACAAGATATCAACGTAAAATCCCAAACTTCACAGCTGTGAACTATCTATGGCACTCTTACTCTAAAAACTCCAATTGATTCTTATTACCTCTAGGATCCAACTTACAGCCTACACATATTACTCCTTAACCCACTCCTAATGGTCCACTCAAACTGGCTCTTTTTTAACTCTTCCATACAGAATATTCCCATGTCTTATTTCTGCGCCTTTGCCCTGGCAACCTCCATTTCTGACATACAATCCCTCCTCATATCTGCCTTTTAGAAACCCTAATTTCTTTCAAAACTCAGTTCAAAAGCAAACAAGTTGAACATAATAGAGATTTATGGTTTAATATGCAATCTTCTTTTTCTGTTCTTTGTATACAGAAATATTCATATTTGCTCTTTGTCATGTTGAAAATAACAAAAAAAAATACAAAAAAGTGACCCAAGTGCTCCCTTCTACACAATGAAGATTATTGCTGATCTTCTAGCTGCTAAATCTTCTCCCTCAAAATTGCCCTGTGTTTATTGTACATGAATCTTGCATACAAATAAATATGCACATGGCCTTTTCCAATAGAACATAAGCTCCCTGAAAGAGGCACTTGTCATAGTAAGGCCTTAGGAAATGCTTATCGGTTGAGTGATGGATGGATTATTAACCTATATTTTAGTTAACTTTCCCTCTGCAACTGACACTATCAGTTTTCATGCACCAAGAGGACTTTTCCATTCAATTAACACAAATCCAAATGACTTAATCCTCTCCTCAATCTAGAATGCCTAGCTATACACACACACACACTTAGATTTTTTTACCCTAAGAATGCTTTGGGGGACTGGGAGAATGAAGGGAAATAAGTATTTATTGAGCAATTACTATGTGCCAGGATGGGCAGCTAGATGGCACAGTGGATAAAATCCTAAGCCTGGAGTCAGGAAAATCTGAGTTCAAATCCAACCTCAGATACTTACTAGCTGTGTGACCCTGGCAAGTCACTTAACCCTATCTGCCTCAGTTTCCTCATCTGTAAAATGAGCTGGAGAAGGAAATGGCAAATCATTCAAGTATCTTTGCCCAAAAAAACTCAAATGGGATCACAAAGAGTTGAACATGACCAAAAAATGATTAAACAACAAATGTTCAAGATACTGCGTTAAGCGCTTTATAAATATGATCTCATTTGATCCCCACATCAACCCTGTGAGGTAGGTGCCTCTATTATTCTCATTTTACAGTTGAGGAAATTGAAACAGACAGGCATTAAGTGTCTTGCCCAGGGTCACCCAGCTACTAACTGTCTGAGGCTAGATTTGAACTCAGGTCTTCTGGACTCCAGGCCCAGTGCCTTATCCACCACACCACCTCACTATCTTTTGGGCCTATTAATAGTCTCCATACTAGTATTATCTAAATTTTTGTAGATTGGGGAGAGAAGAGAGGAAATGGACAAAGGGCAAAAGAGCCTAAATAGAATTCAGATCAGACAATATCGGAATACAAGCCCTTCGGAATAAAGAAGCCCAACCCTAGCTGCCTGAGTAAAGCAGGGGCAGAGCACTTTGGGTGAGTCACTCGGGCACGTGGGCCAAGTTTCTGCAGCTGCGTAAAAGGAAGAGTCGAACTCATTCGCCTCTTAGATCCAGTCTAAATGCTGTGACATCTTCTCCCCTTAACCTCCGTTCTTGCCCTAATGGATGCCACTACTTGTATCACGGAGGTTCCAAGGACAAATTGCAGTGAGAGCATTGCTGCATGGTGTAATACAAAGAGCCTGAGCTCAAAAGCTGATTCTTTTACTTACTACCTGCATGACCTTGGGCAATCCACTTACTCTTCTCCTGTAAATGGGGGGAGTCAGATTCAGGATCTCTAGAGTTTCCTTCCTAGTGGAGGAAATTCCGAGGCAATCTACTGTCACTCGTTTACTTTTCAGTTAAGGAAACTGAAGGAGGCTAAGAGATCCCAGGTCACACATGTAATAAGCATCAGAAGTGAGATTTGAATCCAGCTCCTCTGACTCCTGTGCCTCCCAATGATTCTTCATCTCAGGATCCCATTGGCTCAGCCTCATGGTCCTGACACAGGCTCCAAGACATGTGGATTTCAGGAGCCACTGAAAATCGTTTGCTGAGTTCTTTACTGTACATTATCTCATCTAATCCTCATATGGCCCAGTAAGGTAGTTGCTGTTATCATCCCCAATTTACAGTTGAGAGATCTGAGATTTAGTGAGTTTATACTATTTTCCCAAGGTTACACATCTATGGCAGAATTTGAACCCAAATCTTCCTGAACCACAAGTGCCATTTTCTAATTGCTATAGCATGGTTCCTCTAAAATAATAGAATCTAGGGTTTAAAGTTGGAAGGGACCTTAGAGACCGTCTATTCCAACCCCCTCATTTTGCAAATAAGGAAACTGAGTCCCCAAAAGGAGAGGAGTAAATAGGAGAGCTGAGATCAGAACCATGGCCTTCTAAGTCCACATCCAGGGATCTCTCCACCATGTTGTTCTGCCTTATCATATTCCGGGAACAATGCAATCCAACACTCTACTCTTCAGCATAAAGCAAGCTTTTCAGGCAGTTAGCCTTCTGTTCTATGTGTTTAGAAAACTCATCCTCAATCGTTGCTAATTTAAACTTCCTCATACCCTAGTTCAGGGTTTGCTAAGTGAACAACGTTAACAGGATGGGAACTATGCTGATGCTGAGTTACTATATTAAGAAACATGACCAGAAAACAGAAACCAGCCCCCCTCCCCCCTGCAGATGTTGTGTTTACACTTTGGACCCATCTGTCTTAATTAACATAATATTTATACGAAACCAGCTTCTGTAACCTCTTCTCCTACCACTACCACATGTTTTTATTGTTCATCTAAAACGTGAAAAACAAAGCGGAGCCCCAAAGGGACGTGGAACAGGAAAGAGAAAGGGTAACTCACTAGGGTTAGGCTCAAACACTGAAATAGGCAGGGATCCAGCAGGCCTTACACATTCAGTATGGCTGTGTTAAGGGACAAACCTCAGGGTCAGGTAGATATGAAGTCAGAGGATCCAGATTCAAATCCAGCCTAAAGCATCTTTGTGAGTTCAGACACGTCATTTAACCTCTCTGGGCCTCAGTTTCCTCATTTGTAAAATAAGGGGATTGGACTTGATGACCTTTAACATGCCTTCTAGTGTTTAGTACTATGAATATTATCATGTTTTTTAATATAATAACTCAGCATCAGGAATTTTCAGCCTTGTTTGACTCTTTGTGACCCCATTTGGGGTTTTCTTGGCTAAGACATGGGAGTAGTTTGCCATTTCTTTCTCTGGCTCATTTTACAGATGAGAAAACTGAGGCAAATGGGGCTAAGTGACTTGCCCACAATCATGCAGCTAGTAAGTGTCTGAGGTCGGATTTGAATTCAGGTCTTCCTGACTCTAGGCCCACACTGTCCAGTCCCAGCACTCTATCTACTCTGGTTACCACCTAGCTTTCCGTATTATGAATATTAACAATTCTCCATTTCTAAAATGCTTTAAGGTTGACAAAGCACTGCCCTCATAAAACCCTCAAGGAGCTCTATAAGGAAACAAAACTCTGATGATCCCTCCAGTATGTAATGAGTTTCCTCCTCAGACCTCTAGGAGCACTTAGCCCCTGTCTACTGCACTGAGTGTGTCATATTGTGTACTAGAGTTACTGTATAAGTGTTTTATTAGATTATTAGATGGAGAACTCCCTGAGGTCAGAAGCTGTACCCTCCTCACCACCTTGGAGGTGGGCCCTGTCAATTAAAGATGTTTCATTATTTACTGTATATGTGTTTGTTTTCTCCCCGAGAACATGTAAACTCCTTGAGAACAGAGACTATTTCACTAATCCTTAATTAATAAATTAATAAATTCTTGATTGGTGATCAGTCAGAATGGTCTGTGTGGTTTAGTAAAGAGATTGCATGATCCAAAAGCATTTATTAAGCACCCACTACATGCCAGAAACTATACTAGGTGCTGGGGATGTAAAGACAAAAATGAAAAAAATAGCCTCAAAATAGTCCTTTGTGGATAGGGATGAGAGTGGGTGTGGGGAGAGAGTGGCTTGGGGAGGAAAGAAGGTAAGGAATTGCTTCTGAGGGGAATAAAATGAATCAATTAGGGAGGAATAAAAGGACTGCCTCAATACAGTGAGGATCCAGTTGGAGTGAGACAGTATAGATTTGCAATGTGCCCATCAGCACAGTTAGGAGAATTCCTTCAGCTTCGTATAGTAGGAGCAGAGAACAGGTGATGGTTGGAGGAATCTAGGACTGAGGTTTGGAAAGAGAAAAGTAATAGGATGAGAGAGTAAGGAATTCCAGGTCAGAGGACAGTATGGTGTTGGAATGGATCACCATTGGGGTTGACATTAGAGAGGAAGGCAAGTGAAGTCAGAGCATGAATACTGAAGAAGTACTGAAGGATAGAAGGTTTGGAGGTCTTGATGGGGGCAAAGAAGACATTTATAAAAAATGAAGCATCGGGAAAGATGGAGATCAGAGGTCATGTCATGTAAGGGAATGTCACTGGATGTTACCATTATCCACAAGGTTTTCTCATTAAGAAAGTAGATAATGGTAAGATGTAGCATGTTATCATCCTTATGTGTGACTGAGGTAGAGTGAAGGGGTAGGTCATGCGGCTTAAGGAGATTGAAGAAATGGAAAGTTAGGGAGTTTGGGGAGCACTTACATGCTGAGTGGACTTAAAAGTAAAAAAGTTTGGGGCAGCTAGGTGGCACTGTGGATAGAGCACTGGCCCTGAAGTCAGGAGGACCTGACTTCAAATCCAGCCTCAGACCAAACACTTGACAGTTACTACCTATGTGACCCTGGGCAAGTCACTTAACCCCAATTGCCTAAAAAGAAAAAAAAAGTTAAAAAGTTTACTGAGTAAAGGAAGCAAAGGGAGAGTCTGGAAGTGACAATAAGGAGCAAGGAGTATTCCAAATTTCCTTCCAGGACTGTTAGAGAGAAGATACAACAAAAGCCAGAGAGGAGAGCCAGGGATGCCATGTCATCAGGAGAGAGCCAGGTCTCAGTAAGGGCATTTGATGCAAAGAGCATAAGAGGTAGAGGTCCAGAATTTTTTGTTGTTGTTATGGAATGGGAACTCCTGAAGGCACAGTGGAGGGGATGGGCAGGATTGGGTTGGGACACATGAAGTGTGGTGGATAGAGATAGGGATAATGAGAACATGAAGGGGAGGCTGAGGACAGTTTTCTCCTAATGGTGGGTGATTTAATATTACAAAGATAGGCAGAGAAATAGTAGAATCCACAGGGATCCAAGTGGGTATCAGATAGTCAAGGAAGTTTACAGTCTCCAAGGGGTGTTGCAGAGGGACCTGGGGCAAAAAGAGGACATTAATGTCTGGGTCTGAGCATTGGATTCCTGGGTCTGCCAGGCACGGTTGCTCCTCCTCTTCTCTTTAGGGGTGGCTAGTAGGAAGGGGATAACATCCCCCAAATACAAACCTCAAAATATCTTTGAGAATTTAGCAAACTGTATTAAATGCAAAGCATCACAATAGACTGAACCATTGCTCACAACTGCTATTCAAAGAATTGACCCATAAAAATTTAAGAATACCATTGTAATAGATACCACAATGCCAAATACTCAACTGTTTTCAAATTATATCAAATGAAATTCAAAATACAGTAATTTTAGTAGAAGAAATTAAAACTTTATTGAACACAGGATAGGTATAGTTCATTGCTGTTATCTTGTCTGTTACTGGAGTTGTCTTAGAGATTCTTTCACTGAATCTACGGAAAATGAGCTTGCATTTCAATTCTCTTATTCATTTGTAAAAGACAACTATTTTATTCACTAGGGCAATAGTCCACAACAGTGACTACTAGTCACAGGACCATTTCCATCTGAACTCCACTAAAAATATAAGGCAAACAAGATGGATGATAGTGGTGGTGGTGGTGGTGGTGGTGATAATGGTGATGATGGTGATGATGATGGAGGCTCACCTCCATATTGTACTTTACAATGTGATTTCTCCACGGTAACTCTAACAAAGTCCAAAGTGCAGATATTAACCACCCATTTTACAGGTAAGGAAGCCAAAGCTCAGAGGGGTCTTTGTATGAATGGTAAATGGCCATGGGCATAAACAGTACTTTGTAGCAGGCAGGGGCCTATCAGACTTGGCTGAATGACATTTGTTTGGGAAGTTCCAAAGGAGGAGCCAAGTGTGTCTGAGGTTAAGCAGAACACCCCATGAAGATGGTGCTAAAAAGCCATGTGTTGAGCTAAGTGAATATGGCTCTGTACAGAGCTAGGTTGCAAAGCCAGAGCAGGACCTGACTAGGGGCAGCAGTCCCATGATCTCTGGGACTTTGGGGTTTATGTTGGTTTTACTGTGGCAGCCATTTATTCCCATACATACTTTGGATCAGTGGCTGACACTTTAGAAAGGGGTTTTCCCAACAGGCTGGACAAAGACCCAATCCGATACTTCAACTTAGGGAACTAGACTAAAGGTAGGCTTAAATGTTGGAACTCAAGACAAACATTCCTGCAGGAAATTCATTCCACTTCTGTTACAAGTTATAAGTGAGCTTCCCCAAATAAGAGATAGCTTCATATAAAGGAAGGAGCTCCGGCCCTGGGGCAAGAGAGTCAAATTCTGCTTCATGGACCTGGTGACTCGGCCTGAAAGTATTCTCTTCTTTCTGTAAAGCAAAAGGATTAGACTAGAGGAGTCCCTGAACTTCAGTTGTATTGAAATACCTATCATATAGCTATTTCAATATAATCGTTTCAGTTTCGTTTGCAATTCCATGTAAAAAAAATTGTTTCTGAAATGGGAGTCCATAGTCTCCACCAGACTGTCAAAGGGTACATGACACAAAAATGGTGAAGGACTCCTGGACTAAACAATCACTAGGCACCTTTTTTTTGCACTCAAAAATAACTCCCATTCTAAATTGCTTTAAAGTTTACAATCAAGGAAGCAAGCATGTATTAATTGCCAGGCACTATGTTCAGCCCTGGAGATAAAACTATAAAGAATGACACTGGCCCTAAAGTCAGGAGGACCTGACTTCAAATTTGGCCTCAGACCAAACACTTGACACTTACTATCTGTGTGACCCTGGGCAAGTCACTTAAGCCCAATTGTCTAAAAAAAAAAAAAAGAATGCCACCATCCCTGCTCTCAAGAAGTTTACATTCTACTGGGGCTGGGGAGAGAGGGCAGGACAATATCAATCAACGTTATTTTATTAAGCACTTGCCATGAACTATAGTCAATACTGGGGAAGAGAAAGAAAAAGAAAGAAAGAAAGAAAGAAAGAAAGAAAGAAAGAAAGAAAGAAAAAGAAAAAAGAAGAAAGAAAGAAAGAAGAAAGAAGAAAAGAAAGGAAGGAAGGAAGGAAGGAAGGAAGGAAGGAAGGAAGGAAGGAAGGAAGGAAGGAAGGAAGGAAGAAAGAAAGAAAGAAAGAAAGAAAGAAAGAAAGAAAGAAAGAAAGAAAGAAAGAAAGAAAGAAAGAAAGAAGGAAGGAAGGAAGGAAGGAAGGAAGGAAGGAAGGAAGGAAGGAAGGAAGGAAGGAAGGAAGGAAGGAAGGAAGGAAGGAAGGAAGGAAGGAAGAATCCTTACTCTCAAGGTGGTCACATTCCATTGGGGAAGACAGCAAGTACACTGATAAGTATATACAGGATAAATATAAAATAAATGCAGAATAGTTAGTGAGCACTTTTCTCAATGACTCTAAACTAAAGGGCTCTTTTCACTATTCTATATTGCTACTCTAATGTATGAGACCACAAGATAGGGTTATTTTCTTGCATGCTACGTTTGAATTTTCTAGAGTTATTATTATCACAATTAATTTTAAAGCTAGTTAATAAGGTTGTTTTAGGGGACACTGTGGCCATAATGGTTATAGGGAAACATCTGAGCACTAGACCTGAAGTTAGAAAACCTGGTTCATGACCTCGCCTTGCTGTATGACCTTAAATACAGGCTGTGTGACCTTGAACAATTCACCTTTTCCGCTCAATTTCCATATCCTCTTTTACAAAATAAGGTTAGATTATCTCTAAAGTCCTTTTCAGTTCATTTATTTTGCACTTCTAAGATTAATTCAACTGAAGTGTTTTCCAAGGTTATGGAAGACATCCTACATAAAAATCCAAATAAAAAAATCATCTATTGACCACGAGGTTCTACAAATGAATCTATTTGCAGAATACATCAAGCCTTGTAATTCTACAAAACCTCCTTTGTGGACTCCTTAGAAATGTGAAAAATGATCTAATAATTCCTAATAGGATAACAAAGTAAATAAAAAATGCATGTCTCCTAGACAATGGCACGCAGCTGGATAGGTAATCCATTGACTTAATTGGCATGCAACTGGATAGGTAATCCATTGACTTGATCTGCCAATATGTTTATGTAAGCCATTACCTAGCATCCCAAGCTCTGTTTATACAGGCCAGGTGCAGTCTTGAGTGCTTCTCAAAAATAATTTCTCCTTAGTTCATTTCATTCCCATTTAAAGGATACTTTGGAAAGTTGTAAAATTTTTCTTGAATATAGCAAGCATTTAGGTCTCCATGTATTTATATAAAGAGTTCCAAGATTCTATGTAACATTCAAAGTAACGGGGCATATTGGATAGAAGACATTTTTCATTTTACCCCACAGAAAATGCAGAAAACACATCAATACCACACTCCAGTCCATAAACAACAGAAATAATTACCCCATCCTCTCCAATGAGCTCCATCTTCCTCCCAGCCCAGGGACATATTGTTGTTCAGTCATTTCAGTCCTGCCCAACTCTTCATGACCCCATTTAGGGTTTTCTTGGCAAAGATACTGGAGCAGTTTGCCATTTCCTTCTCCAGCTCATTTTGCAGATGAGGACACTGAGGCAAACAGTGACTTGCCCCGGATCACACAGCTAGCAAGTGTCTGAGGCCGGATTTGAACTCAGGTCTTCCTGACTCCAGGCCCAGTACTCTATCCACTACACCACCTAGCTGCCCCCAAACTCATAGCACCACACCTGTGATTTGTACTTCTCTCAGAAGGGAAACTAATTTGGAGTTACTAGAAAGGCAACTTCCTGACATTCTAGTGAGTCCCTTCTTTGCCCTAGGGACCTATAAAGGTCTCTAGCATTATGGTACTGCCCTAAGAGCTTGGACTCTCCTTAAAAGGAAAACAATATTAGGGTTACTAAAAAGATACCCCCAATCACATCAGATCTGTACTGTCTGAATAACTCAGATAGTTGCAGAGGGTAAAGAAGTCTTGTTTCCACATATTGTCACTCAGTCCCTCGTTTATCCTCAGCTACAAGCAATGTGTATGATCCTCTGCTTCCCAGAAGGTTAGAGCCACCCAGAAATTCCCCCTAGTTTATAGAAGGCTAAGTTCTTCTAGAATTGCCATTGTTCAAGAAACAGCTCCTCCTCTATCCTAGACACTGGGTACCCAAACTCTTCAGAAATGATCCCTCCACTAAACTTCAGGATCTTCTGACACTCCTCTAGGAAATCAGGATTCAGAAATTCCTACTCTTTAGCCTACTTTCTGTTCCCCAGACAACTCTATCCCATCTCCTTCTATGCCTTTGTATAAGTTACCTCTTATAATAGAACTGCTCTCTCTTCTCACCTCTGTCACCTGGAACTTTTAACTCCCTTTAAGGCTCAGCTCAAGTGCTCATCCTACAAAAGGCATTTTGTATATTCCTGATTCCCTCAGTGGCTTTTACCACCTGCTCCCAAAACCACTTTGTATTTATTTGGCACATAGCCTGTATTTACTGATCTGTGAATATGTTAAGTGATCCCAGCAAAACGTGAGCTCTTTGGAACCATTTTTGTACTTTTATTACTAATACCTAATGTTAAGGGGTCCCCTACACTTGTCCTTTTGAGTTGCCACATTTTCCAGAAACACTGGACCCAAAGTATGCAAGAGACCTTGAACGTGTGTCAAGGATGAAACCACCCTCATCTCCATCTTGAGCCAACATAATTTGTTGTTTGCACCCCAAGCTGGACTGTCTGTGTGTCCATGGGAATTGAGTGATTGGCATACAATTGGCTCTTAATAGCAAATTGATTGAATGGAAGGAGAAAGGTTTGGAACCATTATAAATGTGGTTGGGACTCCCTAAGAGTTCAATAATAGGATTGCTGAGTGTCAGCTAAGATCCCACAGCATATGATATAACGAATGCAGTCAGCATGATTGCATGATTTTGTCCAACACTAAAAGAAATCAGAGGTTGGCACTTATCCAGAGTTGAGGTTTAGAAAGATGAGAATAGCTGAAGGTCAAGGGGATTTGGGATTCCTAGGTGGTGGCTAGAAAACTATTGAAGTGGCTGATTGCATGGCCAAGACTTGATAGGGAGATAAGTGAAGCCAGAGTGGTGGAGATAGACTGGGAGAATGGGAAAAGGTCAAGGGACTGATGAGCACAATAAGAGTGAAGAAGAGGATTAGTATGAGTGAGTGACTGGGAAAAGTGGAAAGATAGTGGGTTACAGTCAGAGGCTGCTATGGCAAGAGGTAGCAATGGTATAGTGAGCGGAAATCATGCTGGGCTTGGACCCAGAACTCTGGGCTTCATCTTAGTTCCCTCTATGCCTCAGTTTCCTCAACTCAAACAAATTCCTCAAACAAATATTTCCTCAACTGAAATATATCCAAATAAATGGATTGTTTCACAGTTCAACCAACAGTGAACTCGTGTCTGAATTTTTTCACATTTCCTCCAACATTTGTCACTTTCCTATTCAATCACTTTAGCCAATCTGATAGGTGTAAAATGATATCTCAAGGTTGTTTTAATTTGAATTTCTCTAATAAATCATGATTTGGAGCCTTGTTTTCATATGGCTGTATATTGTTTTGATTTCTTCAATGGAAAACTTTCTGTTCATATCTTTTGACCATTTATCAATTGGGAAATGACTGGTATTCTTATAGATTTTACAAAGTTCTTTATATAGTTGAGATATTGATCTTTATTTGAGAAACTGTTTATAAAATTTTTTCCCCAATTTTTTGCTTTCCTTATGATCGTGGCCATATTCATTTTATTGGTACAAAATCTTTTAAATTTAATGTAATAGAAATTATCCATTTTGTACCTCATTTTGTTCTCCATCTCTTGTTCATTCATAAACTGTTCACCTACCCATAGATCTGATAAGTGCAGGGTAGGAGAGAATGAGGGATGATATTGGGGGTAGGATGGTAGAGTTGTATTGTATTGGAGACTAGGGAACTTTTGGCGAGTGGCTTCTATTCTTTGCTTTGCAATATCTCAGACTGTTAGGAACATTTTTCCTCACACTGCACCAGAATCTTCCCGTTTGAAACTTCATAGTTCTGTCCTGGGGAGAGGGGGATTCAGAACAAGTCTAATAATACTGCTTCCAAATGGCAGTACTTAAAACATGACAAGGAATTATAGACTTGAAATGAACCTCAGTGATCATCCGGTTCAACTCGTAACTGAAAAATAAGTTCCTCGACATACCTGTCAAGTAGTCCTCCAACTTTCATTTGAACAAAGGAGAGCCTGTTACCTCCTTGGGCAGCTCACTTCAACTTTGGGCAGCTTTAATGGTTAGAAAGTTTTTTCTAACATCAATCCTTAATTTAACTCTTTGTAACTCACTATTGTTCCTACCTCTGCCCTCTAGGTCCAAAAAGAACAATACTAATTCTTCCTTCAAATGACAGCCCCTCAAATACTGAAGACAGGGGTCATATCCAACCTAAGTCAGTTTCCCTGGTTCCTTTAACCAACCCTTATATGGTATTCACTCAAGATACTTCCTAACTCTAGTCGCCTCCTTTGGGATACTTGCCAGCTTATCAATATCCTTCCTAAAATGTGACGCTCGAAATTGAGTACAATACTCCAGATGTGGTCTGACTAGGGCAGAAAATAGCAGAAGTATTATCTCTATTCCTGGAAGCTATGCTGTTCTTAACACAGCCTAAGATTTCATTAGTTTCCTTGGCTGTCACATCATACTGTTGATTTGTATTGGGCTTGCAGTCTTCTAAAGCCCCACATCTTTTCTAGATGAACTACTTCCTGTGAAATTTCATCTCAGTTGACTTAACCCATTGCTTTATCCTGTCAATATTATTTGGAATCCCGACTCTGTTCCAGTTCATTAAATATCCTTCCTAGCTTTGTGTTATCTGCAAATTTGATAAGCATACCATTTGCATCTTTACTCAAGACATTTATAAAAATGTTAAATAGCATAGGGCCAAGCTCAGATTCCCTGAGGTACTTAGCTAGAGATTCCTAAGTTAAAGTGTGTGTTTCATGCTTGCTATCAAATTATCCAAATTGCCAGGAAATAGATAACATTCTGAAAACCGCAAGAAGATAACGAAAAGAACTTTAAATTCAACAAAGACACACTCCCACCCAGAATGGGAACTAAGTAACATGGTAGGGTCCAACCCAGCTTATAGCCACATTTGAGACAATATATCAAGATGACTCATTATCCTCCGACATTACCCTAAAGGATGTACAGACAAAAAATGCAAATGAGGGTGGGTTGATTGAACCAGAGTGAAATAATCTCTCTTGTGAAATGGAGCATCCACTGAAGACTCCAATGTACATAGAGCTGAAGCTGCTGAATGTCCTGCCACCCATCTATTCCACTGAAATTCCAGTAGGACTTCACTTTCCTTCATAAGCACACTATTAGGTTGTGGCATGCAAGCATAGGAAAGGATGACAGTGCAAGTTCCTGTTGTGTGACTGTATACCTGTGTTTCCGTATAAATGTGTGAAATGTGAATGGATATTAAAACCGAGGAAACTTAATAATCTCTCGCTTATTTAATATTTACTTTAATCATAATGGAGACACAATCTCATGTATATGGGTACTCCTTCCATCTATTTCAATCTCAACTCACCTATGCTTATTTTTCTTGTTAAACTTTTTCTGTGTTCTTCCATACATCCTCCACAGAAAATCCTATTAAAAGTTTGGGAGGCTTCCTGCAAGTCTATTTTCACATTTCAAGTGTTCCATTTGGGTAGTGGGGATAATTAAACCCAAGAGAGTAGATGAGGTTGCCAAGTGAAAAAATATAAAAAGAGAAGGGAGGCAAGGAAAGAGTCTTGGCTTGGGGGCATGAGAGTGACAATGAACCAGTGAAGGTGGCTTTAAGAATGGTCAGACAGGAAGAGAAACAGGAAAGAGGAGTATCACAGAAAATAATGGAATATGGGGTATTTGGGTATAAGTTGTGATCAACTGTGAATACTGCAGAAAGGTCAAGAAGAAAGTGAATTAAGAAAAAGTCATTTGGGGGCAGCTAGGTGGAACAGTGGATTGAGTACTGGACCTGAGGTCAGGAGGACCTGAGTTCAAATCCAACCTCAGACCTATAACACTCACTAGCTGTGTGACTCTGGGCAAGTCACTTAACCCCAATTGCCTCATACAATAAAAAAAAAATACTAATAAGAAAAAGTCATTTAATTTAAATCCAATGACCTGTGAGTCCAAATTCTTATGGCAGAAACTGAAGATAAACCAGATGATAAGGAAGTAGAAAAATCCAATATAGATGACTATTTCTAGGAGCTTAGAAATGGAAAAAAAAAGAAATGTAGAATGACCAATTAGGGCAAAGGAGGAGAGAATTGGTAAAGACAGAGGTTTTGAGTCATCAAGTATATGAGTTGAAGGAGTTCGAATCAGATTGTCTCAATATTGTCAGCAAAGTGGGTGAGGTCATCCACTGAGAGTGGAGGTGGAGGGATGACGGGACCACACACATGGCCAAGATAATTCACATTTTTAGTACCACAGAACCCAGATGTCTTTTCCATTCTTGCAGTATCTTCATACTAGAGTGCAGCAACTCTCCTGGGCAGGTTACTGCCTGGCTCACTGGAACTGCAGAAAGGGATAAGGTTTATAACCACCATTGTAGGGAATGTGATAAAGAGAGATGAGAGATTACCAATGAGAGATGATTAAGAAAAGGACTGTTGTGCAGCATTGAGGACCCAATTTAGGTTACAGAACATGAACTTGGTGTGCATTCAAATAACACTAAGCTTTATATCCTCTAAAGTCTACAGATTTGTCTTTTTTCTCCCAAGAGCAAATGAGACATAGCCAGAGGTCAGTATATAGGGTCAGTGTATATACTCATTTGCTGCCAAGAGAGCTGTCATCTGGGCCAAAATCTTTGCTCAAGCTGTTTCTAGTAAAAATGAAACAGCAATACTGGCTCATGGCTGACTGAGAGAAATGGCGGGAGGGGGAGGGTTTCTATTGAGAAGTAATTGATGGAAAAGAAATTGACTCTGTTCTGCTTTCCTTTTGTTTTCCTAGAATTCTGTCTGGGGATCAAGGGTGCCTTCGGATGTATTTGATTTGGATGAATATTCCTATCCCCTATGATGGTGAAACTAGACTTTAGTAATGGTGAAGGACAAGAATAAAGACAACATAGTGTTGATGAAAGAACATTGGATTTGGAGGAACAAGACTTGAATTCAGTTAATTAACCAATCAATCAATCAATCAGTCAACAAAGCATTTATTGAGTACCTACTACATACTACTAGTACACTGTTAGACTTCAATGACACAAAGACAAAAAAAGAAGAAGAAAAAGCACACTCTAGCCTCAAGGATCTTGCGTCTATAAGAGGAAGCAAATTAAACAAAGCCGATGCTCACCTATTAGGGAATGATTAAACACATTGTAGTACGTGGATGCTATGGAATATTACTATGCCATAAGAATAATGAGTAAGAATTTATAATAATATGGAAAATTTTGTATGAAATGATACAGAATGAACTAAGCGGAATCAACAATATGCATATTGACAATAACAATGTAAACAGAAAAACAAACAAACAACAGAAAGTATCCTTTTGAGCTCTCCTCATGGATTGTACTTACAGATCGGGCCCTAGAGGATGCCTACCCCACGTTCAAGATATCACTAGGAGTCTACCTTCTTCAAAATGTAGCTCACAAGCCCCTACCTATGCATCTACCCTCAATAGGCAGACATACAGAATATATTTGTAGAGAGTCATATACGCAAGGAACACACATGACTAAGACAGCTCATATCAGTGGTACTACAGGACACTAATCTTTTCTGCTCTCGTACCATCACATCGCTCCCCCTGAATGCAGCATTTCTACAGGGCAGGTCCCCGGCTCTCTGGGCTTCCCTGAAGTTCAGCCTAACTCTGCGGCTGTGCTCTTTGGATCTGCTCTCCACTGGCACAGAACTTACCATGGCTGCAAGGAAACACTGATTTGATAGAAGAAGAGGGAAAAACAGAGAGAAGAACTTCACACTTCCTAAAGGGAGCTCTTTCTACTAGTTAATCAAGGTCTGAAAGAATCAGACCCTTTATACATGAGCCACTTTAAAGTCCAAATGGGGTGAACTCTTACATCTTCTGTCTCTGTTGCTTATCCTTTAATTCCTGTTATTTCATCAGGTGGGTTGGGGGAAGTCAAGTAATCTGGAGTCCCTTGATCAACCCCAGCTCTTTGATAGAAAACACAACTTATCACAGTGCCTGGCATATAGTAGGTGCTTAATAAATGTTGATTGACTGATAATTAAATACTGTGTAATTATAATGACCAAATTTGGCCCCAGGGAAAAGTTGAGAAAATCCTGCTTTGCAGAGATGGGGAACTATGGATGAGGAATATTGCTGGCAGGAATGGCTATCTTATTTATTGGTTTTTCTAAACTGCTTATTTTCCTCTATTTTTGTCTCTGTTTAAGGAATGGCTCATTGTGTAGGGGAGGGCAGAAGAATACATTCAGAAATGGGCATGATATAAAAACAAAAGATATCTATCATCTGTGTTTGAGTGTGTGCTTTAAAAACTGGACCTCAACCATGGTGGAGGCAAGGTGGGGAGAGGAGAACCTAACAGAAGCCCTTGGAAAGAGGTTTGTGATAGCTCCAAGACACCCGACTAATAGAGAGACAGACCTTGAATATTACCTTGTAGGGGGAAAGACCCCAGGCCACTACTCTGTGGCAGGGAGGCCCAAGGCTACATTTTGCTGGGTTCTGTTGATTCAATATATGACTTAAGGCTTCTCAACTCTGCTCTTATCTAAGTAGGAAATAGAATATAAATATGGCCACCTCCTATATTTCCTGCGTGAGCTATCGCATGGGGATGGCGTGGAGTTATTTCACTGGACCCCACTAATAAGCTTAACCTCAGACACCCAAAAGACAGTTTAAACAAAGGAGGCACTCCCTTCTTCCTGCAGAGAAGGGGAGGGACAACAATCCTTGAGTATTATGGGCCTCAAAGAACATCCCCCACAGGCTCTGGAGAACTTCGCTTTCCATGTCACTTGAGAGACGGGAAGAAGGACCAAATGAATGGCTGAGTGTCAGCTGATTTATGAATAATGCATTCTTCCCAACTGACTCATCCAGCTTTAGAAAAGGAAATTTCTACAGAATTGTATATTTCATAGACATTGCAGAGATAGGGGAAGGCTGACCTTATGACAAAACTACTATATGTTTATGTGTCTTTGAATAAACACTGAAGGATTAAGCTACTTGATCTGTTCCCCCTTGCTTCTGCTCTCCAACTGCCCCAATAGTAAGCCCCTTTTCCCCATGGAGGATATGTTTCCTGTTACTTAGGAGTATGATGATATAACTGTCATAAAAAAAATCATAGAATATTAGAGCTCAGTAGAACCTTAGAACACACTGTCAAAATTGGAAGGTACATTTAAAAAATGTTAGAGCTGGAAGAGACTTCACTTTACAGACAAGGAAACTGAGGCCCATGCTTTCACTAGATCAGAGTTCTTGGTGGAAAAATAAATGAAGATTGAAAATGTCAGAGAAAGGTAGGTTATGAAAGGCTTTATCAGAGGATTTTGCATTTGTCCCTGGAAGTAATAGGGAGCCACTGGAGTTTATTGGGTGATCAAATCCGTGCTTTAGGAAAATTACTTGGAGTGGGAAGAGACTTGAGGCAAGTAGACTATTGTAATAATCAATGTAATGGCTATTATTAAAGTCATCTGATGACTTATCAAGGAATGAATGTTATCATTGGTTCTTTGCCTGAGGGATCCCACTAAACAACACTTGATATATTGTCTGAGGGGATTCTAGCAGGCAGGGAGAAGCCCCAGAGGGGCTCCACTCCAGTCCAAAAGGTGGCCCCAACACACATGAACTCATGGATCTTTGAAATATAAAAGTTTTTTCAATAAACTACACTAGTAATAAGAAATGTAAGCTATTGATTTTGATATGAAAAAAAATGATTCAAATTGCTAATAATAAGAGAAATATGTATTAAAACTACTCTAATGATTTATCTTATATCCATCAGATTGGCAAAAGCAGCCAAAAAAATGAAAATAATAATTGCTGGAGAGGTTGTGGGTAGACAGTCACATTAATGCACTGTTGGTGGAGCTATGAAGTGGTCCATTTTGTAAAGTAATTGGAACTACACCCCAAAAGTCATTAACCTATGCATACAAACTCTTTGATTCAACAAATGCTACTATTTGGCATATATGTGACCCCAAAGAAATTACATACATAAGGAAAGTTCTCATATGTACAAAAAAGTTTTACAGCATCATTTTTTTATAGTAAAGTGTAGTATATGCTATCAATGAGGGAATGGCTAAAGAAATTATAATATACAAATATAATTAAGGTTACTATGTCATAAGAAATATGACAGAATCAGAGAAACTTGGGAAACCTCTCATAAGCTGATACAGAGTGAAGTGAAAAGAACCAGGAGAACTATTTACATGATGAGTATAATAATAAAAAGAAAAACAATTTCAACAGATTTTAGAACTCTGAGCAATGTTGTTGTTCCGTCATTTTAGTCATGTCTGACTCTTCATGACCCCATTTGGGGTTTTCTTGGTCAAGATAGCAAAGTGGTTTGCCATTTCCTTCTCCAGCTCATTTTACAGAAGGGGAAATTGAGGCAAACTGGGTTAAGTAACTTGACCAGGGTCACACAGCTAGTAAGTGTCTGAGGCCAGATTTGAACTCAGGAAGATGAGCCTTCTTGACTCCAGACCTGGCACTCTATCCACTGTACTGCCTACTTGCCACCTCACTAATCAATCCAGTGACTAATTAGGATGTAGAAGATGATATTGAAATATGCTTCCTAACTCTTGGCAGAGATGTGCAGAAAGAGATGCAGCCAATGTCATAACTCGTTTTACTTAACTGTAATTATTGCTTACATATAGGAGGACTTCCAAGAGGGGAGGGCTAGGAGGAGTTGGTATGGATAGTGATAGTGACACAAAAGAAGAAGAAAGAAGAGAGCACCGATGAAACATTTAAAAATTACACGGAAGAGTAGAAGTCCAGAAAAGGACACAGGCAGGCAGAACTGTTTTGTTATTATTGTACTATACACACACACACACACACACACACATATACATATTGTTATAGATAATGTGTGTGTGTGTGTGTGTGTGTGTGTGTATATATATATATATACACACACATATATGTGTACATGGATATGTGTGTATGAATATGTGTGTGCATGTATATATACACACACACAGAAAGTACATGACTGAATTTTATAGTTCCATATATAATTCTCTTTTCTCTTCCTTGTTTTTGAAACGTACATGTTTATTGATGCTTGTTAGGCTGATTTTTTTTAAAAGACTATTTTAAAATGCACTTTCTCTCACATTTGATTGTTCCAAAAACTGTGAGTCAGATTTTGAATTCCAGTGTGTTTCTGATGATGTCATATGGCTTTCCAGTCATGGAATAAAATAATCTCTGCAGAATTAACTTGAAAAGGCAGCCAGAAAAGAAATATTAGGAGTGAGCAGCTTGCAACACTTTGCAAATGAGGAATTACATGGAAGAAGTGGAATAATAAATGTCATCAAAGAAATGTGTGATTGGAGAAAGAGATGGTCTGGCCATGTAGTAAAGGCAACAGATAATGTATAGCCTGTGCATGTACTCCCCTGATATCCAGGCAATGTCAAGATAACTAGAGCAAGGCCCCCAGCATGTTGAATAGATTCCTGACAGCGAATTTTTCAGTAGGACATAAACAAGAGTCACACAGGTCAGGCAGCCATGGATAGGTTACATTCTGTATTGTTGGAATGAGTTGCCACATTGATGCGATTACAGATCCATCAAAGCAGGAGACAGGGCAGGCACTGATGCTCTCATTTGACAGATGAGGAAATTGAGGCATAGAAAAGTTAAGTGATTTGTCTCATCTCACAGCAGAGACACAATTATCATCTATATCTCCTAGTTCTAAGATTATAGAATAGCCTGTTTACCTCTGGTATTATTAGAGTCCTCTGCTGTGACCATAAGTTTTGGGGTTGGTTTTTTTATTTAAAAAAAAAATTTCTTGTAGCGTGGTTGGGGGGTGGGGTGGGCAGGACAGCCCTGTGACTAAAATATTAGAAAAGAAAGATGAGCAGAGCACCACCTGCAAGGAAAGGGGAAATCTATTTTGCTGGAGAGTTATTTGGCAAGTATAAGAAGGAGGATCTGGCAATAAAGTGGGAGGATTAAGGGGATGTGACATTTTAAATTGGGCTCCTGGCAGAGCATTAAGGTTCCTATTTTCCCAAGTATAAATAGTTACCCAGGTGGTACAGTGGAAAGACCCCTAAATTTGGAGTCAGAAGAAAACAGGTTAAAATCCTACCTCTCTCATTTTCACACATGTAACTTTAGACAAGTCGCTTTAACTTTACTCAGTCTGACAGTGCCTTGACACACAGTAGGTGCTTAATAAATGTTTATTGACTGACTGACTTGGAAGAAAGGCAGGAAGAGGTTGGGAAAGGAGGGTTTCCATTTGAGGGATGGGTCCAGGACAGCCTCCTGGCTGTGCTTCTGACTCTTCAGACATTGTTACCATGATTCAGATGCCTCCTCACTCTGGAATTTCCCTCAGTGCCTAGGGTCTTCTCACTTTTGAACATCCCTCTGCCATTGCTGTCCCCCATCTTCCACTGATAAGTTCCTCCCAAGGGGCCTCCATCTGGGGTCAGGCCACACTGGCCATGCTTCTTCATTCCCCTCCCAGCCGCTCATATTTCTGACTCACCATGCCACCAAATGAGTCCTCTCATTTCATCTCCCTTTTATGTGTTGACTTTCCCCATTGGAATGTAAGGTCCTTGAGGGCAGGAGCCATCTTTCTTTTTGCTTGTATTTGTATCTCCAACACTTAGAACAGTGTCTGGCATATACTGAGAGCTTAAGAAATGCTTAGAACTTAAGAAATACTTGTTTCCTTGGCTTAACCTCTCCGGGCCTCAGTTTCCTCACCTGTAAAATGAAGGACTAGATGATTTATAAAGTCTCTACCACTCCTAACTCCATGAGCCTAGTGAGAATTGATAGTAGATTCAAATGTATACACAGTTATAGAACAAATGTCATTATTCTCATTTTACAGGTGAGAAAACTGAGGTTCAGAGAAGTTAAACGACCAGCCTGAGGTCACAGAGCTGGAAAACATTAAAACCAACAAGTAAATTCTAATCTCTGACTCCAAGCTCAGTGTTTGTGACACTACAAGGAAACTGTCTCCTTTCACCCCCACTTACTAACCAAAGGCAATTTTATTCATTAAAAGGCAATTCTTTATGACGTGACAGCCTTGAAAAATAAGACTTTCACATCAGGCTTCCGAACACAGAAGCCTGGCTTCTCCACCTCGCCCAGCTGTTTCCGGTCACACTAAGTGCCTCGGTTTGAAAATAACTTTTGGAAGCCAGCAGGCAGGAATGGTGTCCCCCAGCCAGCTGAAGTGATTACAGGCACATTCCCTCGTCCCGAGGGCTTCTTATCCATACATTGTGTCAAGAGGGTTGAAATCTCACATCATGTTTTTACGCATGATAAAACACATTTTCACAAGCCGGACCAGCAGCCACTGATGATATTACTGTCATTCCCCCCTCATGACCCTCCCTCCCCTCCCAGGGCTGCCTTCTCCCAAGTTCAGTACAATTCAACTGCATTAAAAAAGCATTCATGAAATGCCCACTACGTGTCAAAGACTGTGCCGGGCTTTGAGGACACAAAGACAAAATTTAACATCTCTGTCCAAATGGAGCTTGCATTCTACTGGGATGGGGCAGGAGCATGTAAGCAGATAAATAAATACAAAATTTATACAAAATAATTTGGGGAAAAGGTACTGCTAACAAAAGGGGTTGGGAGATCAAGAAAGAGATCAAGAAATTTTGTGGAATTGGGCATCCTAAGGGGTAAAGGTGAGATTAGTAAAGGCATTCCAGCCATGGGGACTGTCTGAACAAAGGAACAGGGTGGGGAAATGGAATATTTTGCATGAAGGACAGCCTTGCCAGTTAAAATTTGGGTGAGATTAGATGGGAATGGGTCTTACGCCTAATTGGAGATTTCCAACATTGGCCTCAGGCATACAGAGCTTAAGCAGAGAACTGGAATCCATAGGCGTAAGGTGCAGAGAGGCAGATTGTGACCCAGATAATTGGGGCCGTCCCAATCTGAGATGGTCCTTGACCTTTGGAGGTCCTCAAGACATGGCTGGAAGACCAAGTGTTGGAGAGGGAATTCTTTTTCAGGTATGAGTTGGACTAGAAGGCCACAGAGACCCCTTCCAACTCTGAGAGTCTGTGAAAGTCTTCTTAAAGGGAGAGCCTTCTTGCTTGGGCTCCTCATCAGCTAACAACTCATGGAATCAAGATTTGAGATGGAAAGTACCCCACAAATGACATGTTTGGAAGCCTCCATTCTACAAACAAGGAAACTGAAGCTCACAGATGTGAAAAGCCTTGCCCAAGGTCAAACAGGGAGAAAGCAGCAAAGCCGAAATTTATGTCCAGGTCCTCAGACCCAAAAGCCAATGACCTTTCTTTTATTAAACCCTATGATTGTGATGGAAGAATACTACTATGCTATAAGAAATTACAAACTCGATGATCTTAGAAAAACATGGAAAGACTTGCACAAAATAATGAAGAGTGAAGTGAGCAAAACCAAGAGAACACTGTATACAGTAATGGCAATATTGTTTTAAGAACAACTTTGAGCAAATAAGCCATTCTGACTATTATAAATACCCAAATTAGCTACAAAATCTGCATCCAGAGAAAGAACTGATAAATAGAAGAATATATAGAATGATTTTACATATGTACATATTTGTGTCAATTAAGTACAATAATCTCAACTGGGGGAGGGAAGGAAGACTAGAGAAGAAAGAAGAAGGTTTAGAAGAAATGTGAAAACAAAAATTCTTATCCAATCCCCCTTAATACTAGTACATTTCCTCCAGGATTACCTCCAATTTATCCCGCATACATTTTGTTTATACATAGTTATTCGCATCTTGTCTTCCCCCATTAGATTGTAAGCTTCATAAGATCAAGACCTATTTTTTTTTGCCTTTCTTTGTATCCCAACACTTAGCACATTTCCCAGTACCAGTAAGCACTTAATAAATGCTTATTGAATTGGTACAAATGAGGTAGAGAGTTAGGTATCAGAGAGATATAGAATGATTGCTTTCCTGCAGTAAATTGAGGGTGGAGGGAATGAAGGTCATAGTGAGGATAAAGAATAAGGTTAGGGGTTGTAAGGTGCAGGGAAAGATGGAACGATAAAACATTATGATCAGACAAAGCACAGATTAACTCAAGTACCACTTCCTTCAAGAGGCCATTCCTGGTGCCCCTCCCAATTCCCTCCCCCAACCAATTTACCCTTGTACATGGCTTATCCTGCATTCCTCCCCTGTAAGAATGTAAACCCATCTTGAGTACCCTGTCCAGTACCTGAAACACAATAAATCCTTAATAAATGCTTATTTAATTTAGTCAGGACTCAAACCCAGATCTGCTTCCTCCAAGTCTAGCACTCCCTTGATTCCCTCTAGACAGATAAATGTAAAGCTTAATTCTGTATTCAAATGATGCCAGGACCACAAGTTTGACTGATTCTATTTTCACTGGGTTGATTGGTTTGACTGACCTGATCTAACTGACAAGCTGTTTTGGTATCACATAGATACATGGATATTTTCTTTGGCATCAAGCAAATTATTCTTTCTAAAAAGCTAATTAATGGCAGGATGTAAGGGCTGAAGATGGTATTTAATCCTTTTATCTAATTTTATCTTTTCCCTCTGTTAAAGATTCTACCAGAAATTGAATCACCCAGCCAATCTACCTATTTGCAAAGATACTTATTGTAATGAAATTGTTTTCTTATACTTCACTACTTCAATGGATGCATCATCTTACGGACTTAGGTCCTTCCTTCACTGGTATGGATTGTAGTCTAGCCATGACTTCTCATCTTTTGTAATGTTTGTGCATGTTCCCCAATAGATCTTTCATAAAGGATCTACCCAATGTAATGGACGTCTTCCTTTAGGCCTTTAAACATTCTGTGGAGATTGGGGAAAGACAACAAATTGTGATAAAATTAGTGTAACATTATTGTATTGGAATGGAATGTTATTGTACCATAAGAAATAATGAGGATGAGGGATTCAGAAAAACATATGAAGACTTGTGTGAACTGAGGCAAAGCAAAGTAAATAGGCCAGGACAATAATTTTTTTAATTAATTTATTTTGATTTCTCAACAATCACTTCCATAAGCTTTTGAGTTTTAAATTTTTCTCCCTGCCTCCCTCCCCAAGACAGCCGACAATCTGATATAGGCTATACATATACATTCCTATTAAACGTATTTTCACATTAGTGATGTTGTAAGTAAGAATTAGAACCAATAGGAGGAACCACCAGAAAGAGGAAACAAAACACAACAGAAGAAAAAAATAGCAAATATGCTTCCATCTGCATTCAAACTCCATAGTTCTTTCTCTGGATGTGGATAGCATTTTCCATCATGAGACTTTTGGAGATGTCTTGTATCCTTGCATTGCTGAGAAGTGCTAAGTCTATCAATGTTAGTCATCACACAATGTGGCTGTTACTGTGTACAACATTCTCCTGGTTCTGCTCACTTCACTCAGCATCAAACCATACAAATCTTTACAGGTTTTTCTAAAGTCTGCCTGCTCCTCATTTCTTATAGCACAATAGTATCAGGACAATAATTTTTAAGGGGACCACAATAGTATAGAGGAAACTAGCAATGAAAACTTCAGGATTCTGATGGTGCAATGACCAACTGCGACTTCAGAGTCATCAACAGTATGGCAATCTTCTGTCTCTTAGAAGAGGAGTAAAGGACAAAAGGTATGGAAAAAGGCATACATTTTCAGATACGTCCAATGTGTTAATTGGATTTGTTTGTGTAACCCCAACCCAAAAGCCCACTGGTATGGGACTCTCTCCTCATTAGCAGAGGTGAATGCCCTACCCTATGTGAGGGACGGAGTGAAATTTGTGAGAGAAGGAGAATTCTTTGCTCTTTGAGTTTTTCTTCAAATAGCTGAGTCACTTTGGGCTCGGCATTCTCTTCAGATGCTTCTGGCTTCCAGCTTTAGGAGAGCAGATGGAAAATGCCACCTCTAATGCAGGTTGCTGAAGGAAAAGACTCCGGGAAAAAAAAAAATGAGGGGAGCCAGCAGTCTCCATGAAGAGAATCTCAAAGAAAATTGAAGAGCTCTCCCTCCTCCTACTCTCTCCAACTCTACCTAGCCCCTCCCATAGAGCAGAGCCTTCATCTACACCAGTGAGGAGAGAGTCCCATACAAATGGGCTTTGGGACTGGTGTTTTAATTAATTGTATCTCCAAGTTACAAGAGATAGTTTTATTGGGGAAGGGGTAAGCATCATGTAGAATTGACATCAATGTTTTGATGGGTTTTTTAAAGAGCATTAAAAAAAGACCATCAATTTAAAAAATTCCACAGATCTCAGTGTGTCGCTTTAATTGTCCTGTTCTCTCTTGCTCTCAAATTGCTCACCTCCTTTTCTCATCATAAATCTTTTGGATGATGTCCAAGAAACAACATTTTTTAGCCACTATCACAGAGTCTCAGAGTTGCATGGAAAACTCAATGGTTATATACCGCAAGTCATATCAGAAAATGAATCCCTACCTCCCTGAAAAGAAAAACCAAAGCCCAGTAAGTGGGCATCCTGCATCTTCTTAGAGACATCCAAGGAAGAGGCACCCACCACCTCTCAGCCCAGTCCATTTCATTGCAAGACAGATCTAATTATGAGGAAATTTATCCTGAATTCAAGCTAAATCTGCCTCTTCGCAGCTATTCACTGCTCCTAGCTCTACCCTCTGGGGCCCAGCAGAACGAGTCTGATGCCCCCTCCCACTAATGGCCCTTCAAATCCTTGAAGGCAGACATCATTGATGAGATACCAGAGTCTGTGTATGCAACCATGCATTCCGTTGCCCTTTCAGAAAGCTACAATTTTTATTCTTTGACATCATGGGGTTTTACGATTGTTAGCTGTCTAAGATCACTGAATGTTGGTGTAAAAAGACTGGTTTCATGCTTATAAACTGAAATTCAAAGATGATGCCAAAATCACGAATCTCACATTTTGTATTGTTCAGCTATCCAGAGGTCTTTGGAACTAGACTCCTGATTTCTTTGATTCCTGAGTCCTTTCCCCCTAAAAAGTAAGAAGGTGGTACTGAACATCAAGTAGTATGCGCATCCACACAAATTATCTCAATAGCAGTGACAGGAAGCCAAACTGGCCTGTGTCCACCTGATAAGAACTGATGAAATAAATATATTAGATGCTTAAATCATCCTGACCAGAGCAGGGAGGAGTCTGGAAGAAAAAGAGCCCTGTTCTCACACATACTAAGCAGTTGAATGACCAGAATTTCAGGGGGTGAGTAAACTAAGTAATAGTATGCTGTGGGAGAGAGTATTTTTAGGGAGAAAAGGCTACACAGTCTTTTCTCTGGGTGGGGGCTTAGGGGAAGAGATGTTTTGTTTGTATCGATTTTCTGTCAAAAGTAATCCAGGACCTCAAAATAGCCAAATGTCCCAATCCAGACCACCTGCTCCATGTGGCCCATTTCAACTTCTCACTGACCCCCTCTGGTGTCCTACTGAAGTCATCCTTCACAGAGCCTCATGCTGGGTTCCCACATGCCTAACTCAACAACAGCCATGCTTCCCCTTTGGGCACATGGGAGCTGCTTCTAAGAGCAAAAAAGCCTTTGTCTTCAAGCCAAATGATAAAAGTCAAGGAGGAAAGGTCAAGTCTGGATAAATGGATCATTAGACAAGGCTTTCTTACTTCCAATGTAGCCATGTGAGAAAGCAGCTTCCGGTCTTCTCTGTTTTCCCCAAGAGTTTGTTGAGAAGATTCGTGCCAACGAAAAGTCATTCCAGCATCCTAGGCTCAAAGTCTCTAACGAGGAGCCCACTGGTTAAGATGGGCCAATCTCAGTAAGCTTCTGGAGATCCAGATTAGGCTTTGAGAAGAAGGAAAGAAAGATGTGGAAATGATGCCCCTTCTCAGCCCCCCTTCCTCCCAGGGAGTTCATTAACCCAGAGCAATCTATTCCTCTTATGACATCTCAAGATTTGGAGAAGACTATGTTGAGAACAAAGGGACAGTCACAGAAAAATAGGGGAAGAAGGGAGGAGTGGGGCTTATGAGATATTGATTCAGAGATAAGTTAGTGAAACTAAATCTACCACAAGGAAAACTTGAATTGTGAGATTCTGTGATTTTTTTTTTTTGGTGAGGCAATTGAGGTTAAGTGACTTACCCAAAGTCACAGAGCTAGTAAGTGTTATGTGTCTGAAGCTGGATTTAAACTCAGGTCCTCCTGACTCCACAGCCAATGTTCTACCCACTTCGCCACCTAGCTGCTCCAATTCTATGATTCTTAGAGCAAGAAAAAGGACTTCAAGTCGGATGATCACTTCTGACCCAATCCATACCTTAATAGGGCTCCCCTCTACAATATCTCCAACAAGCTTCTGACTAGAGACCTCCAATGAAGGGGAGCCCACAAACTAGGACAGCTAGATGGGGCATTGACAAGAGTGCTGAACTTAGACTAGACCTGAGTTCAAATCCTGCCTTAGACACCTTCCTTGTGTGGTCCTGGGCAAGTCATGCAGCCTCTCCCTTGCCTCTGTTTCCTAATCTGTAAAATGAGGATAATAGTACCACCCTAATGGAGTTGTCATGAGGATCAAATGACATACGAAACATGTCAAGTTACGTATGAAATACACTGTGAAAAACCCTAACATGTTACGTAAATGTTGTTATTGTCATTGTTAATTCCAAGGGCAGCCCATTCCACTTAGAGAGAGTTCTAATTAAAAGGGTAAACCCTGCCAGTACGGTTAGGAAGCTTTTTCTCCCACGGGGTCGGAAGCTGCTTTTCTGCAGCTTCTGTCCAGTAGGTGCCTTGGTTAATGGTGCCCAGGATGGCGTGCTCAGAACCGGCTCTGGGCCAAATGCTGCCGTGCCTTTCGGACTCCACTCCCATTCTCCCCATACCCTCTGAAGCCCAAAGCCAACTTTATACACAGGTGGGATAGGTGATTCTGTCCCTAGTGAAACTTCAGGTTGGCTGGGAAGGCCCTTCTCAGCTCCTCCACCAAACGACCTGAAATCCCACAATTTGAGTTTCATTTATTTGGGCTCACCACTGCCCTTTTCAGGTTCAGTCTGGCAGTCGATAAACATCTATTGAGCACCCACTCGGTGCCAGGCACTGTGCTATATGCTGGTGATCCAACAACATGAATGCACGCAATTTGACAGGGCAAGACAATACACCAAAAAAGAAGAGAAGAGGAAAGGGGGAAGGGGTGGTACCTGGCATGAGGGCATAGTGGAGAGAAGCCGAAGAAGCCCAAAACGAGTGCTGCCAGGCAGACAATGAGATGTCTTTTTTAAAGGCAGAGGTCATCCCCAACACCTTGGTTGTTACACAGCAGTGTGGTGTAAAGAGGTGCATTTGGAGGTAGAGCGGCTGGGCTTGGACCCTGCGTCTGCTACCTGCCTCCTGCAAGACCTCGGTGAAGCGCACTCGTCTTCTTTGGGCCTCAGTTTCCTCATCTGTATACTAGTGGGTTGGACTAGATGCCCTCAGTCGTCCCATCCAGCTCTAAGTCCTATGATCCCATTAATTCACTGGATCACCTTCTCTCCTGGAAAGAATCCAAGGGAGAAATGGGCACTGAGATGAGAAGGATGAAAGAGAGAGAAAAGGAGGTGAAGGGGAGGATTAGCAAGACAAACCTCAGTTGTGTCACAGTTTCATTGAACCGAAGTGGGCCTGATCCTCCCACACGCCTTGTAATCTCACCTTTCTTTTTAGCCCCAGACTCTCCCTCCCCCAAAGTTCCATTCTACTCTCCCCTCCCCTCAACCATGGAACTTTACCCATACCAGGTTTTGTTCCCTCGAGGCCCTGATACCCGCTTCTTGGTGTTGCTACTGTTGTTTAGTTGTTCTTCAGTCCTGTCTGACTCTTCATGACCCCAGTTGGGGTTTTCTTGGCAAAGACACTGGAGTGGTTTGCTATTTCCTTCACCAGCTCATTTTATAGATGGGGAAACTGAGGCAAATAGAGGCAATGACTCGCCCAGGGTCACACAGCTAGTATGCGTCTGAGACTAGATCTGAACTCAGATCTTCCTGACTCCAGGCCTGGTGCTCTAGCCACTGCACCACCTGGCTGCCCTCGTATCTGGTAGAGATTGATAAATTCTTCTGATCCAAGGTATTAGTGATTATTTATGGCTTGCCTACCTGAAGGTATTTGAGGAGGGTCTTTGTCAGCCTTCAAGCAACTATAATTCCTACATCATGCTGTAATTTTAACTGCTTTCGATGTAACCAAAGGAATGGGAATTCCTATCACCGCAAAAAGAGTGAGAGTTATAGAATACCCATGACATGGGAATTGCTGGCATTAAGTTAGTCAACAAGCACTTATTAAGCTCCTACTCAGGCATCTAGGTGGTGCACAGGATAGAGTATCAGGCCTGGAGTCAGGAAGACCTGAGTTCAAATTTAGTCTCAGACACTTACTTGTTATGTGACCCTGAGCAAGTCACTTAACCCTGTTTGCCTCAGTTTCCTCATCTGTCAAATGAGCTGGAGAAGGCAATGGCAGACCACTCCAGTATCTTTGCCAAGAAAACCCCAGGTGGGGTCAAGAAGAATCTGACACAACTGAAAAAGATTAAATGGCAGCAAGCTCCTACTGTGCGCCAAGCACTAGAAACAGAATTGTAAAAGGCAGTTCCTGTTCTTAAGGAAATCAAAGCCGAATTGGGGAAGGAGAAGGGAATAAGCATTGATTACATAGCTACAGGTACTATGCTAAGCACTTTAGAAATATTATCTCAATTGATCGTCACAACCCTGTTATTATCCCCATTTTACAGTTGAGGAAACCAAGGTAGACAGGTTAAATGACTTGTCTAGTGTCTAGCTGGTAAGTGTCTAAGGCTGGATTTGAACTCAGACCTCCTGGTTCCAGACCCAACATTTTATCCACTGTGCCACCTAGCTGCCTGAGGGAGACGATATGAAAATGACTATATGCAAACAAGATAAATACAGGATGAACTGGAGATAAGCAACAGAGAGGGAGGGCAATAATATTAAGGGGGATCAGGAAAGACTTCTCATAGAAGTTGGAATTTTATCTTGGACTTGAAAGAAGCCAGGGAAGCCAGGAAGTGAGGATGAGGAGGGAAAACATTCCAGGCTTGTTGGGAACAGGTATAATCAGGGGACATGCCCAGAGCACAGAGATGGAGGGTCTCAGGTGGGGAATAGCATGGAGGCCTGTGTCACTGTATCACAAAGTACTTCATCAGAGTGGAGGAGGAAGGTGTAAGAAGACTGGAAAGGTGGGGACGAGGTGGGGGAGAAGGACAGACTTAGAAGGGCTTTGAATGCCAAAAAGAGGATTTTATACTTGATCTCAGGGTGGTAGGAAGATACTGGAGCTTACTGATCAGGAGTTGACATGGTCAGATCTGTATTTTTAGAAAATTAATTTGACACCTGAGTAGGAGAGGCCACTCAGTGGAGAAATTGTTTACACTGGGCCTTTTCCAGGACAATACATATGCATAGAGCATGGGATGGATATGCCAGGCACAGTTACACTCTGCACCCACTTACAGCCCAGTATCCTTTAAATCACGTCATGTAAGTGACCACGTGTTCAATCTATATATAAGGTTAACCTTTGCTGCACCTTGAGAGGGAGCACACGTTAGGAAATAATGGAAAATGTATAAATAGAAGAAACTCTGATTTTTATTCACACATCCACTGCCTCTTCTGGGGTAAGCAGTTAAGTGGTCTAAGGCCTAGAGCAATAGACTCAGAGTTGGAAAGACTTGAATTCTAATATTGCATTAGACATCAGCTGTGTGACCCTGAGCACAGCAGTCAACAAGCTTTTATTAAGTCCCTACTATGTGCCTGGCACTGTGCTAGATGCTGAGGATGCAAAGAAAAGCCAAAAAAAAATGGTCACAACTCATAGCTTCAGTTTCTTCAACTATAAAATAGGGATAATAATAGCAACTACTTTAAGAGGTTTTTGCGACAATCAAATGAGATCCTATGTGGAAATCACTTTGCAAATCTTAGGGTCCTATAAATGTTTGCTATTATCCTTGAATGGGATGTCCCAGTGAAGACTCCTCAGTGTAATTAAGGTTTGGGATAAGGCTGAGTGGGATGAGGGGGTCCCATGAAAACTTCTTTGAAGAATAAATAGAAATTGTATTAGGCAGGCATAGTAGCCTGACAGGCCTAAGTTTCAATTTACTAGAAATCACCTGATTTACAGGAATTCAACCCCAAGTACTCCCCCCCTCATGTCATTATTAAGTAGTTAAAGTTTGCCAAGCCTGAAACTCCTGAAGAAGCCCCCCCTGTATTTTGTTGATGCACCTGTTGCTATATTTCCGTCATGGTGACCTGGCTACAGTGTCTAGCTTGACTGCACATCTTTAATTGCTTCTTTGGTATTACTTCAGCAAACTAAGAAATATAGATATGCGTACTGTGTTCATTGTTTTGTTTTCAGTTTCTATGGTACATTAAGAATGTGAGCCAAACATTGGCCAGTTGGTGGCAGGGGAGGAGGGCGGGGGGTTTGCCCATTAGGGATATTTAATCAGGTCCTTTGCTCCTGTACTCTGTCTCCTTTCATCAGAGCATTCTGGTGGAGGGACACCCAAATCTCGAGGTTTGAAATAATAGTAATAAATTAACTTTCTGTTTCTCCTTGGGTACCTCTGTGTGTTCTTTAATTTGGGTGGCATCCCACATATCCTGATGTGAGGCTAGTTACTTAGCTCTTCTGGATCTCAGTGTTTTCCATTTGCAAAATGGCAGAGAAGTACCATCTTGGGAGAGAGCTGTGAGCTTTGGATTGGGAGGAGTTAGAAACGTGTGAGTTCCAATTCCAGCTCTGCCTCAGTGGACCTTGGGCAAGTGACTTTGCCTGTCTATGTCACAGTTCCATCAGCTATAAAGGAAGGGGGTGGACTAGTACATCTATAGGGTCCCTTTCAGCTCTACATCTTATAATGGCCTCTCTGCCAAAATTGTCTTGTATCTACTTGTATAAATGTTGAATTTACTTATCCACATTCGTATTTTTTCTTGGTAGAGTGTAAGTATCCTGAGGGCAGGACCTTTTTTTTCCCTTGGTATTAATAATAACTAGCACAGTACCTGGCCTATAGGTGTAGGAAGTGCTTAATAAAGGCTTGTTGAATTGAATTAAATTAAATTGAATTGACCATACATCTGATGAATTTGAAAAATAAAAAGGATTTGAGGGACCAGAGATCATGATAAAAAACAAATAATGGGTTCAGGAGGAATTGTGGAATGGAAGAGATTGATCAGGGAGAGAGATTCCAACTTTAAAATGTTTGAGGGACAGAGGTCTGGAGTACTGTCCAGCTCCATCCGTCTATGCTTCTAAAAGAGATCACAAGCATTTTGAAAGGTAGGTGAGACAAAAGATATGCTTTCATTTAGAAATTTTCTTCTTATTTCCTGACTAGAAGTCTCCCTTGAAAGATTAGCCCAGAATTTTTAAGGAGCCATATTTCCCAATTCAGGAAAATTTGGCTGGTTCTTCAATGTCCCTGAGTCCCAAAATAACTCCTCTTGATTCCCTTCTCCGAATAGCCAGCTGCATCTGGAGTCAGCTGGAGCAGCTTGCTCTGGCTCATGGGGTGCCATGAAGGATTCTTGCAAACCCCGTCTGTTTTAATGGGAAGCAAAAGGGCCCTAAGGTACTTCCTCTGCTTTCTGCTGCTCAGAAAATAGCTGTTCCAGGACACAGTTCCATTGCTGCTATCTGCAAAGGAAGTGAAGGAATGTGGAAGTTTATATTGTGGTAATGTGCACTTGTCTACATCTCAGAAGACTTGGAAAGCCTACCGAAGGCTGACTCTGCCTTGTCACCAAGCTGGCCCCTCCTACAAGGGGCCCTGAGACTGCTAAGCTGCTTCCCATTTTGCTGTTTCTAGGAGTGGGAAGGGCCTCTGAATGGGCCAACAAGAGTTCTTCACTCCTATGAATCCAACTGGAAGCAGGCCATAGGATGTCAGTTTTGAAAAGGACTTTAGAACATAGAAGAACAGAGTCTAATAGAGCTGGAAAGATCCTTAGAACACAGGTGAGAATACCAGAGTTGAAAGGGGACTTAGAACATAGAACTGGAACATACTAGATCTGGAAAGGAGCTCAGAACACAGATTACTGTGGAAGAATTTTCAAGGGAAGAAATCCAAGCTATTTATAGCTACAAATATATTTATATTCCAAATCACTAATAATTAGAGAAATGCAAAATAAAGTCACTCTGAGGTTCTACCTCACACTCATCAGATTGGCAAAGTTGACAGAAAAGAAAAATGACAAACACTGGAGGGGCTTCTAAAAAACAGGCACGTATACTGTTGGTAGAGCTGTGGTCCAGCCATTATGAAAAGCAATTTGGAACTGTGCTCCAAAAGGTACTAAATTGTGTGTACCTTTTAACCCAGTAATCTCACGATTAAGCCCATACCCTCAAAAAGAAATATCAAGAATATCTATTAGCAGCTCTTTTTTTAATTTTTATTTATTTCTTGGCAATTGGGGTTAAGTGACTTGCCCAGGGTCATACAGCTAGTAAGTGTCACGTGTTTGGTCTGAGGCTGGATTTGAACTCAGGTCCTCCTGAATTCAGGGCCAGTGCCACCTAGCTATAGCAGTTCTTTTGCTAGTGGCAAGGAACTTTAAACTAAGGAGGTGTGCTTCAAATGGTGAATGGCTGAACCACTTACGGCACACAAATGTAATAGAAGACCATGGTGCTGTAATATATGATGAGAGACAGTTTCATAGAAACCTAAGTTGTATGAAATGAACAGAACCAGGAGAACAATCTGTGTAGGATAAGATTATGAAAATGGACAGTTTAGAAAGACTTAAAGAACTCTAATCAACATAATTATCAACAATTATTCCCAGGACGACTGATGAAGAATGTTACCCACTTCTCAACAGAGAGGTTGATAGACTAAATACACAGAATGAAACACACATTTTGGGACATGGACAGTATAGGGACTTGTTTTGCATGACTATGCATATTTGTTACAAAGGTTTGTGTTTTTCCCCCAGTGGTGGGGGTAGGAGAAAGAGGGGGAAAAAATTTTAAGGTCGGGACTTGATTGAACTGCAAGATGAATGAATATATGTCAACAACGTGGCATGGAAGTAAAAAATGCTAATTTAATCTTAATCTGTACTGAAAAAAAAAACATAAAGGAGTTGAGAGTCCTATTATATTCTATTCTGATCAGGCTCTGTCTGGAATTTGAAGTCATTTCTAGAGCTTCATTTTTAGGGAAGACATTGACAATCTAAAGAGAATCCAGAAGAAAATTATCAGGATGGTAAGGCACTTTGAAACTATGTCATATGAGGATTGGATAAGTAAATGAGGATAAGTAGCCTGGAAAAGACTTAGAAGAGGCATAATCATTGTTTTAAAGTATTGTCATGGGGACAGCTAGGTGGTGTGGTGGATGGAGCTCCAGCCTTAGAGTCAGGAGGTTCTGAGTTCAAATCTGACCTATGACACTTGATACTGTGTGACCCTGGGCAAGTCATTTGCCTCACCAAAATAAAATAAAATAAAATAAAGTACTGTCATATAAGACTTGATCTACTAGGGAATAGAGGTTAAATACTGAAGCAATGTGTGAAAATTAGTCAATTTTTTTTCTTGATATAAGGAAAAATTCAACAGGATTCAAAAGTAGAATGGGTTGCCTTAGAAGGTAATCAGTCCCCACGGGATATCTTCAAGAAGAGGCTATGTGCCTGCTTACTGGGAAGGTAGAAGAGGAGAACCAACCAACGAGCTGGGGTCAGGCTCCTCCTAAATCCAAGATTCTGTGAGTCATTTGTTGACATCATGGATTGCTATTTGGATCCCTGCTTTTTCAAGTTCACCCAATAAGGCAAATGGAGATTCTGGCTTCCTGAGCAGGAAGGTATTCCTTTCCTTTCCTTCATGACTCACAAGTTGACCATGAGAGAGAACTAATTACAAAGGCCTGTCCAGAGCTGGACGAGCGTAAAGCTTATCATAAATATCAATGCAGAGGCTCAACTTCCTGTGAAACACAAGCACATCTAAGGAAACAAGACATTGTATTGCTATAATATGAGTGGGCCTCCAACACCATCCCATTGCCATCCCATTTCAGAAGGGAAAGAGCGAAAACTGGGTCCTAGAAAAGGTAAAGCATGTGAACTGATGGCCTTTCCCCTGTTAGAGAGCACTTAGTGTAAGTATGACTGTTACTGCCTATGGAGGATTGTAAATAAAAGAATTTCCTAAGTACTTCCTGGGTAGAGGAATGTATGGAGTTCGACATGAATCACTTGGAGAAGCAGCCAACCATGCCCACAATCACCATCACCAGCCACAACTGCCGTAGAAATACAATAAACCAGAGAGCCCAGGGAATAGCAGTGGCCCCGGCTACCTGTCCTCCCCCCGACCACCTGCCTTGCCCCTAAACTGGCTCCTGTCGTTGAAGGGAACAAATCTTACAGAGAAAGAGCTCACCACCCCCATCACCACCACCACCACCATCTATGGACCAACTGTCAGTCAATAAATAATTTTAAGTGCCTACTATGTGTCAGGCACTGTGCTAAGTGCTAGGGATACAGATATGAAAAGGAAAGATAGTCCTCTACCTTCAAGGAGCTTACAGTCTAACAGTGGAAGACAACACCCGAAAGGAGGCAAGCCAGCCTAGCTCAGATAGCAAGGTGTCTAGAGAGACAGGAGGCAGCATTTGCCATGCATACAGTAGGTCATAATAATAATAATAGCTCAAATTTGCACGGTGCTTTAAGTTTTGCAAAGAGTTTTATAAGTATCTCATCCAATCCTCACCATTGTGAGAGGTAGGTGCTACTATTATTCTCATCTTACATTTGGGAAAACTGAGGCAGACCTAAAGTCTAAGTGACTCATGCAGAGTCACACAGCTGGTGTCTGAGGGCAGTTACAAACTCCAGTCATCTTGACTCCAGCTCCAGTGTTCTATCCCCTTATTAATATGTAAGAAAACCAAGCAGCTACCGCCCTCTCAGACCCTGATAGAAACGGCCTATGCCCCAGAGTCGTCAAACCAGGGGAATTTCACCATCCTTCCAGAACCCTGGTCCTCCTCCTAGCCTGGTCCCCACAACCATCACCCTCATCAACGGCAGCAATCCTTGAGGAGAAGGCATCCATCCCCAGCCCCATCACCACCAAGCACCTACCAACTGCCACTGGATAGGCAGGCCCAAGAGCCTCCCCACCCCATAGCCCACACCCTCAGGGAACACCAGGTCTTTCTGACTTTGAGGAGCTGAAACTTCCTCTACTTGTGGGCTCCCCTTTTAGAATATGAACTCTTTGAGGACAAACAGTATCTTGTGTTTTCATTTGTACCCCTAGCATTTAGCACAGTGCGCCGAATGTAGTAAATGCTTAATAAAAATTTTTTGGTCATTCATCTGAATCCAGGTAAAGCCTGGAGGACTGAGAAAGGATGGAAAGTCCATTGAGTAAAGGACTTACTGAGACTCCACCCCTCCCCCTTTTGCACCACTTCAGTCTCTGGGGAGGGTGAGGGGACTAGGTTCATTAGCTCAGTTCCTATAGAGAACCACCATTCCAAGTCCCAGTCCAAAGTCCTCCTCGGGCTGGTTTCGGGCACCCTGGTTTCGCAGGGCTCCCCCGTTGTCCCCTACTCCCACTCACAATTCTGACTCCAATGTTGCCATATAACTCCTAGGTGCATGAGAATCACATCTGGCACCTGAAAGTGAGGACAACAACAAAAAGAGGTCAAAAAGAGGTCAGCAGGGGAAGGCAAATCCCACCTTCTCACTGGGTCAATTTACGGTGTTTATGCTTAGCCAAAAAGAGGACAGCTGAAAGATGGTGGAGAGTAATGGGTTTGGTCTCACTACTTTTTTCTGTTAGAAGGCAAATCCCACCTTCTCACTGGGTCAATTTATGGTGTTTATGCTTAGCCAAAAGGAGGACAGCTGAAAGATGGTGAAGAGTAATGGGTTTGGTCTCACTACTTTTTTCTGTTTGTTTTGTGTTTTGGGGGGTTTTTTTAGGCAATTGCCCAGGGTCACACAGCTAGTGCCAAGTGTCTGGTCTGAGGCCGGATTTGAACTCAGGTCCTCCTGACTCCAGGGCTGGTACTCTATCCACTGTGCCACCTAGCCACCCCGGTCTCGCTACTTTTAAAGACACAGGTGACAATCAAGGAGGCTACTCTCCCCCCCCCCACGTGGTAGGAAACACGCTTGGCTCCGTGTTAGACAAACAGAGCATGTTCAAAGGCCCAGGCTATACAAGGATCAAATGAGATCATAATTGTAAAGCACTTAGCACGGTGCCTGGCACACAGTAAATATTCCAGAAAGCTGAGTTGTTATTATCATTAATATTAATCTCCTGTCTCTGGGCGCTTCATTTTCGCCATCTCTAAAATGAAGATATTAGACTGAACTACCTCCAAGGTTCCTTGCAGGTCTAACAAGCTACCTCTGACTCTATACCTCTTAGTCTACGAATCCTTTCTGCCACCAATCCTAGGACCCCTGGGATGCCCCAAACAGTCTAAAACCATAGCCAGAGAAGAAGGAAGAGCATGCCAAAGGAGGTATGGAAACACAGGAGACACCCAACCAATGGGGAGCAGCTAAATACTTTGTGATACATGAATGCAATGCTATATTACTGTGTTATAAGAAACTTTGAAAATGATGAATACAGAGGAATAAGAGAAGACATTTATACTAATACAAAGTGGGGTGCCAAGAACTAGGAAAGCAACATGCAGGATAACAAGAATGTAAACAGAAAGAATAAGAACAAAACTGAATACTGTGGAATCATAATGACTAACCTTGGCTGCAAAGGAGAAATATGAGAAGGAATCTCTGCTCACTCCTTACAGGGGTGGGGGACTATGGGAGTGCAATACTGCATATAACGTTAAACTTTTTTGATAGGATTGTTAGGTTTTGCTCAACTGTTTTTCCCCCTTCTTTTTTATTCTTTGTTATAAGGGACTGATCTCTGGGAGGGATAAAAAGGTGGGCTTACATATGGAAATATAGGTGATTTAAAATAAAATATTTCAACGAAAATTCATTTCTAAAAAAAAGAAAAAAATAGAGGTTAGTGTGGCATAATGGAAAGCGCCCTGAACTTGGAATCAGAAGCCTTGAGCTCAAGTTTTGGCTCTACCCCTTACTAATTGAGTGACCTGGGGCAAATCACTTCTGCTTTCTGAGACTCCATTTCCTTATCTTTAAAATGGGGATGATTTGGATAGATTGCCAGGCCTGGAGTTGGGAAGACTTGAGTTCAAATCCAGGCTTAGACACTTACAAGCTGTGTGACCCTGAGCAAGTCATTTAACCCTGTTTGCCTCACTATCCTCATCTGTAAAATGTGCTGGAAAAGGAAATGGCAAACCATTCCAGTATCTTTGCCAAGAAAACCCCAAATAGAGTGACTTGCTCGAGCTCTCTCCCAAATCCCTCCAAATACCTGTAAAAATGGCTCTAAACAAATTCTAGAGCAGCAAAAAAAAAAAACCCAAATAGAGTGGCGGAAAGTCATGCACGACTGAACAAAAACAACAGCGACAACAATCCGCCCTTCTTCCCTGTCCCCTGAGAGCAACATGCGTTGGCAAATGTCTGTCTTAGTTTAGAGTAAACTCCTGGAGAAAGGCTAATTGTTTCAAGGAAAGTGCTTCGTAAATGTTTAAGTGCTGTGTAAATGTGAATTGTTACTCTTATTATAGGATCATCAGTCTAGAGCAGGAAGAAAACCTCAGAAGCCATGAAGTCCAACGGCCTCATTTTACAGATTAGGGAAAGGAGGCAGAGTGAGGTTAATGACTTAGGCCATGGCTGGTAGGTAACTGAAGAGGAACTTGACACCAGGTCTTTCTAACTTCAGCTCCACTGCCCTCTCCACCACACCAAGCTGCCTTCTACAGAGGGGAGGACCAGAAAAGGGGTTTTTAGAGGACAGAGAAAGGAAAAGAGCAAAGAAGCACCCGGAGTGGAAAATGGCGGAGTGTCGTCAATGATTGCCTTGGAGACCTCTCAGCATCACCAGAGCACCAAAGGATTCTCTTGGAGCTCTGCTCGCCTGCTGACACCTGGTGGCCAACTAGAGAAACAGCAACCTGAGAAAACCGCTCGTAAGGCACCAGGGAAGCAGGCCCTACCTATCTTCATAGAGGCATAGAACGCTTGAATAGTAAAGGACCTAACATCTCTACAAGGGAGGTGCCATTTCCAGGGTCAACTAAATAGATTCTAGTTGTTTCAGTGGTGCCCAACTCTTTGTGACTCCACATGGGATTTTCTTGGCAACGACACTGGAGTGGTTTGCCATTTCTTTCCCCAGCTCATTTTACAGTTGAGGGAAATTGAGGCAAACAGGGTTAAGTGACTTGCCCAGGGTCACACTGCTAGTAAGTGTGTAAGGCCAAATTTGAATTCAGGTTCTCCTGACTCCAGGGTCAGAGCTCTATCTGCTTCACCACCTACTTGCCCATTAGCTCCTTGTACCCCCATCTAAAACCTGGAATTCTTTTCAGGGGGCAAAATCCATTGGGCTAAAAATGCAAACACCTTTGGGTTAGTAGGGAAGAGGAAGGAATACAGGGACCCAAATTCCCACCAAGGTGTCAATCACCTAGACATCAGATTGTTTTCTAAGAAAATTTTCCATGGGGAAAATACGTCCAGCGAATTTAGAGGCAGTACTACCAGAATGGATTAAATGACTGATAAAGGCAAGGCATGAGTGCCCAAGACAAACTATCCCGACCATCATTAGGCCCTGACCTAGCCCTTACTCTTCTTGCCAACACAGAGACGAACCGGCCCACTCAGCTACAATGACACGGGACTGCTAGAACAGAATCCATTCTTAACGCTAGTTGCCTTGCCTCTGAGATTCTATATCTTGTTTGTACGTAGTTGTTTGTTTATTATCTCCCCTGTGAGCTCCTTGAGAGCAGAGGCCATCTTTTGTCCTTCTTTGTATCCCTAGCGCTTAACACAGTAACTGGCACCCAGTAAGTGTTTAATGCTTGTTAACCTGAAGACACAGATGCTTTGGTTTAAGCTGTATATCCCCAAAATATGTATAGGACAGTGTCTGACACAGTAGGTGCTTGATAAATGCTTATTGACTTGAAGGCAGGGATGCTTTCGGTTTTGGTTTTATTTCCCTAAAATATGTATAATAGTACAGTGCCTGGCACACAGTAGGTGCTTCTTAAATGCTTGTTAACTTGAAGACACAAATGCTTTAGTTTAGGTTGTTTATCCAAAATATTTACAGCACAATGGTTGGAACATAGTAGGTGTTTAATAAGTGCTTGTTGACTTATATGCATTATTACTATTGCAGAGTCAGAGGGTCTCAGCTCTCTTAAAGGCCATTAGTCCAATGGGAATATCCGTCTACCAAACTCCTAGGCAATGATGATCCAGCTTCCATTTGGAAACCTCCAATGACTAGAATTCATTACATCCCAAGGCAACTCATCAACCTTTTCCACAGCTTTCTTCATTAGTAAGTTTTTCCTTACAATGAAGCAAAGCCAGGTCCCTATTATGGAGAAGGAGTAGTGAGTGCCCTGTATAATAAAAGCAATAGATAATGCAAAAGGTGCTGCTTTGTAGCTTTGAAATTGTTTATATTTTCTTCCTGCAAATTCACCTCCTTACAGAAGCAATGTGGGACAATGGAAAAAACACTGAATGGGAAACCAAGAGACCTGGGTTGTAGGCCCAATTCTGCCACTAACTTGGTCTATGACATCAGGAAGCACATCTCTGCCCTGGACCTCAGTTTCCTCTTCCATAAAATGATAATTATGCCAAACACACCCTAAAGTCCCAGTTTTGCTTTTCTGTGGTAGTTTCCAATCCTTGAGAATACATTGGCTGAAACATAAGGAAGCAACCCCAGGACCTTGCTAGGCACTGTCAAGGACAGGAGCCAAATCTTTTATTTCATTGATATAAGGAATACTTAGATGAGAAAACTCAATTTATCAAAGCAAATCAGTACCATCTCTGAAACTACAAGTCTTAGAGAGTAGCGTAGAGTGCTTAGAGGGTAAGTGACTTGCCCAGGGTCACACAGGCAGTATGTGTCAAAGATGAGACTTGAACCCAGGTCCTGAGTCCCACTATGTCAAACTGCCTCATATTCAAGGCAGTAAATGTTAAGAATTCAAAAGGCACTTCAATCCTACTATAGATAAACAAGAGTTGATTGACTGTCGCTGTGTGTCCCTTGTCTCTCAGGACTCAGAGAGCCAAGAAACCAAGACCCATAGCCCAGAAGCAGCTGGCTTTCTGAGCTCTCCTGAATTTCAGCTTGCTCAGAATTTTTTCAGTCAGAAATATTCACTCATTATTAGAAGAACAAATGGCATCTTCACTCATCCTAGCATACGGAGGAAAAAGCCTTATCCCTTTCCAGACTCAACCAGTAGGGACAGCCATGTGGCAGCCTTTCTGCACATCCTCTATAGGCCACCAAGGTAACTTCCCAGGAGAGATGAAGGCTCTTTGTGGTTTGCTTCCCAAGCGGTCCTTACTCTCACAGGGAGTATTTTTGCTTCAAGTCCTCTAACAGGAATGAGAGGCAATTATGTCTGCATCACATCCCAGGTCCTCACAGAAGACAGCCTGTGCCCTAAACAGGCACCTTCCACCCTCTCCAACATCAGGCATTTGAGCTGGGCTCCTTGGCCAACCTCAACGTGGCACACTCTTTGAGCTCCTCCTCCAGGACCTTGTTCCTCTTCTCCATGTCCTGCCGAGAGCGTTCCATGTTTTGAAAGCTGATTTCCAGCTCAGCTAACTTCTTCTTCTCTTGCTCCAATTCTTCATTCAGTCTCACGACTTTGGCCCAAACGTCATAATTCTCCTTCTCCAGGCTGCAAAGGTAGAAAGAAGGAAAACGGAGAGAGATCTGAGGCACTGTCTCTGCACTCTCCCTGAGCCCTCCCCCATGCCTTTGTTCGACCATCGACCTCCCAGTCCCTCAACAACAGTACCATCATCTTGTTAGCGTTGACTCTATCCTACCCCTGTCCATCCAGCCAAATCCTACCCATGCTTCAGGGATTTGCTAAATTTCCCCCCTCCTCTATGACCAGCATAATAGGAAGACGTCAGGTCAAATCCAGATTCTGCCACTTCTTGGTCAAAAATATCTTCTTTGAGGCTCAGTTTCTTCATTTGTAAGAAGAGGGGCATGATTGTTAATGTCCATTTCCACTCTTACAGTTCATGCTTAATGTTCTAAAATCCCTTTGGGGTCTGACATTCAATGCTTTAAGTAAAGTACACTTTAGCTTGGCCTGATTCCCTCAGTTTTAACTCTCCGCCCCTCCCCATTACTTTGTATCTATTTTGAATTTAATTACATTTACATGCATGTAAATATGTATGTAAACAGCATATATAAATGCTTTCCCAACCTCTCTAGCAAATTACCCTTATTGTTATCCCCATCTTCTTTCTTATAATCAGTCCCCTACCTATCAATTAGTTCTTTCCCTGATGCCTACATTCTCCTGTCTCCTCTAAAAAAAAGTCTCACTTCAAAAAAATAAAAATAAAAATGCTTCCCAACTGACTGGAAGGACAAGGGGAAAAGGCAGTGTTTAAAAAAAAAAGAGTCCATGTTAGAGCTGAGTTGCTCAAAAGGAAACAAAATAAACTAAGTTGCCTACAGAAAAAAAAAATCTCACTTCATCCTACCATCCCTGCTACCTACTTCCCTATACCCTCCCTCCTCTCCTTACTGACCAAACTTCTTGAGAAACCCATCAACATTCAGTGCCGCCTCCTCCTCCTCCTCCTCTGGCAGACACTCAACAAGGATTTATTATGTGTGCCTGTTACGTGCTAAGGGCTAAGGATAAAAAGTAAGACAAAAGACAGTCCCTCTTTTCAAGAAAATCAGAGTCTCACTGTCTTTTTTTTAATCCTCTGGCTTAATATTAGAAGGGAAACAGGTAACTAGGAAAAAAAATCTTGGCTGCAAGTTTCTCTGATAAAGGTTTCATATTTAAGATGGATAGGTAACTGATTCAAATTTAGAAGAACAAAACCAATAAAGGGTCAAAAGGTATGAACAGGAAGTTTTCAAAGGAAGAAATCAAAGTTACAGACAACAAAATCTGAAAAAATGTTCCAAATAATTAATAATTAGAAAATGCAAATTAAAGATAGTATAAGATTTTGGCACACTTATTTGATTGGCAAAGATGACAGATATTGGAGGGACTGCAGGAAAATGGACTACTAATACACTGCTGGTGGAGTTGTGAATTGGTACAGCCATTCTGAAAAGCAATTTGGAACTTGTTATAAACTGTGCTTACCCTCTGACCCAGCTATGCCACTAGTTGGCCTATACTCCAAAGATCAAAGAAAAGGAAAAGGACATTCATTCATTCATAAATTCATTCATTCATTTATGGAAGATTTTTTTATAGTAGCAAAAACTGGAACTTAAAGAGTGCCCATCTATTTGGGACTGGCTCAACAAATTATGGTATATGATTGCAATTGAATGTTACTACGCCATAAGAAAAGATGAAATTTCAGAGGAAATTGTTAAGATCTCTATGAATTGATACAGAAAGAAGTAAGCAGAACCAGGAGAACAATTTATACAATGACAGCATTATAAAGAAAAACAACTTTGAAAGACCTAAGAACTCTGATCAACATAATATACCATGAGTCCCAAAGACCAAAGATGAAACATGCCACCCATCTCCTGCCAAAGAGGTGATGAACTTAAAATGAAGAATGAGATAAACATTTTTGAAAGTGGCCAATGTAGGAAGCTGCTTTTCTGGACTATGCATATATGTTATGAAGGTCTTATTTTTCTCTTTTTTAAATTGCACAATGGTGGGAGGCAATGGGGAAGAGATAATAAATGCTTGTAAAAAACAAACAAATTATAAAACAACAAACTGCAAACTGGCTTCTGGATTAATAATTTGACTGAAACTGCCCTCTGCAAAATTAAAAATGATCTCTTAATTGCCTAATTCTAATGATCTTTTCCTAATCCTAACATTTCTTGACCTCTCTCTAGCATTTGAAACTATTAATCACCTTTTCCTCCTAGATCAGGGGTGGGAAATCGGCAGCCTTGAGGCCACATGTGGCTGTCTAGGTCCTCAAGCACAGCCCTTTGTTGTGTGAAGTTGGATTCAGTCAAAGAGCCACACTTAAGGACATGTGGCCTCCAGGCCACAGGCTCCCCACTTCTGTCCCAGACACCCTCTCTTCACTAGGTTTTCATGACTCTGCTCTCTCTTGATTCTCCTTCCATCTATCCAACCACTCCTCGTTTTTGTGGCCGGTTCTTCATCCATGTCATACCTAAATGTGCATGTTCCCCAAAAGTGCCCTGGACCCTCTTTTTACTCTATTCTACTTTACTTGATGCTCTCATCAGCTCCGAGGGGTTCCATTATCTCTATGCAAATAATTCCCGGATTTACATGTCCAGCCTTAGTCTCTCTCCTGAATTATAACCACACATTGAACCTACCACAGGCATCTCAAATTCAACATCTCCAAACAGAAATTATTTTCTTTCCCCAAAAAACTCCCCAATTCTCAATTTCCCTATTAATATCAAGAGTACCACTATCTTCACAGTCACCTAAGCTTACAACTTCCATATTATTCTTGACTTCACACCCTCACTCATCCTATATATCCAAGTCTTGTCATTTCTACCTTCAGAAAATGTCTTATATATGTCCCTTCTCTCTGTTCACACAGCTACAATCCTAGTTCAGACTTTCACCTCTTGTATTACAATAACATCTTCTAACTGAGTCTTCCTACCTCAAGCCTCTCTCTACTCCAATCACCCTCTCCATATTACCTTTATACTCCATGAATGCTAGTGGCCCCTAATTTCTTCCAGGATAAAACTTAAATTCTTCTTTTTGTCATTCGAAGCTCTTAATAAGTGGGCCCCTGCCTGCTTTTTCAGTCACCTTATGCCTTATTCCTTTTCATTAACTGTAGGATCAAGGGCCATAGGTTCCCAAAGTAGGCAATGCCACCCCCTGGAGGGTGCCGGAACAATCCAGGTGGGCGGCAGTAGCCTCAAGTGACACAAATTTCTTTTTTTAAATATTTCATTAATTTATTTTGATTTATCAATAATCACTTCCATAAGCTTTTGAGTTTCAAATTTTTCTCCCCCTCTCTCCCTACCTCTCTCCCGAAGATGGCGCGCAATCTGATACAGGCTATACATAAACATTCCTATTAAACATATTTTCACATTAGTCATGGTGTAAGGAAGAATTAGAACCAATAGGAAGAACTACAAGAAAGAAGAAACAAAACAAAACAGAAGAAAAAAAGAGCAAATAGTATACTTCAACCTGCATTCAAACTCCATAGTTCTTTCTTTGAATGTGGATAGCATTTTCCATCATGAGACTTTTGGAGATGTCTTAGATCTTTGCATTGCTGAGAAGGGCTAAGTCTATCAACGTTAGTCATCGCTCAATTGTTCCTGTGCTCACTTCACTCAGCATCAGACCATACAAGTCTTTCCAGGTTTTTCTGAAGTCTGCCTGTTCATCATTTCTTATAGCACAATAGTACTCCATTACATTCATATACCACAACTTGTTCAGCCATTCCCCAATTGATGGGCAGGGTGATGCAAATTTCAAAAAACCATTAAAGGGTTAAAGAAAGTAGATTTCCAGGGGGATGCTGAGTAATTTTTTTTAAAGGAGGTGGTAGGCCAAATAAGTGTGGGAACCTCTGGATCAAACTATGTTAACCTACTCGAATTTGATGCTTCTCCTGTCTCCTTGCAAATGGTGCCTCCATACCTGGAATACTGTTTCTTCACCTTTACTTTGTTTCCCTAACTTTCTTCAGCTCAAATTCTACTTTTTGCATTAAGTTGCTAATTCCTCTCCCTCTGAGATCATTTCTGACCTACTCTTTATTTGTTGTATTGCCTATTTATTTACATGCTGTCTTTCTCCATTAGACTATGAGCTCCTTGAGGACAAGGACTGTTTTTGCCTCTTCTTGTATCCTCAGTACTTACTTAGGCCAGTGTCTGGAACATAGTGGGTGCTCAAAGCTCTCATTGAATTCTATGTTCTATGCCCTAAGGTCTCTTCTAGGTCTGATGTTTTATGATTCTAGATCCTTCTAGAGTCACCCAGCTTGAGGTATTCTCTCCCTCCTGTGGACTCACAAGCCTAATAACTGTCTATGACATATTTGCCATTTTTATTCTATTTTGACAGGTCTTGTATTCTTCTGTCACTTTTCTCATGTTCATGCTTTGTCTCCCCAACTGCAAAGTAAACTTCTAGTGAACAGATATCTGCCAGGTCCTATATATTTTTGGAACCCCAAGAACACTAAATATAGTACCCTGTACATTCATTTCGATGGATTGGTTAAGGCGACATCAATGTGTTGAGGTTCTCAAGGCCTCTATGTATAGATATTCCCACCATCTCAGCTGAGTTTTTCTACTCTACCTGAGATCTCCCCCTTCAAAGACTTCTGAATAGAATATTTTTCATAGCACTTTGCCTGCACCTCTCCTTCATACTCATCTCATTCTCCTTTGTTTCATAGTTATTTCTTTCCATGTGTTTCCTTCTACTAGATTGTGAGGTCCTTGAGAACAAGGTCATCACATTAATCTTTGTATCTCGCTATCTCCTGGTTCCTTCTCCCTGGCCTTCAAACATGCCCAAGTCTCCCCCCACCCCATCCTTAAAAAAAGTGCTCTCTAGATCCTGCTATCTCCATCATCTATGGTCCTACAGGATAGCAAGAGCGACAGGGGATGGAGGCTGGGGGAGATGAGGAGAAGCATAATGAGTTTTGTTTTGGTCATGCTGATTTCAAGATGCACATAGGACTTCCATTTAGAGATAGCACTGTCCAATGGGCAGGTGCTAATACAGGCCTAAAGTGCTCCTTCCCTATACCACATAGATCATTTTCATGCATAATTATATATTCATGCATAATTGCTATGTCAGTTACAAGTGATTCTTCTGAAATCACTAACAGAGATGCCTGGAGGATCCAGACTTTGTAACGCTTTATTAAGAACTTCACAAGACTTCATTAACCTGGTTGGAGTTCCTATATGTATTTGGGAATATTAACACTTTATTTCCTTAAGCATAGTCTTCAGCACAGAAGTCCTACTCTGATGTCTCATCAAGGTGTGTTGGTAATCATGGATTCTGGAAGGTTATATCAACAGTACTCAGGCTCTAACAAGATCTCTCAAGCTGGAGATGTTCTGAGCAAGGGCTTGGGGACAGATTCTGCATTTGTCATCTAAAGTCAGAGAGGTCCAACACCAGCAGTTTGGTCACCAGCTGACAATTTTTTTCTGTCATAAAGCCATATACTAAGGTTATAAAGAAGGGATTGCAATCTGTATGGGTGGAAGGAATGCCTGAATTTCTAAAATCAAATAATAGTCATAACTAGGATGGGACAACTAAGGCTTTGTCCCAGCTCACTGAAATTTAAAGAGTTCATTTATACTCTTTCAGCAGAATCAGAACTATTTGGTTTAGAATGTAGTTGACAAGAATAATTGGTTAAAATAGGAAGCTACCAGATGACATGCTTCCTTCCCTCTGGCATGGTCCTACCTTAATCACACACCTACTTCCAAATACAGACTCTTCCAGAAGTGGTATCAAAGCTTTCTGGAGTTTCTCTTCCTTCATCTCAGGACCTTGTGTCAGTCAATAGGCATTTATTCAATCCTTACTGGATGCCAAGAACTGTTCTAGTTCTTGGCACACAAACAAAGGCAAAAAATATCATCCCTGACCCTAAGGAGCTCGAACTCAACTGGAGAAGACAAAAAAGTTATAAATACTAGATAGATACATAGACAGATAGATAAGTAGGTAGATAGGTAGGTAGGTAGGTAGGCAGGTAGGTAGGTAGGTAGGTAGGTAGGCAGACAATGTAAAAGGAAAGTAATCTTAGAGAGAAGGTATTAGAGCATGGAAGGAAGGGCAGATGGACTGGGAAAGACCTCTTGAAGAAGGCAGAATCTGGGCAGGGTTTTGAAAAAAGCCAATAGGTGGAGGTGAGCAGGAAGAGTATTCTAGGCATGGGGGACAGCCAGTGAAAAAGCATGTAATTAGGAGATGAAGTCTCCTGTGTGAAGCACAGCATGAAACAGGTATTGCCGGATCATAGAATAGGTGTTGGGAGTAAAGTATAAAAAGACTAGAAATGTAAAGGTGGGCCAAGGTTATAAAGGGCTTTAAAAGAGAAAGGATTTTATATTTGATCTGGGAGGGAATAAGGAAACACTAGAGTTTATTGAGGTGTGGGGAAGGGGAACATGGCCAGACATGACCTTTAGAAAGAGGGACTGGGGGGGCAGCTAGGTGGCGCAGTGGATAGAGCACCAGCCCTGAAGTCAGGAGGACCTGAGTTCAAATTCGGCCTCAGACCAAATACTTGACACTTAGTATCTGTGTGACCCTGGGGAAGTCACTTAACCCCAACTGCCTAAAAAAAAAAAAAAGCAAAGAAAGAAAGAAAGAAAGATGGACTGGAGTAGGCACAGACTATGGAGGATGAACTGGAGTTAGAGGGAGACTTGTGGAGAGACCAGTTAGAAAAGATTATTACAATAGTCTCAGCACTGTATAACCCATATCAAACTGCTTGCTGTCTCAGGGAAGGGGGAGGGAAGAGAGGCAGAGAGAGAATTTGGAACTCAAAATTTAAAAAAAAAATGCTGAAAATAGGTTTTACATGCAACTGAGAAAAAAATAAAATAATAAATTTACATTAAAAATAGTCTATGCATGTAGTGAGGAGGGCCTGAACAAGGGCTGTGACTGAGAGAAGAGGAGATGTTGCAAAGGTAAAAATGGTAAAAATGGTAAAACTTGGCAACAGAATGGATATGTGAGGTGGGCTGGAAAGAGGAATCCAGAATGACCGGGAGGCTGTGAGCCTAGGTGACTGAGAGAATGGTGGTGCCCTCAACAGTAACATGAAAGTTGGGAAGAGGATTTTAGGGGAAAGAATATCCCAAGGTCACTTCCCTACCACCCAACATTATTAGTCTTGAAAAAAAAAATACATTTGTGGGGCAGCCAGGTGGTGCAGTGAATAGAGCACCAGCCCTGAAGTCAGGAGTACCTGAGTTCAAATCCAGCCTCAGACCAAACACCTAACACTTACTAGCTGTGTGACCCTGGGCAAGTCACTTAACCCCAATTGCCTAAAAATAAAAAATAAAAAATTTTTAAAAATACATTTGAGGGTATTTTTGCAGAGCTTGCCACAGGCACGAAATTTGCTGTTTAGGGCTGTCCCAGAATCTTGAAGTAAGCAAATACATTCTATAATACAGCGACCTTTTCCTGCAGTTAGCCCCAGATGCTGTGGTTTTCGTGTGTGTCGTGCCCTGATAATGACTTCTGGACCCACTCTGACAAATGGCAGGGCCCACATGCACAGCCAACCGGGTGAACGCCACGCGCCACGTTCCCCACGTCTTACCTTTTGATTCGTTCCTCATAGGCCTGGCTCTGTGCTTCCATTTCCTTTTTCAGTTCTAAAATCGCCTTCTGCAGAGACTCCTGGTTCTCCTGAGCAGACTCTTTCTCCTCAGGGCTTAAACTGGTCAGAGAGTTGGGGGTGGAGGCCGGCTGGGAATCGGGCGGGCTGGGTTTATCCCCACTGGACGACAACCCGGGGAGGACGCTTTTGCACGTGGAAGTTTGCTCGGAGTCTGCAAAGCGATGCAGATCTTGAGACTGCGTTCTTTTGTGCCCGCTGGTTTTGCCTTCAGGGGAGGGGGACCAGAACTCTGTGTTGAAGATCTCCACTTTGCTGTTGCTGTTGCTCAAGGCTGAAGTTAAGAAACATTTCCTGTTCGGAAGCGTTTGAGTCCTTTTTCGAGACTGCAGCTTCCAAGATCCTGACTGTTCCTTAGCCACTTCGCCGGTCTCCAATTCCAGGGGTCCATCAGCTGCCTTTAGGCCAGTGGGGCTACTGCTATCGGCATCACTGGTCTGCAAAATAAAGCCTCCAATGTTAACTGGATTTTATCCAGCTCAGCGGTGCAAAGATAAAAATCAGAAATTTGGAAATGAATGTCCCTCCCTGACTGCATTGTTTATGGGCCTCCTAATAATAACTACTTTTCTTTACTGAATCCTGGTTTTGCCAATCATTGTCCCTTAGCTTTGATAAGCCATTTAACTCTGGGCCTCAGTTTCTTCATTTTTTAAATCATGGGTTGGGACTAGATGATCTCAAGAAGGTCCCTCCCAGCTCTAAATTCTGTGATTCTGTAACTATCATACTTCTTTAGACCTCTTTGAGTGACCGTAGAATTTTTTGGGGAATGTGTGTGTGTGTGTGTGTGTGTGTGTGTGTGTGTGTGTGTGTGTGTGTCCATGCCTCCTGGAAAGCTTAACTGTAAAGGGCAGTTGGGTGATGCAAAGGATAGAACACCAAGCCTAGAGTCATGAAGACTCATCTTCCTGAATTCAAATCTGGCCTCAGATACTACTAGCTGTGTGACCCTGGGCAAATCACTTAACCCTATTTATCTCAGTTTTCTCATCTGAAAAATGAGTGGGACAAGGAAATGGCAAACCAGTCCAGTATCTTTGCTGAGAAGACCCCAAACGTGGTCACTACGAGTTGAACACAACTGAAATGACTGAACAACAAAGCATCAGCAGGGAAGAAAGCCTGCCCTAAAGCATGAGCTCCAGGAGGGCAGGGCTCAAGTTTCATCTAGATTTGGTATCTTTTCTCTACACCTAACCATCTACCACCTGGCCTACACACAGGTGAATCATCAGCATCGGCTGAATGACAGAATAAAAAGAACATGTAGAGGGGAAAAAATAATAAATTGGGAAAATAGACCACAAGAAAGGAAGGATCAGGAAAGGGAGCCTAAAAGAAGGATGGAAAGAGAAAAGGATCAAAGGAGGCTGTTGTGTCTAGAGCTCCAGCCATTGTCTTAGGAGAAAGATCTAGTGATGGAAAGAGTGCCAGGTTTTGAGTCAAAGGACCTGGATTTGAATCTGATCCCTGCTGTTAATTCACTGGGTATGCCCTTGGGCAGGTCATCTGCCTTCTATTTCCTCATCTGTTAAAATGGGAAGGCTTTTTGTTGTATTGGAGATTGGGAGTATGGGATGTCACATATGTGTCAGAGAGGATTGATGGGTTTGATTTGCTGAATTGTTTTTTTTCTCTTTTCTTTTAAAAAGGAAGTCTAATTGGCAGGAGAGGGAAGACATATTCAGAAATAAATATGATATAAAAACAAAGGCACTAGTAAAATATGAAAATATTAAAAAGAAAAAAAGAAAATGAGGGAATTGGATTAGATACTCTCTCTAAGATCCTTCCCGTCTAAATACTATGATCTAATAGAAGACTTTGGAAAGCCTTTACTTCTGCTCTACCGAGGACATAGAACACTTACTGGCAAGCTGGAGGAAGATCAGCCAAAGAAAGGGTCATGAAGAACTGATTTGTCACGGGAAAAGTAACGTGAGTGGTGAAAAAATCTATAAAAAATCACCACCACCAACTGCCAATGAATTCTTTCTGCATTTCTGAGTGGCAGCTCTCCAGCTGGGGCACTGACACCAGAGTATGTTTGGTTTGGGGTTTTTTGTTCTGTTTTGTTTTTTTCCAAACCTTTGCAGACTAAATTTCAAAGAACATCCTCTTAGGTTAGGCTGGAAATAAGCACCTGCTATTACTCCATTGTTGGCTGCTTGATCTTAGAGACATGAAAGCCCCCAGTAAAACATAAGGCAGACACAAGAGAAGCAGGCTGCCTAGATTTGTTCCAATGAGTTTCCGCCGCATGTGGCCCACAACACACCCTAGTGCAACCTGAACCGTATTAAAATGTAATCAGGAAAGTGTAACCAAAAATCACAAATACAATAAAACAAAAATGATATTACCATGTGGTTTCCTCATTCAGCATGCACCTGCAGAGATTCTTACATACAGTTTAGCGGCCCCCAGTTCTATCTCAGTTTGACTCCCCTGACTGCTTCTAAGAATTACATTTCTAAGTCTTTTTTTTTTATTTTTTAATTGGATGGAATTTACATTTATTAAATGCTACTGTGTTTCAAGCTCTGTACAAATATGACAGGAAAGCAATCAGTGGCAATAAAGGAACTTAAGGAAGAAAGCAGAATCCAACACCTTTGGGGAACTGGTGGCCAAGGAGATGTGTTTTGCCCTTGGGTACAGGGTACTGTGTTAGGTGCTGAGTATATAAAGAAAACAATCAAACGTCCCCTGCCCTCAAAGAGCTTACCTTCCACTGGAGGCATATATTAGGCATACAGAGAAGTATAATACAAGGAAAATTAAGAATCCTTGTTTTCCTTCTAGGCCCAGTTAAGGCATCATCTCCTCTAGGAAGCCTTCCTGGATCTACCCAGGTGTTAATATTTTTCCTGTTTCCTGTTTGTCCTGTATATAGCTTGCTTTGTATATATTTGTTTGCATGTTGTCTTCCCTATTAGATTGTAAGCTCCTTGAGGGCAGGGACTGACTGTCTTTTGCCCCCCCCTTTTCTATTTTCAGTACCTGGCACATAGAAGGTACTTAATAAATGTTTATCAATTGGCCAATTGATTTCTCTTTTCTTAGTTTTCTTTGTATTATACTCATTCATGAACATGTTATATATCCCCACCAATTGAATGTCAACTCCTTTGGGGACAGGGACTATCACATTTGAGATAGAACTAACTAGCACCTGGGGAGGGAAGCACAAGGACGGCTTCACAGAGAAGGTGTTCAACTGCATGTGCTAGCTAACTCCTGAGTGGAACTCAACATTGAAGGAAGACAATGATTCTGAAATGCAGATTAAAACGGGAGTGCATTGCAGAGATGGAGAATAGCTTGTGGACATTCCCAAGAAATTGACTGAAGCATATTTCATTTTCACTTTTTTATTTTTCATGGTTTTTTTTTTTGCAACATGGCTAATGAGGAAATATGTTTTCCATGATTTCATATGTATACTGGGTATCGTATTTCCTGCCTTCCCAGTGAGTGGGGGAGAAGCTAGAGGAAAGGAGAGAATTTGGAACTGAGAATAAAAAAAATTTTAAGAAATTAATGAAGCTTTGCATTATGAGAATGATTAATGAGAATGTAAAGTTCCTAAAGGATAGTAATAAGAAATAAGCCTGGAAAAGTAGGTGGGGAGCCTTAGACCAAGGAGTTAGTATTTTTCCTATATGGAATAGGACTGAGCTCCTAGAAGCACCCTGAGCTCCAATAGGTAAGCTTTTTTTTTGGGGGGGGCAGCTAGGCAATGGGGTTAAGTGACTTGCCCAGGGTCACACAGCTAGTGAATGGTCTGTGTCTGAGGCTGGATTTGAACACAGGTCCTCCTGATTCCAGGGCCAGTGCTCTATCCACTGCGCCACCTAGCGGCCCAATAGGTAAGCTTTTACCTTATCTTTCTTGAAACCAGATCTTCACATCACTTTCTGGCCACCATTTGTGGTGGCCATCCATCCCCATTTGTTCAATAAAGAGCCTTTGGAGGTTATTAAGGAAAGGAGGGACATGGTCAGAGTTGTGTACTTGGAAGATGATTTTAACAATTATGTGAAAAGTAAATTAGAAAAGAGAGAGGTTAATAACAGGGAGACTACTTAGGAGATTATCTCTCATACAGGCCAGAGGTGATGAGGAATGTGTTTCTTAAAATAGTGAGTTACAGGGAATCTTTATTTTGGACGATTTAGAATAAAGCATTGGATTGATCAAAGTGAAATAGATAAGAGAGCTTTTCTACTCTGGGATAAACTGCACCTTACCATCTGATTAAAACTGTCCGCCCGAGGTGTGGAGGAATCCTCAGCAGCATCCCAGCCAACCGAGCTCCGAGGGACTGGAGACTTCTTGGAGTCATGTTTCTGGGCAGGTGGAGATGGGGGGATGTCCTTGGATTTGGGGAAGAGCACTTCATGGTCCCGAATCATCATGGTCATCACTCTTTGGATCTGGAGAGTCCCTGAAGGAGAAGGGATGACAAGGTACTTCCAGGCATGTACATGCACACACATGTGCACGCGCACACACACACACACACACACACACATTCACGAGTCCTGAATCCATAGAACTGGACTGAATCCTAGTAACACTGCTAAGGTGTTCGTTTGGTAGTCTTCCTGTAATCCAAAATTGTGATCTATGTGTGCATTTGCCCACCCATGTAGATACAGTTGGGCCCCATTTTAAGAAAACCCAATGTTAGAAAAACCATATTAAGGAACCAAATAAATTAGGGTCTGGGTTCCACATCACCAAAAGATTTACCAATTTCATATAAGATTAAGCCGTCTCTAAGCCTAAGGGGATAATACAAGTCAAATAGGGGAAGACCCAGTGGCAGTCCTCCCCCAGGATGCTCTGGCTCCTCATTGGCTCCTGGGCACAGTGCATTCCCCATTCACACAGGGATCTATGCTGCCTCAAGGAATGTGGACCCAATCAAACTCATTGCCTGAGGAGTAAGAAGAGTCTAAAAGGGATGTTTTCTTTTGTTTTCACTCTCATGACCAAAAGAGCATGTTGCTCTTAGCCATGGAAGGAAGCATGGTAGAGCAGAAAGTGTATATGTGCATGTATCAAACAGATTATGGGGCTAGAGTTTGCAAAATAAATGTAGACTAGAGATAAATGACACTTTTATTATTTTAGCAGGGCATAAATGATTTTATCTTCATTGAGTATGAGAAGCAAGTGGTAATGTGTAAATTATTTTATATCACTTGTTTTTAGAGATGTAACAGATACTGTTCATCAGTTTATATGTATGAATTTTCTTCTGAGTTGCCCTCTAACTCATGAACCAATTCCTACCTGTCATGATCACAGCAGGGTCTTCTACCTTGGGCCTGATGATGTTCACACCAATCACAGTGGCTAGATTGTCCACACACATCTTATTAATTGCACTGTTCAACTGGATTTCATGTAGGAACCTGACAAAAAATACATTCCACAAGGGAAAACTGGAAGCTTGGTAAAAGAAAGCCTTCATGGTGTCTATAACATCCCAGGGAGTGATCCCCAACTTCCTCCAAGTCTCTGAAATATAGCCAGTCTTGCCCTACTCCTTTGTCAGGCAGTATCAGGAAAGTATCAGGTCTGAGGGATTTAGCTCACTATCGATGGCTTTAATTTCACTAATGAAAAGTACAAGAGACTCTAGTCCTAATTCAGAATCTTCTGGGAGTGCTGGTACTAGCATGGAATACACAGAGATGGCCTTCAGACACAGGGAAAAGGAAAGAGAAAAGTGGTCTCAACTGGCCTTTCATCTACTTTTATAATCTCCATCCCTCCCTCCATGTCCCATCCCTTCCTTAGCAGCTCTCTCATTTCTAAACCCAGAAATGACAGTGAATGCAAGTTTGTTTTTTTCTAGGAGACAGGGAGGGAAAATTAAGGAGTGATCACAGAGATCAGAGATCTCAATTTGAGAATACTTAGCCAATCTAGCCCAGGTCTTCTGAAGCATCTGGCATATAAGGTACTCAGTAAGAATTTAATACCATATTTACTAAGTAGCATAGATTAATAATATAGTAATATCAATAACAATATATTATTAATGGCAGCAAGGTGGAGCCATAGTGGATAGAGTGCTGGACCTGGAGTCAGGAAAACTCATCTTCCTGAGTTCAAATCCCACCTCAGACACTTACTAGCTCTGTGATCCAAGGCAAGTCACTTAATCCTGTTTGCCTCAGTTTTCTCATCTGTCAAATGAGCTAGAGAAGAAAATGTCAAACCTCTCCAGTATCTTTGCCAAGAAAACACTGAATGGGATGGCAAAAAGTCTGACACAACTGAAAAATGACTAAACAATAATACATTATTAAGTATTATATTTTACATACTCCATGGACTCAAGACAAGGACTCTTGAGATTTACCATGAACATTGGAATGATTCCCCAAGGGAGACAGTGAAATAATCATTACTCTGGGAACTTTTAAAACAAGGTCACAACAATCAATCAGAGTCATAGGATCATAGAGCTAGATTTGGAAGGACCTTAAAGGTCATCTGCTCCAACTTCCTAATTTTACAAAACAGAAACCTGAGGCTAGAGGGCAGAGTAACTAGACCAGTGTTGGACAAAGAATAAGTGGCAAAGATGGGATTTGAACCCAGGACCTCTATTGTAAATCCTTTGCTATAGAGATGAAGTAGACCTTTCTGGTTTCTGAGATTTCTGAGTTTCTGACGTTGCCTTTCAAACCCAAGACTTCAGTCTTTGGATGTCAGTCTTGTGAGTAACATCAAGGTAAGGTGTGCAAGGGAAGGACTAGACACAACCAGGTAGCCAACCAAAACCACACAACATTTTGGAGTGGGAAAAGACCTTAGAATCCATCTAGTCTAACCCCTATTTTCATTCAGATCCTTCTCTATTACAGTCTTGACACCTGGTCATCCAGCCTGTGCTGGAAGGCTGCCATTTTGTAGAGAGGCCATGAGTGATCATAGAGGTTCCACAGAACAAATTCTGGCTCAGGATCCCTTCCTGGCATCTGTCACTGTGGCCCCCAAACACTTCCAACTGATGCTGCCTAGCCCTTTTATTAACAAAAAACATTAAAATGCCTGCTGGTCTCACTAAAAATAAGGAATGGTATATCTTCGGGTACTGATCTTCCCAGCCAAGCCAGTAGAATACATACCTACAGATGTAACTCAAAAGGTTGTAATTGTCTCTGGGAAGATTGGAAATCTGCTTCATCAGCTCCTGGTGAGCCTAGACAGAATTAAAATGAAAAATGTAAATATACATACATATATGTATATATGTATTGTGTATATATATGTGTGTGTGTGTATATATACATATATACATATGTATAAATTACATACTCCATAAGCTCATAGTGAATCTTGAGATTCGCTATGAACATTGGAATGATTCCCCAAGGGAGAGAGTGAAATAATCATTACTCTAGGAACTTTTAAAATAAGGTCACAACAATCAGTCAGGGTTTTAGTATCTATTCTAGAAGGAAGGGTTAGAGGATCATAGAGCTAAAATTGGAAGGACCTTAAAGGTTATCTAGTCCAACTTTCTAATTTTACAAAGGAGAAACCTGAATATATACATATAGATATATATGTATATATACACATACACATATACATACATATCCATAATAACATATAATAATATAAATAATGTGTGTATATACATACATACTTATATATACATACATACATACATATATATCCCAAGTCCTAAAGCTCATACTACAATAGCTTACATTTCCTTAGTGTTTTGAAGTTCCAGGAGAATGTCAGCTCCTTGAGGGCAGGGGCTGTTTGGTTTTTTACTTTGTATCCCCAGTGTCCAGCACAGAGTAGACACTTAATAAACACAGATTCAATTGAATTGGTAGGCAGAGTGGTATGGTAAACAGGAAGACTGGACCAGGGGTGGAATCTTGGCACTGTTACTTAGTACCCAAGTCATTTAACTTCTCCGGGGCACTTCCTGAAAATCTCTAAGACTGCTGAAAAGCATTTTCCTCACAAGAGTCCTGTGAGGTAATTGGTAGAAATAAAAGACCACTGGGTCTGATCAGATTTGGGGTTGAATTTCAGCTCTGCTCCTTACTTCCTCTTCCTCAGTGACCCAAAGCAAGTGATCTTCCCCTCTGTCCCTAGGTTTCTTCCCCTATAAAAAAAAAAAAAGGATTGGAGATGAACTCCACAGCCCCTTCTAGCTCTGAGTCTGTGGTTATTCACTGGGGCAGTAAAAAAACCAAACCCAGCCATGAAAATTCTGTTATCTATTTAACCTAGCTAGCTCCAAAACTCTTCTTTGATGGTGAAGTAGAGGATTAGAATCCAGGCCCCAGGCTCTTCATACTTTACCCTGTAGTCACAAGCATCTTGTTAGGGGACCCAGTGTCAAAATGGACCAACAACATGAAGGAAAAAACAAAAACCCACTCTCCAAGTCAGCCAATGTCATGTGAAGGAGAGAAGCTGCTTGTTCTTCCCTTGGGCAAACTGAGTTTTTTTAAAAGGGGGGGGGAGGGAAGGGGAGGGGAGGGGTCTGTGGTTAATTTGCTAACCTGTCCACAAGGAGTTTATTGTTGCTCATGGGTCGATGAGCAAAAAGGATTCATCAAGGATCAAAAAACCCCCCAGCCCTTTGCTTGTGAAAAACCACAGTTTGCTCTCTCTCACCCCCAGCTGCTCCTTTCACTTCTCAAAGAGTTGTAATTTTAGTTATCACACCATAGGACCATAGGATGATAATGGGTTGATCAGATAGAGAGCTTAAAGATTATCTAGTCCAGGAAACGGAACCTGCAGCCTCGAGGCCACATGTGGCCCTCTAGGTCTTTGGGTGTGGCCTTTTGACTGAGTCCAAGTTTTACAGAAAAATCCTTTTATGAAGGGGATTTGCTCTGTGAAGTCTGGATTCAGTCAAAGGGCCGCACTTGTGGACCTAGAGGGCCACATGTGTCCCTGAGGCCGCAGGTTCCCCACCCTGATCTAGTCCTATCCCTTCATTTCATAGTGAGGGAAACTGAGGACCAGAGAATTAAACCCAAGATCACTTAGTAAACAAGCAGCACAGCTGGTACTAGACCCCAGGACCCCCCACTCAGACCCACAAGTTCTTTTCATTGCAATTTATATATAGGGAGTCACCTATTTAACACAAATCCCCCGCTTTCCCTTTTTAATTTCATTAACTTCATTGCCAGCGAGTAGCAAGAAGCCAAAGAGATGATGGTTCCCTTGACTCTGCTAGAGGCTGTAATCCCTTCTAACTGCACCCAGTTACAATGGTCATAACCACAATGAGAAACATTTTCATCTGAAGCAAAACCAGTTAGTAGTGGCAGGGGGTGGGGGTGGGGGTGGGGAGAGTGATGCAACGATGCAGAGGAGAGTGTGACTACCAGTGTCCCATAACGCTGGAAGAGAGTTCCTAAACTTGCCCTTGGCTAAAGTTGGAGAAAGCAGGGAGGTGTCCGCTGTGACAAGTCTGGGGGAAGGAGGAGGCTGCACCTCTTGTTCAGCTGAGCTGGTGAGAAAGAGAGGAAGGTGAGGAAGCACCTGCCGTTGGAATGTCTTCAAATGCTCAGACAACTCTCAGATGGTAAGAGGGGAATTAGATTAGTTCAGCTGGACCCCAGAGAGCAAAACAAAGATGGAAATTGAAGAGAAGCAGGTTTTGGCTTTTATGAGGAAAGGCTGCCTAACAAATCGGTCCCATTTTAATAACAGCTCAGATAAGCGACAAATTTACAGGGGATCATATGTAACCGAGAGAGAGTGAGAGACAAAAATTCAAAATTCAAAATTTTGTAAAAATGAATATTACAAGTTGACTTTACATACAATTGGGAGAGAATAAAATAACATTTTTAAAAATTCACAGTGGATAGGTGCTGGGCTTAAAGTCAAGAAGACCTGAGTTCAGATCCTCCTTCACACACTTATTAGTTGCATGACCTTCAGAAAATCACTTAATCCCTCTAAGCCTTAATGTCCTCATCTGTAAAAATGAGACGATTGGACTCGGTGGCCTCTAAAGTCCTATGATTTTATAATCCCTTAGATTTAATGACCCCAGTAGAACTTTCTGCTGCAGGGGGAAAATTCTCTTCCTTGTAGAAGAAAGTCCGTGTCATTTTTCAAAAAATACTAATTTCTAGAATTCTATAGAAAAATTACATATTATATATGTATACGTATATAGATAGACACAGATATAGATGTATAAATAGGTATAGACTTTCATACAATTGTAGAATTTGAAGCCAGAAAGGCTTAGAGGTCTAGTCCAATCCCTTTACTTTATAAGCTAAGAGAAGATACCCAAGGTCATGTAAGTGATAAGTAGCTACCATTTTGTGCTAAATGGAATTTTCACAAACGAACCTGCTTTAGGACTAATTTGGGCAATATTTGACTCCTAGAACAATTCCCAGTAAAGAAATTACTTCCTTTATGAGCAAATTACTTTCCTTATAGCCCAGGGACCATACAATAATACCTTTGATTCAATAATACAATAATACCTTTGATTCATCTGCATTCATAAGTTTGCCACACAGCAGAAATCCTTCATATTGACTCCAGGGCACCACAGGGTCAGGGAGTTCTCGAAGGTAGAGCTTCAACAGGGAGGCCACAGTGTGGACATCCGTATCTCTGCAAGATAACAGGTACCCTCGACTTAAAGGGAAACATTTAAATTCACTCTCAGAGTCATAGAATCCTAGAGATTCTATAGAACTATAGAATATGAAATGTCAGAGCCAGAAGAGCCCTTAGAACAAAGAATCTAGAACGTTACAGCTAAAAGTAACCTTAGAGACCATCTACTCTGACTCCCTTATTTTGATTTCTATTATGACAGCAATAATTTTTTTTTAAATCCATCTCACCTACAGCAAGTCATTCTGATCAATGTATGATGGTCCCTACGGTGTCTTACAAAATATGGTAAAAGATCAATATGGTAACTACGTGGGTCCTTGGTTATCAACATCCATGAGTGAACTTGTATAGAAATATTGTTATTTGTGCAATGTGACAAAAAGATTATGAAGTCTAGGATGTAGTTCACACTTACTGGACCCTCACATTTGCAAAAGAAGGTGCCCCAATCTTTTAGCATTAAACCTTTGAAGTCTGTGGTCTGGAAAGAGGATAAGACTGGGAGTCAGCAGACCTGGGTCCTTGTCTTGGCTCTGCCATGAACTTCTGTGTACCTTTGGATAATAATGCGTCATTTCTAGGGCACTTGAATGTTTACAAAATGTTTTCCTCCCAACAATCCAGTGAAATAGCTAGTGGAAATAACTTTTATCCTTATTTTACAGATGAAGAAACTGATGCTTAGCAAGGTGAAGCATCTCATCCATGGGTCATGCAGCTAGCTAGCCAGTGTCAGAGCTAGGATTTATATGCAGGTCATCTGGCTCTAAACGCAGTCTTCTTTCCACTCTACATCCTTCTTCTCAGGTCACACATCTACTTCTCAAGGCCCCGCTAAGCCTTTGTCCTCATCTATAAAATGAGGGGTGTAGATTAATGAATCTCCAGGGTCTCATCTAATTCCAACCTCTATGGTCCTACAGACAGAGAATGGGCCTCCCCATTCATTCTTATGCCCAGGGAGCATTGTCCAATTAGGCAGGTGGCTAAAGTTTGGTAAGGATTTAAGAGATTATGAATTCCACATAAATTTTTAAAAGTTTCCATCAGCCTGGAATGTCCTTCACCCTTCCAAATCTTAACTACCTATATTCCAAGGCACAGTTCAAATCCCACTTCTTCCACATAACTAGATTTAAATCAGATGACTCAAGTTCAAATCCCAGTGGCCTCCACATGCTATCTGTGTGACTTTGGGGAAATCATTTAACATTTCTGGTTCCTCATCTATAAAATGAAGATATCAGATGACCTCTAATGTCCCTTCCAGATCTTCTGTGATCCTTCCCTGACTACATCAGGCCACATTCATCTCTCCGTTCTCTAAACCCCCATGGCACCAAGCCAGAACCACTCAGTCTGGTGCCTCATTATTCTTTAATTCCGTTCTGAGTGTTAATCTCATCTGACCAGCTTTGAGTACTTTTCCCCAAAGGGAGGAGATGGGGCACTATGCCAATGTTTGGGGGCCAGTTAACAGGGCCCATGGGAATAAACCCTCCTAAGGAAGGAAGATGTGGTCTCTGAATCATGATCTGAAAGAATAAACAAGAATCCATGCCAGGTCAGGCATAGAGTAGGCAGGGTAACCAATTCCAAGGGCTAAGCAGGAGAAAGAGGCATCTGTAGCACTCATCCAAAATCAGGGAACAGAGTCTGGGAGAACTCACACAAAGGTGCCAGCTCATAACAGTAACTCACATTTATCGGTTTACAAAACACTTCCCTCACATTAGCCTGTGAGGCAGATGGTTCCATGAGGGTAGGTAGTCCTGTTTTATGGATGAGGAAACTGTTTCCCAGAGAAGGAAAGTGATCTGTGTGTGGACATACAGCTGGTCAAGGTCCAAGCTAGAATTTAAACACAGGTCTCCACCCTACCGCACTGTCTGTCACAGTCTCATGAAGCTTCTCTGCCAAGATAGCTTCCTTTCATGGTGGTGGCATGCTAACTTACAATCTCCATGTCCTGTGTTGGTAATCCCATGTGCCAACTAGATTTTAAGTTGTTATAAGTCTTGATAAATATTTGGTTAATTGATTGATTGAAATGGACATAGGCCATCTAATGTATCTTCTTGACTATTTAGTGAGATGGTGATGCAGTTCTAGAGAGGTGGAAGATTTATTTTCTAGAACTATTAAAAAGACAGTGAGACTATCTTGAATTGAAGAAAGAGCCCTGGCCTGGAGTCAAGAGTCGAGTCCTGGTCTCTAGTTCTGGTTTTGATAGTAACATGCTGTTTGACTTTAGATAGCTTACTTCATAGACTTTCCATATCATGTAGTCCAATTCCTTTGTTTTGCAGATAAGGAACCTGAGTTCAAAAGAAGTTAAGTGACTTACCCAAGATCACACAGCTTGTAAATAAGATTGGAGCTAGTGTCCTCTGAATTCAATATCATAGACCTTTCCACTAAGAGCAATTACCACAAAGTCCTCAATCTATAGCACCAATCCTAGAATAAGAACACTGAGGTGGGGAGACAACTGATCTAACCATTTCCTACTTCAGTGGAAAGCGCAGTAGATTTATGTCAAAACACCTATGGTTGGAAGTCTAGTTCTGCTATACAACAGTTGTGTGATCTTAGGGAAATCATTTCCTTTCTCTGGGCCCCCTCAGTTAAATGAAGGTGTCAAACTGTATCAGTCAATCAATAAGTATTTATTAAGGGTCTGGTATGTGTAAGCTCCGGGGATACAAAAAGAGGCAAAAGATGGTCCCTGACCTCAAGGAGGTTTCAATCTAATGGAGGAGTTTACTATCTAATTCATTACTGATATACATGATTTCTAAGGTTGCTTCCAGTTCTCAATTCTGTGAACTCAACCTAACGAGCTGAAGGATTTTTCCCTGTTCTCATATATGATTCCCGCCTCCAACACAAGGCTAGGTCTTCCACCGATACCTTTCAGTCAAAAGGATGAGCCTCACATACTCTGTGGACATGGAGATGGACCCTGCCGAAGGGCACTGTTTGCTTCCCTAGGCAAACTGGTGACTTATTACCCGGCACACCCAGCAAAGACAGAGAATTTAAGCTGTCTGTTTCATAGACACAAAACCATCTGAGAAGGCTAGAAAAGATCTCAACAACTGTCTAATCCTACACCCTCATTTTTCAGAGAAGGAAACTGATGGCCAGAGAGGTTGAGCAGCTTGACCAGAGTCATGCAGTTAGTTAGTGGAACAGCCAGGACTAAAACCCAAGTGCCTGATAGATGTGTTGTTGCCAGAATATTTCTCATGTATACATCTTGTTATGCCATTCCTCTGCTGAAAAATTCTCCAGTGGCTCCCTTTTACTTACCAAATCAAGTTCAAATTCATTATCCCCAAGAAGAAAATAAGTTCCTTGAGGATAGACACCATTTCATTTTTATCCTTGTATTCCAAGCACCTAGTTCATAGCAGGCACTTCATAAATACTTCCTGATCGATTGATTGACTTCGCCTTCCAACATGTTCTCATATTACCATCTGCTATACACTCTATAACTTAGTCAAGCTGGTCTATTCCTACCTGTTCACCACACCTATGTTTGACTCTCTCCATTCTTCTGTTTTCCTTGTTCTGTCTACAGTGTCCTCCCTCTCCTTCACCACTTATTGAATTATTACCTGTCCTTTAAAGTCCAAGTGAAATACTACTGCCTCCAAGAGCCTTCCCTGAACTTACACCCTCTTCTCCAAGTCAGAAACCTTCTTCCAATGGAATTCAGGTAGTACTGTGCTTCGCATTTCTTTAATGTCTCAGTTTCCCTATTCATAAAATGAGGGTGTTGGACTAAATGATCTTTGTGTTCTCATCTAGCTTTAAATTCTATGGACTTATCATTTATTATGTCTTTTAGGTAATTTTTTTCTTCCTCCTGCTAGACTTTTAGTTCAGTAATGACCCCTAGATCTGTTCTGGCAAAAAAGCAATGTCTCTCGGTCTTCTAAAGAATCCACTGATCGCCAGCAAAGTGGATGCCAAGTGCCACATTACAATTCACTGTTTTATCTAAACCTTAAATCCATGAGTGTGCTAGGTAAATGTCTAAAAAACAGCTCTTTGGGAGGAAAATGCATGAGTGACACTCTTTTAAATTTAATCTGCATGATTGAAGCATACTATTTGCTCTTTTTCTGTTTCTTCTTTCTCATGGTTCCTCCCATTGGTTCTAATTCTTTACAACATGACTAATGTGAAAACATATTTAATATGAATGTATTTGTAGAGCTTTTATCAGATCACACACCTTGGGGAGGGAAGCGGGGAGAGGGTGGGAGAAAATTTAGAACTCAAAATCTTATGGAAATAAATGTTGAAAACTAAAAATTAATTAAAATAATTTAAAATGAAAAAACAAATTTAATCTGCATCATTAACACTTTCTCCATCCCTTCCTTAAGTCTAGAGACAATCAGCAAAACAATAACCGAATCCTAATTTGTTTCAACTTCCAGAGTATAAATAATCATACTGAAAATTTAACAATCAGCTCTCTCAAACCAGTCTGAGTTGGTTCTAGCACACCCCTGTTCATATCTTCCCTAATAACTAGCACAATGTTCTGTACCCAGTAGGCACTTAATAAATGTTTGAGGAAGGGAGAAATGAAGAAAGGAAAGGAATGAGCAAGGGAGAGACAATTCTAGCTTGTTCCAGTAGGGTTCCTTTGGGGAGCACACATCTGAAGTGTTCCTTATGGCTGACTCAGGAAGGCTTAAACTCCTTAACCTGGCACTCAGGGTCCTTCGAGGTCTGGTATCACTCTATAGTTCCACTCTTTTCTCATTTTACTCAGTACAAACAGTACACAACAACTCCGCCTCCTAATCCAAGTGCAGATGAGCATTCAGGAAAGATTGGACTTACCGTTCAAAAGAGGGTCGCTCCCCAGCATCAAAGGCATCCCTCAGTTTCTTCACCAAATTGTCCTGACCAGGCAGTCGAAAGATACCTTCCTCATTCAGGCCATGTTCTCTGATGAACTCCATACACTTCTCTACCAGGATGGGCACTGAGTAATGCCCAAATTTTTGTTCATATGCCACAGTCTCATCCAGTCGCTGACCAAATACCACTGATGAGAGAAAAGGCAAAAATGGGGTGTGCCCACCAATTCCAAAACCTGCTAGTCCTGGTTTCCTCTCAATGAACTGGTCAACTTGCTTTGTCAATTTCACCTACCCCTTCCCAGATGCCAACATAGACTCTGGAACTGAAAGGATCCTTAGAAATGATCTAATTCAGTATCTCTATTTTATAGAAGAGGAAACTGGGACCCCAAAGAGGGGAGGAAACTTGCTGAAGATCACAAAGGTCAATCAATAAAATCAATAAACTTTATTAAATACCAACTATGTGCCAGGCAATGTGCAAATCTGGGTATCCACACAGGCAACAAGCTGCAGAGTTGGTACTCAAACACAGGTCCCTTGCCTCCAATTCCAATGCTCCTTCCTTTGCTCCATATCATGTCTCATGGTGCAGTTATAAGTTCTCAACTTTTTTAATATCATGAACATCTTTAGCAGTCTGGGGAAGCCCATGGACCCTCATCTCAGAATGATGTTTTTAAATGCATAAAATAAAATACATAGAATTTCAAAGGAATCAAATCATATTGAAATAATTATAAAAAAAAAAATTAAGACAAGTTCATGGGCCCAGGTAATTGCACTGGATTGGAAATCAGAGGCCCTGGTTTTGAGTTCTGTAACACTCACTAGCTCCATGGCCTTGGGCAAGAGCTTCAGTTTCCTCCTTTGTAAAATGAGGATAATAATCTCAAGGGGTTATTGTGTGCAGAAAGTCCTTTGTAAACCATAAAATACTATGGAAATAGGAGACAGTATAATTATCAGCCCCAGATTCTACCTTAATGACTACACAATATAGTTTGTTCCTAAGAAGCATATGTTGATGATAACAGTTATTTATTCAGTCAGTCAACAATTATCTACTAATACTATATATGCTAAGAATTGGGGATACAAAGACAAAAGTGAAAACAGTCCCTACCTAGAAGGGGCCTTAAGAATCCATTACAACTTTTGCTTTTATGCCAAGGAGCTCCAACATACCCCTTGAATATCTCTCAAATACCCTAACCTCCCACTCCATCATTTTCAGTTCTTGTGACCTTCTATTCCACCACTCCAACTCTGCCATACATAAGAATGATTCAGACACACTTATTCTTGTCATCATTCACAAGGATTTACATTCTAAGATCAAAAGTTCTAGAATTCCTTTATCTGATAATAGCCTCCTATCATTACATCTCTTCCTATACCTTCCTCCTCCTCAACCTGCTCTTCATCTTCGCCAAGACCTTCACTGCACCCTTCAGTATTTCTTAGGCCATCACCTTGACTCTGACTTCACTTTCCTCCCTTCCCAGTCTTGACCCTTTAGTTCACCAATTCAGCTCTCTCTACACCACGTTCTACTTTTAAAACCCTTACTCCACTTGTGCTTTGCCAAACCCCATCCATCCTTGGCTTTTTCCCATCATTCACCTCCTCCTCTTCTCATTGTTGCTGAGTTGTTTCAGTCATATCCAACTTTCTGTGACCCCATTTTGGGGGTTTCTTGGCAAAGGTAATGATTTTATATTTTACGTATAAGAAACTGAAACAAACAGGGTTTGATGACTTGCCCAGGGTCACATAGCTGGTAAGAGTCTGAGGCTGGATTTGAATTCAGGTCTTCCTGACTCCAGGTCCAGCACTCTATCTACTACACTACTTTGCTGCCTTAGCTGAACACAGTAAGCAGTTAATAAGTGCTAGTTGACTGACCGACTAACTGACTGAACTGCTTTATGATAATCAAGCTAAGAGAGGCCAAGACAAGGATCCACTTCAAGACAGCATGGCTGACTCCCTGGGGCAGTATCCCCATTGGCCATGTATGATGTATGTGTATGCTATATATGTCTTTGGTTTCCATAAACCATTTTCACTCTCTTGAAAATGTGCAGCTGCAGCAATAACTTTTGGAGGAGAACTACATTTTGCAAATCCTCTGAGGCTCACAAGGCAGTTATTTTCCTTTCTGAGGTACTTGCTAGGCAACAAGGTAGGGCAGTGGAGTCAGGGCCAAGACTGGAGTCAGGAAGACCTAAATTAAAATCTGGCTTCAGACACTTACTACCTGTATGACCCTGGGCAGGTCACTTGGCCCCTGTTTGCCCAGCTTCCTCATTTGTAAAGTGGGGATAATAATACCACCACAATAACTCAAAACATTGACAGGATAAAAAATGCCGCACTGGAAACAGAAAGAGCTGTGATCAAACCCTGCCCATCCTACCTTGTTGTGAAGTGACCGTGGTTAAAAATCTTTGAGCCTCAGGCAAAGTTCTAGATAGGGTGGGATTTCTAGTTGGTAAACTTTAACAAAGCGTTTTCTCCACAGCAATCATGTGAGATTGAATTGATAATTAATTTATGAAATTATGAAATGGGGGCAGAAACACCCAGTTCTTTGGGTACTTGCTGAGAAAGATCACAACGAACAGCAAGAATCAGGCAGCAGCCAACTTTAATACAGCCCAGAGATAAGTAGAGAAAAGTGGTACAGAGGCACACAGCATAACTCGGAGCCAGAGAATGGGATGGCACAGGGAGGCAGTGTGAGGAAGAGGATGAGGAGCAGGAAAGGCAGCGAATACCACTCTTGTAAGCGTGGAGTAGAGTTGGGAGCACTCAGCAACGTGAACCCAGTGGAGATGCAAGAGTTCTGGGAGCGGGGGGGGGGGGGAACAGGAGTTTGAGGTCTCCCTTTATAGGTGTTTGGGGGGAAACAGACTAACTCTTATCTGCGCCATCTTAGGGTCAGTTCATTAACATATCCAAAATCATCTCAAAGTCATCAGCATCTTTTTGATGTTCTGCGAGTCTGGAACCATGCAGGTCTGGAGTTTGTCAGGAATTTACATATCATAAGACCAGAACCTTGACAAGCAGCACCTAATGGTTTCCTCCAATTTAGTACGTATTACCAGGATGTGAATTTTCGTTAATATATGATACAATTTGTAAATTATCTTCCTTTGATTTTTTTGGGACAGTTTGTATGTGACTTACAAAAGGTTCCTCTTTGCAATCTTATTTCCTACTAAAACTTATTCTACTGACTAGAAGCTAGGACTGGCTTTGGGGGGTGGTCAAGAGGACAGAACAAGATATAATTTTAACACAGAGATAATAAGAACAGCTAGCATTTATATGGCACTTTAAGGTTCACAAAGCACTTTAAAAACACTATCTTATCTTCATAATAACCCTTGGAGATAGTTAGTATTACTGTCCACATTTCACAGATGAGAAAACAGAGGCAGAGAGATTAAGTGACTTGCCCAGGGTAACACGGCTTAGTAAGTGTCTGAAGCTGTCTTTCCTGACTCCAGGTCCAGCACTCTGTCCACTGGGCCACTTAAAAATCCTTTACAATCTATTCCACTCCAGGACTCAGTGCCATTTTCAACCTGCCCGACCATAATCTCTTTAATTCAAATTATTTTGAGCGAGCTTTCAGATTCACAGGTAATGTAAGGACCAGTTGATCCATGGATTTCAAGGTAGGTAGTATAGTATTATTAGCCCTATTTTACATATGAGAAAAATGAGGCTTACAAATGTTGGATGACGTGCCCAGAGTCACATAGCTGGTTAAGTAGCAGAGTTAAGATTTGAGCTCAAGTCTCCTGATTCAAAACCCAGCATCCTTTCCATAAAATGCAACTGACCTCCCTAAGTTCCTCCAGTTGGTTCCCAGATATAGGCTCAAAGAAGAAGGGTTAGAGTGAAGCCATTCCCAAAGTTGGAAAAAACTCAGAATACATTCTTTCCCGACAGGGATGACATTTATCTCATCTTCATGTATAAAAGAACTTATTTTTCCCTTATGATTCTTCCAGGTCAGAATTTGTTACACTTCCTAAACTTATTTACTCAGTGGCTTGGAATTCCTAGATCTTGTCTATACAGTTGTCATCCCAAAACAAAACAAAAACCCTGGGACAACAGAGACCTGAGCCTAGGACCTAGCCCTCCACTCTATCCCACTTCAGGAGCAGTGTTCTTCTCATCCTGACTGACCACATTCTCATTTTAATTCAAATGACCCTGGGTGAGCTTTACAATTCAGAGGAAATGCATAGACCAGTGGATGGACGGATTTCAAGGAAAGTAACGAAGCAAGATCATGCATGAAGGCACACTGTCACCTCACTCTTTTTGCAAGGGGGCAGCCTGGTAGAGAAGGAAGAGGGATGAACTTCCAGATTTCACATCCACCTCTGACTTAGGAGCTAGGAACCTACAGCAAACACTTTATGTCTCAGAGCCACAGTTTTCCTCATCTACAAAAAGTTGGTAATATTGTCTGTGCTACTTGTGCCTCAGTGTTATAGTGAGGCTAGTGCTTTATAGGTGCTACAGAAAGGTGAGTGGTTATATCACTGCTGTTCCTAAGTAAAACTTTCAAGTCCATGACCTAGCCCCCTTATTCCACCACTCTTGGCATATACCTCGTCTTTGATTCCTTTAAGTGTCTAGCACCCACAGCCATTCACATTCTTCATCAAAATCTGTTCTCAGGAAAGGATCTTGCCAACACATTCATGCTAAGATATTAATGAAGGGCTGGACCACATATTCATTCTGTTTATACATGTAAATACACACACATATTTATATTATACACATACACACATTGTTTCCTTTTATTGAATATAAGCTCTTTAGGGGAAAGAAATGTTTAATTTTTTCTTTATACCTCCAAGGCCAAGAACAGTGTCTGGCATATAGGAAGAGCTTAATAAATGCTTATTGATGATTGTCCTAGGTACAAATCCTGTTTGCCTCGGTTCCTCATCTGCAAAATGAGCTGAAGAAGGAAATGGTAAACTGCTCCAGTATCTTGGCCAAGAAACCCCAAATGGGTTCACAAAGAGTCAGACATGTCTAAAACAACTGAACAATAAAAATGCAGAGTAAGAGAACGAGGGAGGTCATAAGCAAGCAGTCTTTGTTGTCTCAGTGAAGTATGAGATGAGGTCCTTTGCTAAGAAAATGGGGGACAAGGTGATGTGGGAGGCTTGAGCAGAGATGAAGAGATTTAGAACGGCCACCATGAGGAACACAATAGGGAATCAAGTAGAGAAGAATAAAAGCACAGCCTTGCTTCAGCGAGGGCCTCTTTGAGATGAACCCCAAACTACATGCTTGCATGACTTCCTAAACCCCTGTTCAGCAGCATGTGAACGTGAGTGGAGAAGGCAAATGACGAGGGTAATAAGGTCTTAGGACTTGTGCATGCGAGGCCACAGAAACCAGACTCAGAGATGCTTTGGAGTGATCAAATGAAAAAAAGCCAGCTTCTACCTACTCATCTTCTCCCAGCTGCATTCTAGCTCATTCTACCTTTACCTAAAATAGCTCTCTAAAACAGTGAACATCTGGAAAGGTAAGCATTGCTTCAGCAAGAACAGAGCTCGTCACACGAACCTCATTTCTTTTTTCAACAGAATCACAAGCCAGCAGATAGGAGGAATGATGAATACTATGAGGGTGGCACAGCAAAGTATTTGATAAAGACCCTCATTGCTATTCTGATAGAAAAAATGGAGAGATACTAACTAGGCATTAATGCAATTATGTATTTTCAGAGCTCGTTAAATGGGCAGATCCTCCTCTACATCATATTTCAAAACGCCTTGCCAACAAAACTATTCTCTCCTCTTTTATTCCAGTCTCTGATGAAAAGGTGGTTATTCTTACCAAGGTCACCAGTTCTATGTGTATCCCTTGATCCTATCTTCTCCAGTCTCCTCCACTGTACCCTCTAACTCTTTAAGTGTCTGTCTCTATCTATTGTGTCCTTCCCAACTGTCTACAAACATATCCAGATTTCTCACATCCTTGAAAAAAAGAGCACTTTGCCTCACAAATTATTGTCCAATCTCTTCTTTTCTTGGCAAAACTCCTGGGCTCAGAGCTATCTCTCGTTGCCCCCACTTTTCTCATTCACATTCTAAACCCTCTGCAGTCTGGTTTCTGAGCTCATCATTCAGCAGAAACTGCCCTCTTCAGAGTTACCAATGATCCTTTCACTGCCAAATCCAATGGTCTTTTCTCACTTCTCATCCTTCCTGACCTTTCTGCAGCAAGTGTCACTGTCGACCATCCTGATTACTGGCTCCCCTACTCAATAAAATTCAGTAAACCCCAGCACCTTCCCATCACCTCTAGAAATAAATACAAAATGCTCTGTTTGGCATTCAAAGGCCTTCATAACCTAGACTTCTCCTACCTTTCTAGTCTTCTTACATCTTCCTCCCAAACATGGACTCTTCTATCCAGTCGCCTACCAGTCCAATCAATAAGACACTCCATCTCTTGGTCCTAGGCATTTTCTCTGGCTGTTTCCCATGCCTGGAATATTCTCCCTCCTCAACTCTGACTACTGACCTCCCTGACTTCCTTTAAATCTCAACTAAAGTCTCACTTTCCACAGAAAGCCTTCCCCAACCTGTCTTAATTCCAGCAACTTCCCTTTTTTAATTATTTCCTACTTATCTTTTCTATTACTCACTTTGTATATATTTGTTTGGTGTTGTCTCCCCCATTAGATTGTAAACTCCTTGAGGGTAGGGACTGTCTTTTGCCTCTTTTTTTATCTCCAGTGCTTAGCATAGTGTTTGCAACTTGATAACTATTCATTGATAGATTTTCATGGCACTGATCTCCCCTTGGTTCTCCTTCTACCTGGCTGACCACTCCTCAGTATCCAATGATGTATCATCTTCCAGATCTCACCTCCTAACTGTAGCTGTACCTCAAGGCTTTATCCTGGACCCTCTTCTCTCCTATAACAAAGGTTCTAAACTGTTTTTGTGTTATGAACTCCCTTGGCATTTGGAAGAAGCCTATGAATTCTTTCTTAGAATGATGTTCTTAACTGCATAAAATAAAATATATAGGATTGCAAAGGAAACCAGTTATGTTGAAATTTTTAAAATGTGATTTTTCCCTTCATGATACTGAAATACAGTTATCAAAATATTTTACAAAACAAAGTCTTGGACCCAAGTTAAGAAGCCTTTTTTACACTCTCTTATTTGATAACCTCATAGGCTCACATTTATTTAATTATCATCTCTATGCAGAAGACTTCCAGATTTTATAAGGAAGGAAGAAAATGCGCATTTATTTTTTTTTCAGTCAAAGACAAGATTTATTAGAACATCCGTCATACTGGGCAGACTCTTAAGGAGTCTGAATGTTAGTGAGCTATTGGCTAGATTCTAAGCCGAAAATGAGCATTTATTAAATACCTACTATGTGCCAGGCCATAGTATGCTAACCATTTTACAAATAAGCCCTCACATGATCTTCACAACATCCCTGGGAGGTAGATGCTATTATTATCCATATTTTACAGTTAAAGAAACTGAGACAGGCAGATTATTTGGTGATTTGCCCAAGATCACACAGCAGGTAAGCATCTGACGCTGGATCTGAACTCAGATCTTCCTGATTCCAGCCTCTGTACTCTATCTACTGCACCACTAAACTGCCTCCAACTAGCCAGAATGTCTCCCCTGAATTCTAGTACCATACCATCAACTACCTATTGGACATCTCCAGCCAAATGTTCTATTATTATTGTTCAGTCATTTTCAGTCATGTCTGATTCTTCATAACCTCATTTGGAGTTTTCTTAACAGAGATACTAGAGTGGTTTGCCATTTCCTTCCCCAGCTCATTTTACAGATGAGGAAACTGAGACATACAGGGTTAAGTGACTTGCCCAGAGTTACACAGCTAGTAAGTGTCTGGGGCCAACTTTGAACTCAGGAAAATGAATCTTCCTAACTCCAAGCTTGACACTCTATCCTCTGTGCCACCTAGCTGCCCTTTCATGTACTTTATGGCCCAGTAAAAGTAGTTTACTTGCAGCTCCTCCTACATAATATTCAATTTCCCATCTCTGGACCTTTGCAAAGGCCATGTCTCATGCCTGGAATACTGTCCTCTCCTCACTTCTGCTTCTTCAAATTCTTAGTTTCCTCCAAAGCTCAATTCAAGCACTGTCTCCTTCAGAAGGCCTTTCCAGATTCCCCTCCCCCAGTGGCTATTGCCTTCCTCCCCCAAAAAAGCCCTCATATTTATTTTATAAATACTATATATACATACATAGTGTGTGTATGCATACATGCTTTATAAATTATCTTTACACATACTTTATATGTGCATATATACATACTTTATATATTTACATAGCCATACTTTATATATGTACATATATCTCTACATGTACATACTTCATATATTTGTATGTATGTATGTATGTATTATGTATGTATGTATGTGTGTCCATACATATGTGTGTCTATGTATTCACACATCCACACATTGCCTCCTCCATAGATTGTCAGCTCTTCAAGGACAATGATTGTTTTGGTTTTGTTTCTGTATGCCCAGAGCCTAACACATTCCCTGATAACCTAAAAAGTACTTATAAATACTTATTGACTGATTGATTGCACGACTCCAAATTTTAATCCTTATGGGAAAAATTAATTACCAATTAATTAAATCTTCTTCAATGCTGGAATAGGGATGTGCAGTGATGGAGATTTCACGTCTATGAGATGGATCAGCACACACCAATGCAGGGGCTAGAACAAGGCTCCCATTCCTCTACCTTACTCCCTTTTCATAATGCATCTGAAAGATTTCCCCAAAATAAAAGTCAAGCTCACTGCTTTGTAGCTTGCAGCCTTCATTCTTGTTCTTTTTTGAAAGTCTGGATAGTATTTGCCCTTCTTCCATCCTGTGGTTCCTCTCCCATTCTCCATGTTTTTTCAACGATCACTGATACAGGTTCAACAATCACATGTGACTTCAGTATCCTAGCATACTGGAAATAAGCTTGTTGACATGAATTCACCAAAGGTATCTAGGGGCCCTCGCTGATATAGATAGAGGGCTTTATGGTTCACAAAGGCTTTATATGCACACTGTTTCATGTAATCCTTACAACAACCCTATAAGGTAGTTTACCTGACCCTCATTCATATGGTCTAAGAGGAAAGTCCCTAGCCACAGCCTTGGGGAATAGCGATGTAATCTGTCAACCACGTGCCGGCCATGAAGAAGAGAACCATGTGACTAAATGATAAGAGTTCCTAATGGGGTATCTCTCTGGAAGTCTAGAAGTCCTAAGTTTATGGGTCTCAGAATCTGACCTCCTAGTCAGAGAAGCTGGGGGTTGCGGACAGTAAAATCCAAGAACCTAGGCTTTCCTATCTAAGTAATCCAGATTAACAGAAGCTTAAATTTCAGAATTCAAGAAGATGCACTCCTCAGAAACTCTCACTATTTACCCCCAAGTTTCCTCTTTCCAAGGTTGCCACATAGCAGACAGAATGCAGATCCCCTCCCCAATTCAAAGCACCATCCTGCAGCTTAGACTTCCCCCAGAAGGGAAACAAACTTGCTGACATTCTAAAGAGCCCCTCTTTCATGCCACAGAAACCTATATAGATACTCATCCTTATATAACTATTCTGAGGGTTTGGACTCCCCAGAAAGGGAAGCACACTTAAGGCCACTACACAGATAATCACCACCCCAGGTAACAGTTGAGAGTAAAGTCCACATCACTTGCTCCTCCCTTATCATGAATATAGTCCCATGTGACTGCTCCTCCAGGCAACAGGGGCCAAGTGGACAATCTTCTCCTCTCATACCACTAAGGAAATTCCCTTAAGACAGATGGCCAAATTCTTGACCTTGGATTTACTCTTGAGGCAACTCCTAAGGATGGCACTATCCAAAAAAATGCCCCTTATCTGGTTGAAAGGCTAGATTTTGAAATCATATTGCCCAGAAAACTCCCCTTCTCCAGCTGGAAGGCCAGAAACCAGGACTTTTGACCTTGTTAGAAAGGTTATCCTCAAGAACTCACCAATTAGCTGTTGCCTCCCCAAGGCTAGTGCCAAGAACTTGACAATAGCCTAGGAACTCTCCTTTTGGACCATAGGGGTGAGAGCACAGACAGCTCCCAGGCGCTTCTGCCCCAAGCATGGGATAAACAACTCCTGGTTGGGAAGATCCCCATCTAGGCCAAGCTGTGCTCTTAGCTCTGCTGTACTGTTAAGATCTTAAGAAAAATGAAAGGAAAGACAAAGGGGAAAAAGCAGGCCAAAAGGATTTGGAGCCTCCCTTTTACAGGCCAGCACAAATGGGTTCCAGCTCCCAGAATAGTCTATCCTACACTAGCCAAAACTGACCAGTTCACCTTGGGGTTAGCCTGAAACTCAACCTCAAAGAAGGCATCAAGGGCCATGATCCCACCTTCCAGGAGAAGACACATTCAAGGCCCAAGCAAAGGACAGGGACAACTGTAGATGTATAGTAAGTACCTTGGCTCAAGTCCTTACATACAAAATGAAAGATGATGTTTGTGTAAAGTGCTGACCAAGGGAGCTGCCTCATCATCTGGATAACCTCGAAGGTCCTTTCCACTCAGTCCTAGAATGATATCTAAAATTCCAAGCCTATGTAAGCATATCTCATTTTTCAAAAAGATATATTCCTGAAAAGTCACAGGAAATTACATTTTTTAATTGAATAAAGAAGCTTGTAATGTCTTGGGAAAACAAAGTACCCTTTTAAGAATCCCATTCCTTAGTTCATTCTTACTAAGTTCAGTTTTCTAAACGGGGAGTTCTGTTAATGTAGGCCCTAAAACCAGAGCATAAACATGAATAACACACACAAGGGTGTCCTTCTGTGGAGTCTGCCCCTGCTGTATCTCAGATGCAAACCATTCTGTGTAATGTAACACTACAAAACTCAGGAAACCACATGTGAAACTTCCATTTTTGTTTTGGGGGTTTTTTATTTTATTTTGTTTTCAGGGAAGAGTATTGTTGAAGTCAGGAGAGCTGAGTTCATATTTGGGTTCCAACACTCACTAATGTTGGCATCTTCAGCAAGGTGCTTAGCCTCTCTAAGTGTCAGTTTCCTCATTTGCAAAAAAAAAAAAAAAAAAAAAAAGAATGATCCTGTAATGCTTAAACTACTTTGGGAGGGAAAAAAGCTAATTAACAAGTAATTTTAGAGTGCTCTAGAAAAGTGAACTATCACTTGTCTTGGGCCCATCACAACTGTATGACATTGGGTAACTCACTTTATCTCTCTAGGCCTATTTCTTTGTCTGTAAAATGAAAATGTTGGTCTAGACCAGAAGTCAAACACACAGAAGCCCACAACACTCCTGAGTGTAGCTGAGCCAGATTAAAATGACATTGAGAAATATTTAACAAAATAAAATATGATAAAAACATACGTAACAGTAATACGTGATTTTCTAAGTCAATATGCAGTCTTCAGGGATCCTTAGGTATCATCTTATGGCCTCCATTTCTATTACAGTTTGATGTCATTGGTGTAGGTATACTCTGGATCTCTCTACTACAATTTCATATTTGTTAAGCTGATAATACTAATCTATTTTCACTGTGTTCCTCCTTGAGGATTTGTTGTTCTAATAATATCCTGGATATTGGATAGTGGATAATGGATAAAGGGCTACAGAATAGAATTAATTCTAAAAGAAGCAGTTTGGTACAGTGGAAAGAGCAATGATACTGGAGTCAGGGGATCTGAGTTCAAATCACACCTTGTCTGCTTGGGGAAGTCAGTCTCCTCAATAGTAAAAAGGAAAAGATTGAACTAGATGAGGTCCATCCCAGTGCTAAAGCTCCAATCCTATTCCCTTCCTCCCATTGTTATTCAGCGAGAGATCCCTGGATTGGATGCAGACAGCCTTGCTAGCCAAGTTTCAAAAAGTTCAGGTGGCTACCCGATGATAAATAAGGATTAGTGACCAGTCTGGACAACAGTAACTCAGACAGAACCTTCCACTAAGGCCTTGACTTAGAGGTGAGAGGCCTGGGTTCAAATCCTGGCTCTAACTATTATGAATTAGGTGATCCTGGGTAAGTCCCTAACCTCCCTAAGCCTCAATTTCCCTAACTGTAAAATAAAGATAACAGCGTCTTCACTTTCTACCTCCCAAGGAGGTTGCAACAAAAGCCCTTTGACAAACTTTAACTCTTTTAGCAAGGGAGCAAGTCTTTTAGCTCACATCAGAACAAATACCAGGGAAATATGTTCCAACTGTGTCTTGGATCCATATTTTGTACCCTCAGCTATACTGCATGTTTCTCAGAAGAGTGTGGCCCTGGCTTCTCTTTCCTCCAAATCCCCATAATGCCCTGATGATGGACAGGGCTCATCAAATGTCTTCTGAACGAAAGTGATGCTCAGCGGCCAGTTACCTCCAGATGGCGCTCCAGTGACTCTTCGGATAGATTTCACCCATTCCTCCATCTCTGACTGTGAGCTGGCCATGAGGACATAGGAGTCCTGTCCCGTTCGATTCTGGTCCCAGGAGGCTGCAGGAGGAAAAAAAATTGTGAGGGGTTAGGACCAGCAAAGGAAAAGAAGCCTGAATAGGCATTTAATAAATGTTTATTAACTGATTGATGGATCAAGGGCTTGTGACATTAGGATACGGAGAAATTATACCCCATTCATTTTTGGCTCACCCACATAAAGCTAAAGAATAATAATAATAATAATAATAATAATCACGCTTACATACATAGCACTTTGAAGTTTACAAAATGCTTTTCTCACAAAAGCCATGATCTCATTGTTATCTATACGGCTGAAAGAGGAAATGATAAGTCAAGTCCTTTCCTCTGCTCTCATCCAGCTACCTAGTGGAGTGCCTTCTTGCACACAGCAAATCCTTAATAAAGCTCTGTTAAACTCCAGTTGTTGAGTGAAACTCTCTCTCTCCCACCTCTCTTTCTCTCTCTTTTTCCCTCTCTCCTTCTCCCTCTCCATCTCTTTCTTTCCCTTGCTCTCTTCTTTCCCTCTTTCTCTTTTTTTCTCCCTGTCTATGGCTCTCTTCTTTCTTTCTGTCTCTGTGTCTCTCTTTTTCTCTCTCTTTCTCTCCATCTCTTTTTTCCTTGCTCTCTTTCCCTCTCTCTCTGTCTCTCTGGTGTGTGTGTGTCTCTCTCTGTCTTTCTCTGTCTGTGTCTCTATCCTCACTATCTCTTTCTCTGTGTCTCTGTCTGTCTCTGTCTCTCTCTTTCTCTCTCTGTCTTTCCCTGTGTCTCTGTCTGTCTCTGTCTCTCTCTTTCTCTCTCTGTCTCTCTCTGTGTCTCTGTCTGTATCTCCCTTTCTCTCTCTATCTCTGTCTGTCTGTCTCTCCAACTCTAACAGCACAGAGGAAAACCCCACTGGATCTGGAGCAGAGAATTCCATCTCTACCACTTACTGCCTGTATGATCCTAGGTCAGTTCCTCCACATCTCTGGGCCTCAGTTTCCTCATCTCTAAAATGAAGAGGTTGGACTAGATAACATCCAAGGTCCCTTCCAGCTCTAATTCTGTAGTCTCATGACATACAATTCATAAGAGGAAGGTAGACGCCCCTTACCTGTTTTTCTTGGATCACAGAATTAGAGACAAAATTGGAAGGGACGAGAGCTAGGTTCAAACTTGGGGTTCTCCTGCCTCCAGGTGCCACAGGTAGCATACATAGTGGCCACAGTGCTGGATTTGGAATCAGGAAGACATGGGTTCAAATCCTATCTCAGTTAATTACTGGCTGTGTGACCCTGGACAAGTCTTCTAACCTTTCTGAGTCTGTTTCCTTATCTATAAAATGAGGGAATTGTATTCAGTGACCTCTAAAGCCCCTCCTAGCTCTCTAAATTTATATGCTCTGATCATCTCCAATGGAGTTGACCAGCTTCTCATTTTGATTAAATGTAAGTTGAGGAAATTAATTAACTACATAGAAAAGAGATTAACCAGTAGAATTTTTTTAAAAAGTCTTAGGAAAATCAAGAAATGACAACTATAACTCTTTTGAATACTTTAAAACTTTTTAAAGAAGTTTTACAGTTTTTACATTATTACATCCTTACGAAATTCCTGGAAGACAGGAATTATTATCCCCATTTTGCAGATGAGAAAACTAAACTACAGAGAAGCAAAATTACTTGTCTATGATCATAAAGCGAGTTAATGGTGAAGCTGAGACCCCAGCCCTGACTGCCACACTCCCACACACTTTCCACTAGAACACACATCCTTCTCATTTGACCCTGACATTAAACTGATCCTGATATTTGACCTGACATTTGATTTGACCCTGATATTAAATAAATGTGTACACATTAAATATATGTGTATATATTGTAAATCTAGATATACATATGTATCTATATATACACACAATACATACATATATTTTTTATGTAATGCCAGGGTCAAATCAAATGTCAAGTCAAATATCAGGACTAATTCAATGTCAGGGTATATGTGTGTGCGTATGCATATGTATATATGTTTGCACGTATGTATCCAGCATTTTGTTCTAGAATACAGAGTCTCAGTGAACACTAAGTCTCAGTATCTGGCATCATTGTTTCTTTATTTAAAACCCCATTAAGAAAACACATTGCCCTGTTCATAGTGGTTCTAGATAGACAGTTTCTATGGAGCCTAGTGCTTCTGGATAGGAGATCTGGTCTAATGATTACCTGGACAAGAGGAAGCAGCATAACCACCTTTCTTTTTTTTTTTTAAATATATATATCTTTTAATTTGAACATCTTTTGATAAGTGTCAGTATTATCATTGTCTAAATTAGGTAAGGCACTATAAAGCATACCAATGAAATCGTAAATCTGGGCTCTTTCCACAACCTACCGACCCAAATAATTACATAGCATTAAAAAAGAAGATCTAAATACAGAATTATAGCTAGATCCATGGAACTGATGTCAGGAATATATCTGTGCTCTCAAGGTCTGAACTAGAAATCTGCCTGAGACATTCACTACACGTCTTACCCTGGGCAAGCTACCCGAACTTTCTCAGCCTCAGCCTATTCCTGTGCAAAATGGGAATAATAAAAGCACCAATCTCATGTAGTTGTTGTGAACATTAAATGAAATAGCATATGTAAAGCACTTTGAAGACTTCAGAGTGTTTCTTGACTTTATTTGGAAGTGATCAATATTCTATTGATTGTGTAAATGAGGAAACTGAAGCAATGCTGAGAAGTTTCTGACTTAACCCCATAACAAAAAGGAGCAAATGCAGGAAAGAGGGTGGTGGTCTTGCACTTATACCAGTAGACATGACTATGCTTGTATATCAAAGGTTATAGCAGGGTAGATCAGCTCATTTAAGAGCTACAAGTGACCTTCAGTTTCTTGAATTTTCATCTGAATAAACTGATATTCCTTGTATTTTGTGTGTGTGTGTGTGTGTATTTAAAAGTGAATTTACATTAGCCTTTTAAGTTTTTTTTTTTGGAGGGGGAGATGGGGAAGCTAAGTTAACAATTAGTTCTTAAGTATTGAAAGATGTGAAATAACTTAAAATGCTTCTAATTTTGAAAAATGACACCTACCTCTTTTGCAAGCTCATAGGATTGTAGGGAATCATAGAAAGATTGTGAGTAGCAAATAATATAAACATGATGGCTTAGCAATTTTATAGCATTATGAAGGCTTTATTGTTGAGTCATTTCAGTCCTATCCGACTCCTTGTGACCCCGTTTGGTGTTTTCTTGGCAAAGATACTAGAGTGGTTTGCCATTTCCATCTCCAGGTCATTTTACAGATGAGGAAACTGAGGCACACAGGATTAAGTGACTTGCCTAGGGTCACACAGCTAAGTAAGCATCTGAGGTCAGATTTGAACTCATGATGAGTCTTCCTGATTCCAAGTGTAGTGCCCTCTTGCACTTTGCCACTTAGCTGCCCCTTTTGAAGTTTACAAAGTACTTTAAATGTGCTTTCTTAATTAAGCATAACCATTTCTTAAGGAGTATAGTAGAAGGGATTCTTATGGGCAGCTAAGTGGTGCCATGGATAGAGTGCTGGGCCTGGAGTCAAGAAAACCTGAGTTCAAATCTGGCCTCAGACACTCACTAGCAGTGTGACCCTGAGCATGTCCCTTCATCCTATTTGCCTTAGTTATCTCATCTGTAAATGAGTAAGAAAAGGAAATGGCAAACCACTCCAGTATCTCTGTGAAGAAAACCCCAAACGAGGTCAGGAAGAGTCAAACACAACAAAAAATAGCAGAAGGGATTCGTTCTCAGTTAGAAGTTAAACTAGATGACCCCTGAAGACTTTCCTAACTCTGGATTCTTTGATCCTTCCATCTCCCCCCATAGAGCCCTAACCATGTACCTATAAACCCTTAATCTGAATTGATTTAGCATGGTTCGCTAGTAATCGCTACAGTTATCTCTGGGGTTAAGGATGACTGCCCCCTCGATCTGGAAAATCCATGTAAAAATGTTCTGGCCCTTCTTTCATACCAGCTAGGAAGCGTCTGAGGCTGAATTTGAATTCGGGTCCTCCTGACTCGAGAGCCAATGCTCTATCCATATAAAGTGCTTTCTAAACTATAAAACTTTATAGAAATGTGAGTTATTATTATTAAAAAGTACTCTCTGACCAATGATCAGTTAAATTACAACAAAATAAGTGACCTGGGGCTACTGACAGGTAAGGTCCTACTGATGCACAGCTGCTCACCTGGAATGACTTCAAAGACAAATTTCCCAGCTTCTTCTGGATTCGTGGCAATCTCTTTGATGGTGCTTCCTGGTAGATACATGGAGCCCTGCAAGCATAAACAATGGCATTTTTGAGAAGAGTCCACATCAGAATACTTTCATCAACACACTCAATGGAAAGAACACTGAATTTGGAGTCAGAAGACTTGGATTCAAATCCTGATTCAGCCGTTTACTACCTTCACAAGCTTAAGCAAATCACCTTACTTCTGGGTCTGAGATTCCACACTCATAAAATAAGAAGGACAAACTAGTTGAGCAGTACAATCTAAATCTTATGCCCTTTAATCCAGAAATTATGTCATCTAATCATATGCCTGCTTGGAAGGTCAACCCAAGAGCCAGAGTCCTGCATGGATCTAGCAGTCAGGCAACACACATTTATTAAGGGCCTAGTACATTCCAGACACTGCTAGGTACTGAGAATACAAATATAAAAAGAAGAAAGTCATCCCCTCAATCAATCGATTAACATTATTAAGTACCTACTATATGCCAGGCACTGTACTCGGTGCTGGAGATACAAATATAGCAGCAAGAGAGTAATTTCCCTCAAGAAGCTTACATTCTACAGAGGTGATAAAACATGTTCTCAAATAAATAAAAACAGGATGCAAAAAAAAAATGCAAAACTTATCTTAGGGAAGAGGGAATTAACAACTTGGAGAATCCGGGAAGGTCTTATAAAGGAGGTGGCACTTAAGCTGAGCTTTGAAAAGAACTAGGAGTTCTTGAGGAAGGAGAGACTCCTAGGCTTGAGGAATAGCCCATGCAAAAGCCTGGAGATGAGAAATGGAGAATCATCTATGGGGAACAATGAGTAAAACAGTTTGGAAGCAACATGATATGTAAAGAATGTAATGAGTTATAATGGAAAATAGGCTGAAATGTATACTAACCCTAGAAAAGTAGATTGGAGGCAGACGGTGAAGGGCTTAAAATGTCAAAGAAGCTTAGATTTGATCTGAGAAGCAACAAGAAGCCAGTGGAGTTTATTTTAGAAGGAGGTAAGGTGGTCTAGCAGATAATTGGAAATGAAGGACTAGAGCTTAGGGAACTGATACCTGCTGGATACGTAGAGTTAGAAGTCATCTACGTAATGGAACCCAAGAGGGCTGATAAGATCACTAAGAGTGTAAAGAGAAAAGGGGCCAAGAGAGAAGTCTCCACAATTAGGGGTGTAACATGGATGATCATCTTTCAGAAGAGACTGATAAAGATCAATCCAATAGTTTTAGGGTAGAAGAGGTGGGAGACACAGAGACAGAGAGACAGAAAGAGACAGGGAGAGGGAGAGAGAGAGAGAGGGAGAGAGAGAGAGAGAGGGAGGGAGGGAGGGAGAGAGAGAGAGGAGGGAGAGAGAGAGAGAGAGAGAGAGAGAGAGAGAGAGAGAGAGAGAGAGAGAGAGAGAGAGAGAGAGAGAGAGAGAGAGAGAGAGAGAATGAGAGAATGAGTGTTCTCAGAGACTTAACAGAGAAGTGTCATGAAAACCCAGGTGCAAGTTAATATGCAGAAAGGTCAGGGTGGGGATGGGGTAATTATCCGTTAAAAGTTCAGAAATTAATGACAAGAGCTAAGAAAAGGTCACTGGCTCAAGCAAGAAAGATGTCATCGGTGACCTGGGAGAAAGCAGTTTCAGTCTAGTGGTTCCATCAAAAGCCAAATTACAAGGGGCTGAAAAGTGAGTGGGAGGTGAGAAAGTAAGAACACCTGACCACCAACTGTTCTGTTGTTTGGGCGTTTGTTTGTTTTGCCTCCTGACAGTCTGTCTGCTAAAGTGAGGAGAAACATAAGAAGAGAGATTGAGAAGATGGTTGAACCATATGAAGGCTTTTCAGCAATGGGGGAGACACAGCCAGGAATGAGCCAGTGGATGAGGTGAGGTTACAAATTAGGGAACTTAAAGAGAAAATAGAGTGTATCCATGTGTACTCACTGCTTTGGGGCTCTCTTCATAGCCCAGAACTCCTTAAAGGATGAACATACATGTAGAGGCTGCATAGGCCAAGTCTTTAGGAACTAAAGGCCATGAAGTTAATCCAAAGCAATTCAATGTCAGTTTTCCTACTAATAAACAAAAATCTCTATCCTTGGTGTTACTGCAGGACCATTATTAGGACCACATGTGTTTTGCTCAATTAGCCTTTTTCACAGAGGTTACAAAACAATCCTTTCATAATATTAAATATTAATATTAATTACTGTTTGTCATTCATTTTTAATATTAAATAAGGATGAGTGGATAAAGAAGCATATCTTTAATCACTGATTAAGCTCATTTTACAAAAACTGATATGGAAAAGAACTTAAGTGTAACAGCTAAAGATCATGGGGACTTCAGCTAGAAGAGATCTTAAGATCACAGGATCATAACTTGAGAGTCAGAAGGAACTCAACCTCCTCATTTTGTAGGTGAGAAAGCTGAGACCCAGAGGGTTATATGATATTCCTAAGGAAAGGAGGGTTGTGGGTAGCAGAGATCAAATTCAAACCTAAGTCCTTCAACTCCAGATAGAATTCTCTTACATGATGTTTCTTTGCCTGCTGTTAACTATACCACAAAAGAACAATTTGCAACTTCACTAATTAGACTCCTATTTGTGCTTCTTTACCAAAGTTTTAAATGTGGGGAGAGGTTTGCCTGAAATAACCTTTTCTACCTTCATTAAAGTAAGTCATCCATACCAGCAGATAAATGATATATTGCAAAGTCTGTTTCAACTTCAAATGCTCCACATTTCCCAGCAGGGATATAGGCTAAATAAGTGGCATCATTACAACAGAGGGTTTTACTTAAACCAACAAGCAACTGGGCTGCTTAAAATACTAAAAGGGCCAGCACAAGTCCTTCAAAGGGTTGGGTTAATCCCTAAGAAAAAATGTATGGAAAGACATGACTAAGGCCAAATAAGATGAGGAAGCACATATGGATTGTAATCTATATCCCTAGAGAAAGTACCCGCACAGGTAATATCACAGATCTATCAAAAAAACAAATAATTCATCATCATGCTAGAAACAGTAACCAAATCCTGATTCATTAATATGCTTATTTTTCTTTCCTAGTGGTCCTTAGAGTCTGGCAGGAACAGAGAGAAATAAATGATACCTAAAAACTTCTAAATGTTAGGAAAGGAACTCTAAGCAATGTCACTAATGGACAAGCCAGTTTGTCTCTTTGAGCATTAGTCTGCCAGCTCAAAAAATCCTGGATTTAGAATCACATGAGATGGAACTGGAATCTGGACTCAGCCAATATTAGCTACATAACCCTGGGTAAATCATGTAATATCTCTGAGCATCAGTGTTCTTGTCATAACAAACACAACCCAACATACCTTAGCTACCTACCGTGTACAAGGCACCATGCTAGGTTCTGGAATTACAAAGACAAAAATAAAACCATCTCTGCCCTCAAGAAGCTTATACTCTACTGAAGAATATAATACGGACACATGTAAATAGTATAATAAAATTTGAGGAGACAAGAATATGGAAAATCAGGAAAGAATGTGGCCCTTCAAAGAAGTTAAGGATTCTAAGACACAGAAGTGAGGAACAATTGTGGGTAGCCCTGAGATGAGAGATATAATGCCAAGTTTGGGAGGAAATGAGTAGTCCAATTTGGATGAAACAAAGAGTGGGTAAAGGGGAGTAATATGAAATGTCTAGAAAAGTTGGTTGGAACTGCATGGTAAAGAGCTTATATGCCAGGGGACATTATTTATATTCTATCCTACAAGCAATAAGAAGGGGGAAAAAATTTTGAGCAGCAGATTTGGGGGCACAAAGAAAGCCTGGCATTGCCTGATCTGCACCACAGATTTTAAAAGAGCAGATTTCAAATAGTTCAGGAGAAGAATAGATAGGATCCTATGGGCCAAAATCCCACAGGAGAAGTCAGCCCAGGGAAGATGAAAAACTCTCAAGAATAAAATCATGGAGATACAAAGAAAAACAGGTATAATGAGAACAGAAAGGTGGAGTTGTTACAAGATACCTGTGTGGCTACACAAGGAATTTGATAACCAACCTAAGATTTTTAAATGATATGTACAGAAGATGAAAGCAAAAGCAGGAAACAAGATGAACACAAAAGCATAGTACAATCCTGTAATATGCGTTAAGAGTACCCATCAGCCTTACCAGATGGCCTGCTTCTGAACCCTAAGGAACACCAGATCTTCCCATCATGCCCGCTCCTGAGCCCTCTGATGTATGCTGCCTCCTCCAACTAGCATGGGAGGGATCCTTGAGGTGAAGGACTCACTCACTTTTCTCTTATCCCCAGCACTTAGCATACACAGTAAGCAATTAATAAATGCCTTTTTTTTTTCAATCATTCACTCCTGGCAAAATTCTAGAATGTATTATTAAAGCGATGGTGAGCATCTACAGTGATCTACAGTGATCACCAACCCAGTCATGGCTTCATTAAGAGCCGGATCCCGTAAGCTAACCTGGATTCTTTTGTTGACTGGGGTCCTGGACCGGGTGCTCAGAGCTCTAGGTGAAGTTACCAGTTGTCACTGTCGTTCAGTCATTTCAGTCACATCCAACTCTTTGTGACCCCCATTGGGAGTTTTCTTTGCAAAAGCACTGAAGTGGTTTGCCATTTCCTTCTCCAGCTCATTTTACTGATGAGAAACTAAGGCAAACTGGGTTAAGTGACTCGCCCAAGGTCACAGAGCCAGGAAGTGAACTCAGGAAGGTGAGTCTTCCTGATTCCAAGCCCACTGCACCACCTAGCTGCCTCAGATAAAGTTACCTAGATTTTAGCAAAAGCGTTTGACCAAATCACTCACACTATTCTTGTGAGAAAGATAAAGAGATGTAGGCTAGTGTCCAGTTAGATAGATTTAGAATTAAAATATTGGACATATAAAGTGTTTTAAGCCTTGCAAAGCAATATGTGTGTACATACATACATGCATACATACATACGTACAGACAGACAGACACATGTATATAAATTATCTCACCTGATCCTCAGAACCCTTGGAGGTAGGCACTATTATTATCTCCATTTAAAAGATGAGGAAACTGAAGCAGAGAGACACTAACTGGCTTGTGCAGGATGACACAGATAATAAAAATGTGAAGCAAGATCTGAAGGCCAGCCTTCCCTAACTCCAAACCAAACACTGTCTGCCTCTTGGCAATGATTGAATGATTGAACCCAAAGAATCATTGATGTCAGCCTGGAAGGTCTCTGGTAAAGTATTTCAAGGATCTGTACTTGCCCGTTTCATATTGAGCATTTTTACAAATGACTTGGATAGGGGCAGCTAGGTGGAGCAATTGATAGAGCTCTGGTGTTGGAATCAGGAGGACCTCAGTTAAAACCTGGTCTCAGACACTTGACACTCACTAGCAATGTGACCCTGGGCGAGTCACTTATTCTCGACTGCCTTACCAAAAATGTTTTTAAAATGACTTGGATAAAGGCATAGATGGCATTCTTATCAAAACCTTGAGGCAGCTAGGTGTATAGAGGACCTGAAGTCAGGAAGGTCTGAGTTCAAATCTTTTGCATGGTTGCTGTTCAGTCATTTCAGTCGTGACCCTGTTGGGGGTTTTCTTGGCAAAGGTACTGGCGTGGTCTGCCATTTTCTTCTCCAGCTCATTTTACAGATAAGGAAACTGAGGCAAACTGGTTAAGTGACTTGCCCAAGGTCAGACAGCTAGCTAGTAAGTGTCCGGGACCAGATTTGAACTCATGAAGATGGTCTTCCTGACTCCAGGCCTGGCACTCTATCCACTATGCCTCCTACCTGACCCAAGGAGTTCAAGTCTAGCCTCAGACATTTATGAGCTCTGTGACCCTGGGCAAGTCACTTAACCTCTGTCTACTTCATTTTTCTCCACTGTAAAATAGGAATATTAATAGCCCCTACCTCCCAGGATTGCTGTAAGGATCAAATGAGATAATATTTATGAAGTGCTTAATATAGTGCCTGCTATAGTTGGTGCTAGATAAACTCTGGCCATTACTATAATCATCATCATCATTATTGTTATTATTTACTCCCAGGAGCACTGTAAAGATCAAATAAGACAGGGCAGCTAGGTGGCACAGTGGATAGAGCACCAGCCTTGAGGTCAGGAGGACCTGAGTTCAAATCTGGCCTCAGACCAAACACCTGACACTTACTAGCTGTGTGACCCTGGGCAAGTCACTTAACCCTGGTTGCCAAAAAAAAGATCAAATAAGATAATATTCATAAGATACTTACCACAGTGCCTGGAACATTTATAAATTATAACAATAATATGAAGTATTATTAATGTTATTAACTCCTGTGCTTATTTTGAAGATCAAATGAAATATTAAATGGAAAATTCTTTACAACTCTTAAAGCACTATGTAAATGCTAGCTATTATTAAGATCAATGGGAAGGATCATTGACATATTAAAGTGCAGAATCAAAATCCAAAAAGACCTAGACATTGGACCAAGTCTAATAAAATGAAATTGAATAGAGGCCACTGTAAAGTTATATGGTTGGATTCAAATAATCAGCTTCCCAAGTATAAGATGGAGGATATGGCAAGATCTGGAAAAGATCTGGAGGTTTTAGTGGACCGGAAGCTCAATATGAGTCGACAGTGTAGCAGACACTGTGTGATCGTAAACTGCATTAAGAAGAGGAATGAGTCCCACTTTACTCTGCCCTTATCAGAACCTATCTGGAGTATCCTATTTAGGACTGGGCACCATATTTTAGAAAGGCCATTTGTAAACTGGGGAATGTCTAGAAAGCAACCAGAATTGTGAAGGGCCTCAAATTTGTGCCACGTGGAGAGAACCTGAAGGAAATTGAGATGGTTAGCCCGGAGAAGAGAAAATTTGGAGGGCACGTTTTGGCTACGGCCAAGTATCTGAAGGACTCTGAAGTAGAAGAAGGAATAGACCTGTTCTGCTTGACCACAGAGAGCAAAACCAATAACAGCGAGGAGAAGTTGCCACGATGCAAACTTAGGTTAGATGTAAGACCAAAACTTGTTTTACGAGGACAGTTATCCCAAAGTAGACTCGGTCTGCTTTCAGAAAAGGAGGGCTTCCCCTGCCTAGAGGTCTTCAAGCTTAGGACTAGTCTTCAAATGACATCACGTATGCAAAGCACTGGGGGCAGCTACATGGCACAGTGGATAGAACGCTGGGCCTAGAATCAGGAAGACCCGAGTTTAAATCCAGCCCCAGACACTTATTAGCTATGTGACCTTGGACAAGTCACTTAAACTTCTTTGCTTTGCCTCAGTTTCCTCATCTGTAAGATGAGCTGGAGAAGGAAATGGCAAGCTGCTCTAGTATTTAGCCAAGAAAACCCCAAATGGGATCACAGTCAGACACAACTAGAATGACTGAATAACAAACGTGAAGTACTTTGCAAATCTTTAAGTGTTCTACAAATGTCAGCTGCTATTATTATTTGGGTATTTGGAAGAGGGGATTTGGGAGCAGCTGTAGGTTGGGCTAGATGGCACCCGAGACCCCTTCAGATCCCGGGATTTCAAAGTGAAATGATGAGGCTATACCTTAGTAAGATTAGAATGGGAATAAAATTTACCCTACCTGTTTCACGTGTTTTTCTTGAAGGGAAAGACAATTTAGGTAAAGAATTGTATAATCTTCAATCTATCACCTATGAAACAGAGATTTTGCATGATATCATCTCTAAGGCCCCTTTCAATTCTAAATGCTTGTTTCTATACATCTATTATCTGTCAGTATCATTATCAGGAATCTTCCTACAATCTACCTGAAGGCAAAGGCAAAGATTCCTAATTAATTAATTAAGCATTTATAAAGCACTTACTATGTGATTTTTACCCTGTATTTCTAATAATGGAGACTAGCTGCTGAGCAGCAACGTGGGTTAGCTCCCCAGGTTCACATAGATCCGAGAGTAGAATGAGCAATTGACTCATTCCCTTCATTTCTCCCTCACTCCCTCTCTCATCTCTCTTTTTCACAGGATCATGGAATCTCAGTGTTGGAAGGGATTTGAAGAGTTATTTATCGGGTCCAGCCCATGCCCACCCAGGGCATTCCCTCTACAATATTCCCTAGTCCTCTCTCCTCTCTTTTCGAGAAAGTCAATTCAGACAGACCACAAGTTTTCACTTGGGAGATGCCATGCTGCTCCAACCTGAGCATCAGTTTGGCTGGCTCCTGACTTCTGTGGTCCCTGTTCTCATTCTGGGTGCTAGGACAGAAGGCACAGACTAACCTAGGAGGCTGCTCTTGTGGCCCTGTCCTAGGAACTATGGATAACCAACGTTGTATAAAACTACCTCCTCCATTGCATCCCGATGTGCCTGAAATTCTGGTTGGAGATTTGTGCATTAAGGCCCAATTTAAGAACATCCCATTGAAATGCAAGCACTCTATGAAGGCTAACACCCTAAGATGTTTTCAGTTAATGGTTTAAACAAATAAGAACCTTGAATGTAGTCCCACAGCACCATAAAAGCGTTTCAAATTAATTAACTAATTAATTCATGATTAGGGTTTTTTTTTTCTTTTTCACCTGGAACATTTGCTTACAAGACTGTTTCTGGTCCTCTGCTTAAGTCATCCTCATGGCTCCTTGTCATAACTTGTAAGGAAATCCCCTAAATGGGAAAAGGACCAGTACTGACCTCTCCCACTCAGACCCTTTTCCATGAGGGTTTCCTTACTCTCAGGTAGCCTCAGCAGGGACTGCTGTCCCTCTTCCAATCTGGAATGGTCTTACACCCTTTCTTAGACATCAACTAGCTTCTTCACAGAGAAAGGGAAGAACAGCAATAAAAATCATGATAATGACTACCACTTCTATTAGCTCCTTAGGATTTACAAAGAACAACAACTCTGAAGCGAGGGAGTAATTATCCCCACTGTAGAGGTGAGGAAACTGAGGCCTAGCGAGGTGAAATGAATCCAATCCAGTTCTCCTGACTCCAGGCCCAACACTTTCTTCCATCACACACCCTCAAAACACCGGGTTAAATCAGGCAAGTGGGGAGGGCTGGGTTGGATGTCTGGACCCAGATCTACATTCTGCCCTTTTGCAAGTCATCACTCAGGCCTGAGCTTCTCTTGCCCTTCCCCCCAAGCTGGCGCAACTCCAGATGTCTTTTTTTTTTTTTAACTAGGCAACTTGAAAATGGCCTGGGCATGTGGGTGAACAGAGTCGCTTTCAGTTCCTTTATTTGGATTTGAATACAACTATCCTCTTTCTAAAATTATCTCTTTTTTTTTCATTCTTCCTCTCTTTCTCTCCTTTCCCAGGCTTTTCTAGGTTCCGATTAGTTGCCAAGTCTGGTTGTCCTGTCTAGTTCTCTCTTCCCCTATCCACGGGTTCACCTTGACCAGCATTAGCCAGTAGTTAAGAAGCACTACCTAATCAATGGGAGTCATATTTGGGGGTACAATAGAACCTATAAGAAGCAAAGTGGGCGCTAAGAGGTATGGAGAAAACGTGGGTGTAGTCAAAGATCGAGGATCAAGACCCACTTCCAATCTCCTGCCACTCACATCTACCAATTAACAATGTGGGGGCTGGAGAAAGAACACTGGGCGTGGAGTCATGAGGACATGATTTTCATCCCAGTTCTGCTGGTTATTATCTTCATGACCTTAGGCCTTCCCCTCTGTGGGCCTCAGTTTCCTTCTCTGTAAGATAAATTAAACTGGATCAGGGGTACTTAACTCTTTCCATGTTATGGCCTCCATTAGCTGTCTGGTGAACCCTATGGACCTTTCTCAGAAGGTTTTTTAGAGGCACAAAATAAAATACATAGTATTACAAAGGAAACCAATTCTACTGAAATAAATGTATTTTTAAAAGTTCACGGTCACCAGGTTAAGAATCCGTGGATTAAATTATCTCTAAGGTCCCGTCCAACACAAAATCCTGTGATCCTGTCCTCTTCAGCCATCACATTAAGCCCCACCACTACTAAAATGGCTCAAAGCTGTGGTTAGAAGCTCCCAAGCTGTCATCCTCGTGTTTCTCCCTGCTTCTAAGTGGCAAAGTGGACAGAGCACTGGGGCTAGCATAAGGAAGACCTGAGTTCAAATCTGGCTTCATACAGCTGTTTGACTCTGGGCAAGTCACTCTCTCTCAATCAATAAACATTTATTAAGCACCTACTATTTGTCAGGCACTGTTCTCAGTATTATAACATGAGAATGATGGTAGCCTCCACTTCAGAGATTGTCATGAGGATTAAATGAAATAAAATACGTAAGGTATTTGAACACAATGCCTGGCACATAGTAGGTGGTTAATAAATGCTTCCCTTGTCTTCATGACATGTCATTTTGCCCTCTTTGCTCTTCAATTTATAAATCTGAAGAACAGAGAGGGGGAATTAATTACTTCCAAGATTTCTAGTCAGAGTATAAGACCCCCCACACTACAGCAGATCCCACTAAAGAAGGTCTCCACGGAACCTTCCACCCCTGTCTCCCTGCTGGACCACATCCCCCAGGATCCTACCTGAGGCTTGACGTCCTCTTCATCTTTGTAATAGTACAACTGCTGGCCTTTTAACACAAAGTATCTCTGCTGCCAGTTTTTCACGATGGACCGCTGCTTCTTCAGCCAGCCGACCTTCAGGGGCCGCTCCAGCGTGTTGGGGGGTGACGGCTGATGGAAAGAGGCCATCTGCTCCCCAGTCATCACACTCCTTGACCGAGCTAGAGATAGCAACAGAGAGGCAGTCTGACTGAAGGACGTAAAGCATTGAGACTCAGGACACCCAGCCAGAAGGGCAGGAGGTAAGACAGACAGAGGAGCAGGGAAGGAGGGTTAGGCTGAGCTCCTGGGGACCCTGACCTGGATCAGGCCAACGGCCCCACAGTACCATGAGCTAATTGGGTTCAATGTTAGGGAAGGGGAGGAGAGTCGGTAGGCACAAAGCTAAAGAAGTAGTTGAGCCAAAGCTAAAACTTAAAAACAAAATTAAGACCTTGAGTCCTAGAGTACAGTCAGCCCTGTTACCGATCACAGCCGGGTTGGTCTGCAGAACTCAAAGCTGGCTGGAGGCTTTTGAAAAGGAAGTGGCCACAGCATTTGACAAAAGATGCTTCCTTTTTCCTGCGTGGGAGTGAATATCTGACAAGAGAAAGAAACTACAACTTTGCTGGGAGGGCTAAGGGTGAGCCCCACACAGCGGCTGGGGAAGCAGCTGGAAGTAGCCCTGGCATCGATCCACAGAGGAACAAGGGGGTTGCATTTTCTCTAACCTTGCCATCACCCCAGAACCCTTCCCCAGCATGAGAACCCATTCAGCAATGCTTGGCTGCTGCCCAGAAAATCAAAGCAAGGAAACTGTAACTCCTGAAATGTCCTAGAAAAGTACCCGTAAGGATGTGGTCCAGGGCTGCTTTGCTGTTTGGAGGAGGGGCACCCACGCAAAAACCTACCAGGGCTATACAGCAGCCTACTGATGGGTCTGCCCACTTCCACTGTCACCCTCCTCCCATTCCTGCTGGAATGATCTTTCTCATGAATAAGTCTAGTCACAATACTCCTCTGATCAAAAATCTTCAGTGGCTCCCTAGTGCCCTCCCAAGAAAAATTTCAACACTTCTGCCACATATTCAAGGATCATCTCAATCTGCTCTCTGCCCCTACCTTTTTGGCCTTGGGTTTTTTTCTTTTTAATTTTGTTTTTATTTACTTATTTTGTGAGGGAATCGGGGTTAAGTGATTTGCCCAGGGTCACACAGCTAGTAAGTGTCAACTCTCTGAGGCCAGATTTGAACTCAAGTCCTCCTGATTCCAGGGCTGGTGCTTTATCCACTTTGCCACCTAGCTGCCCCTGGCCTTGGAATATACTCTCTGTCCATGAACTCTACATCCCAGCTGAACTAGACTGTTCACTATCCCTGAATACATCCTACATATTGCTACCCTGATGGCTTTGCTCACATTGTCCCCTATGCCTGAGAAGACCTCCTTCCAACTTCTCACCTTCCAAATACCTATCCATCCTTCAAAATCAACCAATCAACAAATATTTATTAAGGGCCTACTATATTCGGGACACAACTACTCCAGGAAGATTCTTTAATCCCCTGCTCAGTAAATCTTCCCTTTTGGACCTCACTTAACACTTTGTTTTTACCTCTTTAATGTACTCATCACATAACATTATTCATTATAGTTATCTGTGTTGGTACCACCCCCCTACTAGGGGATCAAAAGAGATAACATGGTAGACAGAGCACTGGCCCTGGATTCAGGAGGACCTGAGTTCAAATCCAGCTTCAGACACATAACACTTACTAGCTGTGTGACCCTGGGCAAGTCACTTAACCCCCTTGCCTAGCCCAAAATAATTAATTAATTAATCAATTAAA